>NW_020837951.1:44163039-44862384 GCF_003676395.1 Aethalodelphis obliquidens | reverse complement strand
TGTGTGTGTGTGTGTGTGTGTGTGTGTGTGTGTGTGTGTGTGTGTGTTTTCCTTTCATATAAATGGGATCACACTTCACATACTGTCTTAACAACACAGATTTGCTTATAGATACAAAATGAATGAATGAAGCAATCAATCAGTGTACACTTACAAAGAGAGATGTCTGGATAAAGTTTTAATAATAGGGATCTCTAAGTGGTAAGATGGTGTGTGGCATGTATTTTGGGTTCTTCACTGCATTTTTTGAATTTTTTACAGTGAACATTGGATTGTCCTTCCAAATACAGTAACACGATTTTCAAAGGATGTTAGAGGAAATTTATTTTACATATAATAAATCCCAAAAGTGAATATGTCCTCCAACACAGAAAGTATACAATAACTACACCTTAGCACTTGTCTTCTGTTTCACACAAAGAGCTAAAATGAGTATGTACTGACATGAGTTTTAAACATTATGAATAACTCAATTTCACGTCATTTTGACGGGACCAGATGCCCTTTTGTATATTGATGATACTAGCTGAGCTAGAGCCTGTCTGTGGAGTAGGAGTATAGGTGTATCTTATATGTAAGCTTATACAAATATGTGTGTCTGCAATCTGTATTAGGACTTGGCAGGTTCCTTCCTCACCAGTGCTATAAGACTCCTTGCAAAAGAACCCTGCCTTTTAATGAGTTTACCATTAAAAAAAAATGGGACACTGCCTGGTTCCACAGTGTTAAATGAAAATAACATTCAGAGTTGAGTTAATCTGATTGCATAGGATCTATTTTCCCCCTTGCTGCAAATCAGAGCAGTTTTCAGCTAACAAGAATGGGTGCCCTACTTGAACGGGCAGGGGTACTGCTGCTAGTCAGAGCAGCATTTAGCATGGCATTGCCATCATTACATCCCCAGGTTCGAGGCAATGAAACTCCAGGAGCGGCAAAGTCAAATCAGTTCAATTGTCTGATTGTTCATACTCATAAAGTGGGGAAGCTGGCAGGGGTCCGGCATAAAACTTGGAGTTCTGCACTGGAGCTCCTTTAAGGTAATTCATTGCCCTCTGCAGTAGCTTAAATCAGAAGGGCCAGCACAGTCACAGTAAATGCAGTTCCCCACACTGCTTGAGAGCAATATCGCAGATAGCCGGCTGCTATGCCAGATGTCAAAGGTGCACTAAAAGCACTTGTTTTTGATCTACCCCATTCCCGAGAAGTACAATGGATGGGCCTTTAAGCACTGCCATAAAAAAAGATTGTGATTAATGAAGCAGCACAACTTAATAAACCAAGTTGACTCCCGCTTCCTTCTCCTAGGCATTTTCACTGTCCACAAAGCCGTTCTTTTACTTAGCAGCAGGGACATGTAAAATGTTAATCATCAATCTGTGGGCCATTAAAGAAGTTGCTTTCCCTTTCTCAACTTGAAAACCAAGGGGGAATGATAATAGGTTTGGTTAACAGAGCCATTCACATAATGGAGATGTGTGGAGGAAAGCTTTGATAGAGTCAGCGTGGGAGCCTTGAGCACTAATCCATCCTGCTCTCTGGGACCAGGAGTTCAGAGCCTAGCTGAGGCTGGGAGGCTCAGGATGGAGACTGGGGGGAATGTCTTGATCTGGCTGGACCAACAGGAGGTTACTGCACCTGAGTGAGGCCCCAAATAAGATGAGAAGGCATGGACGCTTTCTGTGCCAGAAGAGCTGGACGACGGCTGTAGGTATTGTCTGACCTTATCTGGCCTTCTTCCTCACAGAACAGAGGACCACAGCAGCCTTCCCAGGTAGGCAATGGCTGTGTTCCCTCCACCAGGTAAACTCTGGGTCATCCTCCGTGACCAACAGAACCGTCCCTTGCCCAGAAAGCAACAGAGTTTTCGGCGAATTCACCAAAACCCAATGAAATACTTTCTTTGCTGGAGTCAAAGGTATATCAGTCAGAGATACACAACTTAAAATTTTACCCATGGTTTAGGAATTGCTTTGGCAGGGGCAGGAGTCAGAGACACAGAGATCGGGCACATGGTCCACAAATGTTTGATATAGTCAACCAGTTAATTTTGGCAGGAAAAAGAAAAACTACTGGAAGACGGTATCAGGACACTTTGAAATGTCCATGGTTAGGAAAGGTGATGCTAAAATTAAGAACAGTTCACTGCCTCTCTTTTCACTCCGTTAGGGAAACTCTTGGTCTTGTCTTACCTTGGTAAAGAAAGCTTAGACTGCAAGCATGAGGAGATGCCTCCAGCTCCTAGAGAGAGTGTGTGCCTGATGACCCCAATGAGAGGAGGGCCGAGAGCCCATGGCATTTTGAGAAACTCTATCTGGTCAGCAAAGTGCTATTTCCCTGCTAGAACCTTTACCTTTCAGATTGAGAAAACTTCCATCAGCCATATCACAGATAATAATGATATTATTGGTGATATGAAGTGAATCTGGAAGGTATGAACAGTTAGAGCCCTTCCCAAAAAACCCTTAGAGCCAATTCTACTGACTGTAATCACTCGCTGAACTCTTAAGTTCCTGTGGGCAGTGTCTACATCACAGTCAGTGTTCTAAGGCCAAGCAGGTTATACTCAGTGGATGATTAATAAACGTCTGCTGAATTAATTAATTAACCCAGAATTGATTATGTTTAAAGCATTTCCTAACTTCCCCAGCCTGCATAATAAAACTCATTTGCTAAAATTACATGAAAAGCTTTTATCAAATTTACCCATTTTTCTCAGCTTTATCTCATGCTACCTCCTACTATATCCCAATATGTACCTAGTTTCTAGGTATCCCAATACCTAGAGACTAGCTATACAACTATTCACCATTCCCCAAACATCTCTCCCAGCTGCCGTTCCCTCCACCAGGTGAACTCTGTGTCATTCTCTGTGAAGCCTTCCCTTCCCTCTTGAGAAAGGGAGTCCCTCTTTCACTGGAATTCAAAAGCATTTTGCAAATGCCCCAAGTTTAGCTTCTGGTGCAGTGAGGTTGTTTTACATGTCTGCCTTCTCACAGACCTGTGAGTACCCACCTTCCTAATCATGGCAAACACTAGGCACTTAGTGAGTCTTAGTTAAGTCAATAAATCAATGACTGAACCAGTAAAGTAATGGAGCAGACACTGGGGATTTACCCCCAAATCACATGTTCTGTCTAGTCCACCTATGCTCTGTCAGCCATGGCTCTAGGGGACTGAGAAATGAACAGATCATAAATTTTCACAATAGTACTCTAAAAATGTCCTCAATTTTAAAATCTGATAAAGTGAAATGTTTCATGAAAATGTTTCAATTCCCCACCCACTGCCCTTCAAGAAATGGTCCAAGATGACTCTTAAAAATCATTTTCAAGCTTATGAATCCAAGCTTTAAAGTCAGAGCAATGCTTAAGTTCTTCTACTTTGTGGGAAAAGTATATGATAATTAACTCTCTTCATAAAATTTAGTTAATTTCCCATCTCTTATGTATATCCAAGTTTTCCACCTCCATCTTAGCTCTTGCCACAGTAAAAATTTACCATGATCATGGCCATTCAGTGTAGGAAATTAATTAACATTCTCCACAGGACCCTCATTTGTATAGTATATTAATAGGCTCCTTATGTAAATTTCTACTCTTACCTCACTGCTTATATGCCTGCTAGCTGGCTGTATGCAATTTAGAAATGAGGGCAAGACATTTTTGATTTCACGTGATGCCGCTTAGAGGGACGGTGAGAAGGGAAATGGATGGAGGTCAAGCAGTGAGAGAAAAGTCACAATGGACATATTTTATAGCTGTCACTAAACTAACAGTGCTCAATAAAGCCAACTCTCATTCCAAGTAGATTTTACTTTTTGTGTCCAGTAGATTTTGCCATTATAAGTAAATTATAGGAAAACAAAAGGGAATATACCTGATGATATTGTGAAGATGCCTGGTGCAAGAAGATATGGAGTGTTAGTCAAAAGTGTTCCATGACCTAAATAAGGAGAACTTTGTATTAAACATTTCTGTAGAAAGAAAAAAACCCCACTCTCCAAAGCCCTCCCAAAGAACACTCCACCTTCCAGAGCCACACTCAATCAAGTGAAAAATTGGACCAGAATAAATAATCCTCAATTTGACACATTTGGTTAGCTGTCCATCAAACCCCTTTCTCTCTTTTTCTTGGACGCACTGCTACACTGCAGTTGCTAGCCTCTTTTGCGGGTAGGCAGGACTGTGTGATGGAGTTCTAGCTGATGGGACGTGAACAAAAGGATGTGTGCCACTTCTAGGGCTGACCCATAAAACCTCCCATGTGCTCTCTTCCCTTTCACGTCATTTTCCCCTTGGTGCCCGTCTGTTGAAGAGGATAGAACCACTTGTCAGCCTGGGTCCCAGAAAGACTGTGTGGAACAGAGAACTCAACCACTCGCCACAGTCTGTCCTGGAATGTTAAGTGAGAAATAAATGTCTATTGTGTCAAGTCATCACATTTTTGTGCCTATTTACTGTTGTTGCCCAGCCTCCCCTAATACAGAACCATTTCAATACTAGCATTCTAGGATCAATGTCATGAACTATTAGCCTTTTGTTTGAAAAGAGAAGCAGATGGGGGAGGTTATGCATGTGTGGGGGCAGACAGTATAAGGCCAATCTCTGTACCTTTTGTTCAATTTTGCTGTGAACCTAAAATTGGTCATTTAAAAAAGCCTCTTTTTTAAAAAGAGAGAAGCATCTCCAGCTCCACCAATCCTGGGTGGGAAACTGTTTTGGTGATAAAATAAGAATATCTTCAATAATAATGATTAACAACTTCCCAGCATGACTATTGTGTGCCAGACACTGTACTAGGTGTTCCATGTACATTATCTCTAATTCTCAGACTACTCCTGCTTGGTAGACATTAGGTTACACAGATGAATTTGCTCTACAACATTTAGGTACAAGAAATGGCACATTACCTTATTTTCCTAAGTCTAGAGAGAGGTCCGCTCTCTGCAAAAGGATAAAAGAGTTAGTCTCAGTCATATTTCGGGATTCCAAAACGTGTAAGAACAAAAGCAGTTCACCGGGTGCTTGGAAAACAGAGAAGGGCTTCTAACCTTGGCCATCAGGCCCACAGGCCCACGGGATCCACTCACAGGCAGGTGGCTCCACGTGCTCCATGACTAGCATGGACACGTCTTGTTCCCTGTGACTTCTCAGGCCATAGCTCTTAGTCAGTCCTGATATCCATGAACTGGCCCTTCACAAGCCCTACGCCTCTTACACAAAACACCATCATCTTCCCTGACTCCAGGAGTGAGTCTCTCTTCTCTTCTCAGGGTAGGCTTCCTCTGCCTCACCAGCTCCAAGTTCCAGCCCCCATCAATTTTCCAGATGTCTTGGTGAGAGGCTGTCATATTGGGACCTGCAACTTATGCAGTAAGCCATTACGGTCCTGAGGCAAGGGCATCCACCTACTGTCTTGGGATGGAGAATAGCAAGAAGAAAGGTAAGTCGGTATATTAACAGATCATCGTACCATATTCATATGATAAGCTGGGTTCAGAGAGGTTAATCAAGTTGCCCAAGGTAACAAATTATTCAGTGGCAGAGCTTCAGTTCAAACCTAAGTCCACCTGGTTTCAGGGTTTAGAGAACTTTCTACTATTCCATGAAGCCCCTTCTGGGACAATTCAAGGCATGCCAAAGGCCTAAGTGGCCTTTTATGACAATAGGAAATAATCACAAATCATCCTAAATAAAATGAAATATCTGAAAGACTCATTGAAATCCAAGTCTTACAGAGTCTTTTCACTGAAATCTCAACAGTCGCCCAAGCCTGGTATTCAAATAGCTACTTTCTGCTTATACAAACACACATATTATATACACACATACAAATAAGCAAAGTGAAATATTAAAATCATTAGTCATTAATTTGCAATATCATTTTGCAACTAGAATTCTAAAATCAGATACCTAATGAATTATCCTCTTTGAAAAGCATAGACAAGTAAATCTTATTTGACCCATAGGCCAGCCTTATAAAGATTTCCTAGTTAAAGACTTATTCACACACAGAAACATCTGAATATTTTTTAAGAAAACAGAGAAGAAGTTTAATACAACAAGAGAGCATTATTTGCCTTAACTCAAATTCAGTCATTAAGAAAAATGGTGATGACTTAGAAGGCCTGAGTTCTAGTCTCTCCTCAGACAATATAGTTATATTAACTTTGAGTGAAACACAATCTCTTTAAATCTCATTATTTTCATCGATCCTTTTAGTTCTCTCTCTCTTTTTTTCTAATTCTACATTTCTGGAAAAATAGGTACCTCACTTAGGTAAAATTAATGACGTTTCTTGGTTCATATTTGCAGCTAGTGTAGTACAAAAAGATGTAACAGAAATAGGAAGTCAGAGAAAGGAAAATGAAGAGAGAAGAAGGAAGCAAGGAAGCATGGAAGGATGCAAGGAAGAGAGGGAGGGAGGGAAGACGTGAGAAAAATAATTCTCATTATCATCCATATTTCTCAAGGCTGGTCACTTTCAGTTCTTTGGAATCAACCTGGAATATTGCACACTTTGGGTATTCCACTCCCACTGGAAGGCCCATACCTCTGGAGAAGATGGGATGAAACAGGATGTCTTAGCCTGACACCATTAAATATGTGATTTATCTAACTCTGTTCTGATTCCACGCACTTCATGCAACCCTTTGATTATAATCCAGCTTCCAAGGCCTCCAAGGACACAGTGTGATGGTCAGACTGATAAAGGTTTTGTCGTTTGCATAGATTCTATTTCTCACTATAAATTGATAAACTGGAATGTCACTAGTGCTATCAAATAGTTAGCTGCTGTATTGACCAACAAATATCTAATTTTTTAGGAAGACATAAAAGGAGGACAGAAATGCAAGTGGAAACAGAAAAATTCATTGGCAGACACAGTGCCAGACTCAAAAGAACCCACTCATCATCTTGCACTTACCTTCTGATGATGACAAGAGGAAGTGCCTCTACCATGGACTCACACTCTATGAACGGCTATTTACTGTGCAGCAAAGATTTCTTTGACAATGACATGTACAGAGAGGACACAAGGTAACATTCCGCAAATGCCAGTTTGGATTTTCTCATCCAGTGGCCTAAGTTAGGTCTGACTTCCAAATCTGTGTTTCAAACCATCATAGGGATTCACGCTCTAGTAATTCTAAGTGTGCTGGTTAGTATTGCCTAGCCATCTATGTCATTGATTTGATTGATCTTTAAATCCTGGCTCCTCCTTGGGTAGCTGACTTAATTAAGTTGCCTAACGTATAAGCAGCCTTTTCAAATCTTTGTAATGGGCATTTAGCACAATGCCTAGAACATAATGAGTGCTCAACACACATTGCCTATAATAATAATAATATTTAAAAGTTACCACTATAATCATTATCATTGCTGGGCAATGACAAATCAGTATACTGTAAACTCCTTATTTGTTTTGGAGAGCCTTGAAGACAGAAATGGATCTTATCTCATAGGTCTAACCTTAGGGTCAGGACATAACACTTGGTAAAGCTCAATGAGTATTTCTTCAATAGGATATATACGGAAGTTGTACAAAACTAAGGACTACACTGTACATCATCACCATACCTCTCTTCCAATCCCCAGAAGCCCTTTAGCAGTAGGCAAACACCCCATGTCATGAAGCCCGGCCCATGTTTGTTTTCTTCTGTAACACTCAGGTGATCTCCAGAACACATCACTCTCTACTCTCTCAATAAAATAATTCACCAGTCCTGCCACCATCCGTGATATTCTCTGTCCTCTCCCACAGCAGATACATGCAACCAACGGTCATTCCTCCTCCTTCTCTCCATTGTTGTTGCCAGCATCTCTGCTCCCCAAGTCCCTTTCTACAAAATTCCAGGGGCAAGTAGGGAATTCCATGGCAACACACTGTAACAGTTTTCTGGGACTGCCATAACAAAGCAGCACAGACTGGGAGACTTAAACAAGAGAAATTTCTTTCCTCCGGTTCTGGAAGCTGGGAGTCCAAGACGTCAGTGTGTCTGGTTTCTTGCGAGCCTCTCTCCTTGGCTTGGAGGTGGCTGTATTCTCTCGGTCTTCACATGATCATCACTTTCAGTGTGTCTGTGTCCTAATCTCCTCTTCTTATAAGGATATCAGTAATATTGAATCGGGGCCCACCCTAATGACCTGATTAAAACTTAATTACCTCTGTAAATACCTTATTTCCAAATACAATCATATTCCGAGGTAGTGGGGGTTAGGATTTCAACACGATTCAGCCCATAACACACACCAAGGATTTCTTTTGGTTACCAAAGCATCCTGAGGTTCTGTGACTTCTTACTGGTGACCAATATGATAAACAGAAAAAGATTCATTAGAAGCCAAAGTGCAATCACATGACACCAATGATGATTCCCCCAAATCCCTCCAGTGAAAGGCAATTATTATGTCCACATTTGGACAGTCATTAGCCAAAGGGTTTCTACCATAACAATTGTAAGGACTTTCTGACTAATATAGCAGGTGGAATTTCTAAAGGTTCAAAATGAAAACAAAAAACAAACAAATGAAAACCACTAGGGGAAGACGAGAATTCTAAAGGAAGTTAGTTACTAAAAGACACTGGCAAGCCATAGGCAGAATTTTCTTACTATTAAACAGCACTACACTGACAAAATCTAAATCAGCATTAATTAAATTTTTTGTAAAACATCAACCTTTGCAAATATCAAGATTCTAAACCTGCTCTTTTTTCATTCCTAAAAATATCACCAATGATGCTGTCAGATTTGGACTTTACCTATCCTGGAAGGCTTTCTTTGGGCAGAAGGTGGCAAAAGACGTTAGCTGTGTAAACCTAAATCCATCAATAAACAAAATAAGTAGGAGACACTGTAAAATGGGGAACATCCTGATTTTGAACTACTTTAATTAAGTTTCAAAACAAAAAGGGGGCAATGAGCTTTTTCCCCTTGGAAAGAGAGAAACAGCAGAAACCACTGTTTTTGTGTTTATACTGAAACAAGTCCACTGAGCATCCTCTGTAAACATGAAATAATGGTCACATAATATGAAAAATGAAAACCCCTTATCACTTATTGAACTGGATCCCATGCTCACGAGAAGCCTTTCAAATGAGATTCTCAAAGGACCTTATAAATGCTCTCTCATTATTGTTTGCCTTTGTTTGAAAAGGTAAGGCAAGTTACCTCATCTCATTGCAGAGTTAGGGTTTAAGACAAAGGTTAAAAGAATTATATAAAGTTAAACCAAATCGGCCAATGATAGAGACCAAGGGTTGTTATCTCTTGAGGACCGAAAGTTTCTTTTTGAAAAATTAAGCAACTTAACTAATTATTTTTAGGAGAGCATTTCATTATCTGTATATCAAGGTCCAGGAAGAAAAATCACAAAATAATAACTATGCTAAATAAAAAAATCAGTGTGGTTTCCAGAACCCTTTCTATTCTGTGTACCCATCCATGTGGCTGGAGATCTGAAATGCTATTTAAGTCTCATTTTCCTTCAGAAGCTAACCTCTGTGGAATAAAATGCTGCTAAGGGAGAAAAAAATCTTTTCTGTCATTTGACTTTAACTTATGATAAATTAGCTTCAACTAGTTTCTTAGAAAATTGCCCAAGAAATGACTACAGAAAATTAAATACCAAGACTTCAAAGAGGCAAACACACAGCCTTCAAATTCCGACCTCAGAGAATAATCCTCCCTTTCTCATGCTTTGGAGAGATGTGAGTAAAGAAATCGTACTAGGGCATGGTAATGAACCATCTTTCAAATGACTTTTCTATCAATCTTCTTTTCAAAGGGTAATAAAGTGATGATTATTTCTAGGCAGTTTCTGGGAAGTTATCATCTCATTTCAATAGTCACCAGTAAGAAGGACGGTACTCTGGTATTATCGCCACAACGATAAGGGCAAGAACTGGTTGAGAATTCAACAGACAAGGTGTAGGTTGTTAAAAGCTATTTCCTGGAAAATTAAAACAGAGAGAGATCAAAAGAATTGTGTTGGGTCTTAAGGAATTGGTAATCATTCCCTTCTAGATTAAAAATGCAAATCTGATTTATTAACTAGTGAATGAAATCCATTATCATGTGAGGGTTTTATTATTTCTTTCAACAAATAATGTTGAAAGCTTATTATGTGCCACACTTCGTGCTAGATGCCGGTGACTGATGGAGAAGGGTAACAAGCCATGGCAGGAGCATCTGTGTCATGACTTCTAGAAACTGAGTGATCCGTCTCAAATAAAACAGTAACAACAAAATTTTTTTTTTTTTTCAATTTTTGATTAAATGGTTGGTAGGGAAGTTTTAGTCACCCAGTACTTGTTTTGCAAAGCTACAGAAAATAACAGGGTGAGGAACACCCAAAACTATATCTGATCTCATTCCCCAGAGTTGTTAGAAGCTTTAAGATGTCATGGGGCAAAAGTCACTCCAGGAATGTACAGCCCCATGGAGGGGAATACCCATGCACAGGATGCCTTCAGGAAGGACTCCCTGGAACCTGGCTGCTTCTCTGGTCCCCAGGTTCAGATTTCCATCTGTGAGATTGGCTAAGGGCTCATACAAGGATTATGCAATCCATTTTTCCTCAGTGGTTCCTAAAACCAGCCCCATCTATGTCCTTTTATGTGCCCTAATTCTCTTATTCCAGTATGAACCTACTGCCCACTGGCAGATAGGGTATGGAATACATCTCTGGATTCAACATTTGCCCAGAAGTCAAATTTTTTAGCACTCACCAGAAATCCAAACTTGTAACAACAACCAAAAAGGAAAGAAACATGAGATATAACACTTTCTGAGGGCAAAGAAATGTTATGTTCATTGTACCCTCATCACTTACACACCACAGGGAAGGCACTTAATAAATAGCTGTTGAATAAAATTAACCAAATGGATGAATTCATTCATTTGTAGTCATGAATCAAAGTCATGATTGTCACATTGGTATCTGCATGCAAGCTATCCCACAGTGACCTTTGCCCAGCAGCTGGTTCACCTTTTTTTTTTTTTTTTTTTGCTGTATGCGGGCCTCTCACTGCTGTGGCCTCTCCCTTTGCGGAGCACAGGCTCCGGACGCGCAGGCTCAGAGGCCAGGGCTCACGGGCCCAGCCGCTCCGCGGCATGTGGGATCTTCCCGGACCGGGGCACGAACCCGCATCCCCTGCATCGGCAGGCGGACTCTCAACCACTGCGCCACCAGGGAAGCCCTGGTTCACCTTTTTAAAATGTTATTCGGGTGATTTTTCTTAAAAAGAGAGTGAGAAAATCATAACACAGAAAATTAAAATCAAAATGTGTTTTTTCAAGTTCCATTCCAGGTAACAAATATTTGACCAATGAATTAATGCTTTTAGTTTGGCTTGGATAGGCAAATTGCCTCCTTCCAATAGTTGAACACGGCTCTGAAGTGAGCACAAAGAGATCCCTTATTGATTCGCAGAATAGGATAAAGCAGTTAAGCTCTGAAAAAAGCATTAACATTTTATCCTCATTGCCAATCAAGAAATCACCCAAGTTTCCCACCTCCCACCACCCCAAAGACCAAAGTAAAAAAGGCTGTAAATCAGCCCTTGCGCATCTCACAAGAGCCAGACGCTATCTTTGGCAAATCAAATCCTTGGCTTTCCATCCCCCTATCCCTGGGCAACATTTCCCCAAAGTATAACCTCAGAAGGCAGGAGTGTTGATTTAAAAAGCAAGCCAGCTAATGTAAGGGCTAACGAGAAAGATAAGTTGAAAATTTCAAATCCAGGAGGTCTGTTGCTGGTAGATTGGAACGCTTTATAATGAGGAAAGGAGATGCAGGAAGAGTGGGGAGAAGATTCCCAGCCCTCCAACTCCTCCTTGTGTGAACAGTTTGTGCTTGTTCTGAGGTAGGGTGACCCTGATAAGTGCGAAAGAGGGATGACCGATCCCCCAAATATGCTGTACAGCAGGGGTCCCCGACCCCCGGGGCCACGGACCAGTAACGGTCTGCGGCCTGTCAGGAACCAGGCCGCACGGGAAGAAGTGAGCAGTGAGTGAGCAAAGTTTCATCTTCCGCTCGCCATCTCTGGCATTACTGCCTGAACCATCCCCCCCATCCCCCACCCCCCGCAACCGGTCCGTAGAAAACCTGTCTTCCACGAAACCTGTTCCTCGTGCCAAAAAGGGTGGGGACCACTGCTGTACAGTGTGGCTTCCAGGGACCCTTTCTTCAGGCCACTGAAACCGATTACATGTGCTCAGGCCATACTTAAAATATACACTCCAGCACTCGTTAAAGCCACCAGAACTCTGTATTTCAACCAGGCGATTACCTGTGAAACATGTTTTCATTCAAAAACCCCATCTTTCCTCATAGGACCTGACATAAAGTAATTTAGCTTGTAACATTATATACCCAGCTTTGAAAAAGGGAGTAATACTTTAGAGGTTGGCTTAGTCAACTCTCTAACCAATAGTGTCCCTGAGCGTAAGGGAAGGGAAAACATTTCTTAATAATTTCTAGTTTTATATATCCTTGTTCCCTTAAAAAAAAAAAGGATGCAGGGGTGTTTGTTTTAGATTTCCCTTTCCTCTCTTCCAGAGAAACCTGAAATGCCCGGTTATCATATGATTCACTGACAATATTGAAACCCATCTAGATTTCACCAGGATGCTAACATTTTACTGGTTAGTTTGTACCGGAGCGTGCTCCAGCCTGTGCAAATACACCCTTACTCCGTTGTTTTCCTTTGTGTCGCTCTTCAAAGCCCTATGCTGCTGGAAAGGAGAGGAGGGAGTCAAGTGACTTTTTTATGTACATATATACATAAATACAATATGTGGGTGAGGTGATGAATAGTAGTGGAGGTTAGAGTCTGCACACGTAGTAAGAAAATAAATTAAATTTATCTGCCTGGTTCTTTAGTGCCCAGCATTCTGCACAAGGAATGAGGTATGAAGAGCAGCATTCCTGGCTGAGTCATCTGTCTTCTTGTGCAACTTGAGAATGACGAACACACGCAAAGCACCCTGCACACAGGTCAATATGTAGGAGAAGCCATTCATCATACACCAGTGAGGTCCTTGGGGAGGGGAGACATGAGGCTCAGAAGGCATGTCCCAGGAGGCCCTCAGGGTAAGGCCATCCTGGCAGAGGCTCTGACATAACCAGTGTTACATCAATCAATCTATGTTACCATAGAGTTCATAGAAGGGAGGGCAAGGGCTGTCATCTTCTTACTTCTCCCTTTCTTACAATCGTGTGAGGTCTTCTGGAGAATTATTACCCTCTTCCTCTGCTGGAGTCTCCTCAGCTGGTTCAGTTTTGATTTCAAGTCCAAAGGCGGAATTTATCCTTCCGGGGGAATAGTCATTTCTTTTTAAATCTGCAAGGAAGACAATTAAGACAGTTATAGAGAATCCTTAAGAACATAATATTCACACAGATAGATTGGACTTCAGGACTTTAGGCCAAGTGCTCAGAGAGGACTCTGCTCCCTTGGGCCACTGATATGTGAAACTCAAACCCTCAACCATGTCCAAACTACACCCCACCATGCACATGTGTGACTCTAACTCCCCAGGGCTGTGTTTACTGGGGCAGGGGAGGCAAGCTTTGGTTGCTTGACTAAATACACGGTGCCCTATAAGACATGACCTGCCCAGAGTTAAGTGAGGCCAAACTGGAAACAGGGCATTTTCACTTGTTGAATGATGGCAGAGCCAGAGAGTGCAGCCAAAATGGTGGACTCGGGATGTCAATGGTCAGTTTTCTGCAACAAAGCTGTACCTCAGGATTGGCTGCACCTATAAAGACTTCATCCAATTATCAGATCTTATGCTTCCTGAAGCCTCCTCCTTTAATTTCACAGGGAAATTATCAAAAGAAATCATTAATAAAGGTAACCCTTGGGGAGAAACTTATGGAGGAGAGTGACCTTTAAATGTTTGTAAACCACTGTATGCTGTGTTGATTAAATTTGTTAACCTTAAACATGCATTCCTTGTATTATTTTTTAATGTTAAATGGGGATTATCTGGACATAAAACTAATACATATAGTTTAATAATAACCAACAGTAATTACATCACTTCAACCCTCACGCCAAATTTATGAGATAGGTGCTATTATCCCCAGCTTACAGATGAGAATGAGGGCCAAGGTCACAAAACTAGCAAAAAGCATTTCTGGGATGTAAGCTCAACCTATGAATCCCATGCTCTTATACTATCCTGAACTGCCTCTCTTAAAAAAAAAGAAAAGAAAAAAAAAGTAAAACATAAACAAAAAGAAAAATCACCCCAATCCTGTTTTCCGAGCTAAACTTTTTAAAATTCAAATTACCAAATGTTCAAGTAAATGAGGATATTTTTTTATCTCCATTTAAATGTGTTAACTAAGGTTTTGAAAGGAAGCAAGGATTAGGTCCAGAAATGGAGGAATTATTGAATTACTCAAAAGCCACCATGGTAGGGAAAGAACGAAAGGAAGAAAGGAAGGGAGGGAGGGAGGAAATCTTTATCATACGGAAGAGCTAACTGGATGGAAGCAGTGAGTTATGCCTCAAGGCCCCCTTTCTCCTGGCTGACCAGATACAGTCCCTGGTCAAGAATGAGAAGCTGCCCTGCCCAGGAAACAATGAATCAGTCCTGGGAATAGGTCAGCGCCTGAGGATGCTGAGTTAATGGGCTGGACTCCAGCCTGCAATCACGGGATGGAGATATGTGTCAGCTCCTGCCTCCCACAGGGCCCTTACCTGGGGGCCTGGATGCCACTCAGCCCAGCCCCCTCTCCTTCCTGGGCTCCTTCTGACCAGAGGAGGCCAGTGGGCAGCTTGGCCAATGTGCTATGGACTGATCTCTTTGCCCAGTTCTTCTGGGTGGTTTGTGAGAAGGAGTCCTGGGCAGCTCCAAGAAGACATCGAGACCCCTCCTGTCTGTACTGCTCCAGTCTGATGTCCCCACCGCCACCACCCCTGGCTAATAAGCTATTTCCCACAGGAACTGGAATCTGCTCCACACCCTAGTCTTCTGCTACCTCGTGCCCACAAGGGCAACTCCTACCTCTAACTCCAACAAGATTAGAAAGTGCCTTTCTTTGTTGTAAATTTACACCTACTCCATCCCAGGTTACAATGGATATTACTGATTTCCAATTCAGGGTTTGATCATTTATGATAAGGCTGGAAGGGCTACTCAGCTTAAAAGATGTGAAATTCCATTCTAAGGACAAGTGTGGCGCAACCTTAGAAAATTAGTGAGCAAGCTGAGACAGACATAAAGCATCCCTTCTGAGATAAAAGGAAAAAATGCAGCAGAGCTGGGGCTGCCAATCTGGGGGACACAAACCTCCAGCCGCTTACTTTTATGTTAGAAATATTTTTCTGTGCTGACTCTATTAGTTTCAGAGAAAGTGTGTCATATTATCTAATCAGATTTTTAAAATATACCTTGTGATGTATGTTGAAAGTGGCAGGTTTTTATAGTGAAAAGCACTACTTTAATTGATAGCTGTTGTTTCCCTCCATGCCACACCCTCCCAAGTGTCCAATGAGTAAATAAGAATAGAATAGAAACTCTGTGGGCACCACTCAAGACCCAAAGGGGAGGGGGCGGGGCGGGGAACAGAGACCTGCCTCTGTCCAATTTTGTCCCAATTAAGTAGGAGGAACTTTTCCCTTGGAGAGACTGTGACAAGTATTGGGCCCAATGTTGTTTTATCACATTTTGGCAGAACCTGAAGTAAATCCCTGTCCTTTTAATCCCTTTAGAGACTTGAAAAATTTGCAGTCAGAAAGTCAGGCCTCAACTGCGAATGAGATAAAAATGTGATTAAGATTTTCTACTCTATCCCAGGTTACAATGGATGTTGTTCAATGAGAGATTTACTTAGAGAAAAATAGAATCGTTTGGGGGCATACCCGGGAGTTTGAGCTTCCGGCAGCAGGAGTTGCAACGATGTTTTGCAATGAAGTTTCTAATTGCATCTTCCCCTAAATTGGCTGGTCCAAACACCATTCCTCTTGATCTAGAGGAAATATCAGAATATCAATTAGATCACAGCTCAGAAAAAGGAGCTCAACTAGGATTCTCTGAGATACCGAACAGTATCCCATAGTAACCCAGTAAACTTGAAGGAGCCAACAAAGAACAGAGCACTTTGGGGAAGCAACAATGTTAGGTTTGCAAATTTAAAATTCAAATGCACTTCAATCTTTGTACCCAACTCCAAGACCTACTGTGAAACTCATTTCCACGCTAATGTGATAGAAAAGTGAATTTTCTATGTACCACATTAAAACAAAATACAGTGAGACCCTTTTTAATGCATATGAGGTGAGAGAATGACATTCATTACCAACTGGTCTACTAGAATACCCAAAAGGTAAGTATAAAGTAAAATAAACTTGGTATTGGAACACCCCTTCTGAAAAAATTGATATGCATTGTTTCAAACCCACATACTTTTCTGAAAATAACCAATGTCCTCAAACACAAAAGCCCGACAAAACCCGAAACCCAGTATTCATGGCTCTTTTGATAGCTACTTCTACCCTGCAAACTGCTATAGCTGGGCTCTTTGTGAAAAGATAAGACAACTAGGAGATGATGATTTTGTGGAAGTAAATCAGTATATTTTAGGCACATTTTTAACACTCTATAATTATAATAGATCCTTAGCAGATTTTAGGATCAACGTTCATCCATTATTTGATCATTCACAACCATTATTCTTCGGCTGACACTCTACACACCAAGGAATAGAGCACACCAGAAACACTTCCAAAGAAACTTTATGAAAGCTAATATTTTATTTTAATGACATGCAGAGTGGGAAACAGCACATTTTAAAATCTGAACTCAATTACTGCTCTTAAATACCACGTCTTAAGAAAAAAGAAAAGCAAACTATCACAAAAGGAAACAATAAATTTCGCTTCTAAGGAATGCAGTTTTTCAAAAGGGATGTGGTGTAAAAATGGACTTTTCCATCTGAGTATTGAAACATTTATCTCAATTTCCACTTCCTTTTGGCAGAATAACAGTAGCTGCTCTGAAGATGTGCCAAGCTCAGAATGAGGGCTGATGTCAGTTTGATCTCAGATTGCCTCTTTGCTCTGAGGCGAGTAGGTGGAGGAAATCTCTCGGGAAGACAACGTGAACAGACACCCAGGATTAACTTTCCTGGTCACTCAATCGCCCTTACAAAATACGGCTCTGGTGGTATTTACCAGGCTGCATAAGCTGCCTCTGTTAACTATTCCTCTTTCAATCCATCTGCTAAGGAACCACTTCTATAAGGTGAAACCAAATATGGCAAAGAAATAGAAGCACGTAATATTTAGTACTGGAACTCTATGATGCTGATAAAGTGAAAAATGAAGGCGTTATTTTAGTCATTAAAACTGAAGAATTCCTTTTATCGTCTCTCTGGCATGACCCTGTTGGAATATTTCACTCCTCTGCATTCCACGCTGCCATTTCCTTCCCCCCAATAAAGCATGAAAGTTCCCAACTTAGAAATGTAACATTGATTCTCAGATAAAAGCTGTAAGCAAAACTGTTTCCCTCTATGAGCTTTGTTAAAGTTAAGACAAAAGAATCAAAATTACTATAATATGTATGTATCAGGCATTCGACCACTCCCTGTGCAGGGGAGAGTGAAGGAGGATTGTAGGGACATTCATACGCCATGCCTACAGCCTTGCAGTCTCAGATAACAACGTTTGAAAAAATATACAAGTGTTTTCCAGATTTTTCACAGCACAGGAGAGCAGGAGGTAGCTTGGTTCCACCTTCAAGGAAATGCTAATTAGTGCCATGTACACAGAGATTTACTAAAGAACATCTCATCATCATCATCATCATTATCATTTCATACTTGTCAAACGCCCAAAACCATCAAGGCAGTAAGTGAAAAAAAAGGTGCAATCCCAAACTACCACTAACACTGAGGCAGCCTCCACTGAAGGTCAATGACCTGAGGAACCAAGTTAGGTGGCCAGAAAGCATTTGGGGGAGCAGGTCTGATGACTTTCTCTTCATGTGCAAAAGGTTGGGGTAAGTTAAGAGACAAAAGGCATTAGAGACAATATCAGAATTTGCACCACAAAACATCTTTCCTTTTGGTAGAGGATCATTCCCTTTCATTGACCCCCTTCTCCTCATAGGCTAGTTGCCATCTCCACTGAGCCTCAGTTTTCTCATTTGTGAACTGGGATTGAAGACACTTCCTTCCAAGGTTGTTGTTAAGAATAAAACAACATGTGAAAGCACTTGCTTCTCAAACTTTAATTTATACCAAAACACCTGAAGATCTTATAAAATTGAGATTCTATTCAGGAAGTCTAGGGAGGGTCTTGAGAGTCTGTGTTTCTAACAATCTCCCAGGTGATGCTAATGCTATTGGTTCATGGCCCGTGCTTTGTGTAGCAAAAGTTTAACAAATAGACGGCATCCCAAAATGTGAGCCTCATTGAACTGATTGATGTAATTCACCACATTGTGAGAAAATAATACTTATCATCTTCACCATGAAGACCAACTGCACCCAAAATTAGGTGACCCCACAAAACCACGCAGGCTACAGTGATACCAATCTATCAGCTTCCAAAGTTTATGACATCCTCAAGTCATAAAAAATAAAGTTTGACATAAGACAGAGGCTCCCAGCCCTGACTGTCCACTAGAATCACATGGGGAATTTTTTAAAAATACAGACATCAGGGTCCTATACTCTGAGATTCTGACTTGATGCTAATTCTGAGCAGCATTTTTTTTTAAGTTCCCTAGGTGACCCTAATAGAAACTGAGACCCACTGGCCTATAGAATGCAGTTAAATACTCAACTGTCAAGAGGAATAATATAATCTTAGAATTCTAAAAGTTGGAAATATTCAGGTCATATTACATATATATACCAAGGTCAAAATTTAATAAATGATAGAGTATACATCAACTTGATCCATTTTATATGCAAAAAAAAATTTCACTGCCAAATTATAAAGGAAGTACTTGTAATACAGGTTCCTACTAAAAACCCTTGGGCACACTGGGCTGCTGAAGAAATAATATGTATTTTTAGCCAAAAACACTTCAACTCTGCTATAGTGAAAAATAACAAAGCCTTTATCTGTACCCTAAGGGTTACAACATGAACTCCATGGTCAAATATCATGGGACCTGGATTCACAGGAGCAACATGGCTCACCTTTATCTTCTCTAGCTCTCTTAGTTCACAGGGTAGCTAATACACTTTTAGATGTACCTCTTTGCATAGATGCCTACAAATGGTACCATATTTAGATTAAATTGTTCAGTAAAAGAACAGAGCATTAAAGCAGTGAATATTTACAATATGAGTCCAATAGGAGGGAAGTAAAAGTTTCAGATTTCATCATATATGAATTGCCCACTTATATAATTGTGTGTGTGTGTGTGTGTGTGTGTGTGTGTGTGTGTGTGTGTGTGTTTTACAACCCAGGGGCCAAGTATAGACACTTAGGACAACTAAGAAATTAGAATTTTGTATGCTAGCACTTCTCAAAGTGTGGGCACTAGGCCAGCAGAATTAGAATCATCTGGGAACTTGTTACATTATTTGGACCCATCCCAAACCCACTGAATCAGAAACCGGGGTAATCAAAGGCTGGGGGTAGGGGGCAGCAATCTGTGTTTTAACAAGCTCTCCTGGTGACTATGATGAAAGCTCATGTTTGAAAACCACTGTCATCTGCCATGTTGATCCTCCCTTAATCATCACCATCTCTTCTTTTTACTCCACCTTTAACAGAAGAATACCACCTCCTCTACTGCCAAGTCTTCCCAAAAGCCTGCTTATGGGATAAAATGCCCATGGGAATTCAAAGGCTAGGCAGATGACTCATCCTTCTACATAATTTACACTTCAGTCCTGAATTAACAATCTGATGGCTCCATATTTAAGCCCCACTGTTTTGTCCTCTCATAGATTTGCTGTTACTGAATACCACACTTCATGCCCTCAGCTTTCGTTTTATAGGCATGTAATGGAAGACAGTGCCCATGATAAGGTGCAATGACTCCACTGTGATGACAACAAAGGAAACTGTGCTTCTCCTATGACATTAATTGTTTTCATGTCAAAGCCTAAGGAGGCTGAATTTACCCATATTTCTCTTTTGTCTGGGCCACTAGAAAACTCAGAGGCAAATCTGCAAGAAAGTTCTGCCCACTGCATTGGTCTTTATACATAGTTTCCATTTTTGTGTACTAACAACTCCAGATTTAATCTTATTTTATTTCCTTATTTTCTTTTTGCTCCTATTTCCTAATCTATGCATTCTTTAAAATCTTATTGTATTTTAAATCTTATTGTATTTTATTGTATTGTATTTGGATGTAGATATTCTTGGATATAGATATAGATACAGATATAGATAAAAGGGACATCAAAACCTTTCTAGGATCTAGGCAAGATATAGAAATGTTTAAAAATTATTTTTAAGAAACCATGTACAATGTGTTAAATGCAATTTTCTAAATGATAAATTAACTTACTGTTTTTCTTCAGGTTTTATAACAGATGGATCTGTCAAATTTTCTCCAACACCTCCAAAGAAAAAGAAAATTCATTTACCAAATGGGGAATTTCATTTTCTCAGAAATTCAAGAAAATAAAAACCAAATTTAAAATTCTTTCTTATACCTACCTTCTTTCCACCCTGTAGTAAACTCAACATCATGTGAATTAACTCTACTACTAACTAGACACCCACCCTGTAGTAAACTCAACATTATGTGAATTAACTCTACTAAATTGTCCAGGCAAGTTTGAAAACTTTAGTTGATGCCGTCTCCCACAACCCCCTCTATTATGCTGCAATAAACCACTAGGCTACAAAAAAGTGTTTTTGTGATGTGTTCACACTTCCTGATAATAGCATCCATCATTCATTTACCACTTGTACATACTAGACATTCTAATTTTATTTCTTCTAATTTTATTTTTTCTAATTCTTGGCAATCGTGAAAGAAAAGTATTAGCATCCTCACAGCCTCATTTTACCAATGAGTACACTGATGTTCAAAGAGATTAATCAACTTGCCAGAGGTTGCACAGACCACAAGAGGTCATAACAGGATTGAAGCTAAGCCAAAGCTTGTGTCCTTCCCCCTAGCCCGAGGTCTCCTTAGATGGAGTCCATCAGTGCTCAGAAAGGTGCAAGGTGCTGTGTGGTTCTGCAGGTACCACCTCCACTCCATCAAAGACACATATCAAATGCCATATATATATATATATATATATATACACACACATATATATATATGTATGTATGTATATAGCGTTTATAAACAGAAGAATACAAACACCCCATATGCTTGATCTGGGTGCTGGTTACACACACATGTTCAGTTGTGGAAATTCTTTAAGATGTACGCTCATGCTGTGTGTAATTTCCTGAATGTATGTGATCCTTCAATAAATTTTACTTCTTAAAAAACGGCACCAATGCATAAAAGGGTAACGTGTCATATAAAACTAACATTTATCAAGACAGGGATCAACACCAAAGTGAATCTGTTATAAAATGCGAATGGTGGTGAGGCTGACTTCCAAAGGCAGCATTTCACAGGTGAGCCAGTCAGACAGGTGAATGCACCATGTGGGCATAAGCCGACAATGTCTGAGATCATCCTCTAGTCAGCACTGGTCCTCTTGCCTTGGAAGAGACCAACCTTGTGGGAAATTTATTTAAAAATCAAATAAAATGTATAACATTATTGTGTATTTCTATTTGTTAAAAAAAACCCCAACACATTTTCTAACCACTACTTTAAAAAAGAAAGATTTTTACTATGTTCTGTATGTTTTACCATATGTTAAACCTTTCACAAGAAAAGGTAATCCTTATAGTTTATAGACCATTCCCCTGAGAAACTGACTTCCTTAGGAAAATAACTTAAGTAGGGGGTTTTAAACCTTTTTTGGGTCATGACCCTTTTGGCAGTCTGATGAAGCTAAGGTACCCCCTTCTCAGAATAATGTTTTTAAATGTATAGTTTGAATACATAAGATTACAAAGGAAATCAATGATACTGAAACACAGTGATCAAAATATTTTTTAAATTGTACTGCCATACACGTGCTTCTTTATTAGTATGTTAAATAACAGGATCAAGCACAAGTCTAATAACACGATAACATCCAACAAGGAATAAATACAACTAGTATTTTGACATATCTGCCAACACTGCAATGTGCTATGTTAATACCTGTAATTGCTATTGCAAACAGTCACGGGTACTGCTAATGCCACTGTGATCTGTCGTCTCCGTTATAACTGAAGGAAATGATGAATTTCAGCTATAGGTTAATGAAATAAAGGTGTAATTTTTTTTTAATAAATGTATTTATTTATTGGCTGCATTGGGTCTTCGTTGCTGTGCACAGGCTTTCTCTAGTTCCGGCGAGTGGGGGCTACTCTTTGTTGCGGTGTGCGGGCTTCTCACTGCGGTGGCTTCTCTTTGTTGCAGAGCACAGGCTCTAGGCACGCGGGCTGCAGTAGTTGTGGCACGTGGGCTCAGTAGTTGTGGCTCACGGGCTTAGTTTCTCCGCGGCATGTGGGATCTTCCCGGACCTGGGCTCAAACCTGTGTCCCCTGCATTGGCAGGCGGATTCCTAACCACTGAGCCACCAGGGAAGCCCCTAGGTATAATTTTAATTTGTTTTTTCATCAAAGTACACAGATCTTCTGAATTCTACCCAGAGCCCCTTTCAGAACCCTTGGCTTAGAATCTCTTTGTACACTGATTTTGAATAGGGAAAGGAAAAATAAGTCTGAAACACAGGCTCAAGGGGCAGTATGCAAAATGTGCTTTGCTTTTTAAAGAAAAAGTCATATGAATAGGCTGGGCTCTTTATGCTTTTCTCATTACAGATATAAAAAGGAACAGCCTAACAAGACCCTAACTCTACAGCAAACATGTAGCAAATAAACAGAACAACTATGTTTAACTATGTAGTAAATAAACAACAAACAGACAGCCCATGTACCACCAATAGAGAGACTAAAAGCTACAAATCCTCCACACATTTAAGCTCAGACATGACTTTATGCCTACAATTCCCAGCAGTGATGAAAGCTTTATGCTGACGTCTGAGTAAACTGTAAATTTAAGCTGAAATACGCACAATACCTAAAGAATTGTGGAATCACAATTTTTATAGGGGAAAAAATTGTCTTTATAGGGGAAAAAAAAGTCTATCAAAATCACATCAGCTCCCATTTACTTTCAGTCTTGTAGCCTGTTAAATAGGCAGAAGTCAAAGGATCTGGGTCCCACTCACAGCCCCATCACTCCCTAGTTGTGTGATCTGGACACCTTCTTTAATCTCTCTGAGTCTCAACTGTATCACCTGAAAGTGTGGATAATCACGGGTCTTATCCTATACGGTTACTGAGAGGATTACATGAACTAGCATATACAAACTGCTTAGCAAAAGGTCTGATCCAGAAGAAGCTGAAACATGTCAACTGCTATTTTTATTGTCTTTATTCTATCAAGAGCTCTTGTGAAGTAAAATTCTATTTTCTTACCACTGGTAAAATCATGTTCTGATTATCTCACTTTCCTAAAGTACTATTTCCTAATGAATAGAACTTCCTATAAGACCGAGGGTAAAGAGTTTCTACAAACCTTTATATCCCTAAACCCAATCTGACAGCGCAAAGCTTAACTACTAAAAATATCTTTTGGGACCCTTGAATGGCAGAAGGGGCATTCCAATGAGTTAAAAAAAGAAAGCGGTTCAGAGAACCAATCATGCTGCACCACCACACCAACTACTACCACCCCAGCCTCTCCGGCTACACAGGAGTCACCCAATTGGCAAACTTTAACATAGGTGCCCATCCTACCCACGTACGTAGATATTTGGAAAACATGAAAGACAATAAGACACTTTAAGATCTAAAAATTCCAGTGCTCTCTCTTTACTGGCATTAACAGAGTAAATGCCCATGTACAGGCAATACATAGCACGCCCTTATGAGAAACTCAGAGACCTACGTTCTGATTCCAATCACCTTGGGATGCATCAGTGAACTTCTACATCAATGGAAAGAAGTCACCTTCCTTGTAGCAGCAGATGCTGATGCTAATGCTGATTTATCCTGGAAACTGCTTTGTTGAATAAAAAATTAATATCTCCAAAAGTTATTTGAAAAAAAAAAAAGTGAGCTTAAAAAAAAAAACATGCCACAGACCACTGTAATTTGAAATACAATTGTTTTTCATTCCTATTGCTGGAAACTAAATATTGGATTTCACATATAATGATGACGATTCAGGCTCTCACATGTAAGATTTTTAAATGGAAGGAGACTGGAAGACTACAGTATAATTACATGTGATCAGAAATTAGTCAAGCCTCTCCCTAGAGTTCAGCTTCGTGGCCTGATGTGGTAGCTCCTGGGTTAATGATTGGCACTCCCTTGGAAGAAAGTAAAGAGAAGAAAAGAAGAAACTGAAATAATAAACTGCCGGAGTGCTTCTCATTCCTTCTTTCCCTCAAAGCAACAGGAAGCACAGCAAGCTGATCAGGGCTTCACTCTACAGAGGCCAAAGCTGGGATCTCCCTCAAGTATCACCAGGACGACACAGCTAAGAGGAGACTACCCACAACTGAAGATTAACTTCCATTTTAACAAGCCACACAGAGACTAATACTAACAACAATAACTAACATTCACTGTGTCAGGAACTTGCTTAATTTCAGCCCCTTAACAGCCCTCTGAGTTAAGTGCCTAACATTATTTACCATTATTATTACAAATGACTCAAGGACTCAAGGTGGTTGCCCCCTGGTCATGCAGCTAATTCACGGTGGAGCCAGGAGTCAGCCCCCAGGACCCTGACGACAGGGCCTCTCCTAACTGCAGCTAATTGTCTTTCAGTCTCCACTCCCTGCCACCCAGACAATGCACATCATCACTCCAAAGACTAAAAATACTAATCAATTAAATGTAAAACATAACTGAACTGAAAACTATTATGATATTTTAAGAATACATTATATTCTCCCATTTTTCCTTTCCAACCTGGCTTGGATTAAACATATTAATGCACATAAGCCTTTAACGGAGTGACTGACACAAAGTAACTATTTAGTAAATGTTAGCTAGTAGCAGTAGTAATATAACTGCTTGTAATTACTATTATAGGATTCTCGTTCTTCCATAAATTCAGGGCTAACCAATCAGCAAAACTCTCAGATAAGTATCTCAATTTCTTCATGTTCATTCTATGATGTCCACTCTTCCCTCCTTTGAAGGTCAATGTTTTCACATCGTTTATTTGGAGTGGTCTATTTCTGCAATTCACATAATTGCCCAGTAAAAAAATAAAGTTAATTCCTTTTTTTCCCCCAAGACTATTAATGCAGTGTTTGTTCTGTTTAAGGTCACTTTGGATTTACTAAGAGACATAAAAATCCCCAAATATAAACATCATTAAACAAAAACACACTGAAGAGTCATCATTACTTCCTTGAAGTTTTTCTTTGTTTTTTTGTTTGTTTTTTACTTTTTAAACATCTCTACCCAAAACTCAAAGCACAGACACTCAAGTATAGATGAAAACAATCAACCTTTCCCCAGCATGAGCTACAAAAGCAGCCTTGGGCATCAGTGTGCTGGGTTTACATGGATCATACTGTACTTGCTGGTTTAAAAGCTGAATCATCTTGACTGTTTTAACTTTGTTTATATTGCTTCCTAAAATATTGTGTTTGAGGGTTAGAAATATAATTCACACCTTGTGAACAGCATAGATCTGAAAGGACAGAAGGACTTATGTGTAGTTTGAAAAGTGTATATATATATATATATATATATATACACACACACACATCCTTGAGCATGTGACAGAAGTTTCAATCAAAATGGGTTTGCAGTCTTAGTGTACATTGCTCACGATGTCCCAGGATTGCCTGTTCATCTCGACTGTCTCCATCCTCCAAGCCTGGCTTTCAGCACAGAATTCCAGGTGTGGAGAGATGGGAAAGTCAGAGAGGACAAGGAAAAGGCCCTATCATTTTAAATGAACCAGAACATGGTAATGTCCTGTGGCTATGAAACTTAAAGAGAAATAAAAGACAGAACAGTGAAAAGGAAAGAACATGGATGGTCAAACCAGCTTAAGTCTGCATCTTGGCTTCTGCTTAAGCTGCTGTGCAACCTTGGGCAAGTTATTTAAACTTTCTGGGCCTAAAGTCCCCATAATATCTACCTCAAGGTGCTGCTTCTTGGATTAAATGAGATAACTTCTATGAAAGTGCCTGGGCTAAATCCCTTATTTAAAACCAAAGCCCCAGTCAGTGAGCCCAGGGACTAAACTTTGACCTTAATACATATTTCGTTCTGTCCCTGCAAGGAAAACCTGCTAGAGATACTCTGTTTCCTACTGCAGGATTATAAGTCACAGGTGAGGTGTTGAGAGTAGAAAGATGCATTGATCAAAGGCTTCCATTAAATAAGAGCACACTAAGTTGCCTTTCACAGACTGAGTTTATACTTTTGTGAACTCTTATATCAAGGTACACAGCAAAGAGAACAAGCTAAACTATAAACTGCTAAAATACTGAGCTCAGAATCATGAGAAATGACCAGAATTTAAACTTTCCTGTGTGTATAAATGCATGCCTAAGTGTTATTGTGAACATAAGTTCAAAGAAAGGCCATAAAACTGGAAAATTGGGTATAAAACTCATTGCCCGTTTAACATTTTAGATGACTTTAAATTCTGGGCAGCTAATCATCTGCCTATATTTTTCTCTTGATCTATAGGTGAGAAACAGCATAGTAGGTGCCCATGATCATCACTGTACAACGTCTCTGAAATAAATGGTGCCACCTCCCTTCAAAGCTAGATGGAGCAACTCCATACATTACCCATCCTGGTTCTTGCATGATCTCTCGGGACACCTCTCTGGTTCCTCCCACTTAGAACAGTTCCACAAACAATAAATAAATTCAGAAAACAGATACCATCTCCTGTTTAAAAGAAAAAAAAAAAGGTACATACTGCCAAGGAATGTCTCCACTGAAAGGCCTTAACTATGGCTTTGAGTAAAGAAAGAGCTGGGGTCAAATGTAGGTGACAGGGGCTTCCCTGGTGGCGCACTGGTTGAGAGTCCGCCTGCCGATGCAGGGGATGCGGGTTCGTGCCCCGGTCCGGGAGGATCCTACATGCCGCAGAGCGGCTGGGCCCATGAGCCATGGCCGCTGAGCCAGCGCGTCCGGAGCCTACGCTCCGCAACGGGAGGGGCCCCAACAGTGAGAGGCCCGCGTACCGCAAAAAAAAAAAAAATGTAGGTGACAATGACATTGAGAAAGCAATCCCTGGTCACTGTTTCCTGAACTACTTTGCCTCATGCTTGTTGTATCAAATCCTCAGCTATCAATCACCTTGCAGATCTAAAACCAGCAGCTCTCCCCGAGTATACTCATAGGTCCAGTGAGAGAAAGCCAACATCAGCTCCTCCAAGGTGTTGCTGGGGGCAATTTCATCACCGTTGTTGTTGTTGTACTTCCGGAACTCCCCAGTCATGTACTTCTCAATGGTCAACCACTGCTTGGCTGAATGGCAGTAGATTAAGAACACTTCCAGGAACCTATGGCGAGGGAGGGTGGGAAGAGGCCATTGATTCCCCCAAAGGCAGCAAAGGTGGGACTTATATTACTGAACAGAGAGCACCAGGGGAGATGACCTAACTCTAGTCCCAGCAGCCTCAATGCACATGCCTTTGCCTTTCTACTGAAAGAATGGAATGCAAAGATTGGGAGTTTTCCCCCACGTTTACCCACCTCCCTTCTTTCTGAGGAACTCTTTTATAAACAGTACTGGATTCAACTTTTCTTGTCTTGCTCTATGAAGTTCCTTGTAAATGAGACAGTAAAACTTTACTGTAAGTCCTCAGCACCACACTATGATCTGTCTCGCTAAATGAATACAAGTGTATGGAAACACTCAAGTGAAAGTAACAAGAGTTCACTCCTTTAAGGTTCCTAATTTCTGTAAGATAACAGAAGAAACTATGCTTAAAATAGAAGTGTTTTTCTACCATAATGTTTCTGGACATTAGTAACTACACCCGGGATCTGCCTGCTTTCGTAATTGAGAGGTTAGTCACGGCCTCTGCTTGATCTTCTCTTTTCTACTCACATAAATTCAGCAATTTAAGCCAAAACATACCTAGGGTGTCTAATTCTCTTTTTACTGTCTCCGAGAACTATGTAAGGAAGAAACCAAAGTTAAGGTCATGGGGAACTTCCCCGTGGGTCTGGTATTTCTCGTGACTAACAGGTGAGAAGAAATTGACAGAAATTCCTACATAAGATGAAGGGCCAGGGTGCCAATATTTCCTCACCTTGGAGTGTAGGGAATGGTTTGTGGTTTCACTTGGTTGAAGGTATAGATCAGTTTTTGAGCAGCTCTTTGTTGTTGAATTTCCTGCAAAATAGGGAACATAGATAAAAATATTGGTTTGCTATCAGATGCCTACTAATTAATGATCACAGAATTACTAGAGGCCTCCCAAGTATGATTTTCAGCCTTATTCAGCTTCCACCACTACCCACTCCAAAAGCGAAAGCCAAAAATAACAATATACCACCACTTCCAAAAAGGAATAGGCTATCCTTTGGGTTGAAGATAATGGCCTTCATCTAAAACAACAGTACTGATGAACCTAGTGGCAGGGCAGGAATAAAGAGGCAGATGTAGAGAACAGACCTACGGACAAAGTGGGGGAAGGGGAAGCTGGGACGAAGTGAGAGAGAGTGGCATGGACATATAGACACTACCAAATATAAAATAGATAGCTAGTGGGAAGCAGCCACATAGTACAGGGAGATCAGCTCGATGTTTTGTTATGACCTAGAGGGGTGGGATAGGGAGGGTGGGAGGGAGGCTCAAGAGGGAGGAGATAGGGGGATATATGTATATGTACAGCTGATTCACTTTGTTGTACAGCAGAAACTAACACAACATTGTAAAGCAATTATACTCCAATAAAGATATTAAAAAAATTAAAAAGGCATACTCAGAGAATTGTCCTCTTTCCCCTATTTTTTCCATCTTAATCTCCTCTTCCCTCCTGCCTTCCACCTCCACACCCCTTTAGGCAATCTATTTCACTGCTTTCTGGTTTAACCTTCCTATGTTTCCTTTTGCGAGAGTAAGTAGATACATGTACGTATATTTTATTTTTTCCCTTTCTTTCTAAGTAGGTGTCTAGCTCCAGAAAAAAAAAAAAAAGAGTTTATTGGGATTTTTTAAAATTGAAGTATAGTTGATTTACAACATTGTGTTAGTTTCAGGTGTATAGCAAAGAGATTCAATTATACACATATATATATTCTTTTTAATATTCTTTTCCTTTATGGCTTATTATAGGATATTGAATATAATTCCCTGTGCTATACAGTAGGACTTTGTTTATCTATTTTATATATAGTAGTTTGTATCTCCTAATCTTTATTGGGATAATATTAAATTTATAAATTAACTTTAAGAGAACTTATATTTTGATGATGTTGGAACATCCTAATCAAGATTAAGGATTATTTTTCTCTTTGTACAAATTTAGGTTTATATCTTTCAGGAGTGATTTTTCCTCATATAGATTTTAAATATTTCACATTCCACTTATTTCTAAGCATTTTCAATTTCTTGCTATTGTAAACAGGGTTTTCTTTTCCAAAATATCTTCTACTAGTTATTATTTGCTTATATGAAAGTTATTAATTTTGGTGTGTTAATTGTATTAACCTTGCCACCTTCCTGATTTCTTTTATTGCTTGAGTTGTTTTTATCACTAGTTCTTCAGGTTTTCTAGCATTACTATCATATCATCTGCAAACAGAGTTAGTTTTCATTCTTTTTCTGTTCCAGTTTTTATACTTTTGTTTTCTCTTGTCTAATTAAGTTGGTTAATACCTCCAGTAATGTGTTGAATAGTGGTGGAGATGGTGGGCATTCTCGCTTTGTTCTGACCTTGATGGGTGTGCCTCTGTTTTCACATTAGGTAAAATGTTGGCTTTATAGATGAATGTGTGTGAATATATACATACATATGTATATAAACATATACATATATATGTGTGTATATACATCAATATGTGTGTATGTCTACCCTAATCATATCAATGGTATTTGACATTTCCTAATCAATGATCTGTGATATATGAATATTATACATAAAGGAAGTATTCACCAAAAAAAAAAAAAAGATAATGGCCTTTGACCAGGATAGAGCCAGATCTCCTTCGACCACCTGTCCATCTGGGCTCTGGGTCTCTGACTTACCCTGAGGCAAAGATGAAGCACAGTACTTTCCTGGAAGATTTTGCGCCATGCCTGCACAACCTCAGGAAGAAAGGACTTCACAATGAAAACGTGCCCCGGCTTGAGGACGTCATCCTCAGACCAGGTACTAATGACTTTCATGGCTTTGCGGAGGCCACCATCCATCTCCTCTTGGGACAACACCTGGATCATTGCAGATCTCCCTCGCTGGGACCAAGAAGACATGCTTTTATCCAGATTCAAAGGGGAACTCTCCTCCAGCCTGTAGACAGTTACTTCTTCTCCTGTGGCAAACAGAAGTGCAGGGGAGGGGTTCAATGAGATCCATGTCTGTGACATGAACGGCGTCCTAAATATCAACTCAGAATCAGTTCAGTTTCTCAAAGGATCAGTGGGGAATGGGAATTTCACCTGTTCAGAGGCAAGTACAGACATCTGGCCATGTTATAGTCCAGTAAAGAGGGAGGGGGAGAATGAACAAAGCATCAGATGTCACATAAATATTAAGTTGTTCTTATTATAAATTATAACTAGACAAAAATAAAATCAGAGTAGCAAGGCTATGCTTCTTTTGTTAAAGGAAAGTACTTTTTTTTAAAACATCTTTATTAGAGTATAATTGCTTTACAATGGTGTGTCAGTTTCTGCTTTATAACAAAGTGAATCAGTTATACATATACATATATCCCCATATCTCTTCCCTCTTGCGTCTCCCTCCCTCCCAACCTCCGTATCCCACCCCTCTAGGTGGTCACAAAGCACCAAGCTGATCTCCCTGTGCTATGCGTCTGCTTCCCACTAGCTATCTATCTTACATTTGGTAGTGTATATATGTCCATGCCACTCGCTCACTTTGTCCCAGCTTACCCTTCCCCCTCCCCGTATCCTCAAGTCCATTCTCTAGTAGGTCTGCATCTTTATTCCTGTCTTGCCCCTAGGTTCTTCTGACCATTTTCTTTTTTTTTCTTTCTTTTTTTTTTTGTTTAGATTCCATATATATGTGTTAGCATACTTTTAAAGAGATAGTTTAACCCTGTCATCCCCCTTAGGAGCTTAAATTTAGACTTTTTTTCCTAATTGCCCCTTCCCTGACATTGTAATACCAAAGATATACTGTTTATGTTTATGAACTCTGTGTGTGTGTGTGCTTTACACATAAAAATAAAAAGATGTTTTTGCTCTCTTGGGGGTGATATTACCCCACTGAGAACGCATGTTTTAACCCAGTTAAAGTTAGAACCAAAGTCACACCCCAGAGCCTTTCCCTCCTTCCTTTGTGCCTTTGGACAAGTTACTTAAAGCTTCACTTTCCTCATCAGTAAAATGGAAGTGAAAATAACATTCTCTTCATCGGGCTGTTGTAAAGATTAGATATGTTAACCTGGCTAATGTGAAGTAGACCCTCGGAGACAAACCCAATCCCACTTCAAAGATTTTACACACAAATGTTCTTTAACTGCTCTACAGCTTCCACTTTTAGGCTGTTGAACAGGGAGCCATTCTTATTCAACCTAGACTCCACCTAATATATTGTACAATGCTTCCTAACAGAAGTGACATATTCTATACAACTTCTGTCCAGCCCGTATTTAATTTTCTCCTTACACCTCAGCTTCAAATGGCTTTTCTTATAAACACTGTACTGGTTTACCAAGGAAAGAATCTATTCGCTCACTCTTGCATTTAATTGCTTACCAAAGAATACGTCTAGGTAATGCTTAGTAACATGTTTTGAAATATGTATTCCTGGTGCCCAGATAAATGCCACTTTAGAGTTCTAATTACCTAGAGGATCTGAAACAGAGCTACCGAGTTGTAAAACCAGCTATGGAGCCAAGTGGAAGGAGAAGGCATTTGCATCGATGATCAGAAGCCACCTCATCTGTCCCCATGTGAAGCGTTTGAGGAGAAGCAAGATCTGGGACAGTGTGGCGACCCTTGTTACTTTGTCAATTGGCAGGACAGAGAAACGCCGGTAGCCTTGGCTATTATGAGCTTGTTTTTCCTTACTATTCCAGCCTTTAAAAATTACATTTGCTCTCTGAGTTAAGAGCAATTAGTTTACATCAAACAAAACAAACAAAACAAACAAATAAAAAGCAATATACAAAGCATTTCTCTTTAGATGTCTATTAGCTTCTACTGTATTGACGTTTAATGCTTTCTTCTGTATTTATTACGCATGGTTGGTTGGTTCTTTTCTTTTCTACTTACTTCCAGTCTTAAATCAGTGAATGCCAGGTGCAATATTATTGCTTTTCCCCCAACTGCTGCTCATTATAGGTCCCATCCCCATAGTATATCAGATCTTGACTCTAGATACCAGCCGGGCAGTTAACAAGACTTTCCATTTTAGGAAATTAATATAACTAAACTGCAACCATGGGCAAAAGAAAATTTGCAGCTAAAATTATGCAAAATGGTTTCTCCTATGATTCACTCAGATGTTATGCCTTCGCCCTGGCACAACCTCAAGAAGGTAGAAATGGCACTCACCAAACAGTTGAATTGGTGTAAATGGTATGGTCTGAGAAAGCCTCATTAAATTGTTCCTTTCAATGGCTGCAAACAAAAGCAGATTTACTAGTTTAAGTATGCATCAGTGGGCTGAATTTACAGAAAGTCTTCCCCACATCAATATACTCATATTATGCTAAAATATTTTATTTCAAAGACCCTTTATTTTTTCTTTTATCAAAAATATTCTCTACAGGGACTTCCCTGGAAGTCCAGTGGTTAAGACTTCGCCTTCCAATGCAGGGGGTTCAGGTTCAATCCCTGGTCTGGGAACTAAGATCCCACATGCCTCAGGGCCAAAAAACCCAAACAGAAAACAGAAGCAATATTGTAACAAATTCAATAAAGACTTTAAAAATAGTCCACATTAAAAAAAAAAAAAAAAAAAATCTTGGGGCTTCCCTGGTGGCGCAGTGGTTGAGAATCTGCCTGCCAATGTAGGGGACATGGGTTCGAGCCCTGGTCTGGGAAGATCCCACATGCTGCGGAGCAACTAGGCCCGTGAGCCACAACTACTGATCCTGCGCGTCTGGAGCCTGTGCTCCGCAACAGGAGAGGCCGCGACAGTGAGAGATCCGCGCGCCACAACTAGAGAAAGTCCTCACACAGAAACGAAGACCCAACACAACCAAAAATAAATAAATTTAAAAAAATATATTATCTATAATACAGTATTTAAAATAAACTATGCCTTAAACAGGAAGGATATCCCAGTCTTAGGAATAATGATTATATGAGATTATATAATATGTTCTGAGGTAGCGCTATTACCTCCACTCTCCTGAATACCAAATACCCTACTAATCCATTCAGATGTGGAACTTGCTTTTAAAGAGCATTTTAATCTGTGGTCTTTCTGGTTTTTCTTTTCCAGATCAAATCTAACGCACAGCGGACTGTGGGGACATCTACTGTTGATTTTGCAGAGTTCATCTTCTTTTCCCAGAGAGAGCTGAAGACCAGTTTTAATTAGAAGCAAGTGATCTGCATTTTCCTGTTAAGAGCTGTATCTTAACAAATCAGAGTCGATGTGAGTTACAGTGTTCCTCACCAGATGCTTTCTTCAGCTGACAGCTGGAGTCAAAATAACGGATTACTGCTGAGCTGAAAGACCCAGTTACAAGAGCCTGGAATGTGGAGTCTGAAATCCACAGAAACACTATTCACTACAGAGGAGAATTCAGGATACGGTAGCCTATTACTGGACCCTGAGCACATGACCTTGATATAATAATAACGAAAATTATCACACCAATACACTTGTACTCTTGTACTGAGCTTCAGATTATATAAAAAGCTTGCCCATGTGTTATCTAATCCAATACTGAGAGCAACGATGCCCGAAAGACCACCCAATGGCACGAGTCCAGTTGGTTGTTATACTGCTTTGCATTTCAAAGTGTTTCCCTCTTTATTCTCAACTAGCCCTTTGGCAGATTTTTCCTCAGGAAGGGCAAGTACAATTATTCCCACTTTGAAAGAAAGACAACTGAATCACTGTGAAGTGATGTTGCTTAAGAGAGTCAAGACCCTTGACATCTTGTTTAATAACATCCCTTAAGGTGTCTTTGTTGAATTTACCCTGTGGGGTTGGCATTCATTCAGTGGTTACCCTCACTGAGGGCCCAGTGAGGGTGCCAAACCCTTCCTCAGAGGACTAGTCTCAGGCCTGTCTCCTCCCCAGCCCAAAATACAAAGATCTCTGGCTTTTGACCTCGTAAGGAATTTTCAGATCTCAAGGTCGTCTTTCCTCCTTACAATTTGGAACTTACCAATACACACATTTTTTTTTAAATCCAAATTCTCTTAAATCCTAAAAACTTGTTTTCCCAAGTTAAGAAATCTGAATGTTCTCTCATCAGAGTAAACAACAACTTTTCAAGTTGGAGCCATTTCAACACCACAAATTCACCAGTGTTTCTGTTTCCAAATGCAGAATCACAGACATTTAGCTCCATTGACATGTCTATGTACACAGGCATCCTACCTGAATAATGATGGTGAGATTCTTGAGGGCTTTTTAAGGAGGTTGAGATTCCTGAAATTACAGAGAAGATTGGCATCTTAATTACTTGGCTGGAGGTAAATACATGTTTATGAATATATTGCCTGCAAAGTTATTATTGAACGGGTTAATCACAATGGCTTCTCGGTTTTCTAAAAAGATTGCCTAATATTTTTTAACCACATTATTGTGCATGGTATCCTGACAGCTTCCAATCATCAATGCAATGTCTCCAAACATATTTATATAGGGAATTGAAGAAAGACCGGTAATATTAGCCTCAAAGATGTATTTCCTTTGAACCAATTACACCTCTGTGCTGCAGAAGGCACTCGGCTGCCCATCACGTTGCATGACATCCCAGAAGCACAATTCTCTGAGCTCCCTACCAAGATGCAGTACCCACATAAAGACATTATTAATACCAAGTTACTAGCACACTACTTCACTGACTTAAAATGACAACAAGATGATGAAAACACATTAAGAGGAATATAAGAGAAACAAAGAAGGAGGCAGAGAATGTGAGAGCAAGGGATTTGTTTGGTTACAGACGGACTGTGTGTTGGGAACACCTCTTGCAAGTTTAACTGGTTCTCTTCTACCTGCTCAAGTCCTAAATTACAAGTCGCAAGAGAAATCCTTTGCAACAGTTCTGCCATTTCATAAAATCAAAATTAAAGTCGAGAACTTTAGTCTCATGGTGGGAACTACTTTATACCTTGTAGAGGAAGCGGCATAAGGAGCCCAATTTCACAGATGTCTCTGGCTTCTTGTTGCTGGATAAGGAAGGGAAGAAACTCCCTCCCTTTGGGGGTGCTGGGTAAAAGGTAAGATCATCAAAAAAGACTGTGCCTTTCTAAGTTCGATTCAATAATTAAAAAAAAAAAAGTATTTAGCTCCCACTAAGGGCCGTGCTAGGCATGAGGGATGTGAATAAGATGTGGCTCCTCCACCTTAGTGAAAAACAAATATGAAATACATGTAAACTATAATCACAATACAGTTTGCTAAGTAATATAATAGAGGTGTACATAGAGGCTTAGGGCATCTTCATAGACAAACAATGTGAAATAGAGTATGGGCATCTGAGTCTGACAAAACTGAGTTTCAATCCTGGCTTCACCACTTAAGGAGCTGTGAGATCTTATTCACATTCATTCAGCATATATTTACTGACCTACTACGTGCCAGGTATTAGTCTATCCTCGACAGAAAGAGCAGTAATGAAAACAGATAAAGCCTACATTGTAGGAAAGGGAAATAGGAAATAAATAAGTAAATATATAGTATTATAGTATATTACATATATATTGAGAGAGTTAGGAATCGTGGGAGACAGGGAGATTACTCTTCTATATTATATAGGTTGGTTAGGAAAGACCTCTCTGATAGGGTGAAATGTAAGCAAAGACCCGAAGGAAGAGAGGGGGTGAGTCATAAGGATAAATGAAGAGTATTCCAGGCAGAAGTAATGGCAAGTGCAAACATCCTGAGGCAGGACCATACTTGCTGTGTTAAGGAGGAGAGAGTGGCCAGAGTTGAAGGAGGGGGAGCAGATCAACAGGGCCTCGTAGACGGTGTTTGGACTTTGCTTTTACAGAGTGAGCTGGAACACCATTTGAACAGAAGAGTGACTCAATATGACTTTGAGTTTAAAAGTGTTATTCCAGCTGCTCTCTGGAAATAGAGCAACAGTTTGGAGGCCATCCTGTAATCCAGGGAAGAGGTGAAAAGTGATATGTGGGGGTAGCAAAGTGATCAGCTTCTCAATATATTTTGAAAGACTTACTGATGGGTTGGCTGTGGGGATGTGAGAAAATGGGAGTCAAGTAGGATTGCAAGACTTTGGCCTCAGCAACGGGAAGGATAAAGTTGTCATTTCCTGAGATGGCAGAGAAGGGAGGTGGAACATTTTGTTCCACATTTGAAAATCCTTCTGGACACCACGTGGAGAGGGTAATAGGTAGGTGGTCACATTCTTCATGGAAGAAATATTGCATAAAAGGGCTCATTAATGAGCCTGGAAATTTGGACTGGGGCCAGACTCTCAAGAGCATTGAGAAAGAGTAAGGGATTTGCAGCCCATCCTATAGGTAATGGGAAGGCACTGAAGGTTTCACATAAGTGATGAAGGTGCCCAGTCTGTATCGAGGGGTCAGGAAGATGGAAAGGTACAGTTTGTGATGAAATTTGAAAGTAGCTAATGAGAGTGGCTTCACCAGGGAGGTGTCTCACCAAAGTAGGCTTGGTCCCACTTAGCCACTTGGGGCATGGAGTCCTACTGAAGACATATAGGAAAGGAGATCCACATACAATCTTATGAATGGTTCTTAAATAGCAATGTGTTAAACGATGACAATAAGAGTTGTTGAACAGTCTAAATGAGCTCAGTGGCTATACCCTCACTCACAGAGAAAACTAGAAAATCACAGTCAAAAACAGGTAACAGGTAAGATCAGGTAAGATATCCTGATTTATCTGGAGACAGACATTCAACCTTCTACTTTTCTACCGAACTTGCTACTTTGTATAGTAAACAAAAATCAGGATTTCAAGAACTATAAAAGTCTGAGACAGCAGGAGAGTAAACCCCACCACTGATAAGATGAAAAAATAAAAATATAAAAACTTACTGTTGGGCTTCCCTGGTGGTGCAGTGGTTAAGAATCCACCTGCCAATGCAGGGGACATGGGTTCGAGCCCTGGTCCGGGAGGATCCCACATGCCGCAGAGCAGCTAGGTCCGTGCGCCACAACTACTGAGCCTGCTCTCTACAGCCCGTGAGCCACAGCTCCTGAGCCCACGCGCCTAGAGCCTGTGCTCCGCAACAAGAGAAGCCACCGCAATGAGAAGCCCATGCACTGCCATGAATAGTAGCCCCTGCTCGCCGCAACTAGAGAAAGCCCGAGTGCAGCAACGAAGACCCAACGTAGCCAAAAATAAATTAAAAAAAAAAAAACAAAAAACTTACTGTTAACTCCATTTGAAATTCTCAACCTGTTTGAAAAATTAAAGTTGTTTAGATAATGCTTCAAAGTTTTCAATGATCAAAGAAATGAAAAGTGTGTGAAACAGTAATAATACAATCTATAAGTATATATGTATATACATGTGTATATATTACTTTGAAGGAAGAGTATCAGTTACATTTCACCCCTACCTTTAGAGAAACAGTTTACAACCCTACAATTGTTTTCATAGAAGAATGAGCACCAGATATACATGTAATTAATTTACTGAGTAGGCCCTAAGCTAACTGAAAAGCAGTTGTTGGTTTTTGTTTTTAATTAGTTATGTAATCACACAACATATATAAGATTTAACTGTGTTTGTGTTGTTCTGGATCAATTAAACTAAAGGCTTCCTGAACTATGCAAAGCAGATGCCTACAAAAGAGTCTGTGAATATCTCTGGACAAGCCAACAAATCAGTTTCATTAGCCCACATGGCCCCTAAATGTTCACAGGCTGAAATTAGCTCTCTTTAAATTGTTACATGCCCTGCTCAAGTGCACAAGTGGCCATGGGCAAGTCGGAATAAATACATTCGAAGAATATGTCCAGTATTTAAGGTCCTTGGGGAAGCAAGTACAATTACAGTTATTGTTTAATTTCATGCTGCAATAACCCACTACTCTGCATGAGCACAAACTACAGAACTTTTGGGAGAAGAAACTCATGTGCACGTTAAGGCTAGAGGCAGGCTTGCACAGAGAGACCTTGAGAGCTCCAGAGAAAAGGCCATCTCAAACAGAGCTGACTGCAAACTGACCGCCATATTCCACCTGCCTGGCATCAACGGGCCCTTTGTAGAGTACAGATGCTTTTGAATTCTGCTCCTAACTCTAAGAATGGTTAATTTGATGACGTAACTGGAAAAGTCCATAAAACACTACAAACAGAATAATCTTTGCTTGGTTGGTTTTCAAATTTTCTCTGAATAAATAAAAGTCTAGGAGGAACCTCAAGTCTATTAAAAGGTGAGTTCTCTATCTCCTCTCTCTAGCCCTGTCTTCCTTTCTCTGTCTCAATCCTTCTCAACTTGTTACTGCTTTGACAAACACTTAGGATGTTAAGGAGAAACCAAAAAGATCCATCTTATAAACTAAAAGGAAAATTTTGAAAAAAAAAACTAAAAAAATTATTTAGTCTTCATTCTAAGTCTTTTTATTTTCAGTCAAGACAAATTTATTCCTACTTTTTAATGCAAATTTCACTCTTATCTATCAGAAAATATATGATACTCATTATTTCATGTGTGTTTTTCTGACACTAAAAAGACAAATGGTTAGGGACTTCCCTGGTGGTCCAGTGGTTAAGAATCCTCCTGCCAATGCAGGGGACACAGGTTCGAGCCCAGGTCTGGGAAGATCTCACAGGCCACGGAGCAACTAAGCCAGTGCGCCACAACTACTGAAGCCCGTGCGCCTAGAGCCCGTGCTCCGCAACAAGAGAAGCCACCGCAATGAGAAGCCCATGCACCACAATGAAGAGTAGCCCCTGCTCGCTGCGACTAGAGAAAGCCCGCATGCAGCAACGAAGACCCAAACCAGCCAAAAATTAAATTAAATTAAAAAAAAAGACAAACGGTTAATTTGCTACAGTAGTACATGTATCATTATATTCTTAAAAGGCACTAAGGTGAGATCTTGTTGCCAGAAACAGGAAAACTAGGAGAATAAATAATTCTCATTCTTGCTAACACAAGAAAAATACTGTCATTGGACACACACTTTTTTTTTCTCCTTTTCTGACCCAATTAAACCTTTCTTCCCAATCCAGTTAAAAAAAATAAAAGCCAAAGATGCTTAAAGGCAGACATTTAGAAATACTCACTGAGAGTTCCTATTGACCTTGGTGCTCCTTGAATTCCACAAAGAGTTTTTGCTTAGATCCTGGGCAGAAGGGAAAGGTCATTACATGTTCACCCAACTCTCTCCCACCCCAAGCTTCCAGTAATACATTTGCAGAACACACTCCTTGGAGGGTATAGTTCTTTTTTTCCTTTCCTCTAGGCTCAATATTTCTGTTACTAAACATGCAAGACTCAAGCTAGAAAGATGCATAATGTTAGCACAATATATGAGTAACTCAGTGTGATGACTGACCTTAACAGAAAGGATTACTTTTATGGGGACATCAAAGAGAAAATGTAATACATAACGGTTTTTACAAAAATGAGAGTGAACATATAACATCAGTTAATGACATGAAAGAAGAAAAGAAGGTCAAAGTTGACAGGAAACATTGACCATTACATTATTATATCCTATCATCAGATTATTGTTTCAGTTGATGATCATTTAGAATGTTACCTTGAATATATCTCATTCTATTTCTATACTCCAAGCATTACTCTAGGCATTTTCATTGGTGTTATTTTTGTTATCCACTATCCGTCTCGTAAGGATGGCATTAACCCCATTTTAGAGATACAGGTAATGAAACGCACAGGTTAATTGATGTATACAGCTTTGAAACCTAGGAAGTGACAGAGCCAGGATTTGACAGGGCAGACAGGTCCCTGCCTCCAATTACCTTCAAGTAGTCTTATATTTTACTTTCACAGATTGCATTCCTACAAGAACATCTGAGGTTGTTAGTATACATTCATATAGTTCCCAAGGTCATAGAGGTAATATTCAAACCAAGACCAAGATTAGATTTGGGGGGCTAGTCTAACTAGATCACGCTTCCCTCATGGTGGATGGCAATAAAACAGGCACTTATTTGCAAATGGTTAAGAAAAACAGACTGCAAAATCAGTGGTAGAGAAACACTGAAAGTCCTTTCCTGCAATGTCCAAATCCCCTCCAACACATCTGCAAAGATGTTTGCTTTGCCTGTTTAATTAACCACAATAAGTGAGGCACTTACTACTTCGAGAAATAAACCATTCCATCCTTGGAAAGCTCCAACTGCTAAAAATTCCTTCTCAAATCAGGCTGAAATCTGTCTCCCAGTAGAGTCTATATGTTGATGTTAGCTCTACCTCTTAAAAGTGTATTGAAAATATCTTATTTTCTTCCACATGGCAACTTTTATATATGCGAAAACAGTTTCAAAAATTCCTAAATTCTTTCTATTTCATGATAAAAATACCCAGGATAAATTACTGGGTGGATAAACTGCATAAAGGCGAACGACAAGGAAAGAATAAAGTGGGGGGACAAAGGGTGAGAAACTGAGCTTTTAAAATATCAAATAAAATGTTTTTACCTCTTGAGACTGCCTTACATGATCACTGACGTGTACAGAATGCCGTTCAGTTTCTCTACTTTTCATTTTCTGATATATGTAAGATTCTAGACCTTGTTAAAAAGAAGGCAAAAAATAGAGAATACGTGAAAACATGTTACACTTGAATCACGGTTCCAAATAAAAGATCTGAACACCGTGCATTCATCTAAATTGGAATATAGGGTTTTCTTTCTCTTTTTAGCAAGTTGTACCAAGATTCCTTTGTCCTTTTTGAGCTTTACTCAAGTGGCTGAAAGCTATACACCCTATTTCTATTCTTCAATAGTTACCTTTACATTTATAACAATTTATACTTCTCTATCAAAGAATTAAGTTATCCGTAATCTGCCCTCCTATTAAACACCTTTAGTAATTTTTGCACACTTACCTTCCCTTGCACCCTATCATCCATGCTTTATTTAAAAATACATGAAATTTGAGGTCCAAATTGTTAGGAATTCTTCCTTAACAACTGCATCAGGCATTGCAATAGGCTACTTAAAAAAGAAAACAAAACAAATACAAAAGAAAGATAGAAAAGAATGCTATGGGCTTCCCTGGTGGCACAGTGGTTGAGAGTCCGCCTGCCGATGCAGGGGACACGGGTTCGTGCCCCGGTTCGGGAAGATCCCACATGCCGCGGAGCGGCTGGGCCCGTGAGCCATGGCCGCTGAGCCTGAGCGTCCAGAGCCTGTGCTCCACAACGGGAGAGGCCACAACAGTGAGAGGCCCGCGTACCGCAAAAAAAAAAAAAAGAATGCCAGCCAATAGTTTTAATTTTTAATCCTTTTCTTAAAAAAATCTTGACAAGGATCATTACTGTTATTTTTTATATCTGGTACTTACAGAGTCACTGGCACATTAGCAGGTGCCCAATAATAATTTAATAAATATTTGGTTGGATTAATTCTGAGAATAATACTTATTAAGAGTCCCTGGCTAAGGACATGGAAGCAACCTAAATGTCCATCAGAAGATGAATGGATAAAGAAGATGTGGCACATATATACAGTGGAATATTACTCAGCCATAAAAAGGAACGAAACTGACCCTAACGCATATATATGTAATCTAAAAAAACGGTACTGATGAACCTAGTGGCAGGGCAGGAATAAAGATGCAGATGTAGAGAACAGACTTGAGGACACAGCAGGGGAAGGGGAAGCTGGGATGAAGTGAGAGAGTAGCATTGACATATGTACACTACCAAATGTAAAATGGATGGCTAGTGGGAAGCTGCTGAATAGCACAGGCAGATCAACTGGATACTTTGTGACCACCTAGAAGGGTGGGATAGGGAGGGTGAGAGAGAGGATCAAGAGGGAGGGGAGGGCTTCCCTGGTGGCGCAGTGGTTGGAAGTCCACCTGCCGATGCAGGGGACACGGGTTCGTGCCCCGGTCCAGGAAGATCCCACATGCCGTGGAGCAGCTGGGCCCGTGAGCCATGGCTGCGGAGCCTGTGCTCCACAACGGGAGAGGCCACGACAGTGAGAGGCCCACGTACCGTTAAAAAAAAAAAAAAAAAAGAAGGAGGGGATATGGGGATATAGGTATATAGCTGATTCACTTTGTTGTACAGCAGAAACTAACACAACATTGTAAAGCAATTATACTCCAATAAAAATGTGGAAAAAAAAAAGAGTTCCTGTCTAAATGTAGGAAATAACCATTTATTTTTTTTTCCTACTGTTTTATGCTGAAAAAAAAAGTATACAGGAAATGCAAAAAAGCTACTGGAAAAGAAAAATCAAAAAATTTATGTACATTTTTCGTAACATCATAAAATTATGATAAATATGATTTCAATGATAGCACAGTATTAAAATTAAACAAACTATGCTTTCCTTTTTTTAAAAAATTCTTTCCTTTTCATAGTTGATTTCCTCAGAACTTTACTTTTTGTCTTTAGAAAGATCTACCTGACAGGGCACCTCCCCACCCTCAAAATTTTATTTTTTTTAATTCTTTTTTAATTAATTCTTAACTCAGACAAGTTTTTAAAAACTAAAATTCTCAACCCAGAATGTGGTTCAAGCCAGGCACCTGGAGTCAGCCTAACTCCCTAAACCTTCTCTTCCTTTCTGATCATCAGATTTAAATGAGATTCTTTGCCAGAACCCTCCTGCCACACCCATCTTTCTCAGTTTGAAATTTTTTGGAAAGAACTTAAATAATTTGGGGGATGGGAGGATGAGAGAGATGAGTGAAGATGGTCAAAAGGTACAAACTCCAGCTATAAAATAAATAATACCTGGGAGGTAATGTACAGCATGGTGACTGTAGTTAACAACACTGTATTGTATATTTGAAAGTTGCTGAGACAATAGATCTTAAAAGTTCTCATCACAAGAAAAAATAATTGTAACTATGTGATGGATGTTAACTTATTGTGGTAATCATTTTCAACACATACATGTATCAAACCATTACACTGTACACCTAAAAATAATACAATATTATATCAACCATATCTTTTATATATTTTTAAAAAACATAAATAATTTATGTAAAAATGATGCCAAGAGCAACTGCCCCTCCTTCAGTTGTGACAACCAAAAATGTCCTACAACGTCTTCAGGCATTGTTGGCTGTGGAGGCGGAATCACCCCTTGGTTGAAAACCAGTGACCATAGAGCAAACAAAGTTTTAAAGAAGCATAGTAACATAGATTTCAATATAATATCTATTTGTACCTTAAGTTTAGTATTTCAAATAATTTAAAATATTTATGACTCCTTAATCACATAGTCCCCTCTGTTTAAAAATGAGTAAAGTTCTCTTATTATCAAATGCAAGAAGTTCAATGTTCAGTTCATTGCTCTCAATTCATAATCTGCCCTCATATATCCAGGCTTATTTCGCATTCTATGCCTAGCTCACAGTCTTCGTTCCTAGCTCATTGATCTGTCTTCTATCCTCTACAAACATCATTATGATTAAGCTTAAGGGATATTTGCCAATGGAACAAACACTATATGTAAGCAGTAGTAAATAACCAACTACAACTCAATCCACTGAATTCTGTGTAAAGGCTCATATCAATGTCACTTGAACTTTAAAGAATTTGTAAAATTAGACAACCCCACCCATAAATCAGACTAAATGAATACTCTCTGATCCAGATTCAACAGCTCTGAATATGAGACTATCTAAATTTTAATTTTTCTTTTCTAAATTCTGAAAACTATTCCATTAAACAAATGGAAATTGCATCCCCTTCATAAAAACTAAAAGCAGAAAAGAGCTATTTTCCTAAGAGAGTGTGGTCATTCTCTCATCTCCCACTTGAAAGAACAGCAGGGACTGCCACTGGTCTAAAGATCATACCCTGAGAAAACACTACCAGAATTTTTGGGATTCAAGAGTGTAGACTGTTACATACTTATCTGACTAAATTTGGACACCGGAATCCAGTTCTTGCTGCAATTCTGTTCTTCTGAGATCTTATTTTCTCCTGGCTCTGGGTTCAGTTGGTCACTTTGAGAGCAGGTGTTGACTGTTATGACCTGGAGAGAAAAACACTCGTTGGAACACAGTGACATTAATCTGAATACGTTTTGTATCACATTAATAGAGGTATTACGTTGAAGAGGAGTGGTTGTTAACATTGGCTACACATTAAAATCACCCTGAAGCTTTGAACTTCCATCACTCATGCTGGCAGGACCCAAGCATCCATGTGACTTTTCTATCTGCAGTCATGATTGAGAACCAGGGTGGGGAGCAGTTCTTAAGCTTGAGTGTGCATCAGAATCACCCAGGACTGTGTTAAACCACAGATCACTGGGTCCCACCCTCAGGATCTGTGATTCAGTAGGTCTTCGGGGGGAGGGAGAATTTGTACGTCTAGTATGTTTCCAGGTGGTGCTAAAGCTGATGGGAGACCACAGTTTGAGAACTACTGGTAGAGAGCAAAACAACAAAAATGTAAGGGTTGGATCCAAAAGAACTTGTTAGAATTCTAGCTCTGTCACTTAGAAGCTATATGAACTGGGAAAATCTGTAATGTCTATGAGCTCCATTCCCTTCATCCTTAAAATAATAGATAGCCAATAATAATGGCTGCCTTATGTTCTTCCCAGGGGCAGATAAGAAATGAGATAAATTGACAAACTACAGGACAACAAACAAATGCAAGTTATAGTACTTGAGCTCAGTTATAATTTCTAGTTTAACTCTGGCCATTTTAACTATTTCCCAAATAATTCTATTTAAATTCATATTTTATGGGGTCCCAGCAATTCGTGGCATTTTCCCTGAAAGAAGAGTCTTTATCAAAGCTAAGTCTCTCCTCTAAAAGGTGATGTTACATAATTGATTCAATATTTATCTTTTTGCTTCTGCTTCTCATTCTAAAAAGAGTTGAGGTGCTTTGAAAAATGCACACATGTTATTATACGGAAAAATACATGTAGAACAGAAAAATGAAGCAGGGCATTAAGATCATGAAAAGTGAAGTCCTGCAGAATTGTCAACTCAGATCTAAGGCTTCCTAACAATAAACAAAAAGATTTACTGAATGCAAATGAAAACAACATATCAGAATCTGTAGGATATAGCTAGAACAATGATTAGAAGGAATTTTATAGCACTAAATGCCTATACTAGAAAAGAAGAAAGTCTCAAATCAACGACCAAGGCTTCTACCTTAACAAACTAGCAAAGAAAACAAAAACAAAAAAGGAGTTAATTAAACCCAAAGTAAACAGAACAAAGGAAATAATAAGGAGCAGAAATCAATGAAATAGAATTCAAAGAAAAATCAATGAACCAAGAGCTGGTTCTGTGAAAAGATCAATAAGGCAGATAAACCTGTAGCCAGACTAATCATAAAACAAAAAGAGAAAACACAAATATAAAATATTAGAAAAGAGAGAAGGGAGGTCACTACAGATCTCTCAGACAATAAAAGGATAATAAGATAATATTATAAAAAACTTTATGCCAATAAATTTAAAACCTTAAATGGACAGGTTCCTCAAAAGACACAAAGCACACTCAAGAAGAATCACATAACCTGAATAGCCCTATATCTATTACAGAAACTGAATCTGTAGTTAAAACTTTCCCACCAAGAAGGTTTCACTGTTGATTCTACCAAATAAGTAAGATGTAAATAATATCTATACAAACTCACCCAGAAAAATGAAGAAGAAGAAACACTTCCCAACTCAGTCAATAAGCCCAGCATCACCCTGATACCAAAACCAGACAAAGGTATTACAAGAAGAGAGGTCTAAAGATAAATATTTCTCAAGAAAAAAGATGCAATAAAATTGTATCAAGATGTTAGCAAAATGAATACAGCATCTAAAAAACATAATACATCATGCCCAGTTGTGGTTCATCCCAGCAAGGCTGATTTAATATTCTAAACATTACTTCTAACATTATAAAATTAATTAATATAATTCATCATATTAACATAATAAAAATGAAAAACCATCTGACCATATAGGTTGACACAGAAAAAGCATTTGACAAATGTCATATCTATTAATAATAAAAATTCTCAGAAAAGTAAGAATAGAAGGCAAATTCTTCAACCTGATAAAGGACATCCAAATAAAAACCCTATAGCTAACATCATACTTACTGCTAAAAGACTAAATACTTTCCGCCTAAAGAGAAGAAACAAGGAAAGGCTACCTGCTTTCACCACTTCTATTCGGTATTGTACTAGAGGTACTAGCCAATGTAACTGGGCAAGAAAAAGGAATAAAATACATCCTGATTTGAAAGGAATAAGTAATAGTATTTTCATTTGTAGACAACATGATCATTTACATAGAACATTCTAAAGAAGTAACAAAAAAAACCCCTACTCAAACAAATAAGTAAGTTTAGCAAGGTTGTAGGATACAAAATCAATTTTTTTTTTTCCTCGGTATGTGGGCCTCTCACTGTTGTGGCCTCTCGCATTGCGGAGCACAGGCTCTGGACACACAGGCTCAACGTCCATGGCTCACAGGCCCAGCCGCTCCGTGGCATGTGGGATCTTCCCGGACTGGGGCATGAATCCGTGTACCCTGCTTCGGCAGGCAGACTCTCAACCACTGCGCCACCAGGGAAGCCCCAAAATCAATATTTTAAAAATTATATTTCTATATACCACCAACAAATAATCAGAACTTAACCTAAATATAGACCTAAATATAAAATTCCTAGGAGAAAATGTAAGAGAAACTCTTAGTGATCCTGGGTTTGGCAAAATTTCTTAAATATGGTATGAAAAGCATAGACATGAAAGAAAAAAATCAAATATTGGACTTCATCAAAATAAAAGTGTCCTATGTTTTCAAGGACATTTATGAAAAATAAAAGGCAAGCCACCAACTGAGAGGAAATATTTGCAAAACATATATCCAAAAACCGGCTTATATCTAGAATAAGAAATAAAAATTAAAAAAAAAAAAACTCTTGCAACCTAACAAGACAAACAACCCAATTTTATTTATTTATTTATTTATTTTTGCCTGTGTTGGGTCTTTGTTGCTGTGCGCGGGCTTTCTCTGTTGCAAGCGGGGGCTACTCTTCGTTGCAGTGCACAGGCTTCTCACTGTGGTGGTTTCTTGTTGCAGAGCACAGGCTCTAGGCACGTGGGCTTCAGTAGTTGCAGCACATGGACTTAGTAGTTGCAGCACGTGGGCCCTAGAGCACATGGCCTTCAGTAGTTGCAGCGCATGGGTTCTAGGGCTCGCAGCCTTCAGTAGTTGTGGTGCGCAGGCTCAGTAGTTGTGGCTCGTGGGCTCTAGAGCACAAGCTCAGTAGTTGTAATGAACGGGCTTAGCTGCTCCACAGCGTGCAGGATCTTCCCGGACCAGGGACCGCACCCGTGTCCCCTTGCACTGCCAGGAGGATTCTTAACCACTGCACCACCAGGGAAGTCCCACAACCCAATTTTTTAAATGAACAAAAGATTTGAATGGATATGTCACAAAAAAAGATATACAGATGGAACATAAGTACACGAAAAGATACCTAGCAGCACTAGTCACTACGGAAATGCAAACGAAACAACTGTGAGATACCACTACACACCCACTAATATGCTAAAATTAAAAAGACTGAGCATACTAAGGATTGGTGAGGATGTGGACCACTGGAACTCTCAACCTACTACTCATAAGCTGGTGGGGATGTATGTTTCTTCTAAAATTAAACAGATACTTACTATAAGACTCTAGCATTCCACTCCTAAATATTTACCAAAGAGAAATTAAAACATATGTCCACACAAAGACTTGTACACAAATGTTCATAACAGCTTTGTTTGGAATAGCCAAAAACTGAAAATAACACAAATGTCTTTCAACATATGAGTTGACAAATGAATTGTGGCAAATCCACTTTGCTGACTCTTAAATTTGCATCTTCGTTCCTTCCAGGACAATGCTATTTTGTGTACGTGGCACTTTAGAATAGAGAAAAACCAAGCTAAGTTAGGATACTACCTCAATTGCCAAAAACACAAAAGACACTTACTGGCACCTGTAGTCCTTGTGTTTTCTTCTTTTTCTTTGACAATTTCCTATCCTTGGTTAGCATTTTTGCTTTGATCCATTTTGACTGTCCTATCTCTGAGGATTTTGAAAGATCTGTAAGGGAAATGATTTACATGAGAAAGTGTAAGATGGTAGGTGGAACCATTTTGTTTCACAGAAAGGACTGACAGAATGGGGAGAATGAGAATGGTAGCAATGCAAGAATTTAATACTGGTTGTAAATATGTTTACTTCTTACTTTTAATCTTACAGATCTTCAATTTCTCCTCTTTGTGTATTCTTAAACTCTGACTCCTAATGAAGGGCCTGTCTCTACGAAGGGGACTGATCCGAAGGGATGTGTTTTGCTGAAGCCATGGTCCCACCTCTGGGCAATCCCTCTGGGCCAATCTTGTTGACTTATCAGATAGGGATCTGTCCTGGATCTGCCTCTGACATTGTTCACTCTGTTTGGAGTCACAGTTACAAGTGGAGGCCAAGCAGGTTTGCCATTGTTTCTCGGTGCTAAACACACCAGTTTCATCGCCTTCTGAAAATGCCCAGTTCACATATCCACCTCCAGTTTGCATGCTCTTGACTTGGGAAGGGAGGGAGGTCACTTTAACGGGTGCAGGTGTGCAAATCAATGTGGGTAGCACTTGCTCCTCCTTGTCTTGTCTGGCTGGTAACTGAGCAAGTGACTCACACTGCTCCTTGGTTTCCACCACTGAGCCCTGGGCTGAGACAACCGGGGTCTGCCACATCAGATGAACAGGGACCGCACTCTGGGTGACATGTTCAGTTGCCAGCACATCTGTACCTGCTTCCAAAGATGGTCTGGACAGAGGCAAGTTGGTTTCTGCAGAATAAGGAACTTGCTCTAGATGAGAAGGGACCAGGAGAAATTGGCCATACTTTGGGTGTGCTTGCCTGTTCAGGGACACCCCAGAAGCAACTATACTATTTTCTGTTTCTTGCTCTTCCTGGTCATCTCTTACATTTGAAAACTTTCTGTCTGTAATCTCAAGAAAGGGCCCTGTCTGCACTCGTGGGGGATGCCAGCCTCTGGCCAGGCTCCGCAGCAAAGAAGGGGGCATGCTATAACACTGGTATTTCTTCTTTCCAGAGATCTCCAGGCTGCCTAGAACCTCTGCACAGATGACATTGCTCCAGCTGTGGGGAAGTTTTCTGCAAGTAGAATGCTTTCTGTTGGCCAGGAGGGCCTCATCCTCTTGTAAGGTGTCAACAGCAGAAAGGACTTTTAAGGTATCCACTGTAAGGGCAGAGAGGTCCTGCAGGTGTCCCACCTGGCTGTCCAAAGACAATAAGGAGTCCCTTATGAAAGACACCTTTTCATTCATTTCTTTCAGTTGGAAGCACATTTCTGTAACCCTAAGGGAAAAAGGGAGGGAGAAAACCAATAAGCACAGTAAGCCAATAAACACAGTAAGTGGGAACTTGCCTTACTCTCTTCCTGTCCTGCTTCCATCCTTAGGTGGCTCCTCAGCCCAAGCCGCTTCCCAAAGTTAGGTCTGTCTCCTGCCTTCTTCTCTATCCAACACATACTCTCATCCCAGGTGATCTCACCCACTCCTGTAATTCCCACTATCACCTTAATAAGGAAAATTACAAATTGTATTTCTACCCCTTATTTCTCTCCAATATTTCAGAGTCACATTTCCAGCTTCCTGCTAGTTATCCCTTCAATCATCTCATCAATCAGCCCATTTGTATTCATTAAGATATTCATTAATTTACAAGGCAAATATTTTAATATCTCTTATTGTCCAGCACTGTGCTATTTTGGTAGAGAAAGGAAATCCTGAGGAAGAAACTAGAATGATAGGAACAGAATCAATAAGCAAATACATAATTAGAAAAAAAAAATTACAGATCTTTTAGAATAATATTCCAAGTCTACAGTACAACCAGGCATCCCAACTTTCAAACAAAACCCATTTTAAGAGACCTACATTCAGAGAAAGCCCGAGGCAAATTTTTAAATGACTTTGGATACTTTAACCCAAAATTATGATGTCTACCCATGGATTCATGTAAAAGCAACACAAGGCACCTTCAGCTATGCAAGTACAAAAGCAAATTGCAAGTAGAGTCAAATTAAATGTAACAATTGATTTCATTTAGAGAATTAGAAAGAACAAAGAAAATATATCTGTATATATCTCTGTAAATACCCCTGTATGGGGATAGGTTTTGTTTTGTGTCCTCCCCACCGCCCCAAAAGGTATGTTGAAATCCTAACCCCTAGAATGTGTACTCCTAGAATGTGACTTTATTTGAAAGTAGGGTCTTTACAGAGGTAATCAAGTTAAAATAAGATCATTAAGGTGTGCCATAAGCCTATACAACTCATATCCTTATAAAAAAGGGAAATTTGGACATAGAGGGAAGACAGTGTGACGATACACAGGGAGAAGACCACCTTGTGACTGGAGTGATGCGTCTACAAGCCAAGGAACACCAAGGAGTGTCAGCAAACACCAGAAGCTAGAAGAGGCGAGGAAAGATTTCTTCCCTAGAGCCACCAGAGAAAACATGGACCTGCCAACATCGTAATTTCGGACTTCTAGCCTCCAGAACTGTGAGATAACAAATTTCTGTTGTTGTAAGACACCCAGTTTTCTGTTGTTGTAAGACACCCAGTAAACACCCAATTTACTTTATTATGGCAGCCCTAGGAAATTAATACAGTTATCTAAGCTTAACAATCAAAATAAATTACAAAATACATATTTTGTGGTTACATAAAATGAAACTCATACACATGAAAATAAAACACAAAATTTGAAAACAAAAAATAAACAGGAAATGATTCTAACAAATACAGTGAGCTGTTTGTATCCCCTAAGTAGTCAAAAGTTTTTACAAATTGTTGAGGAAAAAAAATATAAAGACCCCCAAAGGACATGAATAGATAATTCACAAAAGAGAATGAAACGTGGTAAAATATCCAATCTCATTAGGTAAGCAGAGAAATTATCAATAAAAATAAGACAACAATGAGTTCGTCTACACTGTGACATTTTTTTAATCTAGCAAATTTTTAAAAAGAGATTTAGTGACTCAAGGTTGGCAGGGATGCAACATTGGAACGTTCAAATAGCCAAGACAAATAAAGAGGCAGGAATTTTACTATGCTAAGGCAGACAGATGAGATAGAATATTATGCAGCCATTAAAAATCATACTTACATTGTTAGTAGTCATTTTCTTTGTCTATTTCTGACAGCAGGGGTGGGGATGTGGATGTCTGTGGTGGTCTGCATTATATACTTTTAAATTTGTGATAAAAACTTTGTAAGTCAAGAAACAGTAAAAATTAAAATATGTTTACAAGGAATATTTAATTACTTGGAGAAATGTTTTTGATGTGTAAGGTGGGTAGGGGGACAAAATGCAAACCTGTATAATTTTAACTAAAAATATCTGGAAGACTAAATGGAAAAAGACCAAATTTTTCACAGTGGACTCTAGCTTGTGACATTTTTTTCTTTCTTTTCTCCCTGTTTCATTCTTTTATTTGGAGGAAGGAGTATACTTTCCAATTTCCCCATAATGAAAATCTTTGATAAACAGGAATAAAGTGAAAAATTGCAAGGGAGGAAACCAACAGTTTCATGGCTGACATGACCGTATGCAGAAATAACAAATTGCCCCCAGTCTTATTTGAGGGCTGGGAAAAGCAGTAATTGTACCATGAAGAGCTTAGCACTCAGCTGTAGCAAGCACTTCCCAAAATAGTGTTAGACATCCCCTCTCTAGAATATATCTCAAGTCACATGGATTGAGAAATCTTCCACTTCTTCCTGGAAGCTTTGTAGATAGGAGTTAAAGAATAAAGAGGATGGTATAATTTTGATTATCACCTATGTGGGTGGAACCCTCTCTTTCTTGCTTCAACTTCTATAACTCAGTAGTGCCTTAGTAAAGGCTTCTTGACCTTCTAGAACCTATAAAACTAGAATTGGCAAGGATGATGAAGAAAAGAGAACAAAATATATGCATATTCCCTTCCAAATATGCTTAATTAGAGCCTCTCCATCTAGTGCACTGTTTCAACTAATTCAAAAACTGTACAGTCCAAACAGCAGTAATGGAAACTCATTAAGTTCCATTAGCAGCAGTCACATGGAAGGGATACAACAGACACCAGCAACTATTCACAGCACAGGTAACATTGCTACAATAGAGACTTAGGCAAATAACCGGGTCACTCTCAAATCAGGTCCTCTTGCTTTCAAAGGCACTTCTTTTCTAAAGCTCAATGTCCTATAAAATATATTTTAATTATATCCCTCAGCTACCATCTACATTAATTTAATCTAGTCTTTTAGTCATTCTGACATGTAAAAGAAATTCTCGTAATTTTAGTTTCCTTTGTGCAAGGTTTGAGGGTGGTGGGAAAACCAGTACGGTTATTATTTCATTGTGGGTCTCTGGACCAGATATTGTAAAATGAAATTATAACAAGTATAATCATCATGATAATCATAATATTCACTGAGCACTCATTATGTGCCAGGCATTTTACATTATTTTATTTAATCCACATGACCACCCTACTATCCCTTCATGAAAAGAGGTCACATGGCCAGTCACATGGTCAATGACAGAGTGAGGCTTCAAAGCCAGAGGGTGTGACTCCATATTCGATGGCATTAACCACTGCACTCCAGCACCTCTCAGCAACTCAGCAGGGATCCAGGCAAAGTTCTACTGGGGTCCTAGAGTCCCGTGAAGGGGTAAATGAATTGCACCCACATTTTCCATGCTGGGAGTTGTTCACAAAGGTTTCTCAGTAAGGTTTCATGGCGAAATGATTATAGGAAGAGCTCAAACTATAACTCTACTGAGTCACAATGCCCATTATGATAAAGTGTTTAAACTTTTTTTAAATGTAGTATTTCCCAAATATGACATACCCAAACATGCTTAATATGGAAAAATACCTAGTTAACATCTTACTCCATAGAACATAGAGAGGAAAAACACTGGCTTACGTTACTAGGGACAAAAAGTAGCTGGCGTTCCAAATAGAGAAAGTAAGATATGAAACAGCCTTAATATGTTCTCCTTCCTTTTTTACAATTCACTTAACTCTGTAAAGATATAGGTAATCTCTTCTTCAGAGTTAGGCAAACATGCAAATATCTTCCTAACTTCCTTTCGCTCCCTCTTCAAACTACTGCTGAGTTACCACTGGAAAATATTCTTCCCTCTCTCCCATACTTCATTTACAAGCTCCCCAGAATGACCTCAACAAGGACAACCATGTAAAAAGAGGGCTGGTGAGATAGCTCTATCAAGAAGGAAAATTGATCGACTGTGTTTTGAAGTTAAATTAGGGCTTCATTAATCAAATACTAGAGCCCTTGAAAGCATCTAGAATATTTTTCAGAAGCTACATAACCATCTACCATCTAATCCTTCTCTACTCAAATCCCAAGAAAAAAATTCAAGATAAATGTGATAGCATATGATGATTACTGGTGTTCAGTTTACTATTAGTATTATTATTACTAATTATTATTATTAAATTACTTTTTTTAATGTCTGGTTCTCCAGTTTTCATTCTGTATTCACTTGACTCGTGATACTACCTTCTCCTGGTTTTCGTTATACTCTTCTGATCAATTCTTTTTAGTCTTCTCCATTAGTTCCTCTTCCTCGGTCCATTATACAGGTGTTGACACCTCTCAGGGTGAGACCCTCAACCCACTGAGTCTCCTCACTCCACTTGCTTCCTGAGCATGAGCGCTTCCTCTGTCATAATTTTATTTTCCTAAAATAGGCAGATGACTCCCAAATTTCCTTGTCCAGTTCAAATTTTGCCCTAGGGCTTCAGATTCACGTATGTAAAGCCTTGCAGACATCTCTGGATAAACGCACCACCAGAATCTCAGGCTCAACAAAATCTAAACCTCATTGCTTTCCCCCACCCTCCCTGCCATGCATTTTGTACTCTTTATCTTTTAGTGCCACCTTTCACCTAATTACCCTGCTACAGATATGAGTCATCCTGGACTTCATCCTCTCCCTTACTGCCACAGCCAATCCTTAACTCACCTCTTGAATTGTCCTCTCTAAATATGCCTTTATCCTCTTTGCTATGGCCTAAATGTTTGTGTCCCCACCTAAAATTCACGTTGAAATCCTAACCCTCAACAGTGATGGTATTAGTAGGTGGGGCCTTTGGGAGGTGATTAGGTCAAAACAGTGGAGCCCTCACGAATGGGATCAGTGCTCTACTTTTCATAAAAGAGACCCCAGTAGAGCTCCTTAGCCCCTTCCACCATGTAAGGACACAATGAGAAGTTTGTATCCCGAAGAGGGCCTTCACCTGACCATCCTTGCACCCTAATCTCAGTCTTCCAGCCTCCAGAACTGTAAGCAGTAACTTTCTGCTGCTTATGAGGCACTCAGTCTACGGTATTTTGTTACAGCAGACCAAATGGACTTCTTTCAATGCCACCACCAATTTGGCTAGTCCTTGGGCGTCATCTGTCTGTTGTATCAATCTCTCGAGCGGTCTCCCAAGTTCCAATTCTGACTCCTCAAATCCATATGCTAACAACCTAGAAGGTAAATCTGTTTGACCACCTAAAATTTTTCCTTAGTTTATAGTGTAAAGTGAAGGGCTCTCCATGACCTTGTTCCAGTGCATAATACTGGGGGGCGGAGGTGCCTATCTTGACCCATCTTATCTATTTACATCCCTTTTCTTAAGGTTTGGAAGGGAATATGTATTTTAGAAGAAATTATACTCACAAAATTGGAGCCTAATTTTACATAATAATAGATAACTTTCACTACTCCCTTACTATCCATTAGCACACTGCCACACGGTTCATCTATATTATCCCATGGAATCCTCACAACGACCCTAAAAGGTAGGTCTATTTTTGTGTCCATTTTACAGAGAAGAAAACAAGGCCCAGAGTAAACTTGCCCAAGTACACATAGCTAGAAGCAGGACTTCATGCCGGCTCTGTAAACTCCTATCTGGGTACATATACAAAGCAGAACCAAGCTGGCCCGCAGGCCTCAATGAGCATAGCTACAAAGGAGGCAGAACGTGTGGAGAGGTGAAAGGGAAAGAAGGAAGCTCATAGAGTTTTGGCCTAAAGATATTATTTAAGTAAAATAGAATGTTGTGGGTTCACAAATTGTTATTTGATACTCGATTTTTTTCCTCACTATTAAAATTTGATCTGAAATTCAATCAGCTACCTAAAATATATTTACATAAATATGGTATTAATTTTAAAAGTTCAGAAATAAGTCATACGCCCAAGGTGACCATTTAGAAAGTTCTTAAGGTGATTCAATTTCAAATAAAGCCATATTTAAGGATTCACTATCCATCTATTTGGACATCAGAAAATATATATGCATAATTAGGTATAACATTTTATAGTCAGGTCCGTGTGTATTCAAAAGTAAGAGAACACATTTAACTTCTGCCAATTTGCTTCCAATTAAGAAAGCAATGCTGCGTTTTAAAAAATGCATATAATCACGGGGACTTAGTTAATAATACTGTATTGTACATTTGAACGTTGCTAAGAGAGTAGACCTTGAACACTTCATCACAAGAAAAAAAACTGTATGGTGATAGTCGTTAACGAGACTCACTGTGGTGATCATTTCACAATATATAAATATCGAATCATTATGTTGTATACTTGAAACTAACATAATATGTCAATTATTTCTAAATTTTTTAAATGCATACAATCACATGCAGTCCATATTTTGATCCAGTGCTGTGTAGCTGCGATTAGTGGCACATGAACAGCAGCTTTGACCTACGAGCTTCTACATCTGTCCACTTTCTCCAACACGCCTCCTCTTTCTTCAAGCCTCTGAACGGCCCCCCCAAATCACACACACCCACAGACACCCTCAGCTGATGACTGCCGTGAGAACTGCGTTCCCGCAGCCTGGCTGCATCTCTGGAGCACTCTCCATATTCTCTCCTGGCCCCCACCGTTAACTGCCCTTCCTGAGGACTTCACTCAGCAAATCACCTCCTCCCTCCGGCTCCTGCTGATAGATCTTTTCCAGTAATAAATATATTACTTTTATTATCTCCACATGAAACAAAAGAACCGCACCATGTCCCCATGCCCCTCTTTACCTCCCTTCAGAGAAACACTTCTTAGAAAATCTGCCTCTAATCACTGTCTCTACTTCTATTCACCCTCCACACGCTTCAGTGAATCTGCCCTCAACTCCACTGCACAAGTGCTAGTCAGGCACCCCGAGACTATGACTCCATGATTCCCAGTGCAACCAGCACCCTGCTGCTCCTGGACTCACCTGCATCCACGTTTGCTGCTCCATTCCACCTCCCTCAAGTCTCTCCTCCTCAGCTGCCTCAGAGCGACCTTCCTGCACCAGGCTCCCAAAGCGGTCCGACCCAACCCCCAACTCCAGCAGACCCTTCACCACGATCCATCTCTATTCCCTTATACTACTTTTTTCCCCCTTCATTGTTCTTTTACTGTCTGACATTAAATTACATATATCTTTTTTGTCCTTCCCCAACCCTCCACATGCACGCACTAGAATGTGAATGCTATGAAGGAAGGGCCCTTGCTCTCTTATTCACCATTTATCTTTACTAACTTAGAAGACTGCCTGGAACATAGTAGTTGCTCAATAGATGTGCACTGATTGCATGAATATTATACGATACTAGAGGAAATTTTAGAAAATCGAAACCTCTGGGTTTTAAAAGTAGACCTTTCTACTTTTTTCAGACATTCTAGTAGAATCAGGTTTAGGTAGCAGTTTAGAGGGTGAAAATACATATATAACTTTTACCTTTCTGACGTCACTCGGATTCGTTCCTCACAACTACAATTCAGACCTTCCATCTTCTCATGGAAGTATTTTTCCACACACTGTTCTTCAAAACTGTGAAGTTTTTTCAGATCCTCCTTACTCAGGTAGAGCTCTATGGAAATAAGTATAGTGCATAAAAAGAGTCATTATTCATCCTCCATAGGAAGCTGATACAGTGTCTGACTTTCCTTCCATTGGTATTAAAAATGGATAAAACCATAGCTTGCATGATAATAGTTTGCTGCCTTGTCACACTGTATTCCTAATATTAATTGGGAAGCACTATGTAGAAATAACTGGAAACACCAGGCTGGGTCTTTCCTTTTTGTCCTATAAACAGATGTGGGAATTTGAAGGTGACTCGTGGAACAGATACTTTATCTTCAATATTTTCTTAAATTAGAATACTTTTACACATAAAAATTCACCACATTTATATGCATATGGAAGTTCCCCCACCAACTGGTTTATCAGTCAAAATGACAATAAGTAACCTACAGGTTAAAATCAAGGTTAGAAGAAGTCAAAGTCTGTTGAAATTAATCCAGTAAGTATAAGAAAGTGTTACCTCGTTGCACTGAGTTTATATATACACCGAGTTTGTATATACTAAGTTCTTCTACTGAAGAAAGAGACATTATGACGAGTCAATGGCCAATCAAGGCTATACTTCTTCCTTGACAATTACAATTAATTCATTAAAAGACAAGTCATTTCATGATGTTATGAAACTAATGCAATTCTACATCAAACTTCAGCAATCACATTTGGTCTACCACCTTGACTCTTACTCTGACCTAGCAGAAAAATGCATTATCTTTTGAGCAAGTTTCTAATCCTTGTTAAATATAAAAATGCTGTTGCAAAAAGGGTAAAATTGGAATATCCTCTTCCTTCAATCATTTCACCTAAATTAGGAAAAAAAAAAAAAAGAACCATTAAAGTTCTCCAGAATTTATTAGAAATGCAAATGTTCTGTAATTTTCCAATAAAATGAGAGACGAAAATATTCATTCTAAAAGATGACTAAAAGAAAATACTCAGCCATAAAAGGTGTTCACAACTCAAAGGTACAATGTTTTCTGATTTTTATGGCTTGGAAGCATCTTTCAGACACCAAAAAAATCCCCATCCCCACTCAACTCTAAATGTGTGTTTGCATTAAAGAATCTTGTATAAGTAAGGAACTTTAGAATTGTATGATTTGAGCCTTCTGTGGGTTCCTGAGAGCAAACAACCCACAGAGCAGTTCCATTGACAGGTGCAGCTTGCAGTACGTGGCACGTTCTTGTGACTGTCCACCAGGTGGCACTCCTTCCCCATGTGCAAACGTCTTGATCCTCAATACAGAGAATCAAAGGCAATCTCACAAAAATTCAAGAATTTCCCAGAGTTCAGGGTGAATGTACCTCTGTCCATCAGAATACTTCCTCGAGTTTTATACCAAAATCATCCTATAAGCTCAGATCAAGGTAAGCCCAGGAAAGCGTTGTTTGTTATGGTACTAGAAAACGGGGCCAAATCCTAGCTAACCCCAGGATCTCTCAAGTGGTTCACACTCTCCTGTTAGATTACAGTTGTTCTGGGATGGCACTCCATTAGAAGCCGGGAAATTATAATATTATTATAAGCCTTTAAATTAACTTCAGTTGTGCTTTGACTTCCATATAAAGGCTGAATCGCTTAGGGGAAAGAAATGGAAAAGAAAAATAAACCACCAAGTGACTCAAGAGAAGAAAATACTTCACGGAGCCAACTACTCAACTACAGGAGCAAAAGCATGTCACCCTGTCAACCTTGTGATAACATCTGTCCTCCTAAGGGCCCACCGGAATGTATAAATAGTCCACAATCCCTTACCTGAAACTCCTGGAACCAGTCCATTTCAGAAATCAGAAGTTTTCTAGTTTTGGAAAGGTAATATAGTGCATATGCCATAAATGAAGTAAAATCCCTAGTTGTAGCTAGGGCAATACCCTGAAATCAAACACATCATTTCTGCAGCAAAAATCAATGAATATCCATACTACAAGGGATAAAGAGGATAAATGGCTTACATTAGTCCCGTTAGCCTCTTCTGTCCAAATGAGTCTTTCTCCAACTTACGAAGAAAAAGACTTTCCATTTTCAAATGTATTTCGAATTTAGGGATTGAGATAAAGGATTGTGAATTTATGCTATCCATTTCCTCTATATCTAGGAATTATCTAGAAATGGGCCTAGTACCAGCGGGCCTAGAGGAACTACGAAAGACCTCTGAACCACAAGAAGGAATGTTCTCTTATGACAATTAGTATGACAGTCATATCATGCTACATATGGATAAGCAAAGTGAACTAGGAAAATCTCAAAATATGTCGAGTTAAGCTTTGCCCAAAAAAAAAAAAAGACAATCCACATTTCTGCATCCTGAGTTGAAGTTCTTGAAAATATGAAATATCTATAAAGAATCATCTCCATATTCAGTAGAGTAGAGAACCAGAGAGCCATGATTCTGGTGAATAAACTAAGCAAAGTCTGGTTTATCTATTTCCCTTAGTCCACAAGACCTTCTGTATCCTTTCAATTTGGAGTCCATCTTCAACAACAGGGAAATAAGTATGGGTCACTCTGACTACTCTCTAGGAGTTATTCTGACATCTTCCCAGCTAAGCAGAGTAAAAACACGGGGTTTTCCAGGTGACAAAAAGCCTTTACACATCCAAGCAGAGATTCTGTTCCTACCTATTCCTTTCTTTCAAAGTATCAGCTACTTTTAGCAAAAGGTACAACCACGTAATGAGATCCGTGCATTTACTTAGACCCAGGTGCTCAGCTGATACTCTTTGGTCAGTTAACTCCCAGAGCCTTCCATCCTGTGCCCTGAATTTAATCGACAACGTTCCAGGTGTCTTCACCTTGGATCTCCACTCTTGCACTCTCTTCCTCCTGCCCCACCAACGAAAACTTACTTAATCCAACATCACCCTCTTCTTGGTCATTTGGAACTTGGTGATGGCAAAGACGGCGAAGGAGGAGACCAATGTGACTCAGCAGGATAAAAGGCGGGGGCAGCCAAGGCTTCTCGTGGTAGGTCATGATGTAGCGATAGCGATTGTATTTCCACAGGTTATTTGAAATGGATTTCAGATCTATGTAAACGTTACTGTAAGTTGTAGTAAGAGAAGGACAGTGTTTTAATATGGAATCCTGAAACATAACAGTTAGATTATTGCTTTATTTTCCAACTTTTATGATTGGTTCGCCTGACATGGACGGTAGTTAGCCAATAAAAATAATATCCATTGCATTTACGATTCTTCTTCCACCAAACAACATACATTAATCACCTTCTACATTAAAATATGCTAATCAGAATAAGCAAAAGGCAGAAATTACAATCAGAGAGAAGAAAATGCCAACAGTTTAAATTCAATGAACAGAACTGTCCTCTGGAAGTAACATTATTCTTGATTCACCATCTCTTCTCACATAAGAGGGTCTTTTCAGTCCATAACTCATCATTCATGGTAAATAGCTTTAATGTCCCGCTATATCATCAACCTTAGGAAGAGATTCTCCTAATGTCAAATGTGACAAGTGCTAGAATAATCCTCCTTAAAACATTCAAACGAAAGAATATTAATGAAGAAGAAGAGATGGAAGAAAAATCAATTCATCCTAAAATAAGTCAATAAGAAGAGCTTCGATTCAGCAGCTAGATCAATTATTTATATTAACCTTACAATAAAAGTGACTCCTTATTGGTAGGCCACCTTGGGATTTTTCTCCCTTTAATCAATTATAATATGCGGATAGTGCAGTAAATATGTTGATATTATAGAACTTGTAATAGAAGTTGTGGTGAGTGGAACAAATTCACCCTTAACTATTTAACTTTAAGTCTATAACATGATATGGGTGGGGAGGACACAATGGAATATCCATCTTAATATTTTGCTTAGGCTAATATGTAATTTATTTTCTTTAGAGAAAGATGGCAGAGAAGTACTTGAGAAGGGCAGCCACGTTTAGCAAATAAAAATGCAGGTAACCCTAAACTGCAGTAATGATAAAGAGAAGGAACCCGAACTATCCTGGAGAAAGCCAGCTTAGGACGAGAGGAGGAGGGAAGTTTCAGAGTTCATAAAGTAGATGAAGGAAACATTGACGACTGACTGAGTTTAACGGTAGTTCTCAAAGTGCAGTCACTGAGCCACCAGCACTGCATCACCTGAGAACAGGTCAGGAATGCAAATTCTTGGGCCCTATCCAGAACGACCCAATTAGCGATCTGTGTCTCAGTGAGTCCTCCAGGTAATTCTGCACAATCAAGTTTGAGGGCCACCAAAATTACATGTTACTCCCACTGCAAGTGTGATCACAGCCTGCCCACCAGCAGGTGGCGATCTTCACAGTGTATTTCAGGTTCTTTGTAATTACAGAATCTGGAAAGGGGCCTCTGGACAAGTAGTCCAATCTGGGGTTGCTCAGCTTGTACGGTCCTCAGTGTATTCATCTCAGTGAGAAGACTAGCCTGTGGGAGGATTTGTCAGCCTCCCTTTTGACACCTGCCGTTTTTGAGAAACAAAAATCTCATACCCACTCCTAATCTTATTTGAAATGTCAAAAAAATAGCTACAGTAATTAAACACGAGCAAATGTTACAAGTGCATAAAATGGTGAGGCTAAAGGGAGATGATAGCTATCACATAATCTTGTAACAAGCAAAAAAGTATGTTTTCCCCATATATACGCAACAACAGTCCTCTTTGTGTGTGTTCTGATTTATTTTGCTTGCCTTCAGCCTTTATCTCCTCTACTTTCTTTACTTAACTTCTATGCATTGATTTCCCTTTTCTTATCTATCTTTCTTCAGTGAGATAATTAATGAATAAAATACCTAGTAGAGTGTCTGGCATAAAAGAGGCATTCAGAAAATACTAGTTTCTTCCCATCACTTCACTTGATTTCTTTCATCCATTAAACAAATATGTGCCAGGCACTCTTTTCAGGGCCTGGGATAAATTCATGGGCAAAAAATGGCCAAAAAACCCCCCCCAAAACCAAAAAAACAAACTTGTTCTTGTGGAGCTTATATTCCAGTATAAGAGATAAACGGGGGGAAAACACAATATAGAGATAAATTATAAAATATATTTGTATATATAAGTCAGTAGTATAAAGAAAGAAGAGTAAGGGGGACCAGGCATGCCAAGGAGATGCTTGAAGGAAAGGGGGCTGCACTTTTAAATAATATCCTTAGGTTATGGCTAATTAAAGAGGGGAACATTTGAGCAAAGGCTTGAAGGAGGTGAGGGAATGGACCACACTGATATCTGGGGTAAGAGCATTCCAGGCAGAGGGAACAGCAACTGCAAACACCCCTGTGTTGTTTGAAAAACTGTGAGGGGCCAGTGTGGCTGGAGAGGCATGGATTCGGGGAATAGTAGTGTGATGGGTGATTGGAGAAGTAGCAGAGAAGCTAGGTCATTGTAGAAACTTTGACTTTTACCCAGAAGGAAATGGGGAACCTTGAATGGTTTGGAGCAGATGAGTGACATCATCTGACATATGTTTTAAAGGTCATTAGGGAATAGAGTGATTAATTAATTAAGTAATTTAAAAAATTTTAGTGTCATTAGGGCTACTGTGTTGAGAACAGAATATAGGGGCCAAAGACAGAAGCAGAGAAATAAACTAGGAGGCTTTGTGGTAGTAGCAGTGGGGTGGTGAGAGGCGGTTGGACTGATGATCTATTTGAAGATGGAGTCAACAGGTATTCCTGACAGTCTAGAGCTAGAAATATGGGACGCATTAAGAATGCCAAGGTTTTTGGTCCGAACAATGGGAAAGATGAAGCTTTGACAGAAACATGTGGTCTTCCTTATAGATTTGGGAAAGACTACAAGCAGAATAAGTGTATGTTGGGAAAGAGGGGAGATCAAGAATTTGGACATTTGAAAGTTCAGAAATCTATTGGGTTGGCCAAAAAGTTCATTCGGTTTTGTCCATAACAGGTTATGGAAAAACCCGAACGAACTTTTTGGCCAACCCAATATTATACATCTGACTGGTAATGGAACAGGAGAGCTGGATCTACAGGACTGAAGTTCAAGAAAGAGATCTAGGCTGAAGATATCAGTTGGGATTCATCAGTATACATATACAGGAAACTGAACAAGATCACCAAAGTGTAAACAAAACAAACATCTGGGCCCAGGGACATTCCAATGTTAAAAGGTTGAAGAGAATATGATGAAGACTGAGAAGAAGTGAAAAGTGATATAGAAGAAAACAGAGAATGAGATATACTGAGAGCCAATGAAGGGAAGTTATCAAGGACCCTTTAACCAACTTTCAGCCTCATCAATTGTTACTCTCCACGATTCCAAATTATTGCTTAATTACAGTGTATGATCTCCTTTCAGTCCGCTGTTATTACACTCTCTATTTATTGTTTTTTCTCTTCTCATATTCTGCTGCCTTCCTGCCAGTAGTTCCATGCCCATATTTTAAAACCACAGTAATTAGACATGAAACACACAAAAAACAAAGGTTACATGTGAATCTTTCAAAATACCTGCACCCATTTTTGATTCATACAAAATAACTGTATTTGATTAAAATAACCTACTTGAAGAAAGCAATCAACAGGTTCACCATGATGATATATTGCACGAAGAGGTAGACAGCTTGCAGGAACGGAGTAAGAAAAGAACCAGGAGGGCAGGACGGCTGGCTTGAACAAACTACAAATAAAGAATTTAAAAGAATGAGAGATAAGGTGAATCACGGTCCTATGACTCTAGACAAATATTTAGCATATTGACTTAGCAGAATACCACAAACTCTTGACATTTTTAAGATTCAGATGGTTGTTTTCCAGGGTTCTTTATTACTCTGAGTATCTACAAAGGTTCAATTGCTGCATGGTGGCGGAATCCTCTACGTACCATCTATCTCTGAAGCATAGACTTCTCCATAGATCATCCAGTATGGCTCAAACACGATATCTCGAGCAAGGCTCCAGGATGGAGGCTCCTTTGGTGAAAGTATGGCCTTGCGCGCCACTCCAAAGCTCAGCAGGACGATGGCCATGATGATCACGATGTAGAACATGTTTGCCGTCTGCAAAAAAAGCACAGCACAGCCAGAAGTTTACCACAGATTTGAAATTTAAAACAAATCAAACACCTGCAGCCATCATAATTATACCTGCCAATAATAAGACTGTCTGGTCATTGACCAAAATGCCTAGTCCATGAATAGCTGGATTTCCTTTGGCTAACACATTTTGGTTTCTCTGCACAGTATATGTTTCATGTCAATGTAGTCTATGGAGTAATTTAAGTGTGCTAACTGTAGAGGATCTGTGCTTCTTTTTTTAAGATGTGATGAAATATGAATAGCGTTTGATTAACTAATACCTAACTTTTCATCAGAGGTTAGAAAAAGAAAAAAAAATAGGGATATTCAAATTAGTAAAATGGCTCCTTATTCCCAGGATTATCTTCAGGAGTTAAGAGTCTGAGAAATTGATCAGACCAAGAATCTGCTCCAAGGTACTGAACATCCTAATGAAGTGAAGAATTTTTTTTTTAAAGATGCAAAAACAACTATAAAATGATGTTTGTTAAATCCAGTGGTTCATTAACTCGCAAACACGTAGTCTTTGTATTAAAAGTAAGCCTGGTTGTTATAATGCACAATGGAGCACATACAGTACACACATGTACTATACACACATGTATATAGAGCACATGTACTGTAATTTTCTAAAGGCTCTTTTAAATAATTCATTTCAATTACTAAATGTACATCAGTTCAACCCACTTGTTCCCTGTGGCAGAGACATACTCCATAAATATTCCATGAGCTTCCCTTCCATGAGGCAGGAGCCACCTGACCTATTCCTGGCCACTGGGCTGTGGAGTAACAGTGATTTGAGTCACTTCCCATCCAGAGCAGTTAAAAGCTGTTAGATGTTCTCCATCCCTCTTATTCCCTGTCATAGGAAACCTCAGAAGCCACATGTTGACACAGCTATGTCCCAGGATGGAATGATTTGCGATCCCTGAGTCACTGGGTAGAGGGCGGCCTCCATGAGCATACATCAATCTTTGTATCAGGGAGAAATAAACTTGTGCTAAGTCACTGAGATACAGTGATTACCTCAGCATAACCTACTGAATTAATACCAATGTCACCAAGACCAGAGAAAATATTGCTGGTCTAAGAGAAAAGTATAAAATAAAAAAAATCTATCTTTGGAATCCTGGAGGTTCTCCCTTTTCTGTCTTTCTCCTTTGTTTCAACATTACCTTTCCTTCTCAAGAACTTGCCCCTTCCCTGCCAGTGAGTATTCCAGAAGAAAAAGCAAAGATGATCTTGAGGTACTGTCTTTCTTAGGTCCTGTGCAAAGCCAGTTGGACAGGGCTAATACAAGTGCACAGTGAGCTCAGATGGCAGACAGAGCCAGGTGGCCCAGATTTGAATCCTGGCTCCCTGACTTAGGCCTTTGGGAAATTTACCTGAACTCCATTTCCTTGAACATAAAATGTGGATAATAATAGTACCCATGTCGTAAAGTTGTTTTGAAGATTAAATGAGTTAATACATACAAAGTACTTAGAACAATCTGTGGCCCACAGTAATCACTATTTAAGAGTTGGCTGGGGGTGGAGAGATAAAAAGACAAATCAATATTTCAGCAGAAAATATTATTGGTGGTAGCCTCACATAAATCTGGCCCTCAGGAATTACTGTGCTCAGAGACAAATATGATTCAACCCCCCATCATCTGGCCCTAACGAAAAGGGTAAGCTGAGTATTGTAATCAATTACCCAATATGCTATCCAAGGACATTTGTTAAATATGAATTTATGGTTATAAGGAAAGTGGGGATGACGTGTGTGCTTCTTTAAATAATTTCAAAAGTTAAACCAATGTATGTGAACCATGAAATTAAGTAGAACTATTAAAAGAACACCAGATTATACAGCAGACTCACCATTTTTGCAATCATGGTCACATAGGGACCAGCATGTTGATTCACAGCAAAGAAGTCCAGGAGCCGTGAGAACCAGAATATGATGTCGATGCAGTATATTAGTCTTCCCGCCGTGTAAAAAGGAGGGTCACCCCACCGAAGGCCAAAACCCACCAAAAACAGGCCAGTAGCCACAGTTTCCATCAGATTCCAGTACTCGCTAATCCATACCTTCACCTTTTGAGTAAACTTCCCAGGTTCTGAAATATAGACCTAAAAGATGAAAGAGGGAAACTTAAAGAATGGGTTATAACCCAAGATCAATATGATCTTTAATACGTCAACTGTTCTTTTAAGGAGTATTTGCAATCATGCCAAACCTTAGATCATAAGGGGATTTTGGAGACGTAAGTTATCCTTGGGGAATGAATTATTTAAACAATTCTATAAATGTAGTTTAATCTCACTGTTAGTACTGGCCAGCTATTTAAAAACGAACCAGAATTTTTTTTAAAAAAGAAAAGTTTTTCTAGCTTTCATTAATCCCAAACCAACACAGGGAAACACCAAGACATTTAAAACTCAATATTGCAATGGAATATAGCTGCAATTCCATTTCATGACGTATAGCCTAGTGCAAAAAAACCAAAGAATCCTGTAATCTGGCCCCACTACTGCAATTTAGTGAGTCGTTAGCAAATTACTCAGAACGTGATATTAGAATTCACTATTATAAGAAATTACCCCTGCAACAGAATATCAGACAAACTTAAATGTAAAACAGTAAAAAGCTATTTTCCCTGAAGCATAATAAAAATGGTAGAATTCGGATAATGTTTTTCTGCTGAATTGTTTTCTACATAATATACAAGGTTGGTCATATTAGCTCTAGGACAAAATCATTGTATGTAAATGCACAGAGGTAGAGATACATATACAATGATATCTAAAACAGCCTAAGTCATACGGTATGTGATTGCAGTTATAACTGGATAGGAATATTCATTCCTTTTCTTTTGTTTTAAGTGACTCATTGCAAACTAAAAATGAAAAGTTTGCTTTGTTTTGTTTCTTGGACTACTTGCCCCAGAGGGATTTTTATCTTAAATGTTCAAAAATGTTTAGTAAGAACTTTCAAAAACTATAAATGAATTCTTTACACATTGCACAACTTTAGCCATTTATGTGCCACTCTGTGACATGAACGCAATAATATGCAAGTAATGTTAGGCTATAAAAAAACATCAGCTTTATAAAAAAAAACACTTTTGGGGAATCAAATAGTTGGAGGGTCTATAAACAACTAGATACCATCACTCTAGAACTGATAAACGCACTAAGATGTCCCCTAAAATAACTGCTTTCAAAGAGCAGCAACCAACAGAAAGTATTTGGCAACAATAAAAGGTTGAGATCAGAAATTTTCCCCCTAATTACCTTTCCTGTAGCATACAAATCAGGATCATTGCCTGACTCACCCTCATGCTTGACCTCTCCATTTTCATCGCCCAAGCGCAGAACACGTCTAGCAGAGGTATGTAGAAGGCAAAGGTAAAAGGGATAACTCACCTCCCTGACTTTCTCAATGGCATTGGTGAAGATGTAAATGATAACGAGCCACTCTTGCACGGTGGGCTGGGGTTGCATCTCCACCAACACGGTGTAAGTGAACAGCATGAGGAATGCCAAATACACCATCTGTGAGGGGGACATGGATTCCCTGGCCATGAGTGAGCGTCATAATGGAGGATGCCAAGCAGACATGGACCCAAATGAACAGAAACACACACATGAACTTCACCATGATAGCATGAAAATATAACTGGGACCACCCTCTGATTATTGATGACATAATTATCAAAGAAGGCATAGGAATCCACAGTTTTCTATTTTAGGAATTTGTGGAAGAAAGATCACTGTTCTCAAATGCATGGAAATGGGCATGGTCACATCTTGTTGACTCCTGACCACAATTTTCAGAACCCTGCACATTCCAGCATGGACACAGTCAGGCCAACAGCAAGCCAAGAGAGAATCACACACCTTCCCCTCCATTTAAAAAGAAAACGTGTGTCCCAAGAATGCCAAAGGAGCAGTGTTAGTAGGTGCCTATTTTCAAATATAATAAATTGTGATGTTTACTATTGCTGGGAGTTTTATTTTATGCTGATTAAAATATTCTGGTTGCCACTTATGGTCTGGGTTCACGTCTTCTAACACATGACTCACTGGGCCTACGCAGATTACAGAACTTAGCCAGGCAGCTGTTTCACGGTCCTGAGCTTCCCATAAGTGAGGAGTTCTCAAAACAGTCTATGCCACCTAGAGGCTGCTCTGCCCAGAGTATTCAACCTAGACCTGCAGGAAAATGCTTCACTAATGCCACTTGCCAGGCTGGTGGAGTGTGATCTCTGACGCAGGCCGATGCCACTGCGTACAGAGTATGATAACTTCCATAATGCAAGTCTGCTAAAGGCATGACAGGAATGCAGAGGATGAAGCTGGATTTGAGACTTGGAGAAAGAGGTATATCAGTTGAGTCTTGTAGGATGAACACCATTTCCAGATGAGCAGATAAAGGAGGAAACAGTTTTCCATTTGGAAGTGGCAGAACAGAAATAAAATAAGCTTAGAGGCTGGAGGTTAAAGAGCCAGAAAAGTATACATTAGTATAATAGAAGGAGAAAGAAGACAAGATACAAAAGGGAATTTTTACATAAACTGCACATCCATGAGATGCAGATATGTAAAAGATAGAAACGCATTTATAAACATTAAGCATAATCCTTCTAGTGAATTTTAAGCATTTGTGATAAACTGTTAAGTTAAAATGGTTTAAAACTGCTGTGTACACTATGATCTCACTTGTGAAAAAATCTGAAAATATTTGGATAGAAAAAAGTTGAAAGCAGATGTAAAGAATTGCTATCTCTGGGTGCTAGAAAAAGAATAAAATTTGATTGTTTTTTTCCTAAAAAAAAATTTCTGGTTATTGGAAACGTATTGTCCAATTGTGAGTCTCTGTAGTTAAAGACTGTTGACGTTTTTATCTACAGCACTTAAGCACTCCGCCTGACACATGACAGACATTCAAGAAATGTATGTTTAATTACTGTGTATATTAAACCTAGATTTCCAGTCTATTCAAAGAATTAAGACACAGTAAACACGTACGCACAAATACACAGTGATTAATAGCTTTGTGATCTTATCTAACATTCTTATCTTCTTACAATTCCCAGAAGTAGACTAACTACACACACATTTAAAACTGTGACACATATTACTAAGTTGCCTGCCAGAAAGGCTTTATCAGTTTCCACAATCACCAACAATTCATGAGACGGTGCAGTCTTTTCAATAGCTTCAGAGACAATGCACAGTGCTAGCTAATAAACACGTATTAAAAATCCCAGATCAGGGCTTCCCTGGTGGCGCAGTGGTTGAGAGTCCGCCTGCCGATGCAGAGGAAACGGGTTCGTGCCCCTGTCTGGGAAGATCCCACATGCCACGGAGCAGCTAGGCCTGTGAGCCCTGGCTGCTGAACCTGTGCGTCTGGAGCCTGTGCTCTGCAACAGGAGAGGCCACAACAGTGAGAGGCCCACGTACCGCAAAAAAAAAAAAAAGAAAAAAAAAAAAATCCCAGATCAACAGAGAGAAAAGTGCCTATGTGTGTGTTCCTTCTCACAAGAATCATATCATTTTAACCTGGATCCCTATTTCTCGTATCTTTTTGAGCTCTACCTAAGTTTAATAAGTCTTCTTCTAAGCTTAGTTCTACATAGAGAATGGCTGAAATCACTTCTGACTATACCATTTGATATTATATACAATAGGTGATATTTCAGGCAGGCATAATGGGTATTAGCATTGCCTATGAGTTAAGAAGCTTAGTAGAGAAGCATATAAAAAAGTTAAAGTAAATTCTATTAATTCTATACTTCTCTAGGTCTATGTTTCAAGGGTTAATATATTTGATGACCTCTTAGGAACATAATTTAAATAAATTTATACGATTAAGCAGTCATGTTTTACATTGTTTTCATGGTGGCCAGGCACTAAATCACTGTAGATATTGGTGGTATTGCTTCTGACTCTTTTTTTTTCCTTCCAATTCTTAAAAAGATATCCAAAAATGTTTACATTTCTTTTTCATCATAGCATTTATAACAAGACACTGCTTCAATAAAGCACACGTACCCTAACCTAGCAATGTAACAGCCATGACTAAAAATGCCCGTGCTCACTGCTAACACCATCCTTAGCTATTTTTGTAGTTGTTGTTGTTCCACTTGCTTAGCTTTACTACTGTCTCTAAGAGTTCATAAGCTAGAAATGTCTAAGGAAAGAAATATTTGAATACTTTTTACCCAATGATGTGACTATGGTTAAACTCTCTCGAAGCTACTATCAGAGTCTCTAGGATTTTCTGTATTCACAAAATACAGAAAATACAGTATTTCCATATTCACAAAAACGGTGAAATCTCATCATCTGAATGAAGATTTTATTTTTGAAAACAGATAAAATTTATTCAGAGCTATGTACTTATTGAATAAGTATATGAAATAAGTGTGTGGTTGGGCAAGTAAATATTTTGAAATATAACACATTTAGACAAATATCCTTTTATAATCACTTCAAAATGTTTTAGAAATATACAATCTTGAGCAATTTAACTAACTATAGGTTAGCATTAGAAAAATAAATACTGTTAAATAAATGTGAAAAGCACTCAATACATTTAGTGTACAGTTGTTTTCTCTGTATCTCTCCCATCCATGATAGATTTAGTATTTGTTTACACAATTCAACTTCTAAAATTTTTCTTGTCCTCTACATATTTAGAAGCATTTGCAACTAAGACAAAAACAAACACTTGAATTTTTTGGTCTATATTACACATTATTCCTACAAAGAAAAAATCAATTCAACTGCTGATTTTTTGCCCAAGATGGGAAAAGAATCCACTCCCATCACTTAATTCTACAACCATATTGCTCATTCTATTTTTCCACACAGTTTCAGATTCTGAGTCCCAGCTGTGTTAACTGGAAGCACTCAGAAAACGAAGAATGCTTGAGCCTTCACTCCCAAAGTAGGAGATCTGCTCTCACTTTTTATCACCTCCCTCCAATCTTCTTCCCTACCTTCTTTGTCATTCCTCCCTTTTTTTTTTCCCGGTACGCGGGCCTCTCACTGTTGTGGCCTCTCCCGTTGCAGAGCACAGGCTCCGGACACGCAGGCTCAGTGGCCATGGCTCACAGGCCCAGCCGCTCCACGGCATGTGGGATGCTCCCGGACCGGGGCACGAACCCGTGTCCCCTGCATCAGCAGGTGGACTCTCAACCACTGCGCCACCAGGGAAGCCCCCTCCCTTTTTTTTTAAGTGTACTTTTTACATTTTTATTACAAGTTGGTAAATCAGGCAATATCATTATCAACATTATCATTAGCAATTAACCATCCTGAATACTATATGTAATTTTTGAAATGAGACCAACCGTATAAAACCAAAACTTGACAATTGGAGCACTGTAGAACTCATAGACTTTCCTGGTCCATGGGAGGCTTTGGGGCCCACTCTTCAAATCAAAGTGCTGATTTTCATCTGGTTTCTCATCAGGGCCACTTTCCAAATCATAGTCTTTCTGTAAAATGAGCAAACCATCATTTATTGTCAGAGGCGTAACTAAAATACTGACATTTACAAGTATCTAAAATATTATATATTTCATAAATACATAAATATAGTAAAAATATTAGAAATTAACTGGGCACCCACCTGACAAATTACAATCTTAGTCTTGAACGGAAGGAAAACTACATGTATTGTATCAATCTTTGACAGGGTAAGGAGAACAGCGTACTTCTGAAAAGCAAGCTGAGTCTCCCACAGGAAAACCTAGTCAAACTGAGTAGTTCCAAGCATTTAAAAATGGTCCCTCTTCCTGTTCTTTTTAATCTCCTTTATCAGTAATTTTGGAACCTAAGGATATTAATAAAATCCTTATGAAATCAATAACAGAGAATAGAATTATTTCCATAATTCAGGAGGACAAAATGGACACATAATGCTGAAACATCTTTCCCAAATTATAGGGAAGTCAGCCACAGTGTTAGTTTGAGGATTCTGTCTTTGACAGCTTCTCCACTCATTTATAACAGAGGTTCTACCTGAAGCTCATGGACTCTCTGAGCTTCTGGAGTTCCTTGAACCTCCTGCAATTATATGCAAGTATTTGTGTTGTGCATGCATTTTTTTAGGGAAAGCATCTTCCATCAGTTTCTCAAAAGTTATGGGCCAGCCTAAAGGGGTTAACAGTTGTAGGTGGTGAGAAATGAGTATCTGTGTGACAAGGAAGTGGTTGCATAAATGTGACTACAGAGGTATCTACATAGAAGAGCTGTTAGAAAGAGAGAAAAAAGAAAGGAAAAGAAAGAAAGAAAAAAAAAGCACTTGCACCCTGGTTGCTTTCGAGAAGTGGGAACTTAGGGATTATGAAAGAGAAGAAAAAGAGATATCACCCTACTTCATAGATTTCTATGTGGTTTTAATCTTTTAACAGGAAATGTGGGCTTCCCTGGTGGCACAGTGGTTAAGAATCCGCCTGCAAATGCAGGGGACACGGGTTCCAGCCCTGGTCTGGGAAGATTCCACATGCCGCGGAGAAACTAAGCCCGTGCGGCACAGCCACTGAGCCTGCGCTCTGCAGCCCACGAGCCACAACTACTGAGTTGGTGTGCCCGAACTTCTGAAGCCTGTGCGCCTAGAGCCCGTGCTCCACAACAAGAGGAGCCACCGCAATGAGAAGCCCACACACTGCAACGAAGAGTAGCCCTTGCTCACTGCAACTAGAGAAAGCCTGCGTGCAGCAACGAGGACGGAAGGAAGGAAGGAAGGAAGGAAGGAAGGAAGGAAGGAAGTTTAAAAAAAAAAAATTTTTTTTGGAATTCAAAACTCCTAAAGACAAGCATGCTAAAGGCACACCAGATGACTACAAGAAATTGAAGCTTTGTTGTGTTGGACTTTTGGAAAATGGTATGGGAGTCAATTGAACAACAGGCTGATAGTTTCAAAGCAACACGTTTTAACCTTGAAACTGAGTAGAAGAATAACTATCCTCGCCTGCGAGAACTTGACCGGAAAAAACTGTTTGAAAAAACTAAAAATGAAATCCTCAATGAAGTTATCAGTCTGAGCCACATTACACCAAAACATTGGGAGGAAATTGTTCAGCAATCTTTGTGGGAAAGAGTATCAACTCATGTGATTGAAAACATCCATCTTCCAGCTACACAGACCATGAATTCAGGGACTTTTAATACTACAGTGGATATCAAGCTTAAACAGTGAATTGATAAACAGCTTCTTAATAAAGCGATCGAGGTTGCTTGGGAGACCCTACAGGAAGAATTTTCCCACTTCATGACAGAACCAAAAGGAAAAGAGCATGATAACATATTTGATAAATTTAAAGAGGCTGTTAAGGAAGAAATTTAAACACCAGAAGTGGAATGATTTTGTGGAGGACAGCTTGAGGGTTATTCAACACAATGCTTTAGAAGACCAGTCCATGTCTGATAAACAGCAGTGAGGTGCAGCTATTTATTTTATGGAAGAGGTTCTTCAGGCTCATCTTAAGGATACTGAAAATGCAGCTGAAATATGGAAGGTCCAGATTGGGAAAAGAGGTGGTTACATTGGAAGAATCAGACCCAAGAACAGTGTGTTCACAATGAAACCAAGCATGAACTGGAGAAGACGCTGAAATGTAATGAGGAACACCCAGCTTATCTTGCAAGTGATGAGATAACTACAGTCCAAAAGAACCTTGAATCCCAAGGAGCAGAAGTAGATCCGAGCTTGATTAACGATACTTGGCACCACGTTTAGAGAAGACATTTCTTAAAAACAGCTCTAAATCACTGTAACCTTTGTTGAAGAGGCTTTCATTCCTAACAATGGCATTTTGTAGATTCTGAGTAGGAATGCAACGATGTTGTCCTATTTTGTCAAATACAATGCATGCTTGCTGTCACCACAAATACTTTAGTGCAGCAACTTAGAAACCCTGAAGTCAGGCAATTAGAGAAAAATGTCAAAGAGGTATTAGAAGATTTTGCTGAAGATAGCGAGAAGAAAGTTAAATCGCTTACTGCTAAACAAGTTCAAATGGCTGAGGACCTCAAGAAAGTTAGAGAAACTCAAGGAAAACTTGATGCATTTATTGAAGGCCTTCATCAGGAAAAACTGTAATAAAATCCTACTCATATTATAACCAGCTCTGCATACATACAAGAAAACTCCAAAGTCTTTGTCCTCCATTTTTTTCTTCTGCTATTCCACCTTTCTGAACATAAAATAATCATAGAATAAAAATTTTAAATAAATAAAAAATAATTTTTAAGAAAGAATAATGGCTTTCATTCTCCTATTACCAGTGCTTTCATCATATTTATTATCACACTATTACCATGACGACAAAGCACAAAGACACTCTAAAAGAGCATCTATGTCCCTCCTGTCTTTGGCTTTCCCCCAAAATACATGCCAATTGTGTTCCTCAACTAATCAAGTACATTATACTTAATAAGCATTATGAAAACTTGTATGTCCCACCAAATGCTACCTCTACCCCTTATTCTCTGATTAACAAAATTTTAAACACAAAGCAGATAATCCAAAACTGTTGCTTTAGTTAAATTCAAAGATAAAAGAACATTGTTACTATGATTATAATCCATTCGTAACAGACCAGATTTGAAACACTTTTTCAATAAATGCTTTAAATTGAATAATGGTGAGGTATCACGGATAGTCTGTCTGATTATAGGCTCCATAGTAGCAGGGGCCGCATCTGCCTTAGTTAATGAAATGCCCCCAGAACTTGTCTGGCTTGTGGAAGGTAGCTATTAGATATTCGTTGAATTATTAATTGATGTGGCCATGTCCAAACCACCAGGTGAGCAACTGCTGTAAGAGAACCACTATATTACAGACAAAATTTAATTTTTCAGGGAATTGTGAGGGCTTACTATCTTTTTTGAATGTTAAGAGCACATTTAATTGGCACTCAAGGAAGGAGTTCTTTCCCCAAGAGTCTCCACTTTAAGAAGAACTGCTTAGTGGAATGCTCCAACTATCTGCAATGCCTTCAGTTTCAGTGAAAGCTTATCTTTCTATGAAACCACTAAGAGCCAAAAGTGAAGTTACATCCACTTCCAAAGCACTACTTGCAACCAAGTTGCCAACATATTTACATATTTGTTTGTAGATAGATGATAAACAGTTTCCTTCATTGTTTACTTCAACAAGCTAATTAAACTTAATATGAACACTGAAGTAGTATAAAGGCAAACATATGTATGTGAATGTCTCACATATAAAGATTGCCTTCTATTTCTAATGGGGTTAGGCAAGCACTACATTTCTTCTTTCCTTAAAAAAAAAAAAATTGAAATGGTCTAAACTTAGTAACCACATAATCTAACCAGTACAATCACAATTATGACACCTTGACTAACCCAGCTTTGCAAAGGAGAACTCACACACTCTATTGAGTTTAGAATGTACTTGCCATCTTGGACTCTGAGAACCCCAAATGGAACTATCAGGCTTAGAAAAGTAAGAAGGAAAGGGAAGGAAAGGGAAGGGAAGGGAGGGAAGGAAGAGGAGAGGAACACATATATACCCAAACAGGCATGATAGTAAAAAATATTTAACTACTGATCCGGTTAACTGTTCTGGCATTAACCAATCAGAATAAAGGCTCAACCAATCCCAGCAGATGCCAGCCACACAAACTAATTATAATTATTTTTCATTTAACATTTATCAAATATGTTTTTAATATTATGACAAATACCTCATAAGTACAAAAGCACATCAGACAAGACGCTAGCTAAAGATGCATCACTGAAGTATTAAGTACCAGAAAAGATGTTTACTACACCTCACAGTAAATGACAACTGTATCAGCAGTGATCCAAGTTGAATCATAAAATTCAAAAAATATATGCCCAGACAGCATATTGGAGACTCTCCAGTGAAGCTGCAATAGAAGCAGCTCAAGTTGCCCATGAAAGAGTATACATCTGGGAACTCAAGTAAAACTATTCAAACTCATTGGATATAACAAATGAAAAAACTATGGCGTGAAAGAGTGAAGATCAATGCACATTTTAAACCAGCATCTTTTTAAATAAAGATTTTTAAGGATATGAGGCATCCCTTATTGTAGCTTTAGAGAAACAGTAAGTCTATTTATTCCACTAGTCACAAAGGAAAGTGAGAAGTTAAGCAGCTTTCAAGACATAATAAAGTCTTTGATTTTGGCAGAAATAGGATATTTTGCTTAATAACATATGGGGGTTAATTAGAACTATCATACACGCTATACCTGACCTTACTATAATATGATTAAGACTGTTAAATAATTTGTTAAATAAATAAGCTTTGTGTCCGTGTATGTTCGTGTGCCGTCAATGCTATGAAAACCTAGTTCATTATGATATTGCACTAACCAGACAAGCACTTTCTTTGGGAGCGCTGGCATTCTGGTCACCATTATACCACGTAAACTGGGAGTCCTGGGACTGGGGAACATGTGACATCTCTGCTTTGCTTTTAAATTCCAATGTCAAAATGGTGGGTGGGAAAAGAATACTGATGATGATCTTTAAAAGAAAAGAAAACAAAGTAAGTAGTGGGGGTTATACAAGGCACAAGTATGATCCAAATAAAGTTAAGATTTGGGTGTATATAAAATGTCAGCTCCATCCCCAATTCAGTGGATATCCTGATTGTATACATACTTTCCGACTCGAGAATTCCAATTCTAGAAGTGTCTCCCTCAGAAATACTCATGAATCCAAGCATGTGTAGATAGGGATGTTCTTTGCCTGGCTATTTGTAATAGCAAAAAATTAGTGTCAACCTGAATGTCTATCTATAGAGGGAGAGCTGATGTGGGACAACTTAACAGTGGAATACAGTCAGCCCTTCACATCCGTGGGTTTCCCATCCACAGACGCAACCAAGTGTGGATCAAAAAAACCAAAAATTCCAGAAAGTTCCAAAAAGCAAACTTGAATTTCCCATACATTGGCACCTATTTACATAGCATTTATATTGTATTAGATAGTATAAGTAATCTAGACGCAAAAGTTACATGTAAACACTACACCGTTTTATATAAGGGATTTGAGCATCCACGGATTTTGGTATCCTGAGGGGTCCTGGAACCAATCCCTTGTGGATATTGAGAGACAGCTGTACTATGCAATCATTGAAAAGACAAAAGCAATTCTGAATATAATGAAAGTTGTATTGTTAAGTCTAAAAAGAGCAAGTTATAAAATAATATGCACCGTGTAATCCCATTTTAAAAAATTAAAAAATACGATGCATATACATATATGCACTTGAAAGTTTAAAATACATCTACCACACTGTTATATGTTATAATACCCAGAGGCACGGCAGTGAGAAGTCTTCTTTTTCAACGAGCATATTGCTTGAATAATTCTTTAAAGCCACTAAGTAGTTACTATCATATAAAACACATGAAAATTTATTCATATTATAAAATCAACAATATAAAAACATACCAAGTCACCTTCTGTTAGATGCATCTCCCATCACACATATATTTTCTCTGCCAGTAAAACCCAACAAAGATAGAAATCTAGACATCCATGATTTTTTCATTCTATTGCTAACATTCATGAATTTATTTATAGTCTATTCAAAAGAATTTTTATCTTCAACCTGTATTGGCCTTTCAGGGAAAGAGTTTAGAAGATTTACTAAATATTGTGACAATCATCTTGGTGAACATTATCTCTTTCGAGCTAAAATTAGGCCTAGTATTCTGGGATTCAGTGAATAAAGGTAAGATTAACCCAGACTATATACCACTCATGATTAAAGAAACTAAAGTCATGTCCTTGTCGACTTCATTTTTTTTTATGCTGAAATGACCTTTTGTTGTTTTTTTTTTTGGTTTTTTTATAACACCTTTATTAGAGTATAATTGCTTTACAATGGTGTGTTAGTTTCTGCTTTATAACAAAGTGAATCAGTTATACATATACATATGTTCCCATATCTCTTCCCTCTTGCATCTCCCTCCCTCCCAACCTCCCTATCCCACCCCTCCAGGCGGTCACAAAGCATCGAGCTGATCTCCCTGTGCTATGCGGCTGCTTCCCACTATCTATCTATTTTACATTTGGTAGTGTATACATGTCCATGCCACTCTCTCACTTTGTCACAGCTTACCCTTCCCCCTCCCCATATCCTCAAGTCCATTCTCTAGTAGGTCTGTGTCTTTATTCCCGTCTTACCCCTAGGTTCTTCATGACCGTTTTTTTTTTTTTTCTTAGATTCCATATATATGTGTTAGCACACAGTATTTGTTTTTCTCTTTCTGACTTAACTTCACTCTGTATGACAGACTCTAGGTCCATCCACCTCACTACAAATAACTCAATTTAGTTTCTTCTTATGGCTGAGTAATATTCCATTGTATATCTGTGCCACATCTTCTTTATCCACTCATCCGATGATGGACACTTAGGTTGTTTCCATCTCCGGGTTATTGTAAATAGAGCTGCCATGAACATTTTGGTACATGACTCTTTTTGAATTATGGTTTTCTCAGGGTATATGCCCAGTAGTGGGATTGCTGGGTCGTATGGTAGTTCTATTTGTAGTTTTTTAAGGAACCTCCATACTGTTCTCCATAGTGGCTGTATCAATTTACATTCCCACCAGCAGTGCAAGAGTGTTACCTTTTCTCCACACCCTCTCCAGCATTTATTGTTTCTAGATTTTTTGACAATGGCCATTCTGACCAGTGTGAGATGATATCTCATTGCAGTTTTGATTTGCATTTCTCTAATGATTAATGATGTTGAGCATTCTTTCATGTGTTTGTTGGCAATCTGTATATCTTCTTTGGAGAAATGTCTATTTGTTGTTTTGTTTTAAAGCTTGATTTCCTGTGAAGGTTCTCTGGACTTTTCCCAGTCTGATAGGATTGGTTTGTTGGTGTGCTTGTTTTCTTTTCGGATGTAGAACCCAAAATACATGCAATCTTCCAGGTCTGGAAACACCATAGTTAGCAAGCACAATGACAATATTACACTAATTAATTCCTAACCCACTTCCTGAAAAGGCTCCACATTCTTTTGCCCTTGACCGTTGCAGAACAATTGGCTTGTGAAACAGTATTCAATAAAATCAATATTCCATTTCCAACGAATAGGTCAGAGTCTATTCTACAGAAGCACTTAAATGAGTTTTCCCTTCCACATAAAACTCTACAAGGTCTTCCTCCAGTCTTCATCCACATGGAATTAGTCTGACCAGGACATTTTACATTTACAAAAGTGTTCCCAAAACTCACAAGCCAAGCACTGAGGAATTAGGATCCAGGCACGGATGATATAAAAATAAAGTATACGAGGAGCACAAAGTTATTAAGTTCTCAGTAACAAGGATTTCTATTCAACTAAAGTATGTACAGGACAGAGCCATGGAGAAAATTATTTCTCAAAATCCCAGCTATCTATACCCCCATCTCACTCTCTGAACATTTAAAAAGAGTTATTGCCAGCACTTGTGCAGCTAGAGGTGGACCCATTTACATCTCTGCTTCATCATTTCCAAGGCTGAAATCGAAACAGATCAAAGGAGAACTTCTTCTAGAAACAATTGTTGTTTCTCCAATATTTTGTTAAAGAGGAATCTATGTGAAATAATTTCTGGTTGACATTCCTCGTTTCCACAATATCATTAGTGGAATTAAAATGTACACGCTCTTTTATATATTTTATGTCATATCTTTTAGTTGTTTGTGTTTTCTATAGTTTGCCGACCAAAAAAATGTTTTTTAAAACAGTCATTCTATTTGGGACACATCATACCTTTAAGAGCTCTAAGGAGAATAAAATTAAAATATAAATTATAACCTTGTGTAGCTCTTAATGATCATGCTTCATCCCCATTTTTTCTGTTTCATAAGCTATGTACTTCTTAAGCATGACCATAACCTAGAGCTTTTTAGGCTTAGGTTTGATGTCAAAAATTAAATGCCTTTAATAATTAACTAAATTACTCTTGATAATTCAAGATGAAAGATGAGGCTAAACCATAATGGAATAGAAAAATTTGGAGATAGTTAGTGGTGTGAACAAATGTGTTTGAGGGCAGCTTTATAAAATGGCCATTTATTTCCTGAAACATCACATTAGATGAACAACAGAAATTGCTAATTTTATTTAGTTTATCATGAGTTAGTATTTTTAAGCTGAGAAAATTTTCACTAAGAAGTCTCATTTACTTCTGTTATAATTATCAGAGGCAATGGTGTTTACTAATAACGAAATCTTGTTTATGTTTGTACATTCTTTTAACTTCTTCTAACCAGCTTCTCATGAGTACGCCTTTGTGATGGATGGAGCTGGCACAATTGTGCCCATTTTTAAAAAGAAACTGTGGTAGTGGGAGATAAAGTAATTGTCAGAGGTTCCACTGTGAAGATCTCAGCCCATCTGTGAGAATCAAAGACATTAACTGGTTTTCCTGAAGGTAATCTTCTGGAGCAAGGGAAAAATGAACGCAAGAGTATAGACCTCAACAGTATAGACTAAACTAACGTTAAACTCTATAAAGCAAGTAAATATACCTTTAACCAAGAGTTTTTCCTCATTTTCAGACGCCCCATCCACATATCTGTCAGTAGCATTTGGGTACAAGTATGTGAAACAAAGGGCCTCAACCCTCCAGAAACAGCCAGTTTTAAACAGGTAGAATTGCTCCAGTTCTTGAGTTCATAGGTCAACAGTTTCATGGCCATTCTTTCATTCTGTTTGAATGCCTTCTCCAACACATCTAGGGCAAGCCGGCCAAACTGTCTGCAATGACACAGTGGTGAGTGGCAAAAATAAATGCAGGTGAGAGCCCCAGAAACATTAAAAAAGATTCGATATGAGACTCAGAAAAGACCAAGACAAAAGAGGGAACAGTAAAATGCAGAAGCTGTTTAAAAGGGATTGCCGCGCAGGAAATGGATTGTTCTGCCTCTCTTAAAAGAACAGAACTAGAGGGTTTCCACCAGGAGTGCCTGAGCTATCCATGGGGAGAAGCAAATCCACACCACAAAGCAAGCTGTGTATGGCTTGATGTGGGGCTCCCTGATAGTACCTAATAAAGAATTTTTTGACAGAAAAGATTGTTCAAAAACTGAACTAGCATTTAAGGAAAAACTGTAGAAACTCCCCTCGCCACTCCTTTTTTTTTTTTTTTTTTAAAGATTTTAGGGACTTCCCTGGTGGCGCATTGGTTAAGAATCTGCCTGCCAATGCAGGCTCAAACAGGTTTGAACCCTGGATCAGGAAGATCCCACGTGCCGCAGAGCAACTAAGCCCGTGCACCACAACTACTGAGCCTGCATGACAACTACTGAAGCCTGTGCACCTAGAGCCCACACACCACAACGAAGAGTAGCCCCCACTCACTGGCAACTAGAGAAAGCCCGCGCGCAGCAACAAACACCCAACACAGCCAATAAATATATAAATAAATAAATTTAAAGATTTTACAAAATACACAGATGACTTAAGTAAGAAACTAGACCTGGAGACACCCCCAGGTGATCTTCTTGGAGGTTGTTTTCTCTAAAAAGTAGACACTGTCATTCTCTGGAATTTTTTAAATCAAAATGATAAATTAGTTTCTATTAACTCTAGCTTTCTTTCTTTCCCTACTACTACAATGCTTTAGTAAATCAAAAAATCAAAACATTTCTAACTTTTCTATCTTCTACCATCACTCTCTGGTAATTTAATACATAATATATTTATTTGTTTTCCTGCCTGAGCGGCACTTAAAGAACAAATTTTAATATAACTTAGTATCAAAGAGTTTGAGAGTTAGGAGGGACTTCCAAAATCATTCATTGAACATTTTATAGTTAAGAAACTAAAGTCCCGAAATCTGGTCAAGTGATTTGACAATTAGTAAAGAGCTGGAATAGGTCTAGCACCCAAGTCTCCTGACTTGAAGGCCACCTCTCTTCCTTTTAGTCCTTAAAATACCTCAAGACCCTTATTTATGGGAGAGTCCATGAACCACACTCATCTTACAAGTTCACTTCATACAAGTTCACATCTTACAAGTCCACTCATCTTACAAGTTCTAAGCTGAGGGAGATAAACGTGTCTAACCATTCTAAGAACTGTCGATGTTAATATCAGGTAAAGGGAGAACTCCTACTTTGAGTAATTTTTCAGCTCTTCTGAGGCATCATCAACCATGTTGCTCTCCTTGGCTTCCCGGGCCATTGCTCGGTACAGTATACAAGCAATTACTGCCTTGACTGTGGCCTCCTCTCCGTGCTGCCAGAAGAACATGGCCATCTTCTGCCTTTTCATTAGCACAGCCCAAACCAGCAGGTCATTATAAGGATAAATAAAGCCAGTAGAGTCAGGGTCATCTGATATATTTTGTTCTTCTTTTGACTTCTTCCTTGATTTATGAAGGGCTACAGACTTTTCCTGTTAGAATACAAAATAGGAATGGGTGTCCAAATACTCAAATGCGTGATGTTCTACCTGACAAAACACATCGGGTATCTTAAAAATATTTTTAAATCACCGAAAAGAGATGGAGATAATAATAGAACTTTATAAATCAGAAACCAAAATTTTGGCCTTTTTTAATCCATTTCTTGTTGCATCTAATAATTCCAGGGTCCCTAGGCTGAGATACCTTAAGTTCACTTAACACAACTTAAAACACTATACCTTTGGAACAGAGCCACTAATTATACAACAATTTTCAATTTCTCAAGGAAATGGGCTGAAATAACATGAGATAAACGATAACTATTAAAAAAAAGAACTCTAACCTTACCTTACAAATAGATTCATTATCTTCCTCTTAGAAAAATGGCAACTAGTGTTGCCAACATTCATACAAATAGATTGATTTTAATTTTGCTTTCCTTTATTCTGACTATATTCCCCTAGTGATGGTAATAGGTAATAATGAAATACTATTCTCTACCTGGTAAAACCACCTTTTACAGATCATCTCAAAAACCATTCTCTAACCCCCATTGTCTTCTATATCACTTTGTATGTATCTCTCTCTCGATGCTCATCGTACTGCACTGTGGTTATTACTTTGGGAGGGAGGGTGGGACCATTTCTCAGTCATAATTATATCTTCTCCAACACACCTGCATCTCAAATTCAACCAAGTGCCCAAACTAATGCCTGGCAAATAACAAGATTCAATAATCATTCTTTTTTTTTTTAACATCTTTATTGGAGTATAATTGCTTTACAATGGTGTGTTAGTTTCTGCTTTATAACAAAGTGAACCAGCTATACATATACATACATCCCCATATCTCCTCCGTCTTGTGTCTCCCTCCCACCCTCCCTATCCCACCCCTCTAGGTGGTCACAAAGCATCGAGCTGATCTCCCTGTGCTATGCGGCTGCTTCCCACTAGCTATCTATTTTACATTTGGTAGTATATATGAGTCCATGCCACTCTCTCACTTTGTCTCAGCTTATTCTTTTTAATTAAAGGAGATCACAGCAAAAATAGTAACAAGCTTCCTCTATTTCTATAAATGAAGGGAATTTATGTTCATGTTTTATGACCAACAGTAATTTTATGAAATATCTTTTCATTCTAAGAGCTATAAAAAGCAAACCTCTTTCAGCCAACATAGGAACCATTTATATGGAAACTCTTAACAAAAGCATTCACCCCCAGAGGAAAGTGGGATTGAGGTAGTAAAGGGAAGGCATAATACTGCTCACACACACTCACATGCACACACACAGTCATAAATACATTATCATTGTCATACTGTAACATTAGGTCAAAATTATATTTCAGAAAGCTTCAAAAGGGAAAAAAGAAGATGCAAGAGGGCAGTGTCAGAGAACAGAAAGGAGGAGGAAACAGTCACCTCCAATTAGCCTTGGGGAAAGGAGGAGGAGGGTGCACTGTTGGGCTAGTAATTCTATTTTTTAGTACCATCCCATGGACTGCTTTCCTGAGTCAACATCTGGACATGGTAGAGGTAGGAACAAGGAAGGCAGCCTGAGGTGTCAGCCCCAGCAAATCATTTAGTTGCTTGTCCTGGGCGTTTGCTCATCATTGTTAGAGAACACCTGTATTAGGCTTTTGACTTGCACCATCTGTTTATAGTGCTTGTAAATGATCCCTCTATTTGTATTCCCCATTCTCAAACTTTAAATGAAGAAAAGGTCTCAGTCTTTAAGGACAATTTTCTTTTCAAATCTAAAATAAGTAACTGGTACCTTGACTTTGTAAGGTTGGGCAGTTCTAATGAACTGGTAGTGCAGTGTGCTTTCTGCAGATTCATTTCTATTTCCTGAGCGGCATCTTCGGTGAAGAGGGGGCTGGGGAAGGCTTTGAGCAAAAGTGGTCACTTGCTGGAATATGTTATTTTATTTTTAAAATAAAACAAAAAGGGAAAAAGATGATTATAGTGGTAACAATTAACATTTTATTTCTAGACAACAATAAAAACAAATATAATATTGTGTCCTATCAAATATCCAATGGTTCTGTCTCTCATCCAAGATTAGTAGTTAATCACTCCTCCAACAAGAGCCTCTCATGATCCCCTTCTTACTAAGCACACTCTTATTTCCTAACATCTTAGAGAACATGTTCTTTTGCTCCCTATCATATATCTGCATTCCTTTTCTATGTGGAAATTCCATTAGAATCAATCGATGTTCTATACCTGAAACAAGTTCAGAATAGGCAATAAAGATTCACAGTTCTGATAAGGAAAAGTTCCCATTCACAAACAGCTCCAAGGTTAAGCTTCAGTTAGAAAGTTACAGAATTTCTCCAGGTGTTCTATCACTACTGGAATTCCGGTGGCTAGGCCCAATAACAACATAATTAATTGCTTGTCAGCATGAAGCTTTCATCAATGAAAAACAAAAACAAACGAGAGCATTTTTAAAGGGACTGACATAAAATTCCCAACACAAACCGTATCAGGAACTTTGAACTTTATTTTACTTATTTATTAATATTTATTTATTTATTTTATTTGTACTTGATTTTATTTATTTATTTTTAGTTTGTGTTTTACAGATATAAATTAGATGTAGAAGTAACGGGGTCCAACTTTTTAAAGAAACTACTCAAATTATTATCATTATTATTACTGTGATATAGAATTAATAGTATCACTAGTAATAATCATAATGACTATTAGTATTAAGTTACTCTATACCCTCTATGTACCAGGAATATGGGTTTTCCTGGCTATTCTAGGTATTATTTTATTTAATCCTTTTGATAAATTTATGAAAGGGGTATTATAATATTATTCCCATTTTAAAGATAAGGAAACTGACACACAGAGAGGTTAAGTTTCTTACTCAAGATTACACAGCTACTAACGAACAAAACTAAGATTCAGTCCCAGATCTCTCCGACTCCAAACCATGTATTCGTTAACTGCTACGATCTAATTTACTAGGAAACACAATAAACTCTGTACTCCTTCACTAGAAAATAATTAGAGAAATGGGCAATTTCCTACCCATTTCCAGAAAGGGCATTAGAGGTACCTGCCTAGCATGCTCCCCACTGGGCTGCACCAAGGTCACAGTCAGTCCTATACCTACCACTGGTAACCTCAGAGCAAGGCATATTTTGTTTTCTTGAAGGCACTGATACCTCAAATGTATCCCTATGCCTGTGAAATGCCAATAAAGAACATTTTCTCTTTGAGAGTTGGGTTTCTTTCTGTTTTGTTTTCTCATCCCTTAAAGCCAACCTGGGTTTTCACTTCACATCATTCTTTAAAAACAAAGGTCAAAAGTAGCTTGATATTCTAGACTCTTCATGTGATCTTATCCCAAAGTATCTTTCCAGTGTCATCCCTCACAACCTTCTGGCACTTGTCCAGTGACAAAGGTCTCCTTGTCACTGCAAAACCATACCCTGGTGTTCACAGCACTGTGCCCTTAACTGTTCCCGCTCTTCTCTCAGCCAAAAATGCCCCAAACTACCTTTTCTAACACTTTCATTATCCCCTAATAAGAACTAGGCTCTTCAGTTTACTGATCTGTACTGGCAATTTTAAGAAACAAGCAATGTTTTCTCTGCTAATCAACTAACCAGCAACTCTAATTTTACATTCCTAGACTTTCAAAAATATGATAGAAAATAAAATACGTATAATATGTATTTTCACATGGTACATTCTGCATGCATCTTCCAATATAACCCCTAGAGACTTGTTCCAAGTTTGTCATCTCCAGGCTATGTACTATTATGAGTTATAGATATAATCCTATTAAGCTTTCCACTTCTGTATTTTCAAAAGATAAAGAAACATAAAGAAAGAACCGGTCATCTCTCCCTCTAATACTTCTCACCACATACTTCTGTGTCAATACGGCACATATTATATCCTGTTTTGTATTGTGGCTAGTTATTCATAAATCTGTTTCCTGTAAAAGTTTCTAAACTCCTGATCTTTATGTCCATCCCAGGCCAGCATGCCAGCACTTAGCACAGTAATTTACATGCAGCAGACATTCAATAAATGTCGATAAACAGCATGTCCATTTTGGAAGCTCTTCCCATCTAAACTTCCCGAGCCATTTTTCTAAAAGTATAACTCCTAGGAATCCTTAATTTTACTAGGATACTTTTCAATTATGCTACCTTATGTTTTCTGTAGAGGTTGCTGTAGAGGGCTCTGAAATTTTTTCTGGTATAGCTGCTGCGATATGCTCTACCAATAAGGTATTCTATCACCAGTCCAATGTCAATCAGCGTTATTCTGTAGCCTGAGAGAACGGCATGCTGAAACAAAAACATGTAACACGTAACTGTCAGTTTTCTTTTTCTATCCCTTTTGCCACGTCACTAGAACATAACCAAATAAACTGCAAAGAGGGAGACTCACACTCTTCAGCCCTAGAACAATGCTTAAGACTCACAAATGAAGGAAGAGCCCCTGAGTTATCACTAATAACTAAAACAAGAACAAAAACAACTGATCACTTAATATGGCAGCTACTGATACAACCTGGTTGTTCAAATGGGAAAAAATACTTAGCCTTAAGATGTTTTTAGTTTCATAGACATGGAATGTCTGCTTTTAAGAGCTCATTTCCTCTCTTTTTCTCTCTCATGCATATACACACTTTAGAATAAAATACATTTAAAGAGAGTACAAAAGATTGTTTTTAGCTGGAAATGACAGAACCACTACAACAAAAGTATAATCACTGGAGGATATGCTGGAGGGTCCAAAAGTAACACTAAGTTAAATCTTAAGCTTCTCTATTGAAATGGCTGTAACACTTTGCACCGTGTTGACCAAATCATACACAAAACAAGAATAGGAAAGGAAGCAGAACAAATAGAAATAAGGAACATGAAGCGGCAGAGCAAAATGAGATTTCAAAACACGAGGCTGTGCCAAGACCAGCGTCATGGCTGCTAGGGGCCTGAGTAGCAGGTTTCCAAGCACATGGGCCTTGGGCCAAATGAAAACTGCTCTGACCCCTTAAAGGCCACCACAGTGCCTCTTCATAAGTGTTACTTCTGAACTGTCATTCATAGCACACTTTTAAAGGCACAGAGTGCTGAACAATATCTTTGAAATGAACAGATTGTGAACAATGTTCCCAAAGCTTTGAACAACAAATACGGTTACAGATATAAATAAATGCAAATAATTTAATTTCTCTCTTTCACATTCATAATTCACTTTTTCCAAGGAACACAAATCATGCTCTCATTTTGCTGCTAGTTAAACACATATCTAACTATTTCTCTCCCTTTTCTTCAGTTTACCATGACAGAATCAGAGTTTAAGGAGATAATCTAAGGAACATCATTTTGACCCAACATAAATCAATGCAAAGTAAATTTACATCCCCATGGACACTTTTGCTTACTGCTAATCTGCCAACTAAATGTCTTCCTCCACCTTTTACTCCCACCAAGTCAACATAATCAGAAAGCCCACACTCTCTCCATCAAGATACTAGACTTCAGAATTAAGGCAAAAAAAAAGTCTGTTAAAGCTGGAAAGTTCTGGTAATTAATGGGGGATCAGAGATGATTTTAAGTCTGACTTAACTCAAAGTTCAATGAGAATACCATGAGCAAAATATTAGCAAAGGTATAGACCAGTGGGATCCATCCTGGTTCCCTAGAACAATGCTTAGACTCACCAAGGAAGTGAGAGCCCCAGAGTTATCACTAACAGACAAAACAAGAACAGAAACAAGGGAATCACATACCAGTCCTTCAATAAAGATAACAGAACCAGGAAGTTTCTCTATTTTCAGCAGGTATTATTATCATCATTGGCAATATTGTTGTATCATGTTAAGCTGAAATTCTGCTTGGAAGTTTCTATGTCTCCAATTCACGTTTTATAAGAGAAAATAATTATTAGCTAATGCCACTTACTTGGTGGGTCAAATCTTTTAAAACACAAATTACAAGAAAAAATATGAGTGTGGTTTGGTTATGAAATTGTTCAGAGTCACAGGTAAAGAAGGTAGGTGATTCGCTAGAAAATCCAAGTCTACATTTTACAAAGCAAAATCTGGTAACACTTCACCAAAAAGCTAAGACAATACCAGAAGAAATTTGTACACCTTCATAATTAGGTTACCTGTTTTACATCTCGGACAAGATGATGCAAGAGCATATTGGTTGGTCCTTGTTTCTGTAATGAAGAACAAAAGGAAGAATTTTAACTACCTTTTAATTACCATGTGCTAGGGAGAAATAAAAAACCTTTATTTCAGAATTCATAAATTATCCAGAATACTGAAAACTTTCTTCAACATCTTTAGTAATGAAGCTTAAGCCAAATTAATTCTAAGGAAGGTATTTCCCAAGAGAAGATGTGATTAGATTAAAATATTTTTCAATGCAAGATGTATGTATCTAGGAAGTAAGGCCTTAATTAACTTTGTGTGGCAAGAGGCAGAAATAAATTTTAACTAATGTGTAACTATCCTTTATTATATATAAATCACACAATTACAAATTTCATCACACAATTATATTCTACCAACAAATATTTATTGAACACTTACTACGTTCATTCAAGCTACTGAGGGATTCAATGAAGAATAAAATTACTTTCTTCATAGAATTTTTACAATCTAATATAAGAGAGTGGGACTTACACTAAAAATAACCAACAATATGAAGATAGGTATGTTCAAAAGAGTGGCAAATAATCTGTATTATAGGGGCACTATAATATGTGAATTGGAATAATCAAGAAGATAGGACTTGAACAGGGCTTTAAAGAAAGGGTAAGATTCAAAGGCAAGGAAGGACATCTCAAGAAGGGTGCTTGGCTTAAGCAACTGGTGTCTTTACAAGGAGTAAGCCAGTCTCATTTCAATAAAAGGTTTACGTAGGAAAATTGCAGGAACAAAATTTTAAGTGTCCTTAGGTTGAAATGCTTCTCATTACTCAATAAAAGCAATTTGTTCTTATTCTCATCTTTGGCTTTAATTATGGTCTTACTATCCTATTTTCTTAAATTAGTTTATGCTTCTGTTCTGTATAATTAATTAAAATGGGAAACACAGAAATGACTATAGGATATAATGGATTTGGTAAGAAAGTTTCTTCTTTGCTTGAAAAGTCTGTCTCTCTATAAGCTATCTTTGTACATGAACATTGAAGGAGACTTGAACATTCAAGATATAGTTTAAGCTAAGTGTTAAGCTAATTAATAAATAAATCTTAAGGAGGTGACTAATGAAATGTTCCAGTACTCACTGTATTATAGAGCTCTTCCAGTCGGGAGATGGTAAGAAAGCGATGGAGGTTCATGCCATATTCTATTAAGAGCTTCACGAAATCCACTCGATCCATCACCAAAGCATCTAACATTGCTTGTTCTAGCGAGCCAGGCTTCAGAGGGCAGAAATAAATAAGAGATACAGAGAAATCAAGAAAGTAGAAATAACTAAAGAATTACACGTATTTGAACTCAAAACTATACAGACAAAACAATCATAAAATACATTCTTACTAAGAAATGTTCAGGACCTAAGTGAAGAAATAACAAAAGGTAAACTGAAGGCATAAAAGACCTCCTGAATAAACGTGTTCTTGGATGAGAAAATTGACTGTGGTAAAGATCTCAATGCTTCCCAAATTAATGTTTGAATTTAATGCAATTCTAATAAAAATCCAAGGTTTTTTTCCCTTCCTTCTTTTCCTTCTGCTTCTTTTCCTTTTTCTTTTTTGTTTTTTGGTAACTTGGCATGTTCCCATTTAAACTATATCCGACTTCTGGGTATAATGGCAAATTAAACACACTCATCTACTTTTACTCCTACCTAAAACCCCACTAAAATTATAGTAAAGGGTTTTTTTGTCTTTTTGTGTTTTATTTTAAAGAAGTGAATCCACAAGAACAAGGAGGTCAAGAGTGAAACGTTTTAGAAGTTGAAAAGCAGATGGTCAAATGGTAATTGACTTAGCAGTTCCCAGAAAGCCAAAAAATGGAAGTCCCTAGAAATTGGAAAAAAAGTCAAGAACCAAACAAAATCTATGCCACAGAATTCTGGCAGCATAAATTGCTAACACTGGGACCTTCCCACTCATCTTCCCCTATTGATTTCCGTAACAATAGGAACAAGGCTTTACCTTGTAAGCAGGAGATTGGAGGATTTCTTTCTGATATTGTGATGAATACAAGAGAAAATATATGAATATGCTAACACTTCAGGTTCCCCAACAAATGGGGGCAGCCAGATCACCCTACTGTGGAGCCCAAATCTACAGCCTCAGAATTTCTAATGAGCTTTCTTTCCTCCACATTTAAACAAAGAGTCCAGGACAAACAGACCAAAAAACGTCAACCAGGAGGAATCAGACAATACAGGAAGAAGAAAACTTCAAAAGAACTATCATTAGTAGCTTCAGAAAAACAAAAGAAGATATTATATTCAGGATGCTAAGACCTAGGGTCTGTCATACAGAGTGAAGTAAGTCAGAAAGAGAAAAACAAATACCTTATGCTAACGCATATATATGGAATTTAAAAACAAACGATGGTACTGATGAACCTAGTTGCAGAGCAGGAATAAAGAGGTAGACATAGAAAATGGACTTGAGGACACGGGGTGGGAGGGCGAAGCTGGGGCGAAGTGAGAGTAGCATCGACATATATACACTACCGAATGTAAAATAGTTGGCTGGTGGGAAGCAGCAGCGTAGCACAGGGAGATAGGCTCGGAGCTCTGCAATAACCTAGAGGGGTGGGATAGGGAGGGTGGGAGGGAGGCTCAAGAGGGAGGGGATATGGGGGCATGTATATGCCTATGGCTGGTTCGCTTTGTTGTGCAACAGAAACTAACACAGTATTGAGAAGCAATTATACTCCAATAAAGATCTATTAAAAACAAAAAAAGCACATGTACACCTTCCCTATGACCCAGCAATTCACTTGTAGAGAAATAAAAACATATGTCCACAAAAAGAAAATAAATAAAAATTAAAAAAAATAAAAAGACAACAAATTTGCTCTCAGGAATTAATAATATGCTACCAGAAACAAAAAGCTACATACAAGGTGTGAAAAATTAAACTTGAGGAAATCTACCAAAGAAAAGATACAGAAGATAAGAGGGAAAGATAAGATTAGAGGAGCAGTCCACAGGTCTAACATTTAAATGATAGAATTCCTGAATGAGAGCAGAGAAAGCAGGGGAGGAAACTCCCCAGCAAGGAAATACATGATTGCCAAGTTGAAAGCAAGTGCCCAGTGTAATGGATATAAAGACTCATAACGACACACATCATTGTGAAATCTCAGAACACTGGAACAAGAGAAGATTTTTTTAAACTCCCAGAGAAGAAAGAAATGGTCATAAACAAAGGATGAGAAAAGAGAACGATTTTTTACTTCTCAACAGTACTGCTGGGTGCTGGAAGCTAAGCATTCAAAATTCTCTAGGAAAATTAGTTCCACCTTGAATTAAAATATATCCAAACATATAAAGCCTCAAAATTTTTATCTCCCATACTCCCTTCCTCAGGAAGTTACTGCAAGATACACATCATCAAATAAAGGAGTAAACCAAGAAAGAGGAAAACAGGGGATACAGAAAACAGGCGTTCTAACAAAGGAGGAAATCTCTAAGATGATGAAGGATGACAGCTCAGCACCAGGAATAGCAGGCAACCAGTCCAGATTGCAGCAGGGAGGGCACAGACAGAAATGTTAAGAGCTCTCTAAAATTAATCAGAAAACAGCAATATGACTTATTATTTAGAAATATGGAGATTTATAAACGTCAGAACAGTCCAAAAATGTCAAAAGTGCTTGGCTCTAGTGATAAGCAGGGCAGGGAACTACTGTCTTTTTGGTAGCTTTTTAGTACCATTTGATGTTTTAAACAATGTGCACAAATTAGTTCAACCCCAAACTAATAGACCTATGGTCTGGTCACAACTGTAATTGTTTTAAAATGAAATGTTAACAGTGATTAGCATTAGCACTATGAGTAATATTTCTTCTTCCTGCTTTTCTCTGTTTTCACTCATTCCTATTGTGAGCATGCATTACACTGTAATGCAAAAAAATAAGATAAACTTTAAGTTTTGAATAACAATATAAAAATCTGCCCATTGAAAAAGTAAATTAAAAATCCTTCCATCTGTCTTTCCCCCGACTTCCTTTGTCAGCTTCAATTAGGCTGCAGAGCAAGAGGAAAAAATGTTTTCAGGGAGGCAAAGTAGATGAGAGAAATGTCTTAGCAATGGTGTGTACCCAGCATCAGAGATGCTACCCTACTCCCACACCCGTCCCCAAAGCAACCTATCTCTCCTCCAATTCTCTCTTTTGTCCCTCCCTAACAAACCAACACAAGACACAGGTCTTCCAAATAACTTCATCTTCATTATACCTTCCAATGTTGTCCATAAATTAGGATATGTTTCTTGGCAATGTCCATCCTGTCCCAAGCCATTGCCAGATTTAATTGTTCTGATGCTGATAAATTTGTGCCTAGGGTAAAAGAAAGGAATCACATATTCTGTTTATAATATCAACATAAAAAGCACACAGTGCCACAGAATGTGAAAAGAGGAAAGGAGGAACAATTGTAACCTTATTTAGACACTCACCCTTTAGCAGAGCTGTTAGGATTGCTAAATCAAGGTCCTGTGACTCTTCAGAATCAGCATCAAAAATGGTAATCTGTAACAGTTGAAAAACAGAAAGCCATACATTTTGGGGACTAGCAAAGAAATGCTTTCAAAAGTACCCACAAGATTTGCTCTTGAGCTAATGAATTAAGTGAAACATTCATCATTAACGTCAAAAATCACAGAGTTAAAAAAATTCTTCTTTTTTTTACTAATAAGAGAGAAAACTTTTAAGTAGGGTAATGGCGAATTGTACACATTCAGGGGATTAAAAAAAAACTGAAAAATTCCAATTATCTTAGAGGAAACATGCATGAAAGAACATTACTGCATTAATTTACTATTCACATGCTATAATAGAAAGAAACTCAGTGTCAATTCCTCATGTAAAGAAAACCATTCCTCATTTTGAAAGAATACGAAATGAGATCCTTCTGTTCACCTAGCTTTAGAAACTAAGACGTTTGCTTTTTAACGAGAAATGAATCCTCAAGGATTTGTCATAAAACAAGTGAGGCAATTACAACGCACCCAGTGAGCAAGCACAATGGACAGTGAAGAAAGCCTTCACAACGTCAAAGCCTCCGGTGCATCCTGGCACGTGACTGATTTTTTTTTAAGACAAATAAGGACATTATTTATGATTATAAAAGGTCTTCTCCTGTTAATGAATGTATCTCAATCTTTGCAGATGAAAATATATAGTAAAGGGACCTGTTCAACAGAAAAGAGCCAAGATTGCCAAGTTCTAGCCCCAGATATACCACTAAGTAAGTCAGTCTTGGGTAAATATCTTAAAACCACTGCATCTCAGGTTCCTCACCCACAAGATGAGAGGAACCCACTAAATAATCTCTATGGTCTCATAAAGATAGAATTCTTCTACAATTCACGCTAATAGCCCCTCTACCTAACAGCACCCCCCATGTGCATGAATAAAATCAACCCTCAACTGTGCAGGAGCTGAGAACCTTTCTGTAACATGCAAACCCTTAGCTGCCTTCTCTAGTTCCCTCTTGACTATTACACCGCTCCTTGGTTACTCTCCTTGATGACAGGAGGAGACAAATATAAGGGTGATCCCTTTAATATGTCCTTTTCTTAACCTACTGACTATTGTGGGGAATATAAAATGTAATAGACCATGCACAAGATTTCAACTCTGAGCTCCAGTTTTAGTTCTACTAGTTCATAACTGCATGACTCTGGGCAAATCACTTAAATTCTCTAGGCTTCAGCTTCGTTATCTCTGAAACTGAAATAAACAATCACTGCCATATTGAACTCACTCATGGGGCTATTTCACATGAAAAAATATACTGGAAAGCACACCGTTAATTGCAGACATGGTTGTTATTTTCGTTGGTACTAGGTCAACCAAAATCCCAAAGGGTTTTTCACATCTGTTTAGCCATGCTTAGTCTAGACTGAACTTGTTCAATTGGTTTTTTGAGGGAAGGTGCTTTAATATTACCAAAATCTTGTATGATTTGGTCCAGCCTTCAAATTCTGGAAAGATCACTATGTTATGACATATCTGCATATTTAATGTAACTGTCAGCAACATACTATCCAAATCACTGATAAAAATTTTGATCGAACTACCCTAAAACACTGAAATCTTTTCCTTAATCTATATTACGTTCATAGCCCAAAGTTCGTGGCCTCTATTTTTCACCTGAGAGTTTATTCACATATTTCCATTGTCCAGTGCATCCCCAATGATCTCCTATAGGACATACTGAGGATACTGTGATAGAGTCATCTAAGCCAGCAGACTTGAGTTTATTTAAGACATGGAGCTGTTCCTTTACCCTCTGAAAATATTTACATGTAATTTTCACTAAATTCAATCACTTTTCTGTAATACTGTTATATTATCTAAGTGCTTTTTCCCAGGTACGGTCAGGAATATGACATATGGTTGGAGGGCGGGAGGAAACAAGAAGTCACATTTACTCAACTTAAAGATCAAGTTCTGTAGAGCTATATATAATCAAGTAAGAAATGAAAAATAAAATTGTGAGAATAAATATCACAATTGTTGAACATTAGCGTTTTTTAAGTCAGTTGAGTCATCAACTCATCATACTCACAGAATCCCTGTGCACCATACACTCCATCAGAATTTGAAAAAGGTGCTTGGACTGTTTAAGACTAAAGTTGAAAGTGTTCTGAATCATGCAGATGATCTCCTCCTTCACCTGAGGACGCAGGGTCCTGGGAGAGAGAAATGGTCGTGACTTGACCCAGTGCAGAGAAGGGGACAAGCCAGAAACATCAGCACAAGTACAACATCCCTGCGTCTGTCCCATGTGATGGAGAAGGTTTCTATGGACAGTACTGTCAAGAGATAAATGAATGGGAAGGAAAGCGAAGCAGCAGCACCAGGAGAAGGCTGAATTGAAAGAGAGAATGGACTAATCTGCCATGCTCCTGGGAAGAATGCACTTGGGGCAGGGTTCTCGAGCTGACAGATTTCCAAGGGGTTGTGAATCTCCAGAAATTACGGGCATAATATACTTAAAGAATCTGACACTGTAAAACGAAAGAGAGAGGTGTAATAGAAGAGGAAGCGGGTACGGGGTGGAAGCAGGGCTGAAAGGGGAGAGAAACTTAAGAGAAGAGTTGTCAGAGAGAAATTATAAGCAGTGAATGAATATTTATTAAGTAAATGAGTGGGGTCCACATTTCAGTTTGTACGCACTGTATTTACTCACCTGGCAGAAATATCACGCTTTTGAAATTGGAAGAATCACAATGTGTATAGGGATGGACAGAGAAACCACTAAATAATCTCTAAGGTCTCATAAAGATAGAATTTCAACTTGTTTGAAACTTGTTTGAAACTCCTTGTTTAAAAAGGAAAAAGAGTTAAAACTTCAACTAAGTACAATATATGCGACAAAAATGTCAGTATGTTGATTTCCCCAATTTCTGCTATTTTTACTAACAGCAATTGAATTTAAAGGTGATCTGGGGCCACAGTGGTCTACTCCCTCACTCCCCCTGGAAATCCTTTTTCCCTAAGCTCAGACAGGGCTCAAGGTCCTTGTTAGAGGCCGGCCATTCTTCAGCTAAGCTAATAGCAACTTGCATCACTAGAGGGCATTTTGGTGTTGCTTAATAAATACAAAAACCACTGAAAAATGAATTCCAGTCTCAACCTCTGTCCTCTAAGATATCCAGAGAATTCCAGTCTCCGTCCTCTAAGGATATCCGGCCTACATGAAAGCAGAAATTAAAGAACTAAAATGGAACAATAAAGAGCATACTTTCAGAAATGAAGACTCAACAACTCACCCTTCATCTGCAAAGTGTTTGTGGGTGAAGGCCAGGAGGTCGGCAGCCCTGCCTGTGCCTTCACACACCACCACTGGATCTTTGTCTTTCACAGTCTCCCACACTGAGAGGATGACATTGGGACCACCTTCCACCACCAGCCCCACCACAGGCACTCCTTGTCTTGAGCCTATTTCAGATGACAAACAATATCAAATTGTTACAAAGGAACCCCATCAGCAATTCTGATTACCAGACACAAGTCTTTCAATTACCACATACATTTGTTACTTGCACTAGCCATTCTCTCTTCTTTGACTCAGGCTTGCTTAGTTCAAGGCCAAGCCAGAAGCTTGGACTTTAAATAAAAGTAACATAAATATGGTGAGAGCATCCTCTCCCAGTTAAAAAGTTACCTAAAGGCTTTTGGTAATTAAAAAATAATAATAAGTAGTAGTCTTCAAGAAACTAACGTTTTATCTTGGAAATTTTCAAACATATCTAAAAGAAAACAGAATGATATAATGGATCCCAATGTATCCGTCACTCATCTCCAAAAATGATCAAACTTTTGCCAGTTCAATCAACTTTGAATAGTGGTTATTTCTAAGAACAAGATGGGATGGGTAAACCTCAAAGACTTTTATATTTCAATTTATTCCATTTTTCACTATTTGGCTTTCTTATAAGACTACATATTACTTTATTAAAGTGAGGAAGACAATAAAAAAGGAAAGACCATGGATTCATTGCACTCTTTTTAAAAAGATACTAAGTGAACAAAAGTTACAGAAAGATATGCCCAGTATGATCCTATTTAAAATCCTATTTAAAATGTTAAAACCATATATATGGGTATATATTTTATATATACATATGCACATATCTATAACATGTTACATAAATAACCAGAAAACTCTGGAAAGATATATATCAAATTATTAATAGTAAAGAAGAGAGGGGAAGATTTGGGGAAATGTTGACTGTTTAGTCTATAGATTTATTACTTTACTTAATTTTTACACGACATGTGTATTGATATATTTAAATCAATTTTTTTTTTTTCCAAGAGAAGGAAAATTGGCAGGCAACACCATGCTCACACCTGAGCGACATTGGACCTTACTCTGGGCCCCATGTTCTACAAAGCCCTCCTCTGGCCATGTCCTTCCCCTCACAGTGAGGAGTCTATAGGGTCAAGGTCCAAGGAAAGCCTGTGCTCCCTCTCCTACTTACTAGATTGCCCAGGACCCCAAAATTCTTGCTTCCAGGGGCTGCTTGAACCTCCGCCCCAGGAATATACTTGTCAAAGTCAGAGGCAGCTTTGGGGAGTAGGAGACAAGTGGATAGAGCTTGGACATACAGGCTAGGGTGTCCAGTTGACGTGTGTGAAGCCTGGACATCGTGAGATTGAGCCAAAGGTGGGAAGAGAAGCAGAGAGTGACCTGTAGGCCAGGGGCCAAGGTGCTAGTTCTGTTTCATCTCCACGTTCTGGCTCAGTACTCCCAAAAATCCAGGACTCTGACCTCAAACCTGGCTTCCTGCTACATGTACAAAAGTAAAAGGATTGAACATTATTCTCTTGTTATTTTTGCTGGTTAGCTTGATTTAAAGCTTTTAAATATTTAAACAAATAGTATGTGGGTTTCCATGTGTAACCTTTGTCCTGACTCCACAAATGTTAAGGCTGGGCCTCTTAGCAGGCACCCAAATATCTCATTCAGTCTATTTAATGGCTTTGACATTATACTTCTTTCCTTTTCCACATATCTCCACTTCCTTATTATTTTCTCCCTATCACTAAAAATCAGATGTAAGATACACCAATTGATAGTCATAGGGTTCTTTTAACAACATAGTCCTGTAAAAGCTAAATGAAATGGTGACAATGGTTTATTAAGGCATAAAAGTAATAGAAGAAAATTTAGATGAAAATGCCATTAATTATAGAATTATTGAAACGGATGGAAAAAACAATTTTTAAAGAGAATCTCATATCCTATATAATGACATACTATGCAGTCATTAAATATGTGCTCAGATATGCTTACTGATATGGAAATACATCCATGTTTAGTGGAAGAGGAGGGAAGGCTACAAAAGATATTATATGATCCCAGTGTTCATTTTTAAATGTTGCTCTGTGTGTACATAGAAAATTTCTGAAAGCATACAGGTGAAAAAGTTAACAATGGTAATTTTTTATAGTAAGATTACAGAAAGCTATCTCTTCCTTCTCTTCTATGTTTTCTTTCTTTATCTGAATATGAGAATATGTAACACTTTTATCATCAGAAAAAGAAATCAGTAAGGGTATTCTGCAGGAGAGGGGAAAATAATTCAATTTCTGTTAGATACATCTTTTTAAAGCAATAACTAATCCTCACAAAAATAAATATAAATATATTTATGATTGTTTTCTACAAAAAGGATCTTACTGATGCTACTAATTAAATTTGTTTAAAAAAAATCGTGAAGTTCTTTGCTGACAAATCTCATGAGAGAGCTGCCTCTACTCCTGGCTCCCAGTTTAGGCAGGAATACAACATTACAGCTCCAATGAAAGGCTCTTAGAATAGGCATCCCAGGAAAGGGCTCTCTTCTCCACCAAGACTTGCATTACGAAGACATACAGAGCTGATCCTATTCTTTCCATCCTCAGAGGCTTACAGAACAGGAACTGACACTGGCCACATTTCAAAGGGATTTCTACAGCAACTTTATGAAGTCATCCTTTTTTTTTTCTTATTTTTGGTAAGTGCTTTCTGCGAACATCAAGGATTTGCCAGGGACTCCAAGAAGCCCGGTTGAAAAGAAATGAAAGAAATCAAGAAAATATTTAATTATTGTCATTCCATCCAAGTAAATCCATTTATAACCACATCAAAGACAAACACAAAAATGGCAGAAAGCCTCCCTAGTGAGCACAGGAGGTATGAAGATCAGCTTTGATACCTAAGAATTTTGGGCTTGTTGGGGTCTGTTTTCATTTGTCTTTCCTTTCTATCTTTTATTCTTCCTTTCTTCTTTCCTTCCTTCCTTCTTTCTTTCTTGTGCGTGTGCATGCATGCGTGTGTGTATGTGTGTGCATGTGTGTAAGTGGTTTATTGTTTTTGCTGTTTTCCTGTCAGTTCTCCAGAGAATAATAAATATTACCAATCCACTGAAATTGACTCCACATTCTCTCTCCATGGACAGCAAAACCCTCCTAATAAATCCTAAATTTTAAGGACTTTGAAAGTAGAAATGTAGAATGGCATATGGCGATATGCAAGCTCGGGGCTCTTTTCATTCATCAGGGCTGTTTTCACAAATGGAGAATCAGCAGGAAATAAGAAAGACTAAGAAAGACTTTGCTCTCCTGGGACACACATCATAGCGCTGCACAGAATCCCTGAGCACAGGTGGTGAGCCCAGGTCATCAAAGGCAACAGGACATTTCAGGTAACTGGCATTTCAGAGCCCTGCAGGGCCCTCGCTTCAGGGATTCTCCTTCAGGGCAATCTCTGACCTGCCCTCCTTCTCCGCTCCTCTGTGGGTGTCCCTCCCCACTAGCCACCCCCACCCTGTAGAGGACCACATACCTGCTCCTCTCTCCCCCTTCCTGACCTAAATAAGCCTCCAAACTTCATTCACACTAAGCTCTAAATGACTGGCAACAATTCCCAGAGTCCCTCTCTCTACCCCCACCCCAACCAGCAGACAACCCCCTGTACCAAAGGAGAATAAAAGGAAAGAAAGAAACACATTTGTTGAGGACATGTTGTGTACCCAATACTATTCTGAGCACACCTAACATATTTTATCTCCTCTAATTCTCACAACAAAAGGTACAGGTAGACAGTTTCTTCTGTCTTGTATTAAGAGAACCATTTGACAGATGTTAATTTCATTGCCCAAGGTCACAGGCAGTAAATAGGGCTTTGATCCATCTGACCTCACTACATCTGCTGCTTCAGGGAATCTGGGCCAAAAACTCAAAGGATGTTCAGCATTTTCCAGCCCAAAGTCAAAGGTTTGAAGAAGACCGAGCCTCCTGAGAATCTTCCTATTCCCTGGCATCTCCACTTAAAGGGCAGTAGTCTGCGGAAGATTTAACTCACCAAAAGAGGCAGGGGCCACCTTCCGCTGCCCTGGAGGCAGAGTCTCCATTTCTCCAGGCAGCGTCCAGCCCTCTTCCTCCCTTTAAGGATTCCCACCTCTCCACCCAAGGACACTCACTGATTTTGCCCCCAACTCCTCCTCCTTAGGCACTACCAAAGCACCACTGCCAGCATGTCACAGCAAACCTTCAAAGGTCCCTATTTCTAAAAGTCCTGATTTCAACCCCTTCCCTGACTGAAGCCGCCACACCCTCCTAGAAATGTCATCTTCCCTGACTATCAAGGCTCACAGCCCGCTCTTCTCAGGCTAGTCTCTTCTCGGCTTTTCAGCCATCCACATTCCCAAATCAATTCTTTCTCTACTTTTTCCCTCTATCCATCCAAGCCTAAGGACTCCCAGAGACTCTGCTAAAGTCTCCACTCTGACACCTCCCCTCTGCTGTCCCGCAAGATCCCTTCCTCTCTTCTGTCACCCACAATTTCGTATCCTGCTTTCTTCTCACTGAGGGTTCACAGGTGTTAACTTAAGGCATGGGCCGGCTTGGACCTCTCTACCCTGTACAGATGGCAATGGAGCACTTTGCTCCACAGCAAGGCCCCAGCCAGGACCTGTTGGTTGAGCCCCTGTGGTACTCACGGCTGTGTATTTTCTGCAGAGAGAGGTACTTTTCCAGGTTCCTCCTGAGCTTCATCTCATTGCCATACTTGCCCACAGTGCCATCATCGGACAGGATGAAGTGGGAGTGCATGCAGTTGAGTGTGGTGAGTTTGCTGAGGGGGTTGCCCAGAGTCTGGTACAGGCACACCACCTGCGAGACAGCGAGGACAAGAGACGGTCAGAGCTTGAGATCCTTCCCAGGCCGACTGCTCCAAAGGCCTGTCTATGTACTACAGAGTTCCTGTCCAGGTCAAAAAGTAGTACTTGCTACCAAGAGCAGTGCTTCTCAAGCCATCTGCGGTGAAGAATCAATTTCAGTTTTCTTATTTCTTATTTTTTTATGGACAGATAGGTAGTCCCCTAACGCATGACTAGTATGCGGCTTGTACGACACGAGACTCACAAGTTCAACAACACTCACACACACAGCAAGATAAGCACGCTTACCATATGCTTGGATGTCACAGCACCGTCACATGGCTAAAAACGGTTCCATATATTAATTTTCAATTTCTGTACTTACCTTGTCTCAGATCATTAAAAAACAGTTCAAGGATCTGCACTGGTACACAGACTGCATCACTATCCAGAAACTATGCCTTTTAATAGATCTATTCCAGAATAATATTTGGACACTGATTATTTTTTCTCGTATTCCAAATGAAGCGAAAAGTAAATGGAGATGCATTCATTCAATATAAAATATCCAGATCTTTATTAATATTTGCTGATTCTTCTATAAGCTACTCCAATTCTCATTTTAGAGAGAACAGTACAGTCATTGGTACCTGTGGGGGATTCGTTCCAGGACCACTCGCGGATACCACAATCCACGGATGCTCTAGTCCCTTATATAAAATGGCACAGTATAGTCGGCCCTCAGTATCCGCTGGATCCGCGGTCGGCTGAATCCTTAGGATCCACTGTCACTTGACTCCTCAGATACGGAATCCACAAATAGGGAAGGCCAACTGTGTTTGGAGTCAAAGGGCCCAAGTTTAAGGCTAGGCTCTTCTACCTTCTAACTTTAACTCTGGGTAACACCTGCTTCCTTTCTCAGGCTTATTTTCCTCATGTATAAGTGATGATAATTCCTATAGCAGAGGGTTGCTGTGAGGCTTTAAAGAAATAATGGGGGCTTCCCTGGTGGTGCAGTGGTTAAGAATCTGCCTGCCAATGCAGGGGACACAGGTTTAAGCTCTGGTCTGGGAAGATCCCACATGCCATGGAGCAACTAAGCCCGTGCGCCACAACTACTGAGCCTGCGCTCTAGAGCCCGTCAGCCACAACTACTGAAGCCTGCACACCTAGAGCCCGTGCTCTGCACGGGTGGCTCTAAAGCCACTGCAATGAGAAGCCCATGCACGGCAACAAAGAGTAGCCCCACTCGCCACAACTAGAGAAAGTCCGCGTGCAGCAACGAAGGCCCAACACAGCCAAAAAAAAAAGAAAGAAATTAAAAAAAAAGAAGAAATAATGGATGTAAAAAGCACTACAAATGTTACAAACATTAGTATTTAAAAGTTACCTTTATAATCCCTAAGCATGACACTGAGGCCAGAAACCAAAAAGAAAATGATTGATAGATTTAACACATATTTTTTACACATGGAAAGATGTTCATAAATGATACAAATTAAAATCTGGGAAATGCAGCACACATGGCAAACAAGAATGTTAATAGAATGAATTATAATACAAAAGGTCTTTCAAAATATAAAAACTATGCTTAAAAATGCATAAAAACCACATGGAAAGATGTTGAACCTCACTAGTAATCAGAGAAACGTACTTAAGAAAAATTAGGTGTTATTTTATACCTATCAGAATGGCAAAGTTTAAAAAAAGCCAGAATACCCGAAGCTGGAAATGGTACAAGGAAATGGGCACCCTCATACCCTGTTGGTAGGAATGTAAATTGTTACCACCTTTGTGGAAGACAATTAGTCACATTTTAAAAGTTACATACCAACTGGTCCAAACATTCTACTTTGAGAATAACTTCTAAGGAAATAAGTGTTTTCAGCTAGTTTCAAAAATATATGTGTCTTATCACAACATTAATATCATTTTTTGTAAAAGTTAAAAATAGAAAACATAAATGTACAATACAGAGGGATGGTTAAATAAATTATGGTACTTTAGTACAATAGAACTTTATCAGGCATGAAAAATAAAACTGCACCCTTGGCTCTCAGAATGTGGTCTCTTAATACTATTTCCCACTAAAAGCAACCAGCCATTTCTCTAGGAGCAAAAATTATATATAATGAGCCAAGAACATTTTTTTTCATACTGAAACACAAGGAAGCAATGATAAATGACTAGAATTGTGTTAAAAGGACTCAGGAGACAACCTGAAAGGCTCCACTGGCCACAATGGGACAATATGAGCATGATAAAGAATAATAACTATATTAGAATAACGGATTAAAACATACCAAATATGTTTAACTTCATGAATCAGAAAAAAAAACAACAACAACAACTCACTGTTCACCTTGGGGGATGGTAGATAACCAACTCTATGCTTTGAAAACTGGCAAATAAAGAAAGAGAATCAAATATTTATTCTACCCTTTCCCATACAACTGTACCACAAGGTAAACCAAGCAATTGAGGAGAAAATGTTTCTCTTTATAGAGTATTTAAGCTAATAAATGAAGAAAGAACACTATAATTAAATATTAGCATTTTTGCAACCCTGTTGAAATAATAAATCTAGGCAATGACATCATAAAAAGAGAGAGGATGTTATGTCACAAGGGATGGACACATCTCCTCCTAGGGCATAAACCTGTACAAAAAGAACCTGAATCTGATCATACCTTTGGATCAAACTACCAATTTACAAGAAAGACAAAAGACAGAGAAATAGGCTAAATGTTGCTACAAGAGCTTAAATCTGCAAAATCCAAACTGTGGGAAACTCTTTAGGAATGACCCAGTTTCTTCAACAAATACATTGAAACAAACAAACAGAAAACAAAAAAGGAGATGGTGGGAAAATCCAGAGATCAAAAGCGACTCAAGGAAAAAAACTAAGTGAATGAAGAGACAAATCAACCCATCACAATGTAGGGGAATTTTTTGGATAATGAAATCAAACAACTGAAAAATTGAGACAATCAGAAGCTTGAACACAGACTGGATATTTGATGGTATTCAGAAATTATTGTTAATTTTTTAGGTACGAATATGGCAATGTGGTTATATTTTTTAATTGTCCATATACTTTAGAAATAACTACTAAAATATTTACCAATGAAATTATTTGATGTCTGGAATTTGCTTCAAAATAATGGAGGGAGGAGATGGAGAATGGATGAGGGACTAAACTAAACAAAATTGGCTATGGGTTCATAACTGTTGAAACCGGGAGAAGGGTACGAAGGAGATGATTATTCTAATCTCTCTACTCTTTAATGTGTTCGAAATTTTCCAAAATGAAAGTTAAAACAAACCATAAGCCTGTCTATATTAACTGACATAGAGAATTAATTATGTTAAATAGTTAAGCTGAAAAACAGATTCACAACAATAGGTTTCTGTTGTTACTTTTTTAACACAAAACCTTTTTTTTACTATACATACGTACGCACACATAGAAAAAAATTCTGGAATGATACACACCAAAATATTAACAGTGGTTATCTTTCTTCTTCATACCTTTTGTAACACTTGAGATACCTACCAAAAGTATACATTAGTCTTATAAACAAACTTAGACAAGTCCGTCCCTTTAGAATCATTCTGGCTACTGTGTTGGGATCAGACCTTAATAAGAGACATGGATGAGAGTAGGGAAGGCTATTACAATCATCCAGGTGACAGAAAATAGTGGCTTAAACCTGCTCAGTAACAGTGGAGGTAATAAGAAGAGGTCAGATTCCAGATAGATATATATATATATTTTTAATAAATTTATTTGTTTATTTTTATTTTTGGCTGTGTTAGGCCTTCGTTGCTGCATGTGGGCTTTCTCTAGTTGCAGCGAGCAGGGCTACTCTTTGTTGCGGTGTGCGGGCTTCTCATCGTGGTGGCTTTTCTTGTTGCGGAGCACGGGCTCTAGGCGCACAGGCTTCAGTAATTGTGGCACACAGGCTCAGTAGTTGTGGCTCGTGGGCTCTAGAGCGCAGGCTCAGTAGTTGTGGCGCACGGGCTTAGTTGCTCCACGGCATGTGTGATCCTCCCAGACTAGGGCTCGAAGCCGTGTCCCCTGCATTGGCAGGCATATTCTTAACCACTGCGCCACCAGCGAAGCTCCCAGATATATTTTTAAAGTGAAGCTAAGATAATTTACTGGTGGATCGGGTTTGAGGCACGAGATGGAGATCATTCCAGGATAAGTTCAGGGTTTTGGCTTGAGAACTGCAGGACAAGATTGTCACTTTCTAAGATAGGGTAAGGGAGGCAGCAGGAAGTCAGGAGTTTATTTGGGGTGTATTACATTCAAGATGCCTACTAGATATCCGGATATAGTGCTAAGCTGGCAACTGGATACGTGTTTATCTCCTTCTGTTGTGAAAGGATTGTCTACTTACATCTCTTCCAATAAGATCTGTCCGGTTCTCAATGACACCCCAAGGAGGGATTCCAACTGTCCAGATTTTTCTCAAGGACTGGGACGAATGGGCTTTCAGGGCATCCCCAACATGTTTGGACACACCTATGAACAATCAGTTTAGAGGTCAAACTTTAACTCACAAATCATGCAAAACACTGCGACTGCCAGAAAGAGACAAGTAGACAAGCATATGCAAAAGACCGTTATCAGGGAAAGTTGCTGGCACAGTGGAATTAATTTCTGATACTTTGACTTGCTCTACTCCCTCTTGACACCTCCTTCTCCTATCACTAACCTTTCTACCTGAACAATTCTCCTCTCCCTTTGAGAAATTTCTGCTTACAACCTCAGTTATGCCCCTATTCTTGCCTGACCAGAACATCCTGTAAACCCACCCCTGACATCATGAATGTTCTAAGTATTTTTTTCTTTAACCTTCTTGACTGTCCCAGTAAAACATCCTGAAGGTCCTTGCTTCATTGAGGCAAATTAATTTAACAGCTTTATATTCATAAATATTCCAGAACTAATATATTAGTGTTTGCCTTTCTGGGACTAATAATAATAACAATAATAGCCAACACTTACTGAACTCTTAACTACACACCAGGTGCTTTTTTAAGTTTTACACGCATTTACACTTTAAGTAGGAATTTTTTAAGTCTATTTTATAGGCAAAAATTGAGGCACAAGGAAGTTAAATAATTTGCCCAAGGTTATAGAGCTGGTAGTTTGTACAGTTTGGATTCCAATCCAGGATCTGACTTTTCTTTTTTCAACAGACTTTACTTTTTTAAAAATTTTATTTTATTATTTTTTATACAGCAGGTTCTTATTAGTTATCTATTTTATACACATCAGTGTATACATGTCAATCCCAATCACCCAGTTCATCCCACCACCACCACCACCACCACCCCTGCCCCGCCGCTTTCCCCCCTTGGTGTCCATAAGTTTGTTCTCTACATCTGTGTCTCTATTTCTGCCCTGCAAACTGGTTCATCTGTACCATTTTTCTAGGTTCCACATGTATGCGTTAATATATGATATTTGTTTTTCTCTTTCTGACTTACTTCACTCTGTATGACAGTCTCTAGATCCATCCACATCTCTACAAATGGCCCAATTTTGAATGGATAAAGAAGACGTGGCACATATATACAACAGAATATTACTCAGCCATAAAAAGGAACGAAAATAGACTTTACTTTTTTAGAGCAGTATTAGATTCACAGCAAAATTGAGCCAAAGGTACAGAGATTTCCCATATACCTTCTTCCCTACACACTTACAACCTCCCCACTGTCAACATCCCCTACCAAAGTGGAACATTTGTACAACTGATGAACCTACACTGACACATCATAATCATCCAAAGTCCACAGTTTACATTACATTAGAGTTCACTCTTGGTGGTGTACATTCTATGAGTTTGGACAAATGTATAATAACATGTATGCACCATTAAAGCATCATACAGAAGAGTTTCCCTGCCTTAAAAGTCCTCTGTACTCTGTCTATTCATCCCTCATTCCCCCAATCCTTGATAACCACTGATCTTTTTATTATCTCTATAATTTTGCCTTTTACAGTATGTCATATAGTTGGAATTATGCAATATGTAGCCTTTTGAGATTGGCTTAATCTGCCTTTTAGCAGAAATAGAGTCACAGACATAGAGAACAAACTTATGGTTACCAAGCGGGGAGGTGGTGGGTAGGATGAATTGGGAGATTGGGACTGACATACATACACTACTATGTATTAAATAGATAACTGATGAGAACCTACTGTATAGCACAGGGAACTCTTCTCAATGCTCTGTGGCAACCTAGATGGGAAGGAAAGCTAAAATAGAGTGGATATATAAATATACGTATGACTGATTCACTTTGCTGTACAGCAAGAAACCAACACAACATTGTAAAGTGACTCTACTCCAATAAAAATTAATTAAAAAAAAATTTGCCTTTTAATCACAAACACTACATTACGCCACTTACTCTTTCTATGTACAGTCTGACTCTGTATGTGTCATTAGCACAGGAAAAAAAAAACAACAAAGCCCTGCATATTGCATGCATCTAATGCATAGCACCTAAATCACTTCCTTCTCTCTGGAATCCTCCCCTCCAGCCATCTTTTGCACTTTTCCCAGTCATTTTCTAAAATTGGGGTTCTGGACCACAGAACACACATCAATACCAATAGAGATTCAGATCCATAGGTTTGGCACGCGTTACCAGCATGTGGTGGTGATCGTTTGTCAGCAGCCCACATGTGATCTTAAGACATATTATCTGCTAAGACTCTCTGTAAAACCAGATCTGACAATATCATTCCCTATTCATTCTTCTGTTCAAAATTCTTTGAGGGCTCTCTGCTACATAGAGAATAAAACCTCAGCCTAAATAACATGGCACCCAATCTGGCTCCAGTCTCCCTTGCTGCCCCTGTCCTCTGCCACACGGCACATCCAGCTAGCAGCCTTATCACCTCTTTCTACACATGCCTTAGTCTCCAGCTGTGTACCTTGCCCTGAACTGCCACCTCTGCCTAGAATGCTTTTTCCTACCCTTCTCTCAAGGCCAACATTAAGTGCTATATCCTTCACCAAGCTTTCTTCTCAGGTTCCCTCAGTTGGAACTGGAATTTGTTTTCCTCTTCCTCTCCCTTTTACTCCCAAACACTTCCTTTGTATCTCAACTATGACCCATTCAGCATCGATTTTTGGTTAGTTGCTTACTCTCTGTTTGTTACAGTCACCCACCTCATCACTAAACCCGGAGTCCATATCTTACTCATCTTTCATCCACAGCATCTATCCAAATGCTTTATACACAATAGATTCTTAAAGGCTTGGGGCATTCAATTTAAATAAATGTAAAAAATTCATGCCAAATAATGTTCAACTACAGCTGAGAAGCATCTCAAGCATAGGTTGAAGCTGGTAAGCAAAGCTTCTCAAATTTAAATGTGCATAAGAATCACCTGGGGAGGTCATCAAAATGCAGATTCTGATCCCACCGGTCTGAGGAGCCCGATATCTGCCTTCCCAACAAGCTCCTAGGTGATGCTGATGTTGCTGGTCCAGGGACCACTTCTTGAGTAGTCAGGACCTAAGGAGCTGAGGCTGAATCAGGTCAGACCCTGATTATTGTTTAAGGAAGCTCCAAGTATACCTCATTTCTCAATTTTTTTGTTCATATGAACTATTTCAATAGTCTTCACACCATTATATTTGTGTTCTTTAACTGGCCCTAATCTAAAATATTTTTTTCTTAAAAAAGCAATAAGTAAAATAAAGCATGTAACACAATTAGTTATTAAAAGAAAAAAACCATGCCCAAGTTCACCTTTTTCTTAACTCTACAAAACTTCCCCATCCACCCTCTTTTTTTTTTTTACTGGAAATAAAGTAAGTACTACACATTGGACTTAGAACTCTGCAACCTTTGCTTTTTTCTAAGAATGTGAAACAGTTAATTATCTCAATGAAATGTACCAGAGAAACTACCAGGTTACCCATTAGTGACAAGACGAATCCCTTGGTTTTATTTTTATTTTGTTTTTTCAATCACTTGCTTCCTTCATTCCTTTTTAATCAAAAGAAATTATTCATTACATTAGTACCCGTTGCTTAGTTCTTAGACGTATGTATAGGCCCTAGCCTCTACCTCACAATCAGGTAGACTCATCCTAACCTAACCTGTAAGGCAAAATATAAACGTGCTACAAGTGCTACAGGCAATAAACGCTATAGAAATTAAGAAACAAGAGCGAGTTGAGATAGAGAATGCTTCCTGGGTATGTTGGCATCTAATGTAGATCCTAAAGGTCAAGCAGAACTTAATAGGAAACATTGGCTAGGATATCCCAAATCAAAAGAGGAAGAAGTAAAGGGAAGATGGAAAGCCACAGGTGTGATACTGTGACTTATAATAATATATATTTGGTCTGTTAGTGACACAGAGCTCCTTAAAACCTTGGAATTTCCTAAGTGGTGAGAGTGACAGAGGTGCCTTCTGTTATGTTAATGAGGCAACTTTTGGACATACTGATGGGGGCTGGTTGCCAAGGGAACCAACCAACCACGTGACTAGAGGGTAGGAAATTTCAGTCTCACCCTCAACCATTGGGGAGGGGAGAGGAACTGGAGATTGAGTTCAATTATCAATAGCCAATGACTTAATCAATCGTGCCCATGTAATGAGGCCTCCATAAAAAAAAAAAAAAAAAAAAAAAGAAACAGGGTTCAGAGAGCTTCCAAGTGGGTAAACACGTGGAAATGGGAGGAGGGCATGAAAGTTCTGTGCCCCTTCCCACATGCCTTGCCCCATGCATCTCTTCAATCTACCTGTTCCTGAGTTACATCCTTTTATAATAAACTGGTAATCTAGTGAGTAAACTGGTTTCCTGCATTCTGTGAGCTGCTCTAGCAAATTCATCAAACCCAAGGAGGGGATGGTGGGAACCTCTGATTTATAGCCAGCCAGTCAAAAGCACGGGTAACACCCTGGACTTGAGACTGACATCTGAAGTGGGGACAGTCTTGTGGGACTGAGCCCTTAACCTGTGGAATCTGTCGCTATTTCCTGGTAGACAGTAATTCAGAATTGAGCTGAACTGTAAGACACTCAGCTGGTGCAGAACTGTGGTGTGCTGGGAAAGAACCCACACATGAGAACTGGTGTCAGAACTGTAACATATCAGTAACAGATTAGTAAGAGAGGAGTTTGTGAAGTCAGTAATCCTCAACCCTGGCTGCACATTAGATACCCTTCAGAAGCTTCACCCTGAAAAACTCTAATTAATCTGGGGTAGAACTTGTGCATCTGTATTTTTGCAAAGCCCCCAGATGATTCTCTAACATGCATACAGTTCATAAACACTGATGCAAAAGAGCAGGGTTAGAGGTTCAGGGGCTACTAAATGAAGTCCTTGAATGTCAGATTTCAAGAAGTATGAAAGAGTCAGTGACAGAAACAAGTGCCAGTTATGTAGTTAATTATCTCCTCATGCCCCATACACTCAATGCAGTTGTTGCACATGTCACTGATTTCCAATTCCTGAGAACCTGACCATGGTGAGTTTAGCTCACGTCTATGCCCACACACTACCTCACCACAGTCCAAAGCTCATGAAAACCTATTTTCTTTGCCAGACGTTTACCCAAAGTTATATTAAAATAGCATATTTTAACAATGGTAAAAATACATTCCAGGAAAGGTCTAGGATTCTTCTGCGTTTCTTTTCCAGTCACTACACTTCCAGTCTTTCTCACGCTACCACATGTCCTGGGAGCACTGCAGAGCAGAGGTTAGGTGCTATACTGCCTGATTCACAGTTAAAAAGAAGGAATTAAAAAAAAAAACAGACTGAAACAGGGAATGTGCCTTACCGGTATTAATGCCTTCAGTTATTATCCATGCTCCCGTTGTCTCTGCAGCTTTGACCAAACCTTGGCTGAAGATCTCTTTAAGTTTGGAGGGCATCTTGAAGTTCTGGATGCCCCCGTGGACAGAGATCACCAGCTTTGGCAGTTCCATCTTCCACTCTTTCAACATTAAATGTAATAGATGATCCAACTTTGTGTCATAAGAAGTTCTAATATACTGGAAGATATGCATATACACATATACATAAAATAGTGGAAAATACCTGCCACGTCGCAGTAAGCACACAGCAGGGCAACTGAAATGCCAAAACTTGAAAGAAAATGTCTAGGATCTCTTTAAAAGTTCATCTTCATATAATGGAAATATTTACTTTGAAAAGACCCCACACCCCCTTTAAGTTCCTTCTGAGAATTACAAGTCACCATAGGAAGGCTTCCTGTGGTTTTCAGGGTTAGTCTACCAATGTCCTCTGGAAGGTCTGAGGTAAGGCAGAAATACTTCAAACTGGCAAAAATCACTATGCCAGAAAACCCATTTAAAAAAAGTTTTAGAAATAAGTGAAATGAGGTTTTCTCATAAATGCTATGGCTTTTAATTTACTGGACCATTTCACATATTTGCATAATTTAAATTAAGATCCAGAAGCATGTTCATTTATTTTAAATTTTACATTCTAACCATTTCCTATATATATCAGCTCTCTAAAAACTTCTTTTCCAAAATAAAAACTTTTCATAAGAGAGTCAGTGTAACCAAAAGAAAAGACGGAAATCAGGCAGCTCCAGAACCATTTTGCATTTTGCCCAAGATTATAGTGTATGGCTGGCTTTCTTTTCCCAGCCAATGCAGCCACATACAGACTGATAAAATCATATTGAGATGAGTGTGAGCCAACCAACAGCAAGAATAAGTCGGATTTATAGGATAAGGACCATAGGAAACCATGAGTTTATAAAACTATAGCAAAAATAACCACAGGTAGAGATCGCCATAGATATGCAAATAGGAATTATCACATTGTCCTCCAGAATGTGATAGTGATTTAAAACAATTGTGTTCGTCTTTGAAATTCTTAAAACAGAATCCCTTTATTTCATAATTAAAATATTAGAATTTCTGACATGAGGATGGTGCAGCCATCACAGGATGTAGTAGAAAGAATCTAAGGGTAACTAGGATTCAGTTTACAAGTGAGAAAACTGAGTTGCCACGGCTTTATCACATATTCAAAGAGTAGGAAAAATACAAGTTGACCTTTGTGAAAGGGTTCATGTTGCCCCGAATGATGAATAAGGGCAGAGGAGGCAGCTCTGGTTTAGTTCTCCTTCTCTCTCTCTCAGTTCTTTCTCCCAGGTAGTCCTCCCTTTCAGTTATAAGTCCTTTTAGTCCTAGAAGATACTTCTTGAGATTTCAGGATAACACCTTGATCAACTAAATTATCAGCACTAGACTCTTTTCTTCCAAAGGCCAGCTGAAGCCGGTGCTAAGGTTTTATGACTCTCTCTTTCCCCTCCTCCTCCTTTATCATAACTCACCTCCAAACCTCTGTGGAAGGAGGTGGGAGGGATAACAACTAGAAAGGGAAATGCAGCAGAGGGGATGAGTAACCAGCTCTCCCAAGCTCTCCTGCTGTGCATGCTAAACGTGAAGTGCAATTCCAGGCTGAAATAGAAGGGTAGCCTCTTCTGAGAGATCAAATAAAATGCATTCAGGCACAGAGGATGTAACAGGAGCCTAATGCTAAGCATAAAACGTATTAGTGATCAGATCTGTCTAAACATGTTTTCAGTTTTCCTAAATGTACCATATTCCCCCTTGGCCTTCCCACAAGCTATTCCTCACACCTACAGTGGTCTTACCCTTCTGTCTCACCAGACACCAAACACCTCACTCATCTTTCCCCTCTCAGCTTAGCCATCCCTACTCTCAGATGGCTTCCTTGACACATGCACACCACCCCAGAAAAACAGGAGGAGTTCCCTTTTTATTCTCTCAAAGAACCCTGTATTCCCCTTTCCCAGCATCCCCACCGTCTGGGGTAATTGTATATTTATTTCCTGTTTCCCTCACTAGACAGTAAGCAATGTTAGTACACAGAACATATTCTCTTTGGGGCATAGCAAAGTATGGGCAACTGATAAAGATCTGTTGAATGGATAAAAAAATGAGTAAATGAGGATGATTATAAACAAACATAAAAGCAAAAGGAAGAAGATGAACAATTAAGGGAAAAATTACATAAAGAGTTCTATGAGAGTCAGCTTCCAAAAAGGATTGGAGGACAGTTTTCTTGCCAACTAAAACAAACAAAAATCAATGCACAGTTAGATGCAAGTGGATTAGTAATCAGAAATGTCGATTACTGTACAATTATATTATGAAACCTTATTATGATTGCACTATTAAGAACAGTTTTTCAAATCCTTTTAACTGATGATGCACTGCAGGACACAACTGATTCTGAGCTTTCCTGAGGTAGGCTCCCCCTGTATTTTCCCCAAGGAAAGCTGCCTCTAATAAGGCAGTGTACAGTTAACAAGGTCAATAGAAAACAGCTGAGAGACAGCTGACCTGTCAATACTTACGTGAATCACAAGTGAATTACGTGAATCACATGTAAAATTACTATATTAGGGACAGGAGAAAAACTGGCCTGTAGAGCCCAGCACTATCATTCAGGGGGTACAGAAATTTCCCCATTTTCTTCCTGAGAAAAGGCTCTCACAAGGGCATAGCAGGCACCAACAGCCACAGGTTAAGTAAGTTACTGGGAATTGCTATAGCCGTGGTCAGGTGAAGTCTGTTCTTCGGTAGTAACCTTTGTACATTCCTTAAGAAAAGGGAAGCCGTTTGGCAACTGCCTCATGAGCAATAAGCCATTCTCTTCTGCAGAGGGCATAACCTGGCTGAAAGAAGTCAATCAAAGAGCTGGCCACACCACACCTGGGTAAGGTATCATGCCCCTCAGACATAAAAGAAAAAGAAGAGTCAGGTCATTTTTGTCAACAGGTAAGTAACACGGATCGCCTTTGCAATAAAACCTGGTCATCTGATCATCTACACTTAGAAATACAATTTGGAGATACATTTGGAGGTTACAGCCTCTGTTAAAAATCAGCAAAATAGGAGACCTCCAAGATGGTGGAGATCACCTTCCTCCCCACAAATACATCAAAAACACATCTACATGTGGAACAACTCCTACGGAACACCTACTGAACGCTGGCAGAAGGCCTCAGACTTCCTAAAAGGTAAGAAACTCCCCACATACCTGGGTAGGGCAAAAGAAAAAACAGAGACAAAAGAATTAGGACGGGACCTGCACCTCTGGGAGGGAGCTGAACTTCACTGGCGGAGACGGAGGGTGGCGGTGGGGAAGCTTCCGAGCCATGGAGGAGAGCACAACAGGGGTGCGAAGGGCAAAGCGGAGAGATTCCCGCACAGAGGATCGGTGCCGACCAGCACTCACCAGCCCGAGAGGCTTGTCTGCTCACCCACCGGGGCGGGAGGGGCTGGGAGCTGAGGCTCCGGCTTCGGTCGGAGCGCAGGGAGAGGACTGGGGTTGGCGGTGTGAACACAGCCTGAAGGGGGCTACTGCGCCACGGCTAGCCAGGAGGGAGTCTGGGGAAAAGTCTGGACCGGCCTAAGAGGCAAGAGACCATTATTTCGGGGTGCGCGAGGAGAGGCATTCAGAGCACCACCTAAAGGAGCTCCAGAGACGGGTGCGAGCCACGGCTATCAGCGCGGACCCCAGAGATGGGCATGAAACGCTGAGGCTGCTGCTGCCGACACCAAGAAGCCTGTGAGCAAGCACAGGTCACTATCCACACCCCCCTTCCGGGGAGCCTGTGCAGCCCGCCACTGCCAGGGTCCCGAGATCCAGGGACAACTTCCCTGGGAGAACGCACGGCGCGCCTCAGGCCGGTGCAAAGTCACGCTGACCTCTGCCGCCGCAGGCTCGCCTCGCATTCCGTACCCCTCCCTCCCCAACCCCGGCCTGAGTGAGCCATAGCCCCCGAAGCAGCTGCTCCTTTAACCCCGCACTATCTGAGCGAAGAACAGACGCCCTCCGGCAATCTACACGCAGAGGCGGGGCCAAATCCAAAGCTGAGCCCTGCGAGCTGTGAGAACAAAGAAGAGAAAGGGAAATCCCTCCCAGCAGCCTCAGGAGCAGCGGATTAAATCTCCACAATCAACTTGATGTACCTGCATCTGTGGAATACCTGAATAGACAGCAAATCATCCCAAAATTGAGGAGGTGGACTTTGGGAGCAACTATAGGCTTGGGATTTGCTTTCTGCATCTAATTTGTTTTCATGTTTACCTTAGTTTAGTATTTAGAGTTTATTATCAATGGTAGATTTGTTTATTGATTTGGCTGCTTGCTTCCTTTTTCATATATATATATAGATTTTTTTTTACTTTTTCTCTTTCTGTGAGTGTGTATGTGTATGCTTCTTTGTGTCATTTTGTCTGTATAGCTTTGCTTTTACCATTTTTCCTAGGGTTCTGTCTTTCCATTGCTTTTTTTTTAGTACAGTTTTTTTTTCTTTTTTTATTTATTTTTGGCTGCCTTGGGTGTTCGTTGTTGCACGCAGGCTTTCTCTAGTTGCGGCAAATGGGGGCTACTCTTTGTCACGGTGCGTGGACTTCTCATTGCGGTGGCTTCTCTTGTTGTGGAGCACGGGCTCTAGGCGCACGGGCTGCAGTAGTTGTGGCATGCGGGCTCAGTAGCTGTGGCTCACGGGCTCTAGAGCGCAGGCTCAATAGTTGTGGTACACGGGCTTAGTTGCTCCGTGGCATGTGGGATCTTCCTGGACCAGGGTTCGAACCCGTGTCCCTTGCATTGGCAGGTGGATTCTTAACCACGGCGCCACCAGGGAAGCCCTTTAGTATAGTTTTTAGTGCTGGTTACCATTGGTGGATTTTTTTTTTGGTATGGTTGCTGTCTTCTTTCTTTCGTTCTTTATTTTTTATTACATTTAACTTTTTTTATTTTAAATATATTTTTTTATTTTAATAACTTTATTCTATTTTTTTTCTTTATTTCTTTCTTTCTCCCTTTACTTCTGAGTGGTGTGGCTGACAGGGACTTTGGGCGCGGGCCGGGCGTCAGGCCTGGGCCTCTGACGTGGGAGAGCTGAGTTCAGGACATTGGCCCACCAGAGACCTCCAAGCTCCATGTAATATCAAAAGGCGAAAACTATCCCAGAGATCTCCATCTCAACACAAAGACCCAGCTCCACTCAACAACCAGCAAGCTACAGTGTTGGACACCCTATGCGAAAAAACTAACAAGACAGGAACACAACCCCACCCATTAGCAGAGACGCCGCCTAAAATGATACTAAAGTCGCAGACACCCCAAAAGACACCAATGGATGTGGTCTTGCCCACCAGAAAGACAAGACCCAGCCTCATCCACCACAACACAGGTACTAGTCCCCTCCACCAGGAAGCCTACACAACCCACTGACCCAACCTTAGCCACTGGGGGCAGACACCAAAAACAATAGGAACTATGAACCTACAGCCTGTAAAAAGGTGACCCCAAACACAGTAAGGTAAGCAAAATGAGAAGACAGAGAAACACACAGCAGACAAAGGAGCAAGTTAAAAACCCACCAGACCAAACAAATGAAGAGGAAATAGGCAGTATACCTGAAAAATAATTCAGAATAACGATAGTAAAGATGATCCAAAATCTTGGAAATAGAATGGAGAAAATACAAGAAACGTTTAACAAGGACCTAGAAGAACTAGAGAGCAAACAACAAATGACTAACAACACAATAAATGAAATTAAAAATTCTCTAGAAGGAATCAATAGCAAAATAACTGAGGCATAAGAACGGATAAGTGACCTGGAAGATAAAATAGTGGAAATAACTACCACAGAGCAGAATAAACAAAAAAGAATGAAAAGAATTGAGCACAGTCTCAGAGACCTCTGGGACAACATTAAACTCACCAATATTCAGATTATAGGGGTCCCAGAAGGAGAAGAGAAAAAGAAAGGGACTGAGAAAATATTTGAAGAGATTAGTGTTGAAAACTGCCCTAATACAGGAAAAGAAAGAGTCAGTCAAGTCCAGGAAGCACAGAGAGTCCCATACAGGATAAACCCAAGGGGAAACACGCCAAGACACATATTAATCAAACTATCAAAAATTAAATACAAACAAAAACTTTAAAAGCAGCAAGGGAAAAACAACAAATAACATAGAAGGGAATCCCCATAAGGTTAACAGCTGATCTTTCAGGAGAAACTCTGCAAGCCAGAAGGGAGTGGCAGGACATATTTAAAGTGATGAAAAAGAAAAGCAAACCTACAACCAAGATTACTCTACCCAGCAAGGATCTCATTCAGATTCGATGGAGAAATTAAAACATTTACAGATAAGCAAGAGCTAAAAGAATTCAGCACCACCAAACTAGCTTTACGACAAATGCTAAAGGAATTTCTCTAGGCAGGAAACACAAGAGAAGGAAAAGACCTACAATAACAAACTCAAAACAATTTAGAAAAGGGTAACAGGAACATACATAGCGATAACTACCTTAAATGTAAATGGATTAAATGCTCTAACCAAAAGACACAGACTGGCTGAATGGATACAAAAACAAGACCAGTATATATACTGTCTACAAGAGACCCACTTCAGACCTAGGGACACATACAGACTGAAAGTGAGGGGATGGAAAAAGATATTCCATGCAAATGGAAATCAAAAGAAAGCTGGAGTAGCAAATTCTCTCATCAGACAAAATAGACTTTAAAATAAAGACTATTACAAGAGACAAAGAAAGACACTACATAATGATCAAGGGATCAATCCAAGAAGAAGATATAACAATTGTAAATATTTATAAACCAAACATAGAAGCACCTCAATACGTAGGCGAATGCTAACAGCCATAAAAGGGGAAATCAACAGTAACACAATCATAATAGGGGACTTTAACACCCCACTTTCACCAGTGGACAGATCATCCAAAATGAAAATAAATAAGGAAACACAAGCTTTAAAAGATACATTAAACAACATGGACTTAATTGATATTTATAGGGAATTCCATCCAAAAACAACAGAATACACTTTCTGCTCAAGTGCTCATGGAACATTCTCCAGGATAGATCATATCTTGGGTCTCAAATCAAGCCTTGGTAAATTTAAGAAAATTAAAATCATATAAAGTATCTTTTCCGACCACAACGCTATGAGACTAGATATCAATTACAGGAAAAAAATCTGTAAAAAATACAAATACATGGAGGCTAAACAATACACTAGTAAATAACTAAGAAATCACTGAAGAAATCAAAGAGGAAATCAAAAAATACCTAGAAACAAATGACAATGAAAACATGATGGCCCAAAACCTATGCTATGCAGCAAAAGCAGTTCTAAGAGGGAAGTTTATAGCAATACAATCCTACCTCAAGAAACAAGAAACATCTCAAATAAACAACCTAACCTTAAAGCTAAAGCAATTAGAGAAAGAAGAAAAAATAAAAAACCCAAAGTTAGTAGAAGGAAAGGAATCATAAAGATCAGATCAGAAATGAAGGAAAAAGAAATGAAGGAAACAACAGCAAATATCAATAAAACTAAAAGCTGGTTCTTTGAGAAGATAAACAAAATTGATAAACCATTAGCCAGACTCACCAAGAAAAAAAAGGGAGAAGACTCAAATCGACAGAATTAGAAATGAAAAAGAAGAACTAACAACTGACACTGCAGAAATACAAAGGATCATGAGAGATTACTACAAGCAAATATATGCCAATAAAATGGACAGCCTGGAAGAAATGGACAAATTCTTAAAAAAGCACAACTTTCCAAGACTGAACCAGGCAGAAATAGAAAATATAAACAGACCAATCACAAGGACTGAAGTTGAGACTGTGAATAAAAATCTTCCAACAAACAAAAGACCAGGATCAGATGGCTTCACAGGTGAATTCTATGAAACATTTAGAGAAGAGCTAACACCTATCCTTCTCAAACTCTTCCAAAATATACCAGAGGGAGGAACACTCCCAAACTCATTCTACAAGACCACCATCACCCTGATACCAAAACCGACAACGATGTCACAAGGACAGAAAACTACTGGCCAATATTACTGATGAACAAAGGTGCAAAAATCCTCAACAAAATACTAGCAAACAGAATCCAACAGCACATTAAAAGGATCATACACCATGATCAAGTGGGGTTTATCCCAGGAAGGCAAGGATTCTTCAATATACGCAAATCAATCAATGTGATACACCACATTAACAAATTGAAGGAGAAAAAACATATGATCATCTCAATAGATGCAGAAAAAGCTTTCAACAAAATTCAACACACATTTAAAATAAAAACCCTCCAGAAAGTAGGCACAGAGGGAACTTACCTCAACATAACAGAGGCCATATATGACAAACCCATAGCCAACATTGTTCTCAGTCGTTAAAAACTGAAACTATTTCCTCTAACGTCAGGAATAAGACAAGGTTGTCCACTCTCACTATTATTCAACATACTGTTGGAAGTTTTAGCCATTGCAATCAGAGAAGAAATAGAAAGAAAAGGAATCCAAATCGGAAAAGAGGAAAAGCTGTCATTGTTCACAGATGACATGATACTATATATAGAGAATCCTAAAGAATCTACCAGAAAACCACTAGAGCTAATCAATGAATTTGGTAAAGTAGAAGGATACAAAGAAATCTCTTGCATTCCTATACACTAATGATGAAAAATCTGGAAGAGAAATTAAGGAAACACTCCCATTTACCATTGCAATAAAAAGAATAAAATACCTAGGAATAAACCTACCTAAGGAGACAAAAGACCTGTATGCAGAAAACTATAAGACACTGATGAAAGAAATTAAAGATGATACAAACAGGTGGAGAGATATCCCATGTTCTTGGATTGGAAGAATCAACATTGTGAAAATTGCTATACTACCCAAAGCAATCTACAGATTCATTGCAATCCCTATCAAACTACCAATGGTATTTTTCACAGAACTAGAACAAAAAATTTCACAATTTGTGTGGAAACACAAAAACCCCAAACAGCCAAAGCAATCTTGAGAAAGAAAAACGGAGCTAGAGGAATCAGGCTCCCAGACCTCAGACTATACTACAAAGCTACAGTAATCAAGACAGTATTGTACTGCCACAAAAACAGAACTATAGATCAATGGAATGAGATACAAAGCCCAGAGATAAACCCACACACCTATGGTCACCTTATTTTTGATAAAGGAGGCAAGAATATACAATGGAGAAAAGACAGCCTCTTCAATAAATGGTGCTGGGAAAACTGGACAGCTACATGTAAAAGAATGAAATTAGAACACTCCCTAACACCATACCCAAAAATAAACTCAATAAACTCAATAAACTCAATAAACTCAAATACCTAAATGTAACACGAGACGCTATAACACTCTTAGAGGAAAACATCGGCAGAACACTTAGACATAAATCACAGCAAGATCCTTTTGACTCACCTCCTAGAGAAATCCAAATAAAAGCAAAAATAAACACATGGCTCCTAATGAAACTTAAAAGCTTTTGCATAGTAAAGGAAACCATAAACAAGACGAAAAGACAACCCTCAGATGGGAGAAAATATTTGCAAATGAAGCAACTGACAAAGGATTAATCTCCAAAATTTACAAGCAGCTCATGCAGCTCAATATCAAAAAAAAAAAAAAAACCCAATCCAAAAATAGGTAGAAGACCTAAACAGATATTTTTCCAAAGAAGATATACAGATTGCCAACAAACATATGAAAGGATGCTCAACATCACTAATCGTTAGAGAAATGCAAGTCAAAACTAAAATGAGGTATCACCTCACACCAGTTAGAATGGCCATCATCAAAAAATCTACAAACAATAAATCCTGGGGAGGGTGTGGAGAAAAGCAAACCCTCTTGCACTGTTGATGGGAATGTAAATTGATACAGCCAGTATGGAGAACAGTATGGAGGTTCCTTAAAAAACTAAAAATAGAACTACCATATGACCCAGCAATCCCACTACTGGGCATATACCCTGAGAAAACCATAATTCATAAAGAGTCATGTACCACAATGTTCATTGCAGCTCTATTTACAATAGCCAGGACAGGGAAGCAACCTAAGTGTCCAGTGACAGATGAATGGATAAAGAAGATGTGACACATATATACAGTGGAATATTACTCTGCCATAAAAAGAAGCAAAACTGAATTATTTGTAGTGAGGTGGATGGACCTAGAGTCTGTCATACAGAGTGAAGTAAGTCGGAAAGAGAAAAACAAATGCTAACACATATATATGGAATCTAAAAAAATAAAAAAGGTCTGAAGAACCTGTGGGCAGGACAGGAATAAAGACGCGGACATAGAGAATGGACTTGAGGACACAGGGTGGGGAGAGGGTAAGCTGAGACAAAGTGAGAGAGTGGCATGGACATATATACACTACCAAATGTAAAATAGATAGCTATTGGGAAGCAGCTGCATAGCACAGGGGGATCAGCTCGGTGCTTTGTGACCACCTAGAGGGGTGGGATAGGGAGGGTGGGAGGGAGACGTAAAAGGGTGGAGACATGAGGATATATGTATATGTATAGTTGATGTACTTTGTTATAAAGCAGAAACTAACACACCATTATAAAGCAATTATACTCCAATAAAGATATTAAAAAAATCAGCAAAATAATGTAGGTTATTAGCAAACCTTTGAATGGTGGGTGTGCTCTCCATCTTGGAAGTTAATCGTGCCAAAGGTATCTGTAGAGCTTTTCATTGTGTGCTTTTCAACAGACCATTGTTCATTTTCACTATCGTTGGCAGCTGAGATGGTCCAGGGTTCATCTATCCCATAATGGTCTCTAATCAATCGCCCACAGTAACACCTTAAATTTGGGATAAATACCAATTTCAAAATAGAAAACACACAATTTCAGAATAGAAAATAGATGTAATGTTTCTACATGTTCCTAGGGTAATATAAAGATGACATGTATTAACAAGTTTTAAAACTTCACACTGAGATTTATATTTGATTTCCAACACTGGGTTGTTTTCTAAGTTTAAAAACATTCTCACTGCTTCTCTCCCTTGGCTACACATTAGAATCATTTTGGGGATGTTTTAAGAAAACACTACAAATCTCTTACACACCCATGTTCATAGCAGCGTTATTCACAACAGCCAAGTGGTAGCAGCAACCCATGTATTCATTAATAGATGGATGAATGAACAAAATGTAGTACACACATTCAATTTTGCAAGATAAAAAGTTCTGTAGATCCATAACACAACAATGGGAATATACTTAACACTAATGAACTGTACTCTTAAAAATGATTAAAATAGTAAAGAAAACAAAAACAAACATCAAATTGTATATTTTAAATATGTGCAGTCTATGTCAATTATAGCTCAAAAACTATTTTTAAAAAATAATATTGTGAACAGTCATTGACAGGAAGACACTGGAACTCACCAAAAAAGATACCACACATCCAAAGACAAAGGAGAAGCCACAATGAGATGGTAGGAGGGGCGCAGTCACAATCAAATCAAATCCTGTAACTGCTGGGTGGGTGACTCACAAACTGGAGAACACTTATACCACAGAAGTCCACCCACTGGAGTGAAGGTTCTGAGCCCCACGTCAGGCTTCCCAAACTTGGGGTCTGGCAACGTAAGAAGGAATTCCTAGAGAATCAGACTTTGAAGGGTAGTGGTATTTGACTGCAGGACTTCAACAGGACTGGGGGAAACAGAGACTCCACTCTTAGAGGGCACACACAAAGTAGTGTGCGCATCAGGACCTAGGGGAAGGAGCAGTGACCCCATAGGAGACTGAAACAGACCTACCTGCTACTGTTGGAGGGTCTCCTGCAGAGGCAGGGGGTGGCTGTGGCTCACTATGAGGACAAGGACACTGCAAGCAGAAGTTCTGGGAAGTACTCCTTGGCGTGAGCCCTCCCAGAGTCTGCCATTAGCCCCCACAAAGAGCCGGGTAGGCTCCAGTGTTGGGTCACCTCAGGCCTGTTTGATTGCTTACCAACAGGGAGGGAACCCAGCCCCACCCATGATCAGACAAGTGGATTAAAGTTTTACTGAACTCTGCCCACCAGAGCAACAGCGAGCTCTACCCACCACCAGTCCCTCCCATCAGGAAACTTGCACAAGCCTCTTAGATAGCCTCATCCACCAGAGGGCAGACAGCAGAAGCAAGAGGAACTACAATCCTGCAGCCTATGGAACAAAAAACACATTCATATAGAGACAGACAAGATGAAAAGGCAGAAGGCTATGTACCAGATGAAGAAACAAGACAAAACTCCAGAAAAACAACTAAATGAAGTGGAGAGATGCAACCTTCCAGAAAAAGAATTCAGAATAATGATAGTGAACATGATCCAGGACCTCGGAAAAAGAATGGAGGCAAAGATCAAGAAGAAACAAGAAATGTCTTACAAAGACCTAGAAGAATTAAAGAACAAACAAACAGAGATGAACAATAACTGAAATGAAAAATACACTAGAAGGAACCAATAGCAGAATAACTGAGGCAGAAGAATGGATAAGTGACCTGGAAGACAGAATGGTGGAATTCACTGCCATGGAACAGAATAAAGAAAAAAGAATGAAAAGAAATGAAGACAGCCTAAGAGACCTCTGGGACAACATTAAATGCAACAACATTCACATTAGGGGTCCCAGAAGGTGAAGAGAGACAGAAAGGACCTGAGAAAATATCTGAAGAGATTATAGTCGAAAACTTCCCTAACATGGGAAAGCAAATAGCCACCCAAGTACAGGAAGCGCAGAGAGTCCCATACAGGATAAACCCAAGGAAAAACACGCCGAGACACATAGTAATCAAATTGACAAAAATTAAAGACAAAGAAAAATTATTGAAAGCAACAAGGTAAAAACAACAAATAACATACAAGGGAACTCCTACAAGGGTAACAGCTGATTTCTCAGCAGAAACTCTACAAGCCAGAAGGAAGTGGCATGATATATTTAAAGTGATGAAAGGGAAGAACCTACAACCAAGATTACTCTACCCAGCAAGGATCTCATTCAGATTCGACGGAGAAATCAAAAGCTTTACAGACAAGCAAATGCTAAGAGAACTCAGCACCACCAAACCAGCTTTACAACAAATGCTAAAGGAACTTCTCTAAGTGGGAAACACAAGAAAAGAAAAAGACCTACAAGAACAAACCCATGGGCTTCCCTGGTGGCGCAGTGGTTGAGAGTCCGCCTGCCGATGCAGGGGACACGAGTTCGTGCCCTGGTCCAGGAAGATACCACATGCCGTGGAGCGGCTAGGCTCATGAGCCATGGCCACTGAGCCTGCACGTCTGGAGCCTGTGCTCCGCAACGGGAGAAGCCACAACAGTGAGAGGCCCGTGTACAGCAAAAAAAAAAAAACATAACAATTAAGAAAATGGGAATACGAACATACATATCGATAAGTACCTTAAACATGAACGGATTAAAAGCTCCAACCAAAAGATACAGGCTCAGTGAATGGATACAAAAACAAAACCCATGTGTATGCTGTCTATAAGAGACCCACTTCAGACCTAGGGACACATACAGACTGAAAGTGAGGGGATGGAATAAGGCATTCCATGCAAACGGAAATCAAAAGAAAGCTGGAGGAGCAGTACTCATATCATATAAAATAGACTTTAAAATAAAGAATGTTACAAGAGACAAGGAAGGACACTGCATAATGATCAAGGGATTAATCCAGGAAGAAGATATAACAATTATAAGTATATATGTACCCAACATAGGAACACCTCAATACATAAGGCAACGGCTAACAGCGCTAAAAGAGGAAATTGACAGCAACACAATAATAGTGGGGGACTTTAACGCCTCACTTACACCAATGGAAAGATCATCCAAATAGAAAATTAATAAGGAAACACAAGCTTGAAATGACACAATAGACCAGACAGATTTAATTGATATTTATAGGACATTCCATCCAAAAACAGCAGATTACACTTTCTTTTCAAGTGCACATGGAACATTCTCCAGGATAGATCACATCTTGGGTCAAAAATCAAGCTTCAGTAAATTTAAGAAAAGTGAATTCATATCAAGCATCTTTTTTGACCACAATGCTATGAGATTAGAAATCAATTCCAGGGAAAAAAACATAAAAAACACTAGCACATGGAGGCTAAACGTTACTAAATAACCGAGAGATCACTGAAGAAATCAAAAAATACCTAGAGACAAATTACAATGAAAATACAACGATCCAAAACCTATGGGATGCAGCAAAAGCAGTTCTAAGAGGGAAGTTTATAGCTATACAAGCCTACCTCAAGAAACAAGAAAAATCTCAAATAAACAATCTAACCTTACACTGAAAAAACCTAGAGAAAGAGGAACAAACAAAACCCAAAGTTAGTTGAAGGAAAGAAATGATAAAGATCAGAGCAGAAATAAATGAAATAGAAACAAAGAAAACAGTAGCAATGATCAATAAAACTAAAAGCTGGTTCTTTGAGAAGATAAACAAAATGGATAAAACATTAGCCAAACTCATCAAGAAAAAGAGGGAGAGGACTCAAATCAATAAAATTAGAAATGAAAAAGGAAAAGTTACAACAGACACCGCAGTAATACAAAGCATCCTAAGAGAATACCACAAGCAACTCTATGCCAATAAAATGGACAACCTGGAAGAAATGGACAAATTCTTAAAAAAGCACAACTTTCCAAGACTGAACCAGAAAGAAATAGGAAATATGAACAGAACAATCACAAGCACTGAAATTGAAACTGTGATTAAAATCTTCCAACAAACAAAAGTCCAGGACCAGATGGCTTCGCAGGAGAATTCTATCAAACATTTAGAGAAGAGCTAACACCCATCCTTCTCAAATTCTTCCAAAAAACTGCAGAGGAAGGAACACTCCCAAACTCATTCTATGAGGCCACCATCACCCTGATATGAAATCCAGAAAAAGATACTACAAAAAAAGAAAATTATAGACCAATATCACTGATGAATATAGATGCAAAAATCCTCAACAAAATACCAGCAAACAGAATCCAACAACACATTAAAAGGATCATACACCATGATCAAGTGGGATTTATCCCAGGGACGCATGGATTCTTCAAAATACTCAAATTAATCAACGTGATACACTATTAAGAAACTGAAGAATAAAAACCATATGATCATCTCAATAGATGCAGAAAAACCTTTTGACAAAATTCAACACCCATTTATGATAAAAGCTCTCCAGAAAGTGGACATAGAGGGAACCTCCCTCAACATAATAAAGGCCATATATGACGAACCCACAGCAAACATCATCCTCAGTGGTGGAAAACTGAAACCATTTCCTCTAAGATCAGGAACAAGACAAGGATGTCCACTCTCACCACTATTATTCAACATAGTTTTGGAAGTCCTAGCCACGGCAAGCAGAGAGGAAAAAGAAATAAAAGGAATACAAATTGGAAAAGAAGAAGAAAAACTGTCACTGTTTCCAGAGGACATGATACTATACATAGAGAATCCTAAAGATGCCACAAGAAAACTACTAGAGCTAATCAATGAATTTGGTAAAGTTGCAGGATACAAAATTAATGCACAGGAATCTCTTGCATTCCTATACACTAATGATGAAAAATCTGGAAGAGAAATTAAGGACATACTCCCATTTACCACTGCAACAAAAAGAATAAAAAACGTAGGAATAAACCTCCCTAAGGAGACAAAATACCTTTATGCAGAAAACTATCAGACACTGATGAAAGAAATTAAAGATGATACAAACAGATGGAGAGACGTACCATGTTCTTGGATTGGAAGAATCAATACTGTGAAAATGACTATACTACCCAAAGCAATCTACAGATTCAGTGCAATCCTTATCAAATTACCAATGGCACTTTTTACAGAACTAGAACAAAAAATCTTAAAATTTGTATGGAGACACAAAAGACCCCAAATAGCCAATGCAGTCTTGAGGGAAAAAAACAGAGCTGGAGGAATCAGACTCCATGACTTCAGACTATACTGCAAAGCTATAGTAATCAAGACAATATGGTACTAGCACAAAAACAGAAATACAGATCAATGGAATAGCATAGAAAGCCCAGAGATAAACCCATGCACCTATGGTCAACTAATTTATGAGAAAGGAGGCCAGGATATACAATGGAGAAAAGACAGTCTCTTCAATAAGTGGTGCTGGGAAAACTGGACAGCTACATGTAAAAGAATGAAATTAGAACACTCCCTAACACCATATACAAAAACAAATTCAAAATGGATTAGAGATTGAAATGTAAGACTGGACACTATAAAACTCTTAGAAGAAAACATAGGAAGAACACTCTTTGACATAAATCACAGCAAGATTTTTTTGATCCACCTCCTAGATTAATTGAAATAAAAACAAAAATAAACAAATGGGACCTAAAGAAACTTAAAAGCTTTTGCAAAGCAAAGGAAACTACAAACAAGACGAAAAGACAACCCTCAGAATGGGAGAAAATTATTTGCAAATGAATCAATGGACAAAGGATTAACCTCCAAAATATATAAACAGCTCAATATTAAAAAAAAAACAAACAACCCAATCAAAAAATGGGCAGAAGACCTAAGCAGACGTTCCTCCAAAGAAGACATACAGATGGCCAAGAAGCACATGAAAAGCTGCTCAACATCACTAATTATTGGAGAAATGCACATCTAAACTAAATGAGGTATCACCTCACACCAGTTAGAATGGGCATCATCAAAAAATGTACAAATAACAAATGCTGGAGAGGATGTGGAGAGAAGGGAACCCTCTTGCACTGTTGGTGGGAATGTAAATTGATACATCCACTATGGAGAACAGCATGGAGGTTCCTTAAAAAACTAAAAATAGAATTACCATGTGACCCAGCAATCCCACTACTGGGCATATACCCAGAGAAAACCATAATTCAAAAAGACACATGCACCCCAATGTTCATTGCAGCTCTTTTTACAATAGCCAGGTCATGGAAGCAACCTAAATGCCAATCGACAGATGAATAGATAAAGATGTGGTACATATATACAATGGAATATTACTCAGCCATAAAAAGGAATGAAATTGGGTCATTTGTAGAGATGTGGATGGATCTAGAGTCTGTCATACAGAGTGAAATAAGTCAGAAAGAGAAAAACAAATATCATATATTAATGCATATATGTGAAACCTAGAAAAATGGTGCAGATGAACTGGTTTGCAGGGCAGAAATAGAGACACAGATGTAGAGAACAAATGTATGGACACCAAGGGGGGAAAGTGTGGGAGTATGTGGTGGTGGTGGGATGAATTGGGAGATTGGGATTGACATATACATATCACTAATATGTATAAAAGAGATAACTAATAAGAACCTGCTGTATAAGAAATAAATTAAATTAAATTTAAAAAATCTTAATAAGAAGATTAAGAAAAATCCTCATGTGAAATGTAAGATGCACATCAAAAGGAAGGACTTAATTAATGCAAAAAAATAGATGCAACTTCAGAGAAATATATAAACATAGAACTGTTTATTTGTCTTACCTGATTAAATTCTGACAAACCTGGCATCCTGCAGTACATCTTAATTAAAGAAATAAAACCACTGTTAGTTTATTAATATATTTGAAAACATATTTAATGCTTATTCAGTAAATATCTGTTAATCTTCCATAATCTGGAAATCAGGGTTTACTGAGTACTCATACATCATCTCCCAAATATTCCCAGATGTCATTTACCATATAGAATTACATTGCAGCAACTATGATCTAATTAACAGAATACTGAGTTTGGAACCAAAATACCTGGATTTAAATCTCAATGATTTAACAATTCCTCTAAGCCCCAGTTTTCACATCTGAAAATAATATCCGAACCATACAGTTATTAAAATGATTAAGAGTGATAATATATGTAAAGTGTCTTATAGTATCTGGTACATTGCAGGATGTATAAAAATGGTGGCTATTGTTATTATACTATGAAGATAACACAGAATTCCTGAGAATTAAGTAAGAAAACATACATATACAATTTTAAAACCCTAAAACACTATCAAACTGAGGAACAGTTTGTATGATTATAATAATTATATTTATTAATCTCTTTCTTATGATTCAAAAAAGCCTTCTGGATTTGGGAGTTAGCATTATGATCATCAATGATCATATTTTAAGTGTGAAGAAGTTTTAACTAGAAAAGAAATCTAGGTAAAATAATGGAAGAAAAGGTAGTGTTCATAGAATCAATCATTCTAAATTATTCAGAGATGAATATTCAGGTCTTTCACTTCTTCCTGTCCCCAGCCTTTTAGAAATCTTTTTTCTCAGAAGCTTCACTTCAACAAGCTCCACATGTGAAAGAAAAAGACGTTGTAATCAAGTCTATCAGATTTGTTTCTTATTAGGAGCTACAAAAAGAATCAGTAAAAGACAAACCTTCATCTAAATTTAAAATAGTGAACTACCACTCTTTTGCTGTGTTCCATAAGGAAGAAAACTGCATGAAAGCCACAGTTTTGAGAATCTTACTAGGATCTAAGAAAAAGGCTGGCATGGAAGGAATAGCCATAGTCACCCATCCATTTTTTACAATCACAAAATAAGAGAGACTGCTTTTTTCCCATAAAAAGTAGTATATCTTCCACCATTCATGGAATTATGATCACTGATACTCTTCTTGAGTCTGTAGGCTAATGACCTATAGTTTACCACTTTTCATGAGGTTCAAGGTGACTGTGAAGATGATTTTCCATTTACAGAGCAGTGGAAGCCACCTGAGCTCAATGTGCCTTCTACTGCAGCCACTATCATATTACAAAATCTCATAAAAGATGAAGGGAAAAAACAAGGTTACCCTGCCTTTTTATTCTGTAAACATTTTATAAGCAGGTAAAATGAGGATTTCCAATCACGCGGCTTACAAGCCACAGGTAACTCAAAGAGGGTGGGACTAGTAAATATTTAACAAAGGCAAAGAACACTATTTTAGTCATCATCCCCAAAGAACTAGAATTTCAGTGGCCTCACCTGCTACCTTTCATGAGCATACAGCTGTGATTTCTAAACTTCAAATGAATGTAAGGCCAAACGCTCAGCAGAATCTAAAAATAGAGTGGTCCCCCTAATTAAAATACTGCTCTCCTATTTTCCTTTCCTTTTAATTCTTTTCCCCCAGGGCAATGCTACCCAATCTTAATTTCATGGACCCGATTACCCTGGGGAATTTTCCATAGACCTCTCTTCCTCTATCTTTCACTGGCTGCTGTTTTGAACTTTGTTCTACAAGTAGAACTTCCAAAGGGTTGTCAAGAACTCAGAATAATCAAATGCAAATCATTCCATTCTGCTGCCCATTATCTGCTTAAGCAAAAAGCCTGCAGGAGGAAAAAATTAACTGTTTGCATAATCTGAGCATGGAGTCCTGAAATATCCCAGTTACTACATTCACAGACACTTGGGGATAAGGAAGTCACACTATTTTGAATATTCAATACTCAAAAGTTGTAAATTTTTTATCCAAACCCGGTGGAATGGATGTAGCACTAGATATTTCCCTGGTATCTATCCTCCCAGGAAGAGGAACAGGAACATCAAAGATAAAGCAGCAGAGTGAAATCTACCACAATATTAACAGTGGCTCCACAGGGCAAACAAGTCATATCTCTAAATTTCAGTAAACAGTCCTCCAAGTACTGTTGCTTTAAAAAGAAAAATGTAATTAAAAATTGTACCTGTGAGGGTCCTTTGAGCTGGGTATGATTTTGTTACATTCTCTCTTGTCGAACACTCCTTCAATCCAGGATTTCTGGGACTGAATAGAAAAATGTCATTATTTTCATAGTCTCATTAAATGAAAACACAGTATAACCACAGTAGTCCAGGTAGGCAAGATATACTTAAATATAATAGACCCTAATTAAAATGCCAAGACCAGCCCCAAACCCCTAAGCATTTATTAGGTTCTATTACAGACAACATAGACACAAATAAGCCAATGTGAACACAAAAATATTCACAAAGTTAATTGGTCCACAATCTCATTTTAAGTGAAAGATCCCTAAATGCACAAAACTCTACCAAGGAAGTAAAGATATAGCGGAAGCATTCTCTTAATTCTGCCAAAAGTCACTTTTAAATCTTGTACCATAACCCTACAGAGTGAATATTAAGCTCTCAAACTTCAGAATTCTCACTTATAAAGTCCCACTTTGGCTAAGATTTGACAGGAAGCTGGAAAGAGTGTCAGAGGAGAGATGTAACCTCAGCAAGATTCTGTAAAAGAGTTCAATCTAAAACAAATCTGGAGGATATGTAATGGAGAATATCACACGTGTGCCCTCAGAAGGGAACTAACCGAGAAACTGATTTCCCATAAATGCCTGATTCAGAGAAGACGAGACTTATTTCCTGACCAATAACCATATGCCAAGAATCTCTCCCCATCCTCAAGACAATGAATTTACTGCTTAGACACTGGCTGGACGTCTCCCTCTTTGCACTCCCTGCCCCAAACTCTCAACAGACTCGCCTGTAGCTTGCTACAGCATGCATTTCCCAAATTCAATTCCTCTGCTATTCCTGAATAAACTCAACTTCTGATCATTCAGGCTTGCCTCAGTTTACCTCTTTATTTAGGTTGACAATTTGATACACATTGTATAAGCATGGCTTACCATTGGCTGAATTTCAAAATATCTGAATTCATTCAACAAATATTTTGAAATAGGCCTCCATATGGCATGCTGGGAATTCAATGCAAATAAGACAAAGTTCTTACTCTGAAGGAACTTAGAATAAAAAGAAGGAAACGGATAACAAGCTGATATCATTAAACTTCATGTGTAACATTTACCTATTAAAAATGGCTCCGGGGGCTTCCCTGGTGGCGCAGTGGTTAAGAGTCCGCCTGCCGATGCAGGGGACACAGGTTCGTGCCCCGGTCCGGGAAGGTCCCACATGCCGCGGAGCCGCTGGGCCCGTGAGCCATGGCCGCTGAGCCTGCGCGTCCGAAGCCTGTGCTCCGCAACGGGAGAGGCCACAACAGTGAGAGGCCCGCGTACCGCAAAAAAAAAAAAAAAGGCTCCAGGGACTTCCATGGTGGTCCATTGGGTAAGATTCCACACTCACAATGCAGGGCGCCCAGGTTCAATCCCTGGTTAGGGAACCAGATCCTGCATGTGTGCTGCAACTAAGAGTCCGCATGCCACAACTGAGTCCACATGCCACAATTAAGACCCGGTGCAGCCATAATTAATTAATTAATTTTAAAAAACGAGCTCCAAAAAGGGTCCCTAATTTAGCAGCCTATGTATACAAATTAAGCAAGCTATGCTCAACCACTCCCTTCTTTTAAAAGGCTAGACAGCTGAATCTAGTAGAATGATGTGGGCAAATTACTTTCTTCAGGCCTGTTTTCCCATCTATTAAAAAGGAGATAATAACAGTAATACCTACTGTTGGGCTACTGAAAGGAATTAAGGCTTAGATTTCTCCCTGGGACTTACTCGGGCTCAGTAAAGCTTAGTTATTATTATTGGTAATATCAAAGGTAAAAATTAGCTTTTTGGTTGGTAGCATGGGAACTTAACTTTGATGTATTTTTTTCATAGAAAAATACTTCCTGACCTCCAAATCTCCCTCCTATGACCTCTCATATTTCAAACGAATGACTTTTATGGGTCCATTTTCCCTCACTAGACTCCAGCTCCTACAGGCCCCATGCCAGTCATTTCTGTTGCCCCAGGGCCCAACCCAATGATTGTTGAATGAGCAACAAAATGAACACACTTAAAATAGAACTTCAAGAATCCATGTATACAATTTTCTCTCCAAGGGTGTAAACAGGAAACCTGTGCCATAACAAGAACATGGAAACATTCCTCCTGCAACTCCCATATCTTATCTCAAAACTACAGGAAAAGAAAAGCAGGCTTAATTTGCAAGTGTTTCAAACAATTCTTCAATTTAGAACTTTACTTTTTCCCCCTACCTCATAACAGTAGCCTTTGCAATATACTCTTCAGCACATATGGAAGAGGTCCCCCCATGTTCAGTTCAACAGAGAACTATTAGGAACCATATGTTTGTTAGTTCTGATTCAATAGCCCAAATCTATTGAGACCAAATACTCAACATGTGTTTGCCACTTGGAGCAGCACATTGTCATTGACGGCAGAGAATATTTCATTTCTGCAACTATCATGACAGTCTTTAGAGACTGGGTGTTTTTTATATACTGGGGCAGGAGAGTTGTGTTTTAACTGTGGTTGTTATTTGGGGAAGGGAAAGGCAGAGGATAAAGAAGGGAAATAGTGTTGGTCTCAGGCTGTGTTGGCACAAATAGTTTGCCTTACCCTAAAATATAATCAGATTTTACATACAAGCCCAGCGCTGGGGAATAGCAAAGAAATGTCCAAAGACTAATCCTCTAATGGTAGCTATACATGAATTAATTCCTGATGTCACTGAAAGTATTTCTACACTGGGGCTTTTTAGGGTTTCCAGATAACAGATTCTTTCTCAGGGGAATCTCTGAGAAGGAATAGTCTTACAGGTATTCCTTGATTTAAAAAAAAATCCTTCTAAATGTACATGGATTTTTTTTTAAACATCCAGGGGACTGTGTGATTGGGGGTTGAAGGGCACACAGCTAACAAGTAATTTATTTTCTTTTTAAAAACTTGTCCATACTTAAAAAAATCTAACATTTAAAAAATACTTTTCCAGGTGAAACTACTTCCTTTTTATAGCCCCCACTCTAATATACATCACAGCACTCACAGTGCTTAACTGCACCTATTCAGTTGTTTTTTCCTTAACATTATTGTAATCTACTTCAAGATAAGCATTAGTTTATTTATCATGGAATCTATAGCATGCAGGGAAGCACCAGAATGGATCAAATAGAGAAAATATTTTCAGACTCCAGACTGACATTTTTTATTTTCTCTACACAGTCCCTCCCTTGGAGCAAGGACCTCTTCAAACTGAGTGCCAGGCAGATGGATTTCCACAGTGCACGATCTGTTGGCTGGGGAAACTCATCAGTGCAAAGCCAGCCTGTATACTTTGAAGACTCAGGGTCTCCTACAGGGTTTTGTCCACAATCTGAGGGATACCTTGGGGGACTCACTTGATCCAAGATTAAGAGTCTCAGGCAAAGGGCATCCAAACCTAAAATAATCCAAACCCAAGGATCTGGCTCGCCAACACTGCCACAAGTTGATCTCACTGGTGTTCCGGTAAATAATCTTTCCAGAAGGCAGCATTTAGGAGTACTTCATAAAGAACACAAAATAACCTTACGTGTTTTCTTCTCTTTGGGTAGTTAGAGGGCACTATTTGCTGGTAATGATTTCTTTTTTCTTTTCTTTTGTAACATCTTTAATAGAATGTTAACTAAATAACTCACAATTCCCTAAAATGCCACTTCTCCTGTTTAGGTGAGAAATTTATATGAAATTTTCGTATACTGCCTTGTTGAGCAAAAGCATTTAGAACTTCAGAATGACTGTTTAGATTATATAAACTCATGAGTACATGAGTAAAACATTTATGAATTCTCCACAGAGTCTAATGGGGAATTAGAAGAACTCAACAGTGACCTACTTAGTAGAGCATATCATAAAAGTTCAAACTAAAATACCATACCCCATCCCTCCACTCCCCAGATTGGTGAAAGCCCTCTTTATGTTAGTCCAAAATCACAATTTCAAATGGCAATGAGAAGACATCCTTTCCTCTGTCACACATGCTTCAGCCTTATTCAGTATCCTAGGGAATTAAACTTGCAAACAAGATGTTTATAATTTCAGATCATGTGAAATCATTTTGATAAGAAGGGAAAAGGAAATGGGAGGTTTCCCTTTTGGGTGTTCTTTACAACTGCCCGTGGAAAGTGAAATACAGAGTTTAACTGAATGCTGGGCCTATTTGTTGTATAACCACTCTAACCTATTAAGGTTTCCAAGTTAGATATACTCAATTTCCAATTTCCACCCAGCAAAATATCCACAAATATGTTATCCAAGTACACAGATGGTCTTCATTTATGCTACAAATATCTTGTTAAATTATCCAAAACTTTACTAGGACTACATCCAAGTGAACTACATAGTCTAAAAAACAACTTCTTGGAGTGAAGCTTCACTATTAGTGGAGCTATACTCAAATAACTGACTTTTAGAAAACCCACCATCCTCTGAGACAATAAAGCCTTTATTAGGAATTACAGGTTAAAGGCAATTTCATTTATGTCATCCATAGTAAGCTTTATTTGTACAATGAAGATTACTTGTTTCATTTTCTAAGTGTAACACGGCAGAAAGAACAATGCTTCTTGAAATTCCATGCAGACACATACCACATATTTAACTTGGACAAATTCAAAATCTGCTAAAAGACTGAGAGAGGGCTTATCATATTGAGTGAAGTCAGTCAGACAAAGACAAATATTATATGATATCACTTATATGGAGAATCTAAAAAAGATACAAATGAATTTTTTTACAAAATATAAATAGACTAACAGACATAGAAAACAAACTTATGGTTACCAAAGGGGATAGCGGGGGTTGGGGGGAGGTGGGAGGGATAAATTAGGAGTTTGGGATTAACAGACACACACTACTATATATAAAATAGGTAAATAACAAGGACCTACTATATAGCACAGGGAACTGTACTCAATATCTTGTAATAATCTATAATGGAAAAGAATCTGAAAAAGAATACATGCATATATATGTGTGTGTGTGTGTGTGTGTGTGTAGCTGAATCACTTTGCTGTACACTTGAAACTAATACAGCATTGTAAACCAACTATACTTCAATTTTTAAAAAGTGGAAAATAAAAAAAGAATGAAAGAGGACTAGAAGAAAAAGGTGAGAAGAAGATATAAAATGTTGAAGTATGGACAATATCAATGCCATTCCACATTCAGGAGTATACTATGCCCAAGAGCAGCAGTTCTCAAACTTTTGGGGTTTAGGACTCCTTCACAGTCATTAAATTTACCAAGGACCTCCAGAAAGCTTTCACTTATAGAGTATAGCTACCAATATTTATGTATTCAAAATTAGAACTGGGACTTTTTAAAGTATTTACCCATTAGTTAATTTAAAAATAATTATGGTAAACCTATTACATGTTAAAATAAATAAAATATTTTTCACGAAAAATATTTTTAAAAGGTTTATGAGAAGAGCATTGTATTTTTGTCTGGCTTAAGACAGCTGGATTCTCATATCTGCTTCTGCATTCAATCTGTTACAAAGTGTTTTTGGTTGAAGTATATAAAAAGAATTGGCCTCACACAGACATGGAGTTGGAAAAAGAAAATAGTATTTTAATAGCCTTTTTAGATATTATGGATTTGTCATGTAACATCAGGAAAACTCCACTGTATGCTCATGATAGAATGAGTAAAACAGGGAAATAATGTACCGTTATAAAAATAATTTGGGGGGACTTTCCTGGTGGCACAGTTGTTAAGAATCCGCCTGCCAGTGCAGGGGACACAGGTTCGATTCCTGGTCCCGGAAAATCCCACATGCCGCGGAGCAACTAAGCCCGTGCGCCACAGCTATGAGCCTGCACTCTATAGCTCGCAAGCCATAACTACTGAGCCCGCATTCCTAGAGTCTGTGCTCCTCAACAAGAGAAGCCACCGCAATGAGAAGCCCTCGCACGGCAACGAAGAGTAGCCCCCGCTCGCCCCAACTAGAGAAAGCCCATGCACAGCAACGAGGACCCAATGCAGCCAAAAAAAACCCAATAATAATAATTTGGGGACTTCCCTGGTGGTCCAGTGGATAAGTCTCCACACTCCCAACGCAGGGGCCTGGGTTTGATCCCTGGTTGGGGAACTAGATCCCGCATACATGCCGCAACTAAGAGTTCACGTGCTGCAACTGAGTCTGCGTGACACTACTAAGAAGTGTGCATGCTGCAATGTAGATCCTGCCTGCCACAACTAAGACCCGGCACAGCCATAAATAAATAAATATTTTTTAAAAAGTAATAATTTTGATTTTGAGGACCTTTGAAAGGGTCTCAAAGATCCCAAGGAGTCCCCAGGGATACCACACATGAAAGACCACTGCCCCAAAGTGACTTCATAGGCAATAGGGTTGAGTGTGAGTGAGAGACAGGACCTACTGTTTCCTGGTTGGTCTCAGGTCCCACATGCATGCCTTAAGTCTGCCCATCTCATCGCAATGATTGCACTGTAGTATTTCAACATCCCTTATTTAATCTGGTGCTCAACTGAAGAAAGTTCCAACATAGAGAAAAAGCAACTAGAGACCAAATCTTCACGTACTTCTCTTTCTAAGCAATGTAAGGGACTTTTGAAGGATAATTTTGACTGCATTCATTTTTAACTTAACAGCTGACTTTAGTACCTACCACATCCTTCCTCCCAAAGATGTCATTGAAGCATGATGAGTGTGGTTATCAGCCCTCCAGAACCCATAGGCAGCATATATTATATCAGTTTACCCACTCTTCCTTTAAAATATTGATACCGCTAAGAATAATAGCTTCATTCATTCATTCCTTCAAAATACTTTGATGGGCATATCACATGGTTGTAATAAAAATAAATAAAATTGTGTCCCAAAGACCAACACCAAAAGAGAAGAAACTATGTTTACTAATAGATACCAAGTATGGCACAAGAGCAAGCTGTGGGACTCCTTGGAAGTAGAAATCCCTTCTGTCCGCCAGTATCTGGGGAGTCTTCATGGAGGACATAAAACTCAGGAAAGTCCTTGAAAGATGACAAAGGTTTTGAAAGGTGGTTGATGAACTTCGGTGGTGGTTAGAAATGCAGAGATTTAGGCCTGGGGGAGAATCCAGAGGACAACAATGTTAAGGTATGGCAAAAGCCACAGAGTCACTGGGGAGCAGAGAACAGAGAAGATAAAAGAGCCAGGAACCTCTGGGAGCATCTAAGCATAGCGTGTAGAAGGGTTCAGGGAATGAAAACAGAGTTACGAATCAGGATGGTAACATGATACCTGAAGTTAAGAAGGGAGAAAGTTTTTCTCTTTAATAAAAATGTTTGCATTATTTCAAAAATAGGTAGTTTCAAAGAAAAACTGAGAAGTGTTTAATATTGAAAACAAAGTAAGGAGGACAATTTTTTGTCCATGACAAACAAATAGATTGAGAGAGAGTCAGGAAATAGGTTGTAAAACAGAGAAGAAAGCTAGTGTAAGATATCCTTGGGAGAAAGAAATAAAAACAGCCACTAGACCAACAAAGTAAAGCAAAAGCCAACGTTAACGCAGACTTTCATATATGCCAAGGGCTGGGCTAAATGCTTTATGGGCTAGCTAAAGTAATATTCACCACTGTGAGATAAATACAGTGATTATCACCTCTACAGAGGAGGAGCAGTTTCTATCAAATACCAGCACCAGCATTCTTTTACACTATGTTTAATAGGCAACGTTGAAAGAAAGTTTATCTTATGTTAAGAAAGTTTGAAACTTGTATGTAGATAAAAGAGAGTGAAGATGCAAGAGAGAATAAAAATGACTTGAGACTTTGGCGGTGGCGGTGGGGGGCGGGGAGGAGGGGAAAAAAATGGTGTGAATAACCAAGGAGGAAGGCTCAGCCTTGAAGAAAATGCTTCCTCTTCTGACAGACGCAAGGAGTGGAGTGGCAAACTTTCCCTTCTTGGTAATTTTGCCCCAGACCCTATAATCAATGTTCTATAGAAAGTCATAGACCATTTAGCTCAGACGGCTGCAAATCTCAGCATTCTCCTTTGCTCATCTTAACCAGAGAGAAAGGAAGGCAGGAGATACACGTGCAGTCACAGTGCCCCTTTCTATTACCAGCTCTCTACAGTACAACATCAGTACAGTACAGTATGTATTCTGTGAACCACAAAGCATATGAAATGCTCTCTCAGTAGAGGATCCACCCAACTTAAAAGATAGACGGGGAACACCAATAGTATCCCACTGATCACCCTATGGAGAAACTGCCACACAATATTCCAGGAATGTCCCTCATATACTAACCAAAAATGTGTGCCCCAGGTTATGGGGGTCTGCAGACAACTAAACTGAGGCAATAGGAATTTAGAATAAAAAATAAGAGTAGGGCTTCCCTGGTGGCGCAGTGGTTGAGAGTCCGCCTGCCGATGCAGGGGACACGGGTTCGTGCCCCGGTGCGGGAAGATCCCACATGCCGCGGAGCGGCTGGGCCCGTGAGCCATGGCCGCTGAGCCTGCGCGTCCAGAGCCAGTGCTCCGCAACGGGAGACGCCACAACAGTGAGAGGCCCGTGTACCGCAAAATAAATAAATAAATAAATAAATAAGAGTAAATGTAATTGGAGATTAATGGGCAGTCAGGGCAAGGTATAATGAAAGGAAAGGAAGTGGGGAGCAAAAGCAAGGTGAGTGTGTTTTCTTCTCTAGTCTGTAAGAAATCTCTATCAGCAAACTGGAGAAATACTGTTCTTCCTGGGTAATTCACCCCAGGGGTTGTTAAAATAATTTCCAGCCGTCCAGTTGTGCGGATGTAAATTTTCATGAGCATTCCTTTAGCTACATTTAGGTAGCTAAATGTACTTCCATTAAAAAAATTAATTATAATTACTTTAGGTAAACATTTTACAACTGTGTGCCTAATTGCTACATAGCAAAAAACAAACAAAACATATTTGCTATAATGTTATAATTGTTAAAATGCCGCTCTTAGTTCTTTTACTCTAAGCCTGTACTCTATCATTCATGGAACATGTAAGCCAGGCCCCATTAACTTTTTCTTAACAGGGAATTTTGCAAAGTATAAAAGCCACCAGTACAACAGATAAGAAAGAAGAAAATGTTTTCTGCTCATACAGGCACATGGAAGTATTATGACTCTATAGAACAGATAAACTATCCATTGTTTCCCTAAATATATTAAATCAAGGATCATCTTTGAGGATATCACACACTTGTTTCCACAGGATGCAATTTTGATAAATTCCTTTCCAAGAGTTTTCTACCAGTTATCAACTAAGAATATTCCCTCCCCTAAATCTTATATCTTAATATAAGATTTTTGCCTTCATCTTTAGGATTTTTTAACTTAATTTTTAAAAAATATCTTTGAGATGTTTAACTTAATTTAAAAGATAGAAATCATAAAGATTTTTATCTTAATTTAAGCTGAGAGATTTAGGGTAGGGTACTAATCAGGTTGGTTTTTTTCTTTGTCTCAAAAAAAAAAAAAAAAAAAATCACATCCAGAACAAAAAATTCCCCTAAAATTCAAGGAGGAAAAAGATGTTTTAATGGAATGAGGGTAGTCCAGTAAGTTGAGAATCAGAAGTCTGTCAGTGGGGTACCAAGAATTCTGTAACAGTTGTTGGCAGATATGAAATCTCATTTGCTAGGAAAAGATTTCCCAACTTCTGTTTCTGGCTGTTATACTTGATTTTCAAAGTGCCAGTGTTGTTGTTTAGAAACTGACTGTACTTTTGATGCAATTCAGGAAGGAAAAGGGAACATAGCTACTGCACAATGCCTTTCTCTAAGTCATTGAGAAGCCAAACTACACAACAGGTTTTCATTTTCACTGGGTTTTGATTATTAAGACATTTCTTCTGCATTTAATTTCTTCTGCTATTTTAAGATGAGAAGAAATATACTCTATCCATAAGGAAGAGACCTTCAAATGACCTAAAAAGGCAATTCTAAGAGAGTGATTAAACAAAAGAAAAGCAGCTTTTTTCTTTAAAGAATGTGTTGCTCAAATGCTCACCTATTTTGTGATTGATTGTATTATAAAGAAGAATGTTCTACCTTAGTCACCTCCAGCTGCAAACTGAGGAAGACTCTCTCCCTTAACCAAACGTGAGTCAGGCTCTTTCTGACTTGAGTCCTCTTTCTAACTAGGCCCCAAACTTGGGCTCTGTCCTTGGCCCACTTAGTCCATTTTTATCAAGAATTCTGCTGAGTTAATTCAGCAAAAATCTCCCACGCTTGCTATCTGATCACTCTACTCTGGCCCACCTTCAGCAAGAATCCTGTTGAGTTGGTTTAGCAAGAATCCCCCTAGCCTTGATGTTTCCTCTTGACCCTTCTCCATCCACTGACCCCATCTTGCTCCTTGGCAATAAATCTCCACTTTCCTCGTATTTGGAGTTGAGCCTGATCTCTCTTCCCTCCTGCAAAACCCACATTGCAGTCATTTTTTCTTGACTGGTCTTCCTTGCTATCTTTAACAATGTCATGAAAAAATTTTCTTTAACAAAATCCACACGACACACACACACACACACACACACACGAATCATTATGTGTGAGTCAGAGAATAAAACTGACAAAATATTGGGATTCCAATAATTCTCAGAAACTCTCTCCTGGCCTGAACCTTACAGAGCTCTTCTCTTCATTTAAACTGAAATGAAAGACTCTGACATCAAGGAGACCCCACAGAGAAGGGCCTCAGAGGTCCTGCTCTGGGTAAATGGCTCCTTTTCCTTCATCTATCACCCTGCTTTTCACACTCAGTATTTGCTGAACCCAAACACCAGCCAGCAAGATGCACTTTCCATCTGAAATGTCTCCACTAAAAGAGTTGTTTCTCAAAATGTGGTTTCTCTTTCAAAGATAGTGGCTGTAAGGGACTTCCCTAGCGGTCCAGTGGTTAAGACTCCACACTTCCAATGCAGGAGACGTAGGTTCGATCCCTGGAGAGGGAACTAAGATCCCACAGGCCATGCGGTGTGGCCAAAAAAAAAAAAAAAAAAAGGTAGCGTCTGTAAGCAGCTCAAGAAACCAAAACATGAGCCGGAAAGGCTTGCCTTTATTTCAACCAAGAACAAAGATCCAATCCGCAAAGACTTATGTCAATTCACTGACTCCCTCCTAGTTTGTCTTTCTTAAGACTGTCTTAGGGAATTCCCTGGCAGTCCAGTGGTTAAGACTCCACACTCTCACTGCCCCGAGAGGACCTGGGTTCAATCCCTGGTCGGGGAACTAAGATCCTGCAAGCCGAGCGGCATGGCAAAAAAAAAAAAAAAAGACTGCCCTAAAGACTCTAGCTAATACTATAAAGCGTTTAAATCTTAAGACTTTGAACCCTCTTTGTTTTAATCCAACAATATCTACTCACTTGACCTGATCACAGAGCAAAACTGCCTACTTGGAACCTGAGTTTCTCTAGGCCAGATAAGGACAAAGATTGGGGGGTTTGTTTTTTGTTTGTTTTAAATCACTTTAAAGCAGACACTAACAGTGGTGACAAAGGTTAGACAGGATTAACTGATCCAGGCTAAGGATCTCTAAAGTACCCTCTGGACTTAAATCCTTCTGGAAGGAAAATTCTCTTTCCTAAGATTACAGATTCATTTTACAAAAAAACTCTTGGCTCTTTCAAAGATCAGTAGAGGAAAACTGTTTTTTCCAGAAAGATGAAAGCTGTTTTCATATGCAAAGACCAACCTGCTCCACTATAAGCTAATAACCTGTTCTGTTCTATAAGATAATATAACTAGTGGGTAGCTTAGTCAGGTGGGTTACTGTAACAGAATACCATTGGCTGGGTGGCTTATACCACAAACATTTATTTCTCAACGTTTTAGAGGCTGGAAGTCCAAGATCAGGGTGCCCTCATGGTTGAGTTCTGGTGAGAACCCTCTTCCTGGTTTACAAAGGCCACCTTCTTACTGTATCTCCACATAGCAGAGAGCACTCATCTCTCTTGTATTTCTTCTTATAAGGACACTAATCCCATTCATGAGGGCTCCTCTCTCAAGACCTAATTACCTTCCAAAGGTTTCACCTCCAAATAACATCACATTGTAGATTGGAACTTCAACATATGAACTTTTGGGGGGCACAAACATTTAGTCTACAGTAGCAACTTAAGAATTCATTTAGCACTTTCTATGTACCCACCTGCCCAACGCAAAGCACATTGTTTATATTAACTCTGCCCAAGAGCATGTGGGAAGTAGGTGCAGTTATTATCTCCGTTTTACAAATGAGGACACGGAGTCAGAGAGGTTGGGTAATTTTCCCAAGAACACAACAGCTCATAAAAATAACACTAGGATTCAAACACAGGCAGTCAGATTCAAGTTCATGCCCTTAACAACTTCATTTCACCATCATTTACCCCCAGAATTTGCACCTGTATTAATCCTTGAAGCTGAATAGTGTTTTAGGGTTTACAAATCACATTCCTGAACATCTGATCCTCATACAAATCCCATGAGGTCCTTAATAGATAATAATGAGTGAAATCAAGTATATGAAGTGCCCAGAAAAATCTCCACTTTATACCACATCCTCTGTGGGTATCCTTAGACCCATAGAGAGATATCAAGAGGGTCAGGAATCCCTAGAAACTGTATAACAACTTTTGTGTGGATATGAAGATGGGCATTTCTCATAAGAAAATCTCAAGAGCTGGATCAAAAACAAGTGCCACACTAAGGGTCTGAATACACTCTTCTCCAAAGAAGGTATACAAATGACCAGTGAACACAGGAAAAGATTCTCAACATCACTAGTCATTAATCATTTAGATGCGAATCTAAGCCACAATGAGATACCTCTTCACACCTACTAGGATGGCTATAATCAAAAGTTCAGACAATACAAAGTATTGGCTAGGATGGGGAGAAACTGGAACTCTCATAGATTGCTGGTGGGAATTTAAATGGTGCAGCTGCTGTGGAAAACAGTCTGGAGGTCCCTCAAAAGGCTAAACATGGAATTACCATATGATCCAGCAAGTCCATTTCTAGGTGTCTACCCAAGAGAAATGAAAACATATGTCCACACAAAAACCTGTACACAAATGTTCATAGCAGTATAGACAAAGAAGCAAAAACAACAAAAATGTCCATCAACTGATGAATGGACAAATAACATGTGAGGCACCCACACAATGGAATATTATTCAGCAATACAAAGGAATGAAGTACTGATACATGCTATGACACATACCAGTACTTGAAAATGTTATGCTAAGTGAAAGAAATCAGTCACAAAGGCATACGTATTGTATGAGTCTATTTATATAAAATGCCCAGAATAGGCAAATCTACAGAGGCAGAAAGTACATCAGTGGTTGCCTAGGGCTAGTGGAGATGGAGGGATTAGGGATTAACAGCTAAGGAGTGTGAGGGATGATGAGTATGTTCTAAAATTGACCGTGGTGAAGAATGCACAACTCTGTGAAGATAATAAAGTCATTAAATTGTATACTTTAAGTGTGTAAATTATATGATATGTGAATATATCTCAATAAATCCGCTAAAAAATTTTTAAGGAGGGAGTGGCACAGACAGAAAGAGAGAAAAGCCCCAAAATAAACCTATAAATAATTTGGGTTTAACCATAGTAGAAAACAAAATACAGATATACTTCTGCCCACAGGCAGAAAGCAGGCCACAAATGTGTTTTGTTCAGTCCATAAAGGTGTTTTCAAAAATCTTTGAAGCAACTAGTAAAATGTAAAAACCCAGGGGTTTCACATTCAAGAAAGAATCTATACATCTGCATTTTCCTCAACAAGGAAAGTTAAAAAAATAAAATTTAATTTAAAAATAAATAAATAACCAGAATCTGGCAATACTAGGCTTGCATTCCAACTTTGCAACAATCTGCTAAGGCCAAGGGTGGGCAGCCATTTTTAGACAGAGCTTACACTGGCCAGTAAGCCTGAGTGCCCAGCAGGTCAGGTTTCCACTCTACTTTGAGTTTTTGAGTCGATTATCTATTGCTTTTATCAGATTGTCAAAGGAATCTCTAACTCAAAGCACATTCAGAGACCTTAGAAAGAAGTGGCAGGCAAATAGTGGCCATTTGCTTTATAGATAAGGAAACCGACCTAACTTGCCCGAGGCCAGAAGAGTGCCGCAATCAGCGGTAAAACTACTTTTTCTGACTCTTGGTTTCTTTCATTAGTCTTCTGGCCTCCCTGCTGATATTTCTAGAGACTCTACAATTACCATATCCTGTTCCTTTTTCGGCAGCAACTGAAGGAAATTAGTGAGAAAGGAAAGAACTTGCTAGGCATTCCAAAATGGCATATGATTTTCAGGCTCTTGATCTTCTAATCACAAACAAATTTTGCCTGGACTTAAATGTCTCTGGTTTGTGTGGGCAACCTGAGCCGTCCTCCTGGCCCATAGCCCAAGGAAGATAAAGAGAATGTTAAACTCTCAGGACAGGGAAAGACTCCCAAGAGCGTATATTCTCCAATGTTACCAGTAGCCCTGCTACAGAAAGCGCAAGTTCCTAATAAACAGGAATGGTTCTTCCCCTGGGCCAGGTGGTTTGCTCATGTCAAAAATGACTATTTACAAGAAGCTCCGAGTGCACAATAGGCTAAGTGAGGAGAGAACTTTGGTTGTTCATAGTCATTCACCCCACTGGGCTTTGAGTCTGCCTGGAAAGAAATTCCATATGATGCCCACATATGGCTGGGAGAGGTGGAAGAATAAAGAACAACCCAATTCACCAGGCTGATCTCTCCAATCAAAACTCAGCACATTTGCAATCCCGGGATATCTGACCCTTACCCGATCTTGGAGTGCTTCAAGATCCAGAGCCAGCAAATGGCAGAGGATCATTGCACATCAGGGCCAGGGCTGGAAAGCAAATGCCAGCTGGGAAAATGCAGGAAAACCAGGGCTAGGGAAGGTACCTGTCTGTGCCATGGAGTAAAAGTCATCTTTTCCAATCAAAACAGACCAAAAGGTTCTTGCAAAGGCACGTGCTTACAAAGCCTGAGAAAGAATGAAACCTCTAAGGCAAACAAAATGACCACTTCTCACTGCTCCCAATTGTGTAACTCTGAAATAGTCTCAAAGTTTATCTGTGCTATAAACAACTTAGGAACCTTTTCCCCAGAGATATGGAAATGCCAACACTCGTGGAAAAAGGAAAAGCAGCATTGGGCTGCCCCCGACAAGGGGACATGCTAAAGGTTCTGGTGCCAAGTCCATCAGAAGAGTTTCCAGGGCAGTGCATTGTTGCCCACTCCCCAAGCCCTGGAAAAACCATGATTTCAAGCAAAAGCTGAACCCAGCTGAAAGCAGGTTCAATCATGAATTCAAAGTATAGGACATATCCCACTGTGGAATTTGTGTCAAATTTTTCTTATTTTTTTTAAATTGTGGTAAAATACACATCATGTACAATTTGCTATCTTAGCCATTTTATAGTGTGCATTTTAGTATTACTAACTATATTTTTATTTTTGTGCAATCTCCAGAACTTTTTCATCTTGCAAAAATGCAGCTTTACACCCATTAAACAACTTCTCATTTCCATGTCTGCTCAAGCTCTAGCAACCACCATTCTACTTCTTTCTGTGCATTGAACTACTTTAGACACCTCATATAAATAGAACAATTCAAGATCTGTCTTTTCATGACCAGCCATTTCATTTTGCATAATGTCCTCAAGGGTTATCCATGATGTTGCATGTAACAGGATTTCCTTCCTTTTTAAGGCTGAATAATATTCCATTGTATGTATATATCACATTTGTTTATTCATAAAATCTATTTCTGTATCTCAGGGATATGATTCTGTTGCTCTGGTGGTACACAAGTTATAGAGTTCAATTTGTAATGGTCACGATTTTATACAGAGAAAGAGACAGACAGATAGACAGACTTGATTGAATGATGTTTGTACTCCAGGAGAGGAAAAACAAGCTAACTAAAGCTGCAGCTGAGCTCAATTCCATCATCTAGAACCATCTCACTATCCCTCTTTACCCTAAAAATAAAAGTTTTGTTAACTGTATATTCCCAGGTCCTGGGAACAGGACTTAGCATACAGTTGACACTCAGTAAATATTTGTTGGCTGAGTGAATCTAGAAGAGTGATTGCTCAGAAAATGCTATATGCTTGATCTTGATTGATCCAGCTCATCTGAACATATGAGCCAAGAAAGGATCAATATGTATTGACATGGAAAGATGTCCAAGAACTATTTTTAAAGGAATCAGGTTGCATATCAATAAACAGTATAATTCCCTTTATGCAAAAGCAAATGCACAAATCAAAACAATAAATACATACATATATAATAATATACCTAAATAATATGCTACAAACCCAATGGTTTGATTACCTCTGGATTGAAGGGCAATGAGGACAAAGGATAGAAAGGGAATTTTCTGTTTGAATTTCTGTTTGTAGTGTTTTAATTATTTACCAAAAGAACTTATCTTTGTATTGTTAGTGGAACTTTTTTAAGGAAAAAAAATCTGGAAGGATAATATGTCATAAAATACATTGATTCATTCTCATGACATATAGCACAGGTAACTCTGCTCAATGTTATGTGGCAGCCTGGATGCAAGTGGAGTTTGGGGGAGAATGGATACATGTATATGTATGGCTGAGTCGCTTTGCTGTGCACCTGAAACTATCACAACATTGTTAATCAGCTATACTCCAATATAAAATTAAAAAAAATTTTTTTAAAGAATATGTTGATTCAGTTTACCTTACATGTACCCTTTCTCAGAGACCTACTGAAGAATGGGCTCCACCAAAACAATGGGAAATAATCAAGAAAGAAGAAGACATGGGATATAAGAAACAGGATCCAGCATAAGAGAGAGGCAAAGGGAATCTCCAAAATGATGGTAAAAAGAGAAGTAACAGCTGTGTATCCAACATCAAGGGCTACCATTCTGGACAGGCAAAGCAGGTCAAAGAGCAGTATTCAACAAGATAAAATTGACTGAAATAGCTGTTGCACTGGAAGATCTTGAGAGAAGATTTAGACAACTGGCAAAAAACCTGTGGTTAAATTAGTGAAAGCTCCATAGAAAATTCTGCAAACACACACAGAAAGACAGCTCTGGGGGAAACAATAGTAAGGAAGGGAAAGTAATCATGTAGTACATAATCCGGTTCTTAATAGTGGATAGGAAGGCATAGTAATGTTGACTGAACTAAATATTGACCTAAATAAAAATTATGAGTTAGCTATATTCTGAAGATAGATGGAAAGAACAGGAAGGATGCATGTGAGTGGTAGGTGAAGGAACTCAAAAGAAAGCTAAATACTCATATTCCACGCTGGAAAGACAGTACATGATGACTAAACCTGAAAAATCAAGAGGGAGCAATATAAGCATTATTTAGAGACCCAGAGAAGTACCAACTAGCCAGAAGAGATGAACATGACTGCTCTTTCTGAAAAGAAGAAAATGGTAGAGGTTCTGCTGTTTTTAGTAATGAACCTTATGGAATTATTTGTCTCAGAACTATGTGTATATACAACTTCAGTCAAACTAAGAAGTAAAAAAGAGAAAAATCACAACTGAGACCCACATCACAATACCTTCTAACCATGCTTTTTTTTTTTTTTTAAACAGGAAAATAGTTGCTGTGTAGATTTCTGATGTGACACAAAGAAATAACAGTTACAGGTAGGATGGCCACTTTCAGTTCCAATACTGGAAGATTCTACCAGAAGTGTGAAGAGAATCATTCTGAAAATGGTTGGGCTTTCCAGCCTATACGGAAAACCCATGATAAAAAACCCAGGGTGAAAGAAAAAGAGGCAAGACATATTTCAGGTCCAATATTTACCAAATGCTTGAGTTTTGGCATAGAAGTCCCGCCAAAAAAACTTAGCTACGATAGAGAATTGTAAATGGGCAAGATAAGACCAAAATTTGTGGCAAATCATCAATATTCTGCCTGGGTCTTTCCCTCTCCTCTGGGGTACAGTCAACTCAACATGTTATTCACACCCTTGTCTATTAAAGCAAGTCTAATACTTTCTGAGGGTACTAATCCCCAATTTTGGCCCCAAAAAGTAGGTTCCCGCTGGGTTCCATCTCAAATGATTTTCAACTCCCCAACCCCGTGGTGGTGGTGGTGAGGGATACCTAAGAAACAGTCAGATTCTCACCAAACCCAGGTGTCAGGCCAGAGTATCTAATGCTTTATCAGTTATGGAAGAATCCAAAGCAAATGAAACACCAAAATTTGTACATAGGGAGAAAGAAATTGAAGAACTCAATTCCCACATTGGTAGTTAATAATGAACCACCCTCCCCCTAGGAAAAAATGCTCAAAATCCTGTGTGTGATATCCATATTCTTAGTGTTTTAAAGCACTTGCCTGGGTTCCAATCCTAACTCCGTTCTTCTCCCTCAGCTTCATTTTCCTGTTAACCGGTGGGGTGGGAGTGGGTGGGTGGTAATACTTAGATCTCATAGGATTATTGCCTGGATGAAATAATAACAACCAAACTTTTGCAATCCACTAAATATATTACGCATTATTCTAAGCGCATTGCATATATAGCATCTCATTTAATGTTCAAATTATAACTATTACCCCAGTTTCCAGATGAGGAAGACAAAGCACAGAGGTTCAGTAACTTGCTCAAGATCGTAGCTAGCGGTGGAGCAAAGAGGCTAATTCAGGTGAACTGGCTCCAAAGAAAGTACCAACAACCGGACTATGCCGAAATGCAAGAAATAAAATGTGCACCATAAATGGTACTTATTCACACACCACGTGTGCCAGTCCAAAAAATAGGTTAAGTGACAGGCAGTTTGAGGCTTGGCAGCCTTGCAAGAGACCAAGGCATGACCAGGGCCTCCACTCCTCTCCCTAACTCCCCAAGCTCCCGAGAACTTCCCATCGCGCTTGGGACTCAGGGCTTCGAGGCTGCGAGTCCTGGTAGCTGGAAGTAGAGGGTGGAGCGGAGGCGGGGGAGGCCGGGGGTAGTGGGGGAAGGTGGTTGGGACGCCGGCGTTTACCTTGACCTGCACTCTCATCGCTCCGGGAGTCCGGGGCGCTGCGCGCCGGGACGCGCAGAGGCGCAAATAGCGGCCTGGCACTTCTGCCGCCGCCACCGAGAGCCGCGACGACGTCCCGTCCCCTAGGTCTCCGCCGCCCAGATGTGGCCCTCTGCTCCGGACCGAGCCTTCTCTCCTACCCGCAGCCGACTCACGCCACGTCCGGTCTCTTCCGCCACCGACCCAGAGCGGAACCACAGAGCTGCCTCCTCTCCCGGGACGCGTCCCCACCGCCCTAAGCAGAATCCCCCGCCCCGTTAGGTTTCCGCTCGGATACCACCTCCGCGCTGGCCCCATTCCAGCTCCGGCAACCGGGCTGTGGGGCGTGCCCTTAAGTAAGTGTCCTACGGTAGCCGAACCCTCAGATATGTTAATCAGACCCGCGTGGAGACCACAGGACTTGAGCGCAGGTATTTCGTAAATCCCAGCTATGCCAGATCCTAGTTAGATATCTTGTGGCTGGCCCCACCTAAAGCACCCAGGGCCCTGGGCTCAGATCCGGTAAACCGCCTAAGGCGCTTTGCCCCGCCGGCTGGTAGCCCACCATACCTGTAAGCGCTCCTCCGCAGAGCGAGCTGTCATCCTGGACTTGCAGGCCCGCCGCCAAAGCCTTGTCTGAGCTTCTGACTTATGGAGTCAGATTGGGGCTCCACCTCCGCACGCTGCCTTTTACAGCCCTACAGATTTGTCTTTTGGCCTCAGTTACCTCCCGTGTAGAAAGGAGGTGATTGCGACCTTACCTGGATCAAAGAGTAGAGGAAGGGTCAAATGCGATTTTCATCATCATCATCACACCTGTATTTAATTGTACTGTTATTGTTGAGTCAGTGTGGTGCGGGGAGGACACAGGAGGTTTAACCTAACAACCAGCAGTTTACTAACTGGGAGTTACTGGGTGTTAGGTGACCTCTCTGGGCCTGGGTTTATCTACACAGCGGGAAGGATAGCAAACAAATCCCCTTTCCTCAGAGGCTATACTGAAATCCATAAAATACAATCAAAAGCTTTGTGATTTCTGTTATTTTCGGTGGGCTGCTCTGGCTAGTCGGTCTTGATTAAGGCTGTGGTCAGTTACTACAGGTGAATCCCAGTATGCTGGCAGAGGTGATGCTCACTTATTACAAGTGTTGTAATTAACAATGCTAGCCATTCGTCCCTGATTTCAAATTAGGACCACCTGTCCTTTTAGTCCATTCTGGACTTCTGCCCAGTGAGCTCACATTTGCTGACACTTTTTTCAGCCTGATTTCTTTATGTGGTTTTCATTTTTCTTTGTTAGAAAACTTGAACATCTCATATATGTATTAACATTTTGTTGTTGTTTGTTTTTCTATTAATCCATTGAATCTCATTCTCCTTGACCCAGCTCCCTCAAAATGTTAATGATCTGTGAGCAGTTAACAGATTCAGAAGCCCCCCTAAGGCAAGTAAGCACCTCTTGATTGGTGTTTCTCCATACATCTCCCCTGTTAGGTCTGTCACAGCACTAGAGACTGGGAACTCTCAGAAATCTGCAGACCCACCAAGAAGACTAGACGTTTGGAACTCAAGATTCTTAGGAGTGTTGGTGCACTGTAATTACCATCTTCCAGTTTAAACTCTTTGGTAAATTTACATGTTAGGATGGTCACATATTCTTTTCAGATCAAGCTTCAAGGCAGAGAGTCTAAAATATCAGGACAATTCCAGGGCTTAAGGTATCTGGTGTGCTAGTTTGCAAGCTGCCTTTGGTTCCCAGGCTGTATCAGAAACACCTGAGGCATTTGTTAAACGTGCAGATTCCCTAGCCGCCCCCACCCCACCTAGACCATCTGTATCAGAATGTCTGGGGTGGGGCCCAGGAATCTGTATCTTTCACAGGCGTCTCACACAACTTGAAAGCTTGCGTAAAAAAATCTCCTGGCCATAAATATACCTTTGCCAAGCGGCTAGCAATGAAATTTAAATTTTAGGGTGTTCATTAGTAGTCTAGTGTGGTTTAATTCAAGTCAACAAATATTTCCTGAACACAGACTGTTTGTCAGGCATCCTGCTGGGTGCTGGGAAAACAAAGATGAATACGGCATTGTCCAGTCTGCAAGGAGTTCGAGTTTATAGAGGGAGGAGGGACAATCAAAAGTGAAACTGTACCTGGGGCACCATTGGTAAGACTCATCAACATAAACAGAAATTCTCACTTGTTTGCCCTCCCTGATCCCTTTCTCCCTCTTCCCATTCTTTTCTCCTATGTTTTCTTCTTTATCAGATCTTCATTTTTTACCCTGAACATTGTAAATGTTTTATTCCTGATCTAACGTGGTTTTAAGACACTACTCTAAAGTTATTTTAAAGTCAACCTAATGATTTCAAAATGGAGGGAAACAGCTGATTTTTCAGCAGAGAAAAATGGGTATGAGAACATTTTTTTTATATGTGAAGATCTTTTTTGTTTGCTTTTGGTTTTTGCTGTGTTGCATGGCTTGCAGGGTCTTAGTTCCCCGACCAGGGATTGAACCCATGCCCTCACAGTGAAAGCACATAGTCTTAACCACTGTACCAGCAGGTAATTCCCTATATGTGAACATCTTGATGAGTCCCAGTTATCGGAGACTACTAAGGAATAGTTTCTAATATATGCACTCTTCTCCTAAAGAAAATCATTAGAAGCTTGGATTTGGTTTTGGTTCATTTTCATTTATTTGGATAGGGCTGAGGGTTGTTGGGGGAGTTGCACAGTAATACTTCCCAGCCTCTCTGGACAGCCCAGGGGGAGAAAACAGAGCAATAAATAACTATTTCTGGGACTTCCCTGGTGGTGCAGTGGTTAAGAATCCGCCTGCTAATGCAGAGGACATGGGTTCGAGCGCTGGTCCGGAAAGATCCCACATGCCGCAGAGCAACTAAGCCTGTGTGCCACAACTACTGAGCCTGCGCTCTAGAGCCTGCGTGCTACAGCTACTGAAGCCCCCGCACCTAGAGCCCGTGCTCCACAACAAGAGAAGCCATTGCAATGAGAATCCCATGCACCACAACAAAGAGTAGCCCCCACTCGCCGCACTCGCTGCAACTAGAGAAAGCCCACTTGCAGCAACGAAAACCCAATGCAGCCAAAAATAAATAAAATTAAAAAAAAGAAATTACTAACTGCATAAAAAAAAACAGAAAAAACAACTCTATTTCTTTGCACCAAGAAGAAAGAGTACCATGGGAAACTCTTGCCCAATGCATCATGGTATATTATTATCTCGTGTTCATGGTTTTCACTGTGGGTGGCCACCACAACTTTCAGAAGCATAAAGGAAACAAAATGAATGCAGTGGCATTCTAAAGTAGGTAATGGAAAGGATGATAAACCTAGAGGGCATTCCACAAGTGGGGGAAGTTTAAAGTTATGGGTTATTAATTTAAGATAAAGGTATACTGCCAGTAAGGAGGGATGAAATCCAGCCCTCCGATCCATTCCTGTGTGACTATTTCTGTTTTCAGACCTTCCCATTCAAACCCAAGGTATTGAGTTTGAATTCCATCCATTCATTCTCCTAAACTGCTACAAATCAAATTTCATTTTGAAAGGTAGCAATATATTTCCTTATGCCTACTGAATAAATGTTTTTCTAATTCAGTGCTTCTATGGGAGTATGCTCCCAATTTGCAATGAAAATGGATCATTTATCCTGTCACATAAGCAAAGATTAAAATACTCATGGGTTGGCAAGGGGAGAAATAGGAACCCTCAAATACTTTTGGTAAGAGTTTAAAATGATATCCTTTTTGAAGGCATTTTAGCCATCTGGATTCAAGGCATAACCTTTCCCATCACAATTCCAGTCCTAGAACTTCATACTTCAGAGATACACTAAGATATATATATATATAAGGATATACCTAGTAGCACCCTTTGTAATAAAGAAAGATTGCCAATAATCCAAACAGCCATTAATTAGCAGGTGCTTAAATAAATAAACTGTGGTGTGTGCATACCATAAAACACCATGCAGCTTTTAAAAGAATGAGTTAGATCTAAATGTACAGATATGGAAAAGGAAAATAGCAACTAGTAAAAGTAAGTATGATTCTATTTTTTTAAATTTATATGTGTAAGTTGGATTATTCACAGGAAAGTACTAGAAGAATATATGCCAAACTGTTAACAAGAGAAGACATACTTATACTAAAAAACTATTTGTTGCTTATCTGAAATTCAAATTTAACTGGGAGTTTTATCACACAAGATTGTTACACAAGCCTACACTGATGGCTTCAGGTAGCTATGGGTGCTGTTTGAAAGTGTGTATTACGAACATTGACACCGATCCTAGCCTCCTTTAGAACTGTGTCTTCACATGCAACTTTGAATGATTCTTAAAGAGAGGAAAGGAGGAAGATGAAGACTGACTGTAACAAAAATGCCAGGCACGCTGACAGATGGCATCATTTGAAGCTTCCTGAAAACAAGCACAGCAGATACTATAACTGGTTTACTGACCCTCTCATCCCAGCAGCATATCTCTTTGCAAGGTGATTTTGCAATAACCTCCCATGTAGAGGCCCAGTCTCTTCTTCACACCATTAATCTGAGCTGGACTTCTGGCCAGTAAAATGTGGCCAAAGTGAACATGGTTCAAGTTCCTGAGCATAGGACTCTAGTGGCCCTGCAGCTTCAGCCTTCACCCTGTTGTAACGCTGCCCTGAGAACACCATCCTGGAAGAAAGACCACTTGGAGAGACCAGCCAACCCTCAGAATCATGAGAAATAATGAACTGATGGTACTTTAAGCCACTAAATTTGGTGGTTACGTGTTGTGCTGCAATAGATAACTCAGTTTCTTTCCTCATTGTTTTCCTCATTTTTTCTGCACGAAATCTCTGTGAGGTTTCACTGAAGGTCAGAAATCTTCGTCGCGAATATCACCAGTCTCACAGCTACATGTAAAAGAATGAAATTAGAACACTCCCTAACACCATACACAAAAATAAACTCAAAATGGATTAAAGACCTAAATGTAAGGCCAGACCCTATAAAACTCTTAGAGGAAAACACAGGCAGAACACTCTATGACATACATCACAGCAAGATCCTTTTTGACCCACCTCCTAGAGAAATGGAAATAAAAACAAAAATAAACAAATGGGACCTAATGAAACTTAAAAGCTTTTGCACAGCAAAGAAACCATAAACAAGACGAAAAGACAACCCTCAGAATGGGAGAACATTTTTGCAAATGAAGCAACTGACAAAGGATTAATCTCCAAAATTTACAGGGAGCTCATGCAGCTCAAGATCAAAAAAACAAACCACTCAAGCCAAAAATGGGCAGAAGACCTAAATAGACATTTCTCCAGAGAAGATATACAGATTGCCAACAAGCACATGAAAAGATGCTCAACATCACTAATCACTAGAGAAATGCAAATCAGAACTACAATGAGGTATCACCTCACACCAGTCAGAATGGCCATCATCAAAAAATCTGCAAACAACAAATGCCAGAGAGGGTGTGGAGAAAAGGGAACCCTCTTGCACTGTTGGTGGGAATATAAATTGATACAGCCACTATGGAGAACAGTATGGAGTTTCCTTAAAAAGCTAAAAACAGAACTACCATATGACCCAGCAATCCCACTACTGGACACATACCCTGAGAAAACCATAATTCAAAAAGAGTCATGTAACACAATGTTCATAGCAGGTCTTTTTACAATAGCCAGGACATGGAAGCAACCTAAGTGTCCATCAACAGATGAATGGATAAAGAAGATGTGGCACATATATACAATGGAATATTACTCAGCCATAAAAAGAAACAAAATTGAATTATTTGTAGTGAGGTGGATGGACCTAGAGTCTGTCATACAGAGTGAAGTTAAGTCAGAAAGAGAAAAACAAATACTGTATGCTAACACGTATATATGGAACCCCCCCCCCCAAAAAAATGGTTCTGAAGAACCTAGGGGCAGGACAGGAACAAAGACGCAGATGTAGAGAATGGACTTGAAGACACGGGGAGGGGGAAGGGTAAGCTGAGATGAAGTGAGAGAGTGGCATGGACATATATACACTATCAAATGTAAAATAGATAGCTAGTGGGAAGCAGCCGCACAGCACAGGGAGATCAGCTCGGTAGAGGAGTGGGAATAGGGAGGGTGGGAGGGAGATGCAAGAGGGAGGCAATATGGGGATGTATGTATATGTATAGCTGATTCACTTTGTTATAAAGCAGAAACTAACACACCATTGTAAAGCAATTATACTCCAATAAAGATGTTAAGAATATATATATATATCACCAGTCTCACAGCTAATTAGGTGTGAAGCCAACAAAAATTTGAAAACAGATGTGTGTGGCTGTAAAAGTCCATTGTTTTCTGTACTCACACCTTGAACATAATGAGCATTCATTAAAAGTTTAGTTGGATGACTGTCTGAATCAGAACTTTTTGTTTTCGTTTTCGTTTTATTAATTATTTATTTGGCTGTGTCGGGTCTTAGTTGTGGCACGCTGGATCTTTGTTGCCTCATGCCAGCTCTTTTAGTCGCAGCATGTGAACTCTCAGTTGCATCATGCAGGATCTAGTTCCCTGACAAGGGACCAAACCCAGGCATAGGGACCTGGAGTCTTAACCACCGGACCACCAGGAAAGTCCCAGAACTTGATTTTTATTACTTGTATATATCAGAATTAAGAATATATTTATTGGGACTTCCCTGGTGGCGCAGTGGTTGAGACTCTGTGCTCCCAATGCAGGGGGCCCGGGTTCGATCTCTGGTGAAGGAACTAGATCCCACATGCATGCCACAACTAAGAGTTCACAGGCCACAACTAAGGAGCCTGTGTGCCGCAACTAAAGGAGCCCGCCTGCTGAAACTAAGACCCAGAGCAAGCAAAAAAAAAAGAATATATTTATTCAACAAGACATGTCTACTAGTAAGAAATTTTTAACCCTTAGTTCTTTTCTCTTGATTAAATTACTTGAAAGGAAACAGTATTCAACCTATTATGTTCTCCCTAAAATGTGAACCACAATTGTTCATCCTTGGAATAAGTACTCTAGTAGCTTAGGAATTGTGTTTCTCCATTTCAGGTGAGAAACTGAGAGACAGAAAAAATAAATGACTTAACCAGAAGGAACCAACTAATTGAACCCTCCATGCCTGACTCATTTATCTAATACTGTCTTTTTTATTTTTCTTAACTTTTTATTTTTTTTAAATTTATGATTATTTTGGCCACACAGAGTGGCATGCGGAACTTCCCCCACCGGGGATCGAACCCATGACCCTGCAGTGGAAGCATGGAGTCTTAACCACTGGACAACCGGGGAAGTCCAAGTTTTTATTTTTAAATGAATATAGTACAGCCTCACAGAAAGTTGCAAAACTCATTTATAGAGTCCCTTGAACTAAAATGAGAGTCTTTTTAAGTAGTTTATTTAATTAATTTATTTATTTAACTTTATTTATTTTTTGGCTGTGTTGGGGTCTTTGTTGCTGCACACGGGTTTTCTCTAGTTGCAGTGAGTGAGGGCTACTCTTCATTGCGGTGCGCGGGCTTCTCATTGCGGTGGCTTCTCTTGTTGCGGAGCACGGGTTCTAGGCACGCAGGCTTTCAGTAGTTGTGGTGCACGGGCTTTGTTGCTCCGCGGAATGTGGGATCTTCCCGCACCAGGGCTTGAACCCGTGTCCCCTGCAGTGGCAGGCAGGTTCTTAACCACTGCGCCACCAGGGAAGTCCCTTTTTAAGTATTTTAAATTATATATTTCCTCCTGAAATATTCTTTACATTTTCAGTGTGAGCCATGAATAAAGGAAGGAAGAAATATTACTAATTAGTAATAAATGGGCACTCACTGTACACTAGGCAATTTGATATATGCCTTATTTTTATTTAATACATTATTAACCACCATTTCATACAATCTGAGTTTCTGAAAAGCCAAAACTTGTCCAGAGTCAGAGGTTGAATGAGTGACAGAGCTGCAATTCCAAAGACAGTTTGTCTGACTCCAGGGCCCATGGTGTTTTCATCCTGTCAGAGTTCCTATCCAAAATAATTTCAACTTTCATTTACTAGTGAGGTTTTATTTTGTGATTATTTAATTTTTTTTAAATGTTACTTTGGTAAAAGTATTTATAAACCCTGGGCAAAGTCTTATTTTTTTCCAACTCTCAGTGTAGTAGCATGTCTGCATAGCAAAACAATCTGCACACTTCCATTACTGATGAGATCTTTCTATTACATCTTTCTCTAAACAAACTGCATGTAATTTACTTGATGATAAAGATGCTCAGACAAAACAAACTTTTTTTAAAAGAAAAAATATTTTAATTAAAAGAAAAAGATGCCCAAGCATTTCTGTAACATCCTTGAAGGTATAATAATTCAAACTTCTTTAAGACAAGGTCATCATCGGACTTCCCTGGTGGCACAGTGGTTAAGAATCCTCCTGCCAATGCAGGGGACACGGGTTCGAGCCCTGGGCCAGGAAGATCCCACACGCTGCAGAGCAACTAAGCCCACGTGCCACAACTACCGAGCCTGAGCTCTAGAGCCACAACTACTGAGTCCGTGTGCCGCAACTACTGAAGCCCGCGCACCTAGAGCCTGTGCTCTGCAACAAGTGAAGCCACCGCAACAAGAAGCCCGCATACCACAACGAAGAGTAGCCCCCACTCGCTGCAACTAGAGAAAATCCGCGTGCAGCAATGAAGACCCAATGCAACCAAAGATAAAATAAATAAATAAATAAAAATAAATATATATTTTAAAAAATCTTTAAAAAAAAAGGCAAGGTCATTATGCTTAGATATTAAATTCAGAATTGCTGCAATCCAACCACAAAATTTATTTAGTAATTTTAGGCTCTGATAAAATGGAGACTATCTTACTGACCTAAGAACAAAGTGCTGTCATAAAAGGCCTCATAACCCTATGACCCAGAAAGAGCACATCTCCTGCCCAAAAAACCCTAATATGATGAAAATTTACATAATAAGATATTTATATCAAAATTATATAACATAATACCTTAAGGATTTGTTAAAGTCTATTATTTGAGAAGTAATTAAGTAAGTTATCAGATGGGCAATTGTATAACTTAAAAAATGCCAACAATGAAGAGTATGCAAAGCCAAAAAGGGAGCTAGAACATTGTATGTACTGTATGAGTACAACTATGTCAAAGACCATATAGAAAGAAATCAGGAAGAAATGACTCCTTTTCATTTTTCCAAGTATTCTGTAATGAGACCTTATATTGAAAATAATTTTTAAATTAATTTAAAATTAAAATCCTATATATCTTGGAATGACTTACAGGATTAGTGTGTCTGAAATTCCAATATTACACTTTTACTGATCATTTATTCTTCCTGACTTAATAAAACATGCATTTCACTCACTTCCCAGGCCCTTTGAGCCCACAAGTTAAGGACCAAGGCTATTTTTATTTTCTTTTAATGTTTTATGATTTGTGTATTACACTGACTAACCTGGTGCTTCTTTTTTGTTTTTTTTTTAAAGCCTGGTGCTTCCTAACCACATAGTCTACGATAATCTTGTTTTAGCTACAGCTGTTTAACTGAACACACAACAGTGATATGCCAACTTCTTCTTTGCCAAGAAAATGTGTGTACCACTATTTTATCTATACTTATGAAGATCAAGATAAATGAAGAAAGCGTAACATAAGAATAAGAACAATCCTATGTGAATTTCAGCACGGAATCTATGTGTCATCATAATGTATGAAGTTTCTCATTGACCTTTCACGGTAGTGACACAAGAACACAGATTGCATTTTGCAAGCATGTAAAGGCCTAATGTTCCTATATCTAAGCCACTAACATGTAAGCCAAAAAAAAATGTATATTTCTCTCCCTAACTTTTTGTCTGCCTGGTATTCAATATTTTGAAAGTATAAGTGATCAGTTTTATATGCAATTTCACGAACATGCCCAAAGGCCAAAAACCTTTGTCACTATAACCACTTTGAACTAACTCAAGATCATTCCTCCACAGAGCTCAGAATTCATCACATTTATTATTCTGTGAATCGCAAAATCCCTGTGGAGATGGGGAAAGGAAAAAATAGCTTTAATTTCATAAGTAAAGGCAGATCTCATAGTAGAGAATTATCAACTAATGTGGTAAAAATTGACCAGTCTATTTGTGGCACCTCCCAGACATGGCATCCCATAGCTCCACATGCTCTAGTCAACTGCCACTTGAACATCCTCTGCCACCAGTGTCCAGTCTTTATTGCCCAATGGAAAGAGGAATTGTGGAACACTAATAATTCCCCAAAATAAAAGTTTCTATTTCTCTAATCATCCTCCATTCTGTTTATTCTCCCCACCCATCTTACCTTATTAAAGCCTATAACAGAATTGCCTCCTGATCATGATGTATACTAAGAAGACAGTGCCCACTAGCCATCCAGATGTAACATCCCTTCTATTGTGGTGCTATTGTCAAGTTTCTACCATCCTTCCTGTTATTAGTTAAATCATGCCCCCCACCAAACAAAGATATATTAGTGTACTAATCCCCAGTACTTCAGAATGTGACCTTATCTGGAGATATGGTCTTTACGGAGGCAATCAAGATAAATGAGGTCATTAGGATGGACTCTAAGCCAATATGACTAGTGTCCTTATAAAAAGGGGAAATTTGGACATAGAGACATGCAGAGAGGAGAGATGATGTGAAGATACAGGAAAAAGACAACCTTCTTCAGCCACGGAGAGAAGTCTGGAACAGATCTTTCCCTCATAGTCTTCAGAAAGAACTGACCCTGCTGACACCTTGATTTTGGACTTCTAACTTCCAAAACTGCAAGACAATAAAATTTCCATTGTTTAAGCCATCCTTTTGTGGCAGCCCTCGCAAACTAATACACTTCCCTACCATTTATATTCATGGAAGTTCTCCTAAATCCTTTTTTTTTTTTTTTTTTTTTTTTGCGGTACACGGGCCTCTCATCGTTGTGGCCTCTCCCGTTGCGGAGCACAGGCTCGGGATGCGCAGGCTCAGTGGCCGTGGCTCACGGGCCCAGCCACTCCGCTGCATGTGGGGTCCTCCCGGACCGGGGCACAAACCCATGTCCCCTGCATCGGCAGGCGGACTCTCAACCACTGCGCCACCAGGGAAGCCCCTAAATCCATTTTTTTAACGAAGGGCATCATGACTCCCTGTTGGCCTGAGATAGATTAAGATTGTGCCTCTTGCATAAACATAAATATTAGTAGCACCTCTTTTATTCTCAAAAGTGCCCAGGTTTATATAGTCATCCTACCTCTCATGCCACCCACATCCTTCCTACACCCCACTTCCATTCAGCCAGGAGGTTCTTTCCAATCACTTTAGTATCTCTGATTATTACAGACCTCCTTTGGTACAATGACAAAAGGGATATTCATTTAAAAGCTTTCATCAATTTTTGTTTTGTTTTGACTAGATTTTACACCCTGTAAAGATAGGAACTGCTTCTTTCTCACTTTTGCTTCACTTAGCATTGACATGGTCCAGCATGCAAGAAATGTTTATACAAAAACATTAAATTGAAGTAGGAACTTTACCTTTACTAAAATATCATATTTGTTCCAAATTAACCTCTCAAAGTTATCAAGAAATAGATGCAAATTGCTAATTATCTCTATTTTATGGGACTGAGGAATTCTCATTTTTTTAAAGCATTAAGAATAAGCAAGTTGAAGCATTTTAGCTTTTTATGGCATTAGTATGCTTAGGCCAGCATGATTGTATCTACAGGGAGAAATCAAATATATTGCACATGTATTAGTATCATGCTCCCATAAATATTCTACAAAGTTGTAATAGCATAATGGAAATCAAAAACTACAAAAGAAGATGATTACTGCAAGTAATGCAATCATCACTGAGATAAGGAGAGATTAGAAGACAAATATTTCATGTGGGTTTGTAGACCGTATTTAAAGGGCATGGCATAAGTATTTATAAGTATCTATAGACTTAAAGTCCCATCTAGGACAGCATAGAGAGGACCTAAGAAGCCTAAACACTGCTGTTTGACGCTCTGGGCAGAAATGGAAAATGATCTGTGAACATGCCTTAACATGCATGGTTTTCAGTATAACTTATTCCAGAATGGTGATGTAAACCCAGGGCTTAAAGGACTTATGGCTCAGTAGCCATCAGGCTCCTTTCTTGACTCTGGCAGGACCCTGCCCAAAGGTGTCAATGGTAGCTTTGTATTTCATTGCAGGAACCAAGGAAAGGATAGCATCTGTGCATTCCCAGAGTAAACCTCTCCTCTGTAAAGTTCTGAATTGTGTACATGCCTGTGCCCACTCAGAAGGTTCCTACCTTTCCAGGTACCTGTTACTGTACTTGGAAACCACCTTGCTTCTGCCCTGTGGAGCACATTGCTCCATATTCTACCTCCTCTCCTGCCAACCATATTGGGAACTGCTTGAAAAACCTGCATGCACCTCTTTCATTCCAGAGCACTCTAATTTTTGTGGTCATAAAAGCAATGCATCCCAGTTGTAGAGAATTTGGAAAATTCAGAAAGATACAAAAGAAACAGAGAGAGTGAGGATGAGGGAGAGGGAGAGAGAGAAAGAGAGAAAATATGAAGAATGAATCACTGGTAATTCCACCTCTCAGAGACAATCACTGTATTATTCTGGTGTATTTCCTTTAAGGAGCTCTCTTTTCAGTATTTCTCTGCCTAGCTCTCCTAACAGCTCCTTTGTCTGCACTTCCTCTGTCACCTCTTACAGAACTGATAGTTAAGTGGGTGAATACTTGAATTAGGAAAGATTTTATTTTGTGTGATTAAAAGTACAAAAAAGGGGCTTTTCCTTTAATATTACCCATTGTATGCAGTGGGAGTTTGTAGCAAGAGGACTCCTATTAAGATAGAAGCCCATCTGACATAGCAGAGAATCCTCCTCCCTAACTCTCAGAAACCCAACCACTACCACGATGTACAGCAATGATCAGTATTGTTCTGTAAAGAGATTAGTTATATTTTGAGTTATGTGGCCCAGAGATAGGCCAGGGAACCCATAATCTATGTACCTCTGTTTCCATGAGAAAACCTGTTCTGGGTTCCAACTACTTATTTACAAACTAGTTCACAGAAAACAAATGGTTTCTAGGAGGGAGACTGCCTATGTTTGGATCACTGGAATAAGAGAACAGGAGTGACAGATGAATGGATAAAGAAGATGTGGTAAATATACACAATGGAATACTACTCAGCCATAAAAAGAGCGAAATAATGCCATTTGCAGCAACATGGATGCAACCAGAGATTATCATACTAAGTGAAGTAAGTCAGAAAGAGAAAGACAAACCATATGATATCACTTATATGTAGACTCTAAAATATAACACAAATGAACCTATCTATGAAACAGAATCACAGGCATAGAGAACAGACTGCTGGCTGCCGGGGGAGAGGGTTGGTGGAGGGATGGAGTGGGAGGTTGTGGGTAGCAGACTTAAGCTTTTATATATAGAATGGATAAACAACATGGTCCTACTGTATAGCACAGAGAAGAATATTCAATATCCTATGATAAACCATAATGGAAAAGAATATTTTTTAAAAAGAGCATGTGTGTATATATACATATACATATATATATATATATGGATAACTGAATCACTTTGTTGTTCAGCAGTAATTAACACAACATTGTAAATCAACTATACTTCAATTAAAAAAAAGAGAGGGAGGGCTTCCCTGGTGGCGCAGTGGTTGAGAGTCTGCCTGCCGATGCAGGGGACGCGGGTTCGTGCCCCAGTCCGGGAAGATCCCACATGCCGCGGAGCAGCTGGGCCCGTGAGCCACGGCCGCTGAGCCTGCGCGTCCGGAGCCTGTGCTCCGCAACGGGAGAGGACACAACAGTGAGAGGCCCGCGTACCGCAAAAAAAAAAAAAAAAAAAAAAGAGAGAGAGAGAACAGGAGTAAGTGCTTGGGTAACATTTGTGAAGAGGAGGTAACAAGCCAACCTCCAGTGAGGAAAGCAGTGTGGTTAATTTGCATAGGGGATGCCTAAGAGTTGGAAGAACAAGAAAGAGGACAGTTCTTCAAAGTAACTGCCCTGTGAGGCTTTGTTTATCTCTAGCTTTCTTTTCTCATTCCTCTTGTCTATTGAACTCATTTATCAAAACTCAGCTCCATGGAAAGGTGTGCATGTAAAACTGGTGAAATGTGGAAAAGAGCTGTAGGTTGTCTCAATGTCGGTATGCCGGTTTGGGTATTGTACTCAAGTTATATAAGACGTTACTATTGGGAGAACCTGGGGGGGGTGGTACCTGGGACCTCTTTGTACTATTTTTGCTACTTCCTGTGCGTCTATAATTATTTCAAAAGGAAAACTTAGCTCCAGAGCTTGCTCAGCACACAACCTTGCCTGACAATTGGATTCACATCACCTTCCAACTGCTTTGGCTTATTGTCCCTTCACGTAATTTTCATACTGCATCTTGCCCACTTTCTAATTATCTGTGCCACATCACTTAGCATACGTGTATATTTACGTTGTACTGCATATGTTTATATATGTTTACATACATTGAGATAAACACACAAGATATAATATATATAATACATCTTGTTCACTAGCTGGTTCATATGTATATATACGGTGAATCTCCACAAGACTGTAAGCTCTTTCTTTGTACTTCCTTCCTTGATACCCCCAGGGCACCCCACTGCTAATTGCATGGTAGGTACTCAACAAATACTACTTAAACAACTGAAAAAGCAAGAAATACTAAAGGAAAAAAAATAGTTAAAACACTTGACGAAGTTTTTCTTTTTTAAACAATATAGTTTGGTGCCCAGGAAACATTTGCTAGTCCAAGATTAGAGTTTAAAGGCTGTAGAAGCCTGTACCTCTGTCTCCTTTAATCTTGGTTACCACCGTAAACAGGCAGTTATCAGCTGAGAAGCACAAAGGTTAGTCACAGGTGCGTTGTTTTAACACTCGCCATAAAGTCTCTGTGAGTTCATTGAAGGAAATGCTGAAGAAGCACTTTGCTAACTCCAGAATCCACCCTTCCCTAGGTAATCTTGTCTGAATCAAAGGGTGAACAGGTTTGTTTAAGCTGAAAAGTTGGGTGAAAAAACCAAACAGGTAAATTTTAAACTTTATGAAAAATGTGTACCTTCAAAATCAATATGAATGGTATCTCCACATTGAGAAATTAGAAACATATCTGCTGACTTAATAGAGAATATTCTTAGAAAAGTTACCTTCTGATTTAAACTGCTATTTACAGGCTAAAATATACGGGTTGTCGCCTAGAAATAGGAACTGACTTTATACAGTTGACCATTGAACAATATGGGTTTGAACAGTGTGGGTTCACTTATACGCAGATATTTTTCAATAAATACAATAGAATTTTAAAAAATATTTTTCACAATTTGGAAAAATATGCAGAGGAAATGCGTGGCCTAAAATATTGAAAAATTAAGAAAAAGGCATGTCATGAATGAGTAAAAAATATGTAGATACTAGTCTATTCCTACATAGGCATAAGGTGAGTGACATTTAATATAAAATTAATAATGTGTTAGTTTTCTTACTGTTTTATAAGCTTTCAAAGAATTACATTACTATACAGGATGCCTGTCCCTCCTGTACTTGGAGAAACTGCATATCAGCCTGTTATCACAGGTAAGTGGTTTTTTAAAAATGTAATAATGTTTCCAATACTGTGTTATAAATAAGACTGTAATACTACATGCCACAAAAATTTTATAATGATTTATTCATTAGTATATAGGCTACTCTACCATGAAGCAATCTTATTGATTACACAAAGCTACCATTAAAGCAAACACATTGCTGCTTCTTCGTTATCAAAGCATGAATCGTTTTATCTGTTAAAAAATATGAATTTCTTTTTCACATCATCTTTTCATTTTTGATGTCTAGTATTAGTAACATGTATAACATCTACAGTGTTTTGTATTACATACAATATTAATGTAGGTACTGACAAGTAACTCACCTTGTAAACAGAGGACATAAACTTAAGTATAGTACTGTAAATGTATTTTCTATGATTTTCTTAATAACATTTTTTAATCTAGCTTACTTTATTGTAAGAAAACAGTATATAATACTTATACAAAATATGTCTTAACCGAGTGTTAATGTTACTGGTAGGGCTTCCAGTTAGGTTTTTGAGGAGTCAAAAGTTATATGTGATTTTCTACTGTGAGGGGAATCAGCACACCTAACCCCCATGTTGTTTAAGGGCACTATGTGATAGTAGATATATTATCCACAAAAATAAAATATTTAGTGAAATAAACAAAGATCAGAATATGTGTATGGTATTCTTTTTCTTAAGTTTATTTTGTATTTTAGTAACTTTTTATAATAATCAAAGTAAAAGCCACACAATTTTGAAATTTAGAAAATATGGCAATGTAAAGAGAAAAGATCGTTTTTAATTGAAGTATAATTGATTTACAACATTGTGTTAGTTTCAGGTGTACAGCAAAGTGATTCAGTTATTTTTTTTTTCAGATTATATTCCACTGTAGGTAGGATATTGAATATAATTCCCTGTTGTGCATGGTATTCTAATTCTACCACTTATACTTTTAAATGAGAGGAAATTTTATACACATTTATATTTATATATACATATACACATACATACGTGTATGTGTGTGATTTTATATACATGAGATCTCTCTGGATAGATACACAAGAAGCAGGTGACAACGGCTACTTCTAGGGAAGAAAATTACTAGTAGATGAGTTGGGAAGATTGATTTTTTCACTATAAAAAATTTTCCACTGTTTTGAGTATTTTACCATATGGATGTATTATCTTTAGAGATGTTGTTTTATCTTTTTATTGTAAAATAAAACACAGGTAGAGAAAAACCACATGAAACAATGTCTCAGTAAATTATTAAAAGGTAAACACTTTCATTTACCTTGACACCAGGTCAAAAAATAAAACTTTGCCAGCCACCCAGAAGCCTCTCCATGTGCCCCATCTCAATCACAGACTGTCCCCACCCTTTCCAAAAGTAACTACTATCTTGGCTTTTAGAGTAATCATTTACTTCCACTATCCTGCTTTGATAACTTCCCTTGCACTTCTTTATAATTTTATCAATCAAGTGTGCATCCCTAGCTGCTATAGTTACTCTTGCCCATTTTTAATTTCTAAATTGGTCTTTTATGTCTCTTGTAAGGTGTAGTTTTCTAAATTTTTTCTACTGTGAACTCATGAACTTACGCATATCTAATGGGTTTCAGATTGCGGGAGCCAGAGTCCAGGATGGCCCCCAGTGATCCCTGCCTTCTGGAAGTCACACCTTTATATGGTCCCCTCCCATACTGGACAAGGGTTGGTCTGTGTAACCAATAAATTACAGGCATACCTCAGAGATATTGCAGGTTGGGTTCCAGACCACAACAATAACGAGAATATTGCAATGAGAATATTGCAATAAAGCTCCAAAAGGAGCTTTCTGGTTTCCCAGTACCTACAAGTTATATTTACACTATACTGCAGTCTATTAAGTGTGCAACGGCATTGTCTAAAAAAATGTACATATCTTAATTTTAAAATACATTATTGCTAAAAATTTCTAACCATTATCTAAGGCTTTAGCGAGCCCTAATCTTTTACTGGTGGAGGGTCTTGCCTCGATGTTGATGACTGCTGACTAATCAGGGTGTTGTTTGCTGAAGATTGGGGTAGCTTTGGTCAACCCAACCCATTTCTTAAAATAAGACAACAATGAATGTTGCTGTGTTGATTGACACTTCCTTTCATGAACAATTTCTCTCTAGCATGCATTGATCTTTGGTAGCATTTTACCATAGTAGAACTTCTTTCAAAATTGAAGTCAGTCCTCTCAAACCCTGCTGCTGCTTTATCAACTAAGTTTATGTAATATTCTAAATCCTTTGTTGTCATTTCAACAATCTTCACAGCACCTTCACCAGGAGTAGAGTTCATCTCAAGAAACCAATTTCTTTGCTCATCCATAAGATGCAACTCATTCTTTAAAGTTTTATCATGAGATTGCAGCAATTCAGTCACATCTTCAGGCTCCACTTCTAATTCTAGGTCTCTTTCTATTTCCACCACACCTACAGTTACTTCCTCCACTGAAGTCCTGAACCTCTCAAAATCATCAATGAGGGTCAGAATCACTTCTTTCAAATTCCTGTTAATGTTGATATTTTGACCTCTTCCCATGAATCACAAATGTTCTTAATGGCATCTAGAATGGTGAATCCTTTCCAGAGGTTTTCAATTTACTCTGCCCTCCATCAGAGGAATCACTATCTATGGGAGCTATAGCCTCATTAAGTATATTTCTTCAATAATAAGACTTGAAAGTCAAAATGACTCCTTGATCCATGGGCTGCAGTATGAATGTTGTGTTAACAGGCATGAAAACAACATTAATCTCATTGTACATCTCCATCAGAGCTCTTCGGTGACCAGGTACATTGTCAATGGGCAGTAACATTTTGAAAGGAATCTTTCCTTTCTGAGCAATAGGTCTCCACAGCGGCTTTAAAATATTCAACTTAAAGTCACCAGCTACATAAGCCCCAAACAAGAGAGTCACCCTGTCCTTTGAAGACTTGAAGCCAGGCATTGATTTCTCTAGTTTTAAAAGTCCTAGATGGCATCTTCTTCCAACAGAAGTCTGTTTTGTCTACACTGAAAATCTCTTGTTTAGTGTAGCTACCTTCATGAATTATCTTAACTAAATCTTCTGGATAACTTGCTGCAGCTTCTACATCACCTTGCTGCTTCATCTTCTACTTTTATGTTATGGAGGTGGCTTCTTTCCTTAAACCTCATGAACCAGCCTCTGCTAGCTTCAGCCTTTTCTTCTGCAGCTTCCTCATCTCTCTCAGCCTTCCTAGAATTCAAGACAGTTAGGGCCTTGCTTTGAATTAAGGGAATTTTGTGGCTGGTTTGCTCTTCTATCCTGATCACTCAAACTTTCTCCATATCAGTAATAAGGCTGTTTCACTTTCTTATCATTTGTGTGTTCACTGGAGTGGCACTTTTAATTTCCTTTAAGAACTTTTCCTTTGCATTCACAACTTGGTTAACTGTTTAGCGCAAGAGGCCTAGCTTTCTGCCTATGGCTTTTGATATACCTTCTTCACTAAGCTTAATCATTTCTGGCTTTTGATTTAAAGTGAGAGAGAGCATTGAGTAGAGTTCCCTGTGCTATACAGGAGATTCTCATTAGTTATCTATTTTATACATAGTATCAAAAGTGTGAATATGTCAATCCCAATCTCCCAATTCATCCCACCTCCCCTTACCCTCTTGGTAGCCATGTTAAATTTTTTTTAAATAGGCCAGTGAGAGGAGACCTTCAAGATGGCAAAAGAGTAAGAAGTGGAGATCACCTTCCTCCCCACAAATACATCAGAAATACATCTACATGTGGAACAACTCCTACAGAGCACCTACTGAACGCTGGCAGAAGACCTCAGACTTCCCAAAAGTTAAGAAACTCCCCAGGTGGGTAGGGCAAAAGAAAAAAGCACAAACAGAGACAAAAGAATAGGGACAGGACCTGCACCTCTGGGAGGGAGCTGTGAAGTTTCCACACACTAGGGAGCCCCTTAACTGATGGAGACAGGGGGTGGCGGAGGGGGGAAGCTTCGGAGCCGCAGAGGAGAGCGTAACAACAGGGGTGCAGAGGGCAAAGCAGAGAGATTCCCGCACAAAGGATCAGTGCCGACCAGCACTCACCAGCTTGTCTGCTCACCCGCTGGGGCGAGTAGGGGCTGGGAGCTGAGGCTCGGGCTTCGGAGGTCAGACCCCAGGGAGAAGACTGGGGTTGGCTGGGTGAACACAGACTGAGGGGGTCTAGTGAGCCACAGCTAGCCGGGAGGGAGTCCAGGGAAAACTCTGGACCTGCCTAAGAGGCAAAACACCATTGTTTCGGGGTGCACGACGAGAAGGGGGTCAGAGCACAACCTAAAGGAGCTCCAGAGACGAGCACGAGCCATGGCTATCAGCACAGACACCAGAGACGGGTATGAGACGCTAAGGCTGCTGCTGCAGCCACCAAGAAGCCTGTGTGCAAGCAGAGGTCACTATCCACACCTCCCCTCCTGGGAGCCTGTGCAGCCCGCCACTGCCAGGGCCCCATGATGCAGGGACAATTTCCCCGGGAGAACACATAGCATGCCTCAGGCTGGTGCAACGTCACACTGGACTCTGCCACCGCAGGCTCACCCCACATTCCATACCCCTCCCTTCCCTCGGCCTGAGTGAGCCAGAGCCCCCTAATCAGCTGCTCCTTTAACCCCATCCTCTGGGCAAAGAACAGACGCCCTAAGGCGACCTACACGCAGAGGTGGGGCCAGATACAAAGCTGAATACCAGGAGCTGTGCAAACAAAGAAGAGAAAGGGAAATCTCTCCCAGCAGCCGCAGGAGCAGTGGATTAAATCTCCACAATCAACCTGATGTACCCTGCATCTGTGGAATACCTGAATAGACAACGAATCATCACAAAACTGAGGCAGTGGACATTGGGAGCAACTGCAGACTTCGGGTTAGCTTTCTGCATCTAATTTGTTTCTGGTTTTATGTTTATCTTACTTTAGTATTTGGACTTAATAATCATTAGGAGATTTATTGATTTGGTTGCTCTCTTCCTTCTTTATATATATATATATATAGAGAGAGAGAGAGAGAGAGAGAGAGAGAGAGAGAGACATATATTTTTTTTTTCCTTTTTCTCTTTCTGTGAGTGTGTATGTGTATGCTTCTTTGTGTGATTTTGTCTGTATAGCTTTCTTTTTACCATTTGTCCGAGGGTTCTGTCCATTTTTTTTTTCTTTTAGTATACTTTTTAGCACTTGCTATCATTGGTGGATTTGTTTTTTGGTTTGGTTGCTCTCTTCTTTCTTTCTTTCTTTCTTTTTTTCTTCTTCTTATTACATTTTAATTTTTAATAATTTATTTGTATTTTTTTATTTTAATAACTTTATCTTATTTTTTTCTTTCCTTCTTTTTTCCTCCCTTTTCTTCTGAGCCGTGTGGCTGACAGGGTCTTGGTGCTCCAGGTGGGTGTCAGGCCTGTGCCTCTGACGTCAGAGAGCCGAGTTCAGGACACTGGTCTCCCAGAGACCTCCCAGCTCCATGTAATATCAAACGGTGAAAGCTCTCCCAGAGATGTCCATCTCAACACTAAGCCCCAGCTCCACTCAATGACCGGCAAGCTATAGTGCTGGATACCCTATGCCAAACACTAGTAAGACAGGAACACAACCCCACCCATTAGCAGAGACGCTGCCTAAAAGCATAATAAGATCACAGACACCCCAAAACACACCACTGGACGTGGTCCTGCCCACCAGAAAGACAAGATCCAGCCTGATCCACCAGAACATGGGCACCAGTCCCCTCCACCAGGAAGCCTACACAACCAACTGACCCAACCTTACCCACTGGCGGGGGGCGGGGGCAGACACCAAAAACAATGGGAACTACAAACCTACAGCCTGCAAAAAGGTGACCCCAAACACAGTAAGTTAAGCAAAATGAGAAGACAGAGAAAAACACAGCAGGTGAAGGAGCAAGGTAACAACCCACCAAACCAAAGAAATGAAGAGGAAACAGGCAGTCTACCTGAAAAAGCATTCAGAGAAATGATAGTAAAGAGGATCCAAAATCTTGGAAATAAAATGGAGAAAATACAAGAAACGTTTAACAAGGACCTAGACAGCAAACAGTGATGAACAACACAATAAATGAAATTAAAAATTCTCTAGAAGGAGTCAATAGCAGAATAACTGAGGCAGAAGAACGGATAAGTGACCTGGAAGATAAAATAGTGGAAATAACTACCACAGAGCAGAATAAAGAAAAAAGAATGAAAAGAACTGAGGACACTCTCAGAGATCTCCGGGACAACATTAAATGCACCAACATTCAAATTATAGGAGTCCCAGAAGAGGAAGAGAAAAAGAAAGGGACTGAGAAAATATTTGAAGAGATTATAGTTGAAACTTCCCTAATATGGGAAAGGAAATAGTTAATCAAGTCCAGGAAGTGCAGAGTCCCATACAGGATAAATCCAAGGAGAAATATGCCAAGACACATATTAATCAAACTATCAAAAATTAAATACAAAGAAAAAATATTAAAAGCAACAAGGGAAAAACAACAAATAACATACAAAAGAATCCTCATAAGGTTAACAGCTGATCTTTCAGCAGAAACTCTGCAAGCCAGAAGGGAGTGGCAGGACATATTTAAAGTGATGAAAGGGAAAAACCTACAACCAAGATTACTCTACCCAGCAAGGATCTCATTCAGATTTGACGGCGAAATTAAAACATTTACAGATAAGCAAGAGCTAACAGAATTCAGCACCACCAAACCAGCTTTACAACAAATGCTAAAGGAACTTCTCTAGGCACGAAACACAAGAGAAAGAAAAGACCTACAATGACAAACCCAAAACAATTAAGAATATGGTAATAGGAACATACATAGCGATAACTACCTTAAATGTAAATGGATTAAATGCTCCAACCAAAAGACATAGACTAGCTGAATGGATACATAAACAAGACTCGTATAGATGCTGTCTACAAGAGACCCACTACAGACCCAGGGACACATACAGACTGAAAGTGAGGGGATGGAAAAACATATTCCATGCAAATGGAAATCAAAAGAAATCTAGAGTCCGTGGCCGCTGAGCCTGCGTATCCGGAGCCTGTGCTCCGCGGCGGGAGAGGGCACAACAGTGAGAGGCCCACGTACTGGAAAAAAAAAAAAAATTAGCTATTTCTCCAAGAAGTCCTGGTTTATTTTATTCAGAATGGTCTTGAAAAAGACCACAGTCTGGGTGCCATGGGTGCTTGGTTGGTCATTATTTCTACCTCTTTTCCGTAAATAGATAAAATATGTATCTAGTGAGTTCATACTTAAATTTCCAATTCATATTCAGGATTAAAGATTTTTATTTAAGTTCTTTTATATTAAATCTGATTCTTTTCAACTACATGAAGAATCTTAGTCCTCAAAGACAGATACAACAAAATTAAATATCCATTAATTAGTCATTTGCTTTATTCCACATAAACACACAACAGTCTCAGAAAAGAACTCCAATACTATAACCAATCATTATGATTTCTGAAAACCATTTGAAAAACTTTTGCATATGCTACCATACTTTTCTCCTTTTTAAATACTTGTACCATGTCTACATTCTATGATCAGGTAATCATTTTTAATGATTAAACTTTTTTAATATTCACATGTTAGTTCTAGAACTAACCATACAGTATATTTGATGCCTACCACCAGTACAATGATATGATAGGGTCTTTCATATCATTTTGGTTGGTAAGTTGTTCTTTAGTAGATTACTCAGGGAAAGCTCAGGAAAACAATATTCTCTAAATCCTTGCATGTTGCTAACAGTTTATGCCCTTCATACTTGATGGTCAATTTTGTTGGATATAAAAGCCTCAGTTCACATTTTCTTTCACTGAATATCTAAAATGTGTTACTTAAGTTCCTTCAGAATAGATTACTGTGGTCAAAACGTCTGGTGATAATATGATTTTCTTTCTCTTATATATCACATGCTATTTTTTTTCCTAGATGAAAAAATTTTTTCTTTATTTTTTTAGTTTTTTAAAAATATTTATTTATTTATTTATCTCTGGCTGCATTGGGTCTTCATTGCTCCTCGTGGGCTTTCTCTAGTCATGGCGATCAGGGGCTACTCTTCCTTGTGGTGCATGGGCTTCTCATTGTGGTGGCTTCTCTTGTTGCAGAGCACGGGCTCTAAGCACACGGGCTTCAGTAGTTGTGGCATGTGGGCTCTAGAGTGCGGGGTCAGTAGTTGTGGTGCATGGGCTTAGTTGCTCCATAGCATGTGGGATCTTCCTGCACCAGGGCTTGAACCCATGTCCCCTGCATTGGCAGGCGGATTCTTAACCACTGTGCCACCAGGGAAGCCCTTGTTCTTTAAACTTCAGCAATTTTACCAGAATATGACTTGGTCATAGTTATTCTAAGTCAGTGTTCTCAGATATTCAATGTACTCTTTCAATACTTATTTCAAATATTTTTATTTCGGGAAATCTTATAAAAATTATACCTTTTACTATTTGCTCTGTTCTCTTAGGTTTTCTTCTTCAGGGACTCCTATGACCCACATGTTGAAACATCTTTGCCTATCTTCAATACTTATGGGTTTTTCTCAAATACTTTTCCCCCTTTTTCTTCTCCTTTTTCTATTTTTTTTTAAAATTTCCCATTATTATTCCATTTTTATTAAGGTATCATTTGCTGTGTTTATTTACTCTTTTGCCTCTTCTAGTTTAGTCATTAATTTTTTTTTTCTTTTATTCTAATTCTTTCTTGAGTTCTGTCACCTGATTTCTGAATTTTTCTATTTCTGTTTCATATTGCTCATTCGTGTCTTTTATCATTGCCCTATTGTCTATTAATTTGTTTTGAGATAGTTATAGTTTTAAATCATTATATTATTTTTAATCATGTTCACATGATTACATTATTTTAATCATGTTTTTCTGATTAAATGCTTTCATTTTCTATAAGGATATTACTCTGATCCTTATTCTCTTTTTTTGCATATAGTAATTTTGTGTGAGACTTGAATACTTGAATACTTTTCTGTTACTCATTTTATGTAAAATTAAGTCTCCTGAGATTTTAGAAGGAGAGGAAGTTCAGGATATTTGGGGGTTTTTTTGTTTTTGTTTTTGTCTTCACAGAGCTCCCTCTTTTACAGGTTTTCATGTAGTGTGCAGAAATATGGTGTCTCACTTTCTGAGGTTTCCTGGCTCTACTCCATCTCCCACTTGTACCTGGACCTTCTCTTTCCTCTTCCTCTGTTTTCCCCTCTTGCTCAATTTTGTTTTCACTCCCAGCAGGTTTTCCCCTGTTTGAGCTCTTCTGGGAAGAAAACCTAGAGGGTCGGTCCATTTCAAGAGTTGATAGGGGTGGACTCACTAGTCCTTTATGCTTTATCACAAGGCCACCTGCCCTCACTCACTGGTAGTAGTGTCCGAGTAGTGACACTGAGTAGCGTCAGCTGATGTTCTCAAAGTGCCCACTGAACTTTTCAGTGATTACCTGTTGGTTCCTTTGAGTTTCTCCTGTTCTCAGTCCATCTGCCACTCCATTGCTTCTGTCTGCTATCTCCCACATAGATGATAATAACATACACAATCTGGTTGCTGATGATTTCTCTCTACCTGGTTGTACTTGGGGGTTCCTAGAGTTGTCATTTAGTTTTGTATTTATTCTTCTTGGTGTTCTCTGAGGTTCTGGATCTGTGGTTTGGTGTTTATCATTAATTTTGGGAAATTCCTAGTCATTTTTTCTTCAAATATTTCTGTGCTCCTCCCTTTCTTCTCCTTCTGGTATTCCCATTGCACGTATGTTACACATTTTCTAATTGGCCCACAGAATTGAATATCTGTTCTGTCTTTTTCATTCTCTTTGCATTTCAGTTTTAGAAGTTTCTATCAACATTTCTTCAAAGAAGAGTTGTTGGGTTTCAGTTTGTTCAGCTTTTTTCTTGTTGTGGCATTGGGAGAGAAAAATTCTAATCTCCTTACATGCCGGACTAGAAACTGAAGTCTATTTAGTTCTGTTGTAAATTTTGTTCATGGGTTTTTTGTTTTGCCATATACTTTATATGTGGGGGTTTAGGAGGGTCAAAAAATATACAGACACTGCTATCCTCTAAAAATCAGAAATAATGTTTAATGATAATAAAGTAAGAGGCATTTGGCACAAAGTAATTCAATGTTACAACTTCAGCTAAGTTTCTTGGTTTAAAAATGATTTAATAAACATTTAATTATAAATTAACAAGCAGGGACTTCCCTGGTGGTCCAGTGGTAAAGAATCCGCCTTCCAATGAAGGCGACGCGGGTTCAATCCCTGGTCGGGGAACTAAGATCCCACATGCCATGGGGCAACTAAGCCCACGTGCCACACTACTGAGCTTGTGTGCCTCAACTAGAGAGCCCGCACGCCACAAACTACAGAGCCCACGCTCTCTGGAGCCCGTACCACAACTAGAGAGAAGCCTGCGCCCCGTAACGAAGAGCCCTCATGCCACAACTAAGACCCGACACAGCCAAAAATAAAATAAAAATAAATTTAATAAAAAACTACTATATTTTAAAAATTCTGAAAAAGTTTAAAAAAATAAATTAACAAGCAAAAGACAAGAATTCCCTTAGTAAAAAGCAGAAAATATATTTACAATCAGGCAATTTATAGAAGAAAGTCAAATAAACATGAAGATTTTGAAACTCATTAGTAAACAATCGAACACCTATTAGAACAACAATGAAATATCAATTTTAACCCTGTTAGTCTAGCAAAAATTAGAAAACTGGGTAATACTAAGTGCTGATAGGGTTGTAGTTTATAGAAACCCTGATAGAGAGCCTGGAAAGGTTTTGTTTTGTTTTTTTATTTTATTTATTTATTTTTGGCTGTGTTGGGTCTTTGTTGCTGTGCACGGGCTTTCTCTAGCTGCAGCAAGCAGGGGCTACTCTTTGTTGCAGTGTGTGGGCTTCTCATTGGAGTGGCTTCTCTTGTTGCAGACCACGGGCTTTAGGCACGTGGGCTTCAGTACTTGTGGCATGCGGGCTCAGTAGTTGTGGCTCATGGGCTTAGTTGCTCCCCAGCATGTGAGATCTTAGTTCCCTGACCAGGGCTTGAACCCGTGTCCCTTGCATTGGCAGGTGGATTCTTAATCACTGTGCCACCTGGGAAGTCCCCTGGAAAGGTTCTTACAGGCAGACTTTTTTTTTTAAGTGAAAGAGACTTTATGGGGGGGGCGGGTGGGGAAGAGGGAATGTGTGCATAAACTAATGCCACCATTTTGCAGTGAAATCTGGTACTTCTTAGTCAAATTAAATAGATGCATATCCTGTGATCCAGCAATGCCATTCCAGGAGATACATCCCAAGTAAACTCTCAGGCTAGATGTATGAAGAAACAATATGAGATTGTGCTATTGGTTTCCATCACTGGAGATGTAAATAGGTGAAACGTGGTGAATTCACATCATGACGTCTTATGTAGCAATTAGAAACAACAGATCTATAGCAATATGCATAGATCTTTAAAACCTGAACGCTTAGTGAAAAAGGTAAGAACCCAAATTGAGATCCATAACGCATTACAGCATATATAAATGTTTTAAACACATGCTAAAAAACAAAAAAAAAATACACATTTTACAAAAACTGATACAAAAAGAGAACATACATTAACCAAATTAGAATGGCTGCTGTGACAGTAATGACAATAGGAAAGGAGATAAAGAGGAACACAATAAATAAATAGATTTTTTTAAAAAAAGAGCAAGATCTTATCAATGATGATAAATTTCCTTAAACTGAGAAGTATATCAACTCATTTCTCCACATCTGAATTTCCATAATGTTTTAAAGTAAACTTAAATATTGTCTCTATCAAAACCTGTACTTCTTGAGAATACCTCAAACCACAAAGTACTATTTATTTTCCTTGTCCTATTAGCATCTCCTCTAATTATTTTCCATTCTTTGACTTCCTTTTTTAGAAGCATTTCTAACCTCATAAATTTTTATTCATCTGACTCATTTATTTATTTACTCAATAAGTATTTAAGTGTCTACTCAAATATTAAGTGTACATAAAGTATTGTTGGGCACTAAGAGGATATTCGGGAAATGTCTTATGATCCCTTTTTCCGGAACGTTTATTCTAATGGTGGGTGTAAAGCATTAACCCATGAAACAGCTCAAAACAGTCCAAGGCAGTACTGATTTAGTGTCTAAAAATGAGAGGTGAATGTTAACATGTGATGGGATCCAGAGAAGAGATCAGTGAGGATTGGGGTAGATGGGAAAAATCTGTCGAAAGCGTCAAGGTGCAGGACTTCCCTGGCACTCCAGTGGTTAAGACTCCAAGTTTCCACTGCAGGGGGCATGGATTCGATCCCTGGTCAGGGAACTAAGATCCTGCATGCCGTGCGAGGTGCAGCAAAAAAGAGAAAAAGAAAGAGTCTAGGTGCATTGGATCTTTTTTTTTTTTTTTGGCTGCGTTGGGTCTTCGTTGCTGAGTGAGGACTTTCTCTAGTTCTCCATTGCAGTGCGCAGGCTTCTCCTTGCGGTGGCTTCTCTTGTTGCAGAGCACAGGCTCTAGGCACCCAGGCTTCAGTAGTTGTGGCACATGGGCTCAGTAGTTGTGGCTCGCAGGCTGTGGAGCACAGGCTCAATAGTTGTGGTACATGGGCTTAGTTTTTCCGTGTCATGTGGGATCTTCCCGGACCAGGGCTTGAACCCATTTCCCCTGCATTGGCAGGCAGGTTCTTAACCACTGCACCACCAAGGAAGTCCTGTGCACTGGGTCTTACATAATGAGTAGGAGAGAGAGAGAGAGAGAGAGAGAGAGAGAGAGAGAGAGAGAGAAGAGCATTCCAAGCAGGGATATGTCTTTTTACAAGTCACAAAATTAAGACTGAATAAAGCATAATCAGAAAGCATAAAACTAGAGGGTAGGAACTGAGGTAAGGAATTAAGGGCAGTAAGATTAAACCAGGGGCTTCCCTGATGGCTCAGTGGTTAAGAATCTGCCTGCCAATGCAAGGGACACGGGTTCGAGCCCTGGCCCGGGAAGATCCCACATGCCGTGGAGCAACTAAGCCCGTGCACCACAACTACTGAGCCTGCAAGCCACAACTACTGAGCCCACGTGACACAACTACTGAAGCCTGCACGCCTAGAGCCTGTGCTCTGCAACGAGAAGCCACGACAATGAGAAGCCCACGCACCACAACAAAGAGTAGCCCCAGCTCACCGCAACTAGAGAAAGCCTGCACACAGCACCGAAGACCTAACATAGCCAAAAATAAATAAATAAATTTATAAAAAAGAAAAAAAAAGATTAAGCCAGCAGAGAACAAATTACAGAGGACTTGAAGGTCTAACCTAGTAATCTTGATTTTATACTGTAGGTAGCAGGAAGCTTCTGGAGGTTTTTTGATTTGGGAACTGAATAGATTTTTCTGTGTTATATTATCACATGAAATCTTTCACCAAATACTGCTCAGGATCATAGCTCTCTTTCTGTCCAGTCCCACAAAGACAGACCTTGTCCAAGATCGGTCCAGTGAACTACTACAACCCCTTCATTGCTCCCCTCCCTCCCCGACTTGCTGCCTTTTTTCCTTCACTTCTTCCACTTCTTCCACTTCATAACTTGACCTCATTCCATCAGAGTTTGGGTTAGGTGTGTTTCCCCGGCATCCTATGCTTGCCTCTACCACATTAATTGATCATTATTTTATTCATCAAATTTTTAGTGACCCCCTACTGCCTTCTAGGCTGAACCCACAGTAATGAGCAAAAACAGAACCAAACCCTGCCCTCATGTAGCCTAGAAGCAGAGAGAGAAGCTATCATATTTTGGAATCCTATTTTTCACCGTAGAATGTATTGCACTGCATTTCAACTGAGCTCAGAGTGTCCCGCACTTTGTAGATGCTCAATAAATGTTTACTGAATGAATGAATGTGAAGATGCTTGGAGAATCTTACTCATATGGCCACAAGCATTATCATCAGTCTTGGATTGATAATGGCAATCTCATCCCTTCTCAGAACTGCTTATCACATAAAAACGTAAACTCTAGGTCAAAGGTCGGCAAACTTTTTCTGTAAAGTGCTAGCTAGTAAACATTTTAGGCTTTATAAGCCATATAGTGTCTGTCACAACTACTCAGCTCTGCTATGGTTGTGCAAAAGCAGCCACAGGCAATATGTAAACAAATGAATGTGGCTGGTTCCAATAAAATATTATTTATAAAAACAGGTGGTGGTCTGGATTTGGCACGCAGGCCCTTGTCTGCCACCCTGTGCTGTAGATCAGGGGTCCCCAACCCCGGAGCTGTGCACTGGTACGGGACCACGGCCTGTTAGGAGCGGGGCCGCATAGCAGGAGGTGAGCAGCTGGCGAGCAAGCAAGTGAAGCTTCATCTGCCGCTCCCTGTCGCTCCCCGTCGCTCGCATTGCCGCCTGAACCATCCCCCACCTGTGGAAGAATTGTCTTCCATGAATCCGGTCCCTGGTGTCAAAAAGGCTGGGGACTGCTGCTGTAGAGGATGCCACTTCTGTCAATTTTTCAGGGCTGCCTTCGTGCTTAGTCCATACTCTGTTCTTTAGTCAGGTAAATTTACTTGCTACACCCAACAGCTGAGTTCCCCCTTAAACTCATGTCTGACACCTGTAAGTGTGGTACTGTGAAAGAGTATATAATTTGGAGCTCAAAAGACCTGCTTTATTTATTGATTGACCTTTTGCCAAGTTACTTTAGCATTATTGAACCTTTATTTCCTCACGGTAAATGGAGTTTGTTTTTATTTTTTAATCCTGATTATGAAGATCAAGTGCGAAATGTATATTGAGAACTGAACACAATGCTTACATAGAGTAGACAGTTCACAAATATGCCCCCCCCCATATCTTTGCCCAGTTATGTTCTTTTCCTCTTTTAAATCAAGTCATCAGATATTTATGGAGGATCTACAGTTTCAGGTGCCTTTAAAACTATTCTAAATCCTCCCTGATATCTCTCTTGACCACTGGGTCTCCAAATTGCATATAACACAATACACCTGGGAGCCTAAAAGTACCGATGGTTGAGTCCCAACACTAGGTATTCTGATACAAGTGTTATAAAGAGTGGCCTGAGCATCAGAATTACCCACAGATAATTTCAGTATAGAGCAAATTTGAGAGTCACTGCTCCAGATAGGACTCTGGGTTCAATCAATTCAGAAGCTCTCTTCTTCCATCTTTCCAACTGCCTTCTCTTTAACAGTTAGTACCTGTACGCACACCCTTATAGAGTTAGAATTGATTGAGTTCTCCCAGCGATTACTTACTCATATTTGGATATATTTATGTTAAGGAAAGAGGAAAAAAGAGAATCAAGTAATTCTCTTACCTTGCATTTGACATTTGTTGTTTAATTATCAGGCATCCATTCCCCTTTCTTGTGGCAACAACCTTGATTTTTATCTGGGGATCCTCCTCTCCCCACTCTCAGTTCGCTTGGCCTGCTTGAGGCTTTATTCCTGGCCCCTAGAAGCTCATGAAACCAGTACACTAACATCCTGGTTTCAGTTACTGTTGGTCCACTCTGAGCAACTGTCACGGTTTAGTTTTCTAGGATTGCTGAAAGACACTCACTTTTTTTCTGCTGGATTGGAATCTGAAAGAATATGGTTCTTGGAGATTCTGGCAGCTATTTTATAACCTCAAAGAGAAAGCCTGTCTGAGAACAGAAGAAGAGAAAGAGAGACAAGACAGACAAAGAGAGAGATATCACTTTGTGCCACAGTGTCTAGCTATTTCTCAAGCCAGGTGCACCATCAAACTGCTATATGAGCCAATAAATCACCTTTGCTTCCGCTTCCGCTTCTGCCAATTTTAGTCAGGTATTCTATCACTGGCAACCAAAAGAATCCCAAACTGATACAGCCTCCTCTCATCTCCCTCAGAACCCAATTTACCAGCCATACACACAGAGATTACGTGCCAGAGTCAATCACCAACCATTCGTTCAATACATGTACTGAGTGCCTACTGTATATGATGCTCAGCCTAGGAGGAGGGATTATAGTAGAATGCCATCATTACGAACTGCACAAAATTTTGTGGAAAGAATACTCAACAACAATGCCATCCTACTGTGTGTGAGGCCCTGTGCTAGGTATTGAGGACAGAAAGGATCATAAGACAGGGTCTGTATTCTCCAGGGTTTGCCATCAAATTGGAAAGATGGCATGCACATAAAAAGCTAAGCAGCAATCTGGGATGTTAGATGCACGGATTCCGGAAGATGGATGTCAAATGCAAAGTAAGATGCCTCGGCAGAAAATCTTAAATAAGCACAGGAACCATGACATTTTCATTTCCCTTTGAACCCAAATTAGCTAGAAAAGGGAAGGAAACTGTTACAAAAAGTAGAAAATAAGAAGAGGTAACATGAAGGGAAGAGAGAGTAGAGGCTTTGAAAGTTGTTCTAAATATTTTTTTAATTAAAACAATAAGTCATTTTGTGGATTTTATCTGCTTGAAAATCAACTGTGCTAATTTTTTAAAAATTTAAATATTACGTAAATCTCTTCATTCATTTATTCGACACTGTCATGTGCCTGTTACGTGCCAGACACTATTATATACACTGAGGTTTTAGAATTAAATTTAAAAAGTTCCTACCAGTTACATTCTAATATCTTCAAGGTAGAAAATAGACTTTCTCATTCAATCCCCAAAAACGGCGACTCTAAATGATTCGGTAAATACACACACAGACATTGTAAATGTAGATACTGGTTTATTTGTTTTTACCAAAAAATGAGAATACTGTACACTATACCTACTACCTCACTATTTTTTTTGAAACTTGCTTTTTAAAAAAAATAACTTAGAAATATTATTTGGACTGCCTTCATGTTAATAAATATAGATTCACCTCATTCTTTTTTACAGGTTATGTAGTATGCCATTGTCTTTAACTGCTGTTCTGTTCATTAACATTTAGTTCTTTCCAGGTTTTCACAATGATGAGCAATGTTGTTGTAAAAAACAGGTGGCATTTTCCATAATTTTTCAAACACTCAGAAGAAAAGTATTAATTACAGTTCTCCAAAATGGAAAGGTTTGGTTCATACTGGGAAAGAGGTGAATTAAATTCCTTTCAGATAAAGACCATTTTCTACTTCCTTTTTAATTCATCACTGACATATTGAGTACTGAATAAAGTTTTACACAAGTGACTAGAAGATATCTTCTAAAATCCATTAATGTAAGTGCAGACTTAAAAATAAATAATCAATAGCTCATTCCACAAAGTCTTCTATGTACCCAGGACTATTCTAGGCCTCAAAAAAGAGAAATTCTGTATTTTTCTTGAAATAAAAGGTCACCACAATTGAAATGGGCAAGAACAGAGTCTTCTAATGAAAGCACTTCTATTATACCCAAATATCATTTTCCTTTTCCAGAAAGACAATAATTGAAATATCATTATAGGTTTAATTTATAAAATTGTTATGACTACTTCAAATAGATTTCAAGAAACAAGAAAAAAATCATCTTGCTAAACAAAAACAGACAGCTAATATATTTCTATTAGAATTATTTGACCTTTGAAGTCTGCCACCAGATGTTCCATCCAGTTCCACCTTGGCTATTTCCAATAATCAAAATTATTTATGTCTTTTTGTTCACAAAAAATTGTTTCCAGTCTATTTACGGAACAGTCCAACATTCCATTAATGCAGAAAGACATTTCAATAACAGTTCAATTAACTAAATAAACTGTATAATTAATAGAAATGATTTTTTTAGGAGGAAAATGAAACCATTTTGTTTGGCATGTATGTTTTAAATTCTTGGTTTTGGCCTGTGATCACTTAAAAACAACCTCCAAACACATCTAAATGGTTAACTATAAATGCAAGATTATGCCTTTTGCATTTTATGGTGTATAAAATCTAGCATAAGAGAAAATAAACCCAAAGAGGTCCAATCACTTACCTTCTTCATAACCACAGCCAGGGTAAACTTCACTCAGCCTTCAGCCATTGAATTTTATCCTGAGGTTCCCATCTACCACACAATCAGATAAACCCCAATTTGTGGGAGCAACTAATGGAAATGGTGATATAAAAAGAATTGCCAAACGAATTTCCATGTGCTTAACCTCAAAGGGAGAAACTGCAAAGTGAATTGAGAAAAGTTTTTTAGCTGCTTTTAAACCCAAGGGGCTGATTTCACTTCTACTGAACTTGTGACTAAGATTGCCTGGTCGGGAAATGATTAACACTCATGTTGTCGTCATCTGCTTGAGCTCTCCAGCTGCAGGAAACGGGCTGAGGGAACCTTATCAATCCTGGGAATGTGTGCTGTGAATATACTGTCCTCCTGAGCTGCCATTGAGTTATTTTAAATAAAAATGTATTTAAAACCTCTGCCAACTTTGTTAGTGGTTATTTTATTAAAACTATTATTATCAAACATTTTATTTTTATTTTTCATTTCTTTACCACCCCGTTAAAGGAAAGATCATCACTTAGATCCTTTTTCTTTAAATTCCAAAGTTTTATAAGTAACATTAGCAATACCTCTGTGTTCTCTCAGCCTTGTTTCTCTTCCCAGCCATGCTTGTGTCTAAAGCTTCAGTGTCCTTTTGAACTGCCAGTTTTCAACTCATCTGGAAAACAGGGGCATGAAAAAATGAGGACTTAATAGGTATACATAATTTGGAGGCATTAGATAGCCATCAAAGGATCTTCTGTTCTTTAAAATGATTGTCGTGAATGGCATCTACTACCTGATGAGTCCTTCATAAATATTTGTAGAAGAAAAGAAAAATCTCATCTAAATATGAGAAAGAAATGGCAGAGATTTATTTAGATAAACTTCTGTGCAGTATTTGTGAATAGGAGCCTGAGATGATATTGCAAATGCATGGCTTCTCTAAGAAGGGGTTTCACTCCAACAACAGGGAGTAGTAAATGGTGCATTTCAGGTCAAATGGCCAAGGAAAGTTGAAACTGGGTTTCAAATACAGTGCTGAGTAAAGAGTTTAAGAACTAGTTGTCAGTTGTGTTTATTACACTATAAACTTCATTCTTCTCATAGCCTTAGGTTGCTGATTCAGGAGTAGATTGATGACTCAAGAGTTCATATCACCCTTCCTGAGGTATTTTCCATGAATTGTCAAGTTCCTTTTAGGAACTCAGTTGCATCACCACCAAAGAAAGCAAGTTTGAAGTGTTTCAATGCTATAAAACAATTCCAAACAAATTCAACTAGTTTTTCCCTTTGCACCTTTATATTGTTTTTGTCTCTGAAAAATAACAGGCACTCTGAGTTTCAAATATTCTTTGCATGCCTGCATGCTGCACACTTTACAGTCCTAACTACCACACCTTCACTTTATTTTGCTGGGCCACAAGAAACAGCTAGGAAGTTGAAGGAAAATGCCTCCTCCCCACCCCCCCCCCCCCAAGCTTTAAGCCATCTTAGTTGTTTATCATTGTAACAGTGCCTGGATCATAATGAGCACTGAATAATCATTTGTCATTATTATTCAGTTGTACAAAAGAATAGTGTCCACAAGCATACGAAAAAAACAAAAAGCAAAAACAAACAAACAACAACAAAAACAAATCTTCCAGAACTGAAGTTCTTAACCTAGATTTTAAGGGAACCTGAGGTTCTGGGAACACCCTGAACTATGTGTAAAATTTACAATTGTGTGCATTTTTCTGGGGAAAACGTGGTTAGTATTCATCAGATCCTTAACTGAATGAGTCAATAACACACATAGAAAAGGGCAAGAAACACCACCTCAGAGAAACATTAAAAATATGTAGTCTCAAAAGAGAGAGGACCAAAATAAGAAAGAGGTGAAATTATAACTAACATCACAGAGATTAAAAAAAAAATCATAAGAGAATACTACCATCAGTTATATACCAACAAGCTAGACAACCTAGAAGAAATGGATAAATTTCTAGAAACATACAATCTTCCAAGACTGAATCAGGAAGAAACAGGCAATCTGAACAGAACAATCACTAGTAGTGAAACTGAGTTAGTAATCAAAAACCTCCCAGCAAACAAAAGTCCAGGACCATACAGCACCACAGGGAAATTCTACCAAACACATAAATAAGAGCTAATATCTATCTTTTTCAAACTACACCAAAAAAATTGAAGAGGACGGAAAATGCTCAGATTCATTCTATGAGGCTACCATTACCCTGATACCAAAACCAGACAAAGACACTACAAAAAAAAGAAAATTACAGGCCAATATCTCTGGTAAACACAGATGCAAAAAAATTCATCTAAATATTAGCAAATCAAATCCAACAATATATAAAAAGGATTAGGGACTTCCCTGGTGGCACAGTGGTTAAGAATCCGCCTGCCAATGCAGGGCACATGGGTTTGATCCCTGGTCCAGGAAGATCCCACATGCCACAGAGCAGCTAAGCCCGTGCGCCACAACTACTGAGCCTGTGCTCTAGAGCCCGCTAGCCACAACTACTGAACCCATGCGCCACAACTACTGAAGCCCGTGTGCCCTAGAGCCCGTGCACCGCAACTACTGAGCCCATGTGCTGCAACTACTGAAGCCTGCACGCCTAGAGCCCATGCTCTGCAACAAGAGAAGCCACTGCAGTGCGGTGCCAGCGCACCGCAACGAAGAGTAGCCCTCACTCACCCCAACTAGAGAAAGTTCGTGCACAGCAAAAAAGACCCAGCGCAGCCAAAAATTAAAAAATAATAAATAAATAAATTTATATATATAAAAAAGAAACTTTCAGGGAAGGATTCTGTTACCTCCATAATATGGCAAAGCCCAATATTAGCTATTTTGAGTGACATACAATATCACTACCTATTTTTATTATATTACGAGGTTACTATAATTAAAGCATAATAAACACACATGAACAAATGATCACAGTTCATGTTCCTTTGACTCTCAGAGTCAGTTAATGATAGCCATACTCATGATATTACAAAGTAACTAGACCTAAATGATAAGAAAATGCAAGCGCCTGAAACCAGCATTACTTTTACGTGGTCAAAGCAAATATCTCTCTTCATGCTTTAATTTGATATATTTGCAATAACGCTAATGCCAGCATTAGGCATCATCCTAAGATGCTACTTGAGTCTTACCTGAGATGATTTCATCCTCACCCAGACTGGGGAGTTGGTGCTGGGTTGCAGAGAAGTCCCTAAGTAATGTAACTCTTCATATCTGACATTTGAGCAGAGAGAAGGAATCCCAGCTGGGTTCAAAAGAAACAGGGAAGGCAGGACACTGGGACAGGGAATGAAGCCTAGAGCTGGAAACTGAACTCAAGCAGGAAATATCTCAGACTGGAAGAACATACACTGCTCCATCTACCCTCATAGCTACTGGGCGACTCACAGATCACTGTGGTAACTCAGTCTCTGGAGGATGGTAGAGACCACTCCTTCTCCTATATTTTCCCACCCTTTCTAGAAAGATGCCATCAGGTTTATCAACTTCTATCCCCTCAAAATTCCTTCCAAAGGAGAGAAGTACATTCCTCCCCAACAAATGCTTTGGAGGAGAGAGCGTGTGTGAGGAACCCAACCACCATCATTTATTGAGTACCCATTAAACACTGGGTGCTTGCTTTACATTCATTTTCTTATTTATTCTTAACAGCAATTTTATATGGTAGGCACTATAATTATTCCTATTTTACAGACCAATCCTTCTCAGGCTCAAAGTAGTGTAATTTAGAAAGCAGTATGCCAGAACTCTCTAATTTTCATCACAATGTTTTATCTATAATCTTCTCATTTTATTCTCATTTGGTATAAACCTTTACATCTTCATTTCTGAACCACTATACTTGCTGCCTACCTGGTGTCTTATCCTCCAGAGTCTATGTCCAATTCATTCTGCACAGTGTCATATTAGCATGCACACACACATGCACACAAACACACACACACACACAGCCCCTCAAGCATAAGTGAGCCAGTCTAGAGTCCTCACCACTGCAAGGGGATGGAGTAGATAATAATAAACACTTTTCTGGCTTCACAGAAAAAGGTAGAATTGTCAACACTTTAATATTCATGCTTCTTTCATATTTTCAGTGACATTTTCAGGTTTTTTTTTTAAGATGTATTTGGGTATATTTAATCTTTAGAAGCCATTGACCAGAACACTGTCAAATATTAGAGTAAATAAAATCTATTGACTATGATTCTGATATAATGAAACACATGAGCGACGTTTCCAACTGCAAAGGCAGCTTGAAGCATTATTTTGACTTGGCATCACTAAGTGACACTTGGCCCAAGGAGGCCATAGTTCTCGGCCACTTGATGGTCATTTGCACAAGGCTGATTGTTTCATAGAGCCATTAGTACTCTATGACAATGCAGTCATAGCTGGATTAACACTTGATAAGCAGCAAAGATGAGCGAAAAAAAAAAAGGTCCCTTACACTAAGTGACCCGCAATTAAAAAAACAAGATCCATAGCAAAATTGCGTACAGGTCAGAAAAAAATGTGACAAAGAAAATTCTACTGAGCCTTTGCAAAAAGACCAAAAAGGAATATATCTTGTCTCAAATTTGACTTTCACTTAGAGCTTTGCAAATCCTAGAACCATATGTATTATCTATATAAAATGTTGATGGGTTACCCACCCTAAAACTAATATGAATCATATATATATAAGTATGCAGTTGTCAACAAGTGCATGCTCTCAGATAATTACTTAGTGGAGTTATCTTGTCTACCTTTCTGGTGGTTGGGACATCTCTGAGGGTAAGGATCATGTTTCCTGACGACTCTCTATAAGCCTCTGGCTTTGAGTCCTCGAAAATAATTCTTTGAAATACATCAATAATTTGATTTGACTTCTGCTAAGATCCATCTTCTTTGATTTCTCCTAACCACCATGGCACCTGGCCAAATAGAAACCCCTTTCCCTGTCCTTGGTTTGAGAGATGGTACACTCTCTTCCCCTGTTTCTGACTGCCCTTCTTCTGCCTCCTACCCTTTCTATAGTTTTAAAGAGGCAGTGGTCCTAGGTATGTGGCCAGAGTCTTCTTTCTGTCTTCTCCCTCAATATCTCAATTACTCCTTTCGCTTCAATGGGCACCTCCAGGCAAATGACTCTGAAATCTAGTACTTCAGCCCCAAGTCTTCTCCAGCTTGAGATTGCCTGACTACCTGCTGAACATTTGCAGCCGCCACCAAGTTCAGTTCAACAATACTGAACTGGCCTTGCACTCATTCTCACAATTCCCATTCTTACTTCTCTACTTCTAGCAATGGTTCATTATTGTCTCTCTTACCAAGGTCTGAAACTTCAGTGTCATGTTTTATCTAACTCTCTCTCTGTCTCAGGGTCCTTTCCCACTCACTAGTATATCTAATCATTGCCTAAGTTTTATGGGGTTTTTTTCCTTCATTAAAAAAACTCTTGGGGGAGGGACTTCCCTGGTGGTCCAGGGGGTAAGACTCCACGCTCCCAATGCAGGGGACCCAGGTTCAATCCCTGGTCGGGGAACTAAGATCCCACATGCATGCCACAACTAAGAAGCCCACAGGCCACAACTAAAAGTCCGTATGCTGCAACTAAAAGATCCTGAATGCCGCAAGGAAGATCCCACGTGCCACAATTAAGACCCAGCGCAGCCAAAATAAACAAATAAAAATAAATGATATAAATAAAATGAATATTAAAAAAAAAACCTCTTGGGGGAATTCCCTGGCGGTCCAGTGGTTAGGGCTCCATGCTCCCACTGCAGGGAGCATGGGTTCAATCCTTGGTCAGGGAGCTAAGATCCCCCATGCTGTGCATGGCGCAGCCAACAAAACAAAACAAAAAACTCTTGGGAGGGAGAGGGAAAAACTGAAGATGCTGGAGACAAAAAAAAAAGTCAAAGGAGGAGATGAGAAGGAGGGGATCAAGGATTTGGAGGGAATTATTAGTCTTAAACAAGAAGGGCAATGTTTAAGATCGGAGAACATAAACAAAGACAAGTATAGGTATGAATAAGTGTATGGGGGTATGTGGGGAAAGAATGAGTACTGAAGGACAACATACATTGTAGCCTAGGAAGAGAATGGTTATGAAGAATTAAGGACATGGGAATTTCAAGATGAAATAATTAATAGCATATCTTGGCACAAAGATGCCAAGGAACATGAAGAATGATAGAGGATCACTAGATTTGCAAAACCATCCATTGGTGTCATACAGGAGTGTATTTTTAGGAGAATGGTGATGATAGAAGCTTGATTATAAGGGTGGAAAAAGAAAAGAGATATAAAGACAAATAAAGGGATATAAATAACAGGAAAACAAAACAAAACTCTGGAATTCCCTGGCAGTCCAGTGGTTAGGACTTGGCGCTTTCACTGCTGTGGCCCAGGTTCAATCCCTGGTCAGGGAACTAAAATCTAAGATTTCGCAAGCTGCTCAGCCAAAGACAAAAACAAAAAAACTCTTGCCTCCATTCTTTCTTTTTTAAATTATTTTTTACTCCTACTGTCATTATCCTACTTCAGCCATTCAGCCCCAAACTTCTGGGTAATTGGGATTATTGTAATTTCCTCCTGGTTGGTATCCTTCTCTCTTCTCTATCTCTTTGCTACCAAATAAAATTTCCACAGAGCATGACTTCAGTAGTATCCTTCCCCGATCAATAAGCTTCAACAACAGTATTTCATAGTTTAGATGAGGGTACCTCAAACTTCAGTGTGCACATGAATCACCTGGGGCTCTTCCTAAAATGCAGATTGAGATTCAACTGGTCTGGAGTGAGGCCTGAGACTGCATTTCTAGGTCCCAGGTGATGTGGCTGAAGGTTTATGACCTTGGTCATGTCCAAGTTACATTCTCCTCATCTATCACATGGGAAGACTAATAGCTAATAAAAGGCCACCCTGCCCTCACCCTTGTCCCATTCAGTCTATTCTCAATAAAGCAGAACGATTTTGTTATATGTAAGTCTGATCATGTCACTCCTCTGATCAAGATTCCAATGTCTTCCTTCTCAGGCAAAAAGAAAGTCCTCACTATGGCCTGCAAGGCCTACATGATCTCACCCCCACCCTTTGCCCACCTGACTGCATCTCCCTGCACTCTCCTTCTTGCTCACTCTATTCCAGCCACACTGCTTTTCTTGTGTTGAGAACACAACAAGCTCCTTCCTCTGGGCTTTTGCTCTCATCTTTTCTTCTCCCTAGAATGCTTTTCCTCCAGGCAGTTGCACAACTTGATCCTTCACTTCCTTTAAGCTTGGACTCCAAGGTCATTCTCTGACTGATATCTTCCTCAGCCCACTATCTACAACTGCAAACATCTCTCCTTCATCACCATTTCCTCACATCCCCTTCCTTGCTCTATTTTTCTAAGTAACATTTATCCATATCTAGTATACCAAATATTTTCCCTGTGTAATGTAAGCTCCAGAAAGGTATAGATTCTAGTCTGCTTCATTTAACTATTCATAGATTTCTGTTTCTTTTAGTTGATTCCCCAACACCTAGAAAACTGCCTGGAACATAATAGGTATATTAATAAATATTTGTTAATTGAATGAGGAATGAAGGTATGAGTGATAGTATCCACTTCTAGGATTATTATGAGGATAAATAAGATAACACCCATAAAGCATTTAACACAGTACTTGACCAATTTCACAGAAACAGAATAAAATGGTTGCCAGGTACTGGGGAGGAGAGGAAAATGGGTGATATAGATTAAATGGGCACACGTTTTCAGTTCTAAGAAGTATGAGGATCTAATGTAGAGCATGGTGACTACAGTTATGAATATGATATTATGTATCTAAAACTTGCTGAGGGTAGATCTTAAGTATTCTCACCACACACACAGAAGAGTTACCTATGTTAACTATATGAGGTGCTATAGTTAACTATATGTTAACTACTTTGATAATCATTCTACAATATATATGTATACCAAATCATGATGTTGTACACTTTAAATATATACAATTATACTTGTCAATTATTCCTCAGTAAAGTTTAAAAAATACAGTGCTTGAAATATAGAACCATAGTTCTTTGATTCTAACTCAATTGTCCATCAACAGTAAAATGGAAAAATAAATTGTGGTAAATTCATACAGTGGAATTCTTTGAAGCCATGAAAATAAACAGCTACATGTAATAGTATGGATAAATCTAAGTAACATAATGTTGAGTAAAAGAAGCCAACAAATAAGGAAATAACATATATTTGTGTGTATGTTTGTTTAACAATGGGCAAAAACTAATCTGGAGTGGTAGAATTTTTTTTTTTTTTTCTGCTGGGCCGTAAGGCTTGCAGGATTCTCACTTCCTCAACCAGGGACTGAACCCAGGCCATGGCAGTGAAAGCCTGGAATCCTAACCACTAGGCCACCAGGGTACTCCCTGGAGTGATAGAATTTAAAATATTAGTAACCTCTGATGGTGGGACAAGAATGACCGAAGATGCATAAAGTAGGCATCTGAGGTGCTGATTATGTTTTTTTTCTTGATCTATGTGGTGCTTACACAGCTGTATTTACTGTGTAAGAATTCAATGAGTTCCACATTTATGTGTGCACTCTCTGTATGTTACATTTCAATACAAACATTTCCTTTAAAAAAGAGAAAATAGTCTTTAGACTAGGAAACACAAAGCAAAATTAAGGTAAGAGAAATTAATCAAAATTTCATGTAATAAATGTCTAGACCTGATGGTCTAGACCTCTTCTCTTTACTTGCCAATCAGAGCACACTCAGTCAGCATTTTCCTTCCAGACAGGAGGTTAGAAGATTCTTCCCTGGGAACTCTGACTAGTTGGAAGAAAAGACCTAAAAGTATTAATATTAGGAGTTCCTCAAAATAAGGCATAGCCAGACCACTGTCTAATGAAGGTGCCAGTTGACAGGCTTCACACATGCACAGAGCACGTAATAAGCTTTTTACTATCCAAATCTTAAATATGAACACATAGCTAAGAACTACTGGATATTTAAAAAAATATTTAATAGGAGTAAAAGGAGAAAAAATTTTCAAATAAGAAATCATTCCTACACTTACCGAGTTAGGATCATATTACATCCATGAACAAGAATAGGATTGTTATTTTGAAGGGAATAATCTGAGAACAAGCAAAAGTTCTTAAAAATTAAAAGTATGGTAGGAGAAATAAAAAACTCTACAGAATGGTTGGAAGATAAAATTGAAAAAAATCTTCCAGGAAGTAGGACAAAAAGACAATGATATAAAAAATAGGATGGAAAAGCTAAGAAAATTAACAGACCAGTTTGAGAAGTCCAAGATAGAGAGAAGAGAAAATCCAGAGTCAAGGATATTATCAAAGAATAGATTTTTTTTTAATTACCTAGAATACATAATTTCCAGACTGAATGAGCACCTAACACAAAGAATGAAACGAGAGTCAAACTGCTGTGAAATTCTACAACAGTGTCAATGAATAAAAACTCCTACAAGCTTTCAACAGAAAAATGTCACACAAAAACTGATGAATCAAACTTCCCTGGTGGTGCAGTGGTTAAGAATCCGCCTGCCAATGCAGGGGACAGAGGTTCCCACATGCCATGGAGCAACTAAGCCCGTGCGCCACAGCTATTGCCTAGAGCCCTAGCACTGCAACTACGGAAGCCCGTGTGCTCTAGGGCCCGCGTGCTGCAACTACTGAGCCTGCGTGCTGCAGCTACTGAAGCCCGAGTGCCCAGAGCCCATGCTCTGCAACAAGAGAAGCCACCACAGTGAGAAGCCCACGCACCTCTATGAAGAGTAGCCCCCGCTGGCTGCAACTATGACCCAACGCAGCCAAAAACAGAAGAAAAAAAAAAAAAGATGAATCAGAAGAAGATTGGGGGAATTCCCTGGCAGTCCAGTGGTTAGGACTCAGAACTTTCACTGCTGTGGCCTGAGTTCAATCCTTGGTCTGGGAACTAAGATCCCGTAAGCTGTGCTGTGTGGCCAAAAGAAAAAAAAAAAAAAGAAAGAAAGAAAAGAAGAAGAAGTTGGGAAGTCTAACTCCAAGGCTGGTGCAACTGTCCGAGGATCTTAGGCCACCATAACCCTTCAATATTTCTGCTGTGCAACCTTTAGTATGTGATTTCTGACTTCATTGTTACAAGATGGCTGCTGCCTAACCACATAAAAGACATATGACTATGTTAATTAATTAACAAAGGATAAAATTTAAGAGCAATCCCTAATAAAATATCTATTTGAGTTTTCTAGGTATGATATTTTAAAAATCTACATAGAGATCATTTTCTCTTTTCTTCTCCATGTTTGGCTGATTATTTTAGTTTCTGAACCATTAGCTAGAATCTCCAGAAAATTTTTTAAATAAAATAGTGATAATGGACATTATTTGCTGTTCTTAATTTTTCCAGAAATTGATTCAGTAATTCACTGTTTTTATTTCATTTTCTTACTGTATTTGTAGGACTGCCAAAACAATGTTGAATAATGAGGATAGTAGTGTGCCTTTTATATTGTCTTGATTTTACTAAAAAAAAGCTTCAGCATTTTATTACTCAGCATGATATTTATCACTTTTAAGGAGTTTACTTTTATTTGTATTTTATTTAGAATAATGCCTAAAAGGTTCTGAGAGGGAAAAAGTGAGACTTAAGAATATTATAGCCAGTCAAACTTTCTTGAAATGTAAAGGCAATGGGCAGACAATGTCCACCATGCAAGAGCTGAAGGACTATAGAAATTGTGCACTCTTCTTGAAAAAATTCCTTAATTATAAATTCAAGACTATCAAAAATGAAAAATTTTATACCAGCCAAGATGTAATACAAATATAAGAATAGGGCATAGGCACTCTTGAATAAGCAAAGCAACACATATAAAAATAAACTTTAAAGAAAAACTATACAACAGTGAAATCAGCCAACCAGGAAATAACTTTTTTTAATCCTCTAGAATGAATGGAGTATGGTAAAAAATATGTTAACAAGCATCTATGGCAATTATGTATAGAACTAAAAGTAAATAAACATGGAATTATGATTACAGAGGGAAAATAAATGTTTTTAAGCTGACAAAGTAAAAATAATGTAAGTAACAAAAGTTAGAAGAAGGGAAATAGAAAAAAATATGAGAATATTAATTTCCTTGTCTTTTAGTAAAGAAAATCAATCAATGTGACCTAAAATTGAGGGAATTCCCTGGGGGTCCAGTCGTTGGGACTCTGCTCTTCCACTGCAGGGGGCCCAAGTTCTATCCCTGGTTGGGGAACTAGGATCCTGCAAGTGGCATAGTGAGGCCAAAAATAAATAAGTAAATAAGTAAATAAGTAAATAAATAAAATTGAAACATGTAGGTCATGTAGAATTCTTCATGATCTTTCCTTTCTAACTTTTGATAATTTTTTATTTGCTAAAATATTTAGCGGTGAAGAAACATTTACCTGATGTTTAGCAATTTCTTCTGTTTTACTTCAATTTCTTCTATTAAATTCAAGTAAAACTGCATGTAATACTTTTCATGGTGCCATTTTATAAACCTACTTCTGTCTATCTTTCCTCTACCCACCAATGTATTTCCATCCATCAATTCCTCTATCCATCAAGAGGTGCTAGATATGACGCTTACTTAGTGTTACTAAGTAACACTAGTACAAACATTACTTCTAAGTGATAGTGGTGGCATTTTACTAGTACAAACATTACTTCTAAGTGATAGTGGTGGCATTTTACATTCTTCTTTGCATTTACCTGCATTGCTTAAATTCCTATGAGTATACTTCATTTTAATAAAGTCAAAGCCATTAAATTTTAAAATACTTGGGAATTTCAAGCACACAGAAAGGTCACAAAAGAAGAGTGTGTTAACAGATGTAGAAAACAAATGTATGTATGCCAAGGGGGGAAAGTGGGGAGATGAATTGGAAGATTGAGATTGACATATATACACTACTATATATAAAATAGATTACTAATGTGCTACTGTATAGCACAGGGAACTCTACTCAATGCTCTGTGGTGACCTAAATGAGAAGGAAATCCAAAAAAGAGGGGATATATATGTATACGTATAGCTGATTCACTTTGCTGTACGGCAGAAAGTAACAGAACATTGTAAAGCAACTATACTCCAATAAAAATTTATTTTAAAAAAAGAAGAGTGTGTTAAAACAACTCAAGGGTGTTCTAAAAACAACGCGAATTTGAAAAAAATTAAATGTATATTCAGCCATGTCCCTGAATTTCTTTGATTAAATAAAGCAATAATGGTGAATTCAAATATATATATATAAGAAAAATCAAGCTAAAATCATGATTGTCTCTGGAAACAGGATTTTAATTTTTTCTGTATCTTCATGCCTTCATGAATTTCCAAAATGAGCACATATTACTTATATAGTCAGAAAAAGAATATATGTTTTTTAAATATAGATTTATCATTTATAGATGATAGATTTAGCTATGTAAGGTTAGAGAGTCATGTACTGGGTTAACATCTTTGCCTGCAAGACTTTACAGCTGCTTGTTTAACAATGAAACACAGTGATCAAATGATGCCTGTAAAGCTTAGAGTTAGAATTCTATTAGACATTATTGAATACACCCACACTTTTGCACCTGCAGTTTTACAAGCTCAAGTTAGAAAACTTATCATATTAGAAAAATAAAAATATTTTCAAATTTTAATAAGCATTATAAAATTATATAATAATGCCCTTTGTAATTCTAACTACCACCTTTCATCTAAAGGTCAAGCCAGTATATTTTAAAGAGTTGATTAAAAATATTGAGCTACTTATATGAAAAGCAATACTATTTTTTAAAGTCCAGGTGTTCAAAAGACTCATTAAGCCTTAGAAATACCCAAATAAAATATTCAGGAGTAATAATGATTACAGCATCACTCTAGCTTGGACTAAAAAACAAAACCAAACCAAAATAGGTACACAAAAACCAGAATTAGCTTATTGTAAGAAAAAAAGAACAACATTTATGTCTATTCAATCTATTCTAGTAGATTAGAGGGGGATATCTATTTTTATCTTTTTGTACATTATCATTTTAATATATTGTTAGATTTATTTGTGAATATTTTCTAGGGGATTTTTGTGTTTAGCTTCATGAGGGGTACTGATCTATTGATTTTTTTTTGGTAATTATTTGGATTTGGATTCGGTAGCAGGGTAATGCTGGCCTCATAAAACGAATTGGAAAGTGTCCTCTCCTCTTTTATTTTTCTGAAAGAGATTATATTATTTCTTCCTTAACTGTCTGGTAGGTTCCCCAGTGAAACCATGTTAAGTCTGGAGTTTTAAAGAATTAACTAGGAGTTTAATTTTTTTAAATAGATATAGGACTATTCAGGTTACCTATATTCTCTTGACTGAGGCTGGTAGATTATGCCTTTGAATAATTTGGTCCATTTCATCAAATCTGTGAAACTTACAGGAATAAAGTTGTTCATAATATCTGAGACTACGATGACACAAATAAATTATGTGTTTTGATACATACAGGTCACAGAGGCTCTGCTAATTTCTTTTAATCTTTTTTCTCCTTGTTTTTCAGACTGCAGAATCTCTATTGATTTATCTTCAAGTTCACTGCTTCTTTCCTCTGTCATCTCTATTCTGCTCCTTAGCATATTTACTGAACCTTCTATTTCAGTTATCTTATTTTTCTCTACTAAAATGTACATTTCTTTCTTTTCTTACCATTTATATTTCTCTTCTGAGAAATTCTATATTTTCATTAAGTTCATTTTCTTTATGGAACATAGTTTTAATAGCTGCTTTAAAAGCATTGAAAATTTGGAGGGAGGGATCAAGATGGCAGAGTAGGAGAACGTGGACCTCACCTCTCCCCAGGAACACATCAAATATATATCTATATGTGTAACAGTTATCACTGAAAACTAACTTTAAATTGGCAGAAGAACTCCTGTACAACCAGGACTGTAAGAAAGATACACATATAATCAGGTACTAGGGGAAGAAAAGTGATTTGAGACCTGGGAGGGTCTCAGTTTGAGACCTGTGTCCCTGGGAGGGGACTCAAAGAAAAAGGAAAATTACATGGGCAGATACCCTCGCTGACGAGTGAGCGGTTTGAGCCAGATTTGGGGCCCCAATTCTGGGGTTCTATGTGAAGGAGACAGCTGCCTGGACTAGTTTGAGGACGACTGAGACAAACAGAAAGGCCCTGGGAAGACTGGACTCTGATTGTGAGGAGCATGTGTGCACAAGCTTGCTCATGAGGCAGAGCACAGAGAGGTCTGCTCTAGTGGCTGCCAGGTTTCCCATTACCACATTGTTGTGTGCCCCAGTCCAAGCTGAGTGAACACTCCAGCCTCATTCACTCCATGCCATGGCACAGCACTGGATCTGGGGTGCCCACAACCGGGGAAAATACTCAACTATGGGACACAGAGGTGACCTGGTCCCAGGGTGGAGCCTGAGTAGGGTGGCGGCAGCCACTGTTGGTGCTTACTCAAGCAGTACCTCAGAAGACAGATCTCTGATGGTGGCTGCTCTACCACAGCTGACCTCCTGATACATGCTGAGAGTCCATGGGCCCTGCCAGCCATGTGGAGTCGGTCTACAATGGTGCAGTGATCAGCTGTGAGGGACAAAGGCGACTTGCACCCAAGGCTGCATCTGAGCAGAGCCACAGATGCCTGCACAGGCAGTACATCAGACCTCTGTCTGCACATGGGCCACACCTGCACTCCCCTCTGAGGCAAGGGCTCCAGTGTAGGAAGGGGTAAAAATCACACTTAAAAGGAACAGAGTCAGCTTGGGCCCAACCCTCAAGGCTTCAGCAACTTGGGATCAGACCCTGCTCCCAAGAGGGTGATGACAGCCACTGAGCAGAAAGGAAGTCCTGCCTCACAGCTGGCACCAGCTCTAGCCCCTCCATCTCTAGCCCCACAACCTACCAAGGTGATAGCTGCCAAGAAACCCTGAGGACAGACATGACTTGCATCCATGTCAAACCCAGCTCTTCCACCAAAGTCACCTGACAAATACAGTCTGCACAGGGATGCTCCCACATAAGAACATTCCTTCAAGACCATAATAGGTAACTACTTCACCCAAGTTCTTAGAGGCAGAGAAAGTTAAGCAAAATGAAAAGTCAGAGGAACTACTCTCAATTGGAAGAACAAGAGAAAACACCTCTTGTTTTCTCATAAATAATGAAACAGAAATAAATAATTTACCAGATAAAGAATTCAAAACATTGGTAATAAAGATGTTAACTGAATTAGGGGGAAAAATCAATGCAAAAAGTGAATATTTTAACAAAGAACTAGAAAATATAAAAAAGACCCAATCAGAAATGAATAATTAAATAGCTGAAACACATTAGAAGGAATGAATAGCAGACTAAGTGGTATAGAAGAACACATAGGTGATCTGGAAGATACAATAATGGAAATCACCCAATCACAACAGAAAAAAGAAAAACAAACTTTAAAAATGAAAGCAATTAAAGATATCTCTGAGATAACATTAAGTATATCAACATTCACATTATAGGGGTCCTAGAAGAAGAAGAGAGAGAAAAAGGGATCAAAAATTTATTTGAAGAAATTATGGCTGAAAACTTCCCAAACCTGAAGAAGGAAACAGATATCCAGGTCCAGGAAGCACAGAGGATCTCAAATATTAACCCAAACAACCCACACCAAGATATATCATAATTAAAATGGCAAAAATTAAAGATAAAGAGAATTCTAAAGGCTGCAGGAGAAAAACAAAGAGTCATATACAAGGGAATCCCCATAAGGATAGCAGTTGATTTCTCTGCAGAAACTTCACAGGCCAGAAGGGATGGCATGATATACGCAAACTGCTCAATGGTAAAACCCTGCAACCTAGGATCCTCTACCCAGGAAGATTATCATTTAGAATAGAAGGAGAGATAAAGAACTTCTCTGACAACCAAAAACTAAAAGAGTTCATCAATACTAACCCTACTCCAAAGTAAATGTTGAAGGGTCTTCTCTAAGGGGAAAAGAAGAAGAATCTACGGAATAGGGAAAATCCCACCAGGAAAAGCAAATACGTAGTAAGGTCTGAGGATCGACTACTTAATTAAGCCAGCACGTAGATTAAAAGACAAAAAATTTAAAAAGCAACTACAACTCCAATAAACAATTAAGGGATAAGCACGAAGATGTAAAATATGACATCAAAAACACAAAATGTGAGAGAGGGGGGTAAAAAATGTAGATCTTTTAGAATGTGTTTGAACTTAAATGACTACCAGTTTAAAACAAGTAGACATAATTATAGGTCAACATATATGAACCACATGGTAAATCACAAATCAAAAACCTACAGTAGAAAAAGAAAACTGAAAAGAAAGGAACACAGCTCTCTACTGAAGAACATCACCAACCACAAAGGAGGAAACAAAAAGAAAAATGAACAGAGAAGAACCACGAAAACAACCAGAAAACAAGTAATAAAATGGCAATAAATACATATTTATCAATAATAGCTTTAAATGTCAATGGACTAAATGCTTGAATCAAAAGACATGGGGAGGCTGACTGGATTTTTAAAAAGACTCTTCAATATGCTGCCTACAAGAGAATCACTTTGAGGCTAAAGACACACATAGACTGAAAGTAAGAGGACAGAAAAAGATATTTCATGCAAATGGAAATGAGAAGAAAGAGGGGGTAGCAATAATTATATCAAACAAAAGAAACTTTAAAACAAAGTCTAAACCAAAGACAAAGAAGGGCATAATATAATGATCAATACAAAAAGAGGATATTACACTCATTAACACATTAAACCCAATAAAGGAGCACTTAAATATATAAAGCAAACACTAACAGAAAAGGAAAACTGACATATATAATAATATTAGGGGACTTTAACACTCCACTTACATCAATGGACAGATTAGCCAAATAGAAAACAGTGGTCTTAAATGACACAATAGACCAGTTGTACTTAATAGACAGCTACAGGACATTACATCCAAAAACAGCAGAATACACATCGTTTTCAAGTGCACATGGAATGTTCTCCAGGAGAAATCAAATGGTAGACAAAAACGTCTCAACAAATTTAAGAGGACAGAAATTATATCAAACATTTTTTCTGAACACAACAGTATGAAACTAGAAATCAGTTACATAAAAAGACATGGGAAAAGAACAAACACATGGAAACTAAACAACATGCTACTAAAAATCCAATGCTTAATGAAGAACTCAAAGAGGACATCAGAAAATACCTCCAGACAAATGAAAATGGAAACACAACACTCCAAATCTATGTGATACAGCAAAAGCAGTTCTAAGAGGGAAGTTTATAGTGATGCAGGCCTTCTCCAAGAAACAAGAAAAAATCTCAAATAAAAAACATAACCTACCATCTAAAATAATGAGAAAAGGAAGAAAAAGCAAAGCCAAAAGTCAGCAGAAGCTAGGAAATAATAAAGATCAGAGAAGTAAATAAAATAGAGATCCAAAAAAACAATAGAAAATATCAATGAAACCAAGAGCTGGTCTTTGAAAAGATAAACAAAACTGATAAACCTTTAGCCCGGCTCACCAAGAATAAAAGAGAGAGGAACAAATTAACAAAATAAGAAATGAAAGAGGAGAAATTACAACCAATACCACAGAGATACAAAAAATCATAAGAGGATACTACCATCAGTTATATGACAACAAATTAGACAGCCGAGAAGAAATGGATATATTTCTAGAAACATACAACCTGTCAAGACTAAATCAAGAAGAAACAGACAATTTGAACTGCTTGATCACTAATAGTGAAATTGAGCTTGTAATTAAAAAACTTCCAGCAAACAAAAGTCCAGGGTTGACCAGCTTCACAGAAGAATTCTACCAAATATAAAAAGAAGAACTAATACATATCCTTCTCAAACTATACCAAAAAAAAAAAAAAAAATTGAAGAGGACAGAACACTCTCAAATTCATTCTATGAGGCCACCATTACCCTGATACCACAACCAGACAATGACATTGCAAAAAAGGAAAATCAAAGGCTAATGTTTTGATGAATATAAACAAAAAATACTCAACAAAATATTAGCAAACCAAATCCAACAAAAAAGATCACACACCATGATCAAATGGGATTTATTCCAGGGATGCAAGGATGGTTCAATATCTGCAAATCAATCAATGTGATACACCACATTAACAAAAGAAAGGATAAAAACCACATGATCATCTCACTAGACACACAAAAAAAGCATTTGACAAAATTCAACATCCACTCATGATAAAAACTCTCATCAAAGTGGATACAGAGGGAATATATCTCAACATAATAAACACCATTTATGAAAAACCCCAGCTAACATTATACTCAATGGTGAAAAGCTGAAATCCTTTCCTCTAAAATCAGGAACAAGACAGCAACATCCACTCTTCCCACTTTTATTTAATATAGTATTGGAAGTCCTAGCCACAGCAATCATACAAGAAAAAGAAATGAAAGGCAACCAAATTGGAAGGGAAGAAGAAAAACTGTTTTCATCCCAATATTATTAGAACTAATAAATGAGTTCAGCAAAGTTGCAGGATACAAAATTAATATACAGAAATATGTTGCTTTTCTTTTTTTTTTTAAATTCATTTATTTGTTTTGGTGCATTGGGTCCTCGTTGCTATGCGCAGACCCTCTCTACTCTTCATTGCTGTGTGTGCACCTCTCACTGCGGTGGCCTCTCCCGCCATGGAGCATGGGCTCTAGGCATGTATGGGCTCAGTAGTCGCAGTCTGTGGGCTCCAGAGCGCAGGCCCAGCAGCCAGGGCTCACGGGCTCAGCCGCTCCGCAGCATGCAGGATCCTCCCAGACCAGGGATTGAACCCGCATCCCCCACACTGGCAGGCGGACCCTCAACCACTGCCCCACCTGGGAAGTCCCTATGTTGCTTTTCTACACACTAATGACTATGAACTATCAAATGAACTATCAGAAAGAGACAGCAGAAAAAATTCTATTTAAAATTGTTTATCAAAAGAATAAAATAACTAGGAATGAACTTAACCAAGGAGGTGAAAAACCTATACTCTGAAAACTATAAGATACTGATGGAGAAAACTGAAGATGATACAAACAAATGGAAATGTATGCCATGTTCATGGACTGGAAGAATTAATATTGTTAAAATGTCCATACTACTCAAAGCTATCTACAGACATTTTTCATAGAACTAGAACAGATAATCCTATGGATAATTATGGATAATCCATACGGAACCACAAAAGTTGCCAAAGCAACCCTGAGAAAAAAGAACAAATCTGGAGGTATCATACTCCCAGAGTTCAGACTATACTACAAAGCACAGTAATCAAAACAGTATGGTCTGGCACAAAAACTGACACATAAAGCAATGGAACAGAATAGAGAGCCCAGAAATAAACCCATGCACTTATGGTCAATTAATCTACGAGCAAGGGGGCAAGAACATACAATGGATAAAAGACAATCTCTTCAATAAGTGGTGCTGGGAAAACTGGAGAGCTACATATAAAAGAATGAGATTCGAATATTTCCTCACACTATATACAAAAATAAACTCAAAATGGATTAAAGAGCTAATTGTAAGACCTGAAACCATAAAACTCCTAGATGAGAACACTCTTTGAAATAAATCATAGCAATATTTTTTAGACCTGTCTCCTAAGGCCAAAGAAACAAAAGTAAAAGCAAACAAATGGAACCTAATTAAACGTAAAAGTTTTTGCACAGCAAAGGAAACCATTAGCAAAATGAAAAGACAGCCTACTGACTGGGAGAAAATAATTGCAATTGATATGACCAGCAAGCGGTTAATATCCAAAATATATAAACAGATCACCAACTCAATATTAAGAAACAAAAAAAAGAAACCACCAATCAAAGAATGAGCAGAAGGTGGTTTGTGACCACCTAGAGGGGTGGGATAGGGAGGGTGGGAGGGAGGGAGATGCAAGAGGGAAGAGATATGGGAACATATGTATATCTGATTCACTTTGTTATAAAGCAGAAACTAACACATCATTGTAAAGCAATTATACTCCAATAAAGATGTTAAAAAAAAAAAAAAGAACGGGCAGAAGACCTGAATAGACATTTTCCCAAAGAAGACATACAGATGGCCAACAGGCACATGAAAATATGCTCAACATTGGTAATCATCAGGAAAATGCAAATCAAATTCTCAATGAGATTTCACCTCACACGTGTCAGAATGGCTATCATCAAGAAGTCTACAAATAATAAATATTGGAGAGGATGTGAAGAAAAGGGAACACTTATCCACTGTTGATGGGAATGTAAATTAGTGCAGGCACTATGGAAAACAATATAGAGGCCCCTCAAAAAATTTAAAATAGAACTACCATATGATCCAGCAATTCCACTCCTGGGAATATATCCAGAAAAAACAATAACACTAATTCAAAAATATACATGCACCCCAGTGTTCGTACCAGCACTATTTACAATAGCCAAGACATGGAAGCAACCTAAGTATCCATTAACAGACAAATGGATAAAGAAGATGTAGTATATATATGCAGTGGAATATTACTCAGGTATAAAAAAAGAATGAAATTTTGCTATTTGGAGCAATGTGGATGGACCTAGAGAATATTATGCTTAGTGAAATCAGTCAGACAGAGAAAGAGAAAGACTTTATATTATCACTTATATGTGGAATCTAAAAAATAATACAAACGAATATATATATCAAAACAGAAACAGACTCACAGATATTGAAAACAAACGTGGTTACCAGAGGGGAAAGGGAAGGGGGGAGGGGAAAATTAGGGGTATGGGATTAAAAGATGCAAACTACTGTGTATAAGACAGATAAGCAACAAGGCTATATTGTATAACATAGGGAATTATAGCCATTATCTTTTAATAACTTTTAATGGAGTACAATCTATTAAAATACTGAATCATTATGCTGTACACCTGAAACTAATATTGATTGTATATCAACTATATTTCAATACAAAAATAACTTTCATATTCTAACATCTGTCTCATCTTGGAATTGGCATCTGTTGATTACCTTTCCCTGTAAATTGATCACATTTTCTTGATTGTTTGCATATCCTGAATATTATGTTGTAAGATTCTGGGACTTTTTAAAATCCTCTAGAGGATGTTGATTTTTTTTTTTAAACCAGGCACTCAGCCCAGTTAGGTTCAGACCATACATTCTGTCTCTTCTGTGGGTACGGCTCTAAGGTCAGTTCAGTTTTCAAAGTCCTGGCTGTGCTGCTATGTGCCGGTCCCATGCATGCATCGCTCAGACATCAGTGAAGAAACTGGGCAGAAGCTCATACTGTTGTTTAGTTCTCAAAGCCTTTGTTATATAGCTTTCAATCTGTGCCATGCATGTGTACCTTAAGGATGAGCCCAGGATTAGTGCCAGTTTATATACAGAATTATGGGATCACTTACCCAGCTCTCTCATCTCCAGAATTCTCTCTCCTGCTCAAAGCAGCTCCCTTTCCTGGTCTTCTACCCAAAAAGTGAAGCTTCTCTCAGAATTTGGGCTGCCCATGCTGCCACTGCAGTTCTGCTGGGTGTTCACTCTTGGTTCAAAGCTGGGGAAAAGAGTAAGAAATAAAACCAGAAAACTTAATGCTGTATGAGTTGCTTTGCCAAATTTGACTTCTGTTTCCAATCCAGTAATGCTTTCATTTAGTTTTCAGAGACCACAGGTGTGTTTTAGCTAGAGTTTTGAGTTGTAATTAGTGGGAAAGAGAGAGTGTACTGAGTTTACTCCACCTGATCAACTCTTAAAGTCCTACTTTTTTTATTTTTAAGCATTTTTCTATATCATTAAAAATTCTTAATAACACTATTTTATGATTTCATTATCCTCTATTACACATATTTAAATTATCCATCAATTCTCTTTAAAGCTATTTTTTGTTTATTGCTAATATTTTGCTATTACAAATAACACTACAAATAATAAGTGTGCATCTAATTTTCTGATTATTTCTTTAGGATAATTTTTAGATATAGAATTACCAGTTCAAATTATAATAAGGTTCTTAAAGCATATCATCAAATTGCTTTTCAGAAAGGTGTTACTGAAACTAAAGCATTATCTGCAACTTTTGCCAATTTACATAGAAAAATATTATCTTGTTTTAAATTTAAAATATTTAAATATTTAAATTTAAAATTTAAAATTTAAAAAATAGTATCTTGTTTTAAATTTAGGACCACAATTGATTAGAAATGCTTATTTTTTATACTCGTGTATATTTTTTCTTTTGTAAACTATTTTTTGTAGTTTAATGCATGTCCATTACTCATTTATTAGAATCATAGTTTTATAATAAATTTGTATGAATTATATATATAAATAAAGAAGAAATTACATGTCTACCTGCCCACTAGTATAAAAATAAAAACAACAGAACAAATCAGAAATTAATGAGATTTTTACTTACAGGGTTAAGTGACAAAGTAGGAAAAAGAGGAGAGTGAGAGTAGGGTAAAATATTTAGGAGGAATGACTTCTCTGATGATAGATTTTTGTATAGTTCTGACTTGTAGAACTATGTGAATGTTTTACAAACTTATAAACTTAAAAGAACATAGACGGAAAGTCAAAACAAAACAGAAACAACTGAATCCAACTATATTACAAATAACTAACATAACCACTTTGAAGAGAGGGATGGGAAAATAGAATCAAATGAAGTACGTTTGGGAAACAATATTTTAATTGCATATCCAAAGAATAAAGACAAAAAGAAAAGTGTATACAAATATTTTGCTCTAATTAGCCGCCTACTTATTACAGAACTATGGGTTAGCAGTTTACAAACTATGTTATATGTATTTGAGGACTGAGTAAATAAATATACTGTGGATAAAAAGCCCCATTTTCTCACAGTTGGAGAAAGGAGTTACAAATAAGGAAAGGTGGGAAGATAAAATGAACCCTGTCATGTTTATCAGTATGAATTCAAGTGTTTTTAAATATTTTTAAATGTTTTAAAAATCCGCTTAAAAATATGTATAGGAATTCCCTGGCGGTCCAGTGGCTAGGACTCCATGGTTGCACTGCAGGGGGCATGGGTTCGATCCCTTGTGGGGAACTAAGATCCCACAAGTCACACAGCCAAAAATAAAAATAAATAATTAAAATATGTATATACAGATATAGACACAATATACAGATACATATAGATATACATTAGTTGTATACACAAAATACATTTTATTGTTCTGTCAGCTGAGAGGACCTAGAAGCAATGATACCCAATACCAATGAGCAGATCTTGCACTGAGCTCTTCATTTCTAAATACCATTCTCTAATAAAGGAATCAGGGCTTTTTGGAGAAATAATTTCAGGACTAGGGTAGAGAAATTACAAGAGAAACATCTGTGCCAAACATCTTGTGTGAGAAGCTAAGGAAGTGTTAAAAAGTGATGGGGTCTGTATTAGCTGTCTGTTGCTGCATAATAAATTGCCACAAACTAAGCAGCCTAGAAAAACAGAACAAAATTTATCAATTTATTAACTCACTTCTAAATGTCAGAAGTCCAGCTTGACATGTAACATTCTCTGTTGAGAGTATCATTAAGCTGAAATCAAGGTGTCAGCCAGGCTATGTTCCTTCTGAAGGTTCTGGGGAAGAATCCACTTCCAAGTTCATTCAGGATGTTGGCTGAGTTGATCCTTGAGGTTGTAGGACTGGGGTCCCATTTTCTTTCTGGGTTGCCACCAGGACTTAGGCCTTCAGCCTCTGGTGGTTGCTCTCAGGTTCTTGTCACACGTGCTCCCTCCATCTTCAAAGCCAGAGGAAAATTACTCTCATATTGAATCCCTCCTACACTTTGTATCTCTCTGACCTCCTCTCTCTCTAGCCTCTCCACCCATATTTAAAGGGCCTGTATGATTAGATCAGGCCCACCAACTCATCTATCTTGAGGTCAACTGTTTTGAGACCTTAATTATATTTGCAAAGGTATTCAAGTAGTACCTAAATTAGTGTTTGATCAAATAACTGGATGTTAACAACAGGGTCTGGGAATCTTGGGGCCCATCTCTGCCTATCACAGGGTCATATCATTAGAATACAAGATACAGCAATCAACAAATATAAGGTGTTATGGTATTACTATTTAGGTCTGTGGACTCCAGATAATTCAACAGCTGAAATTCTTGAAAACTGATCTTCCTAGAGTGTTTTCCTCAATCAACTTCAGGTATTGAGAGATCACTAATAGTTATCTGTCTAGCTATCCATCTACCTATCTGAAAGATAGTGAATACATGCATTTCAAGTACTGTAAAAGAGAGATATGTATTTAGTGCCCACTATGGTTTCCCCACAGCCACCATATCATTTCACCCCAACTCTGCTCCTCTGAGGGAAGTATTAGTGTCCCCATTTTCTGAGGAGGATACCAAGGCTCAAACTGTTTACTGAGTAACAGAGTTGCCACAGCTGGCACTGATTTCCATCCAGAGACCTTGTAAATGCAAAAGTGCACTGCCAATATTAACCAGTATTCACACAATAATAAAATACATTTAAAAAGGGGAAGGCACAAGAGCCAACTTGAAGGGACTCCCAATGGCTAAACCTAGGATTTGTGCAACAAAATAATGATAGTAACAGATTATAACTCATAGAATAAAATATATACTCATTAGTCTATACTGATATAAACAATTGAATATAGAAATGAGGATGAAAGGAAAGCTCTTCCCTTACAGTAGAATTCCAATAAATAAATATACTAGGGATGATGGAAATAGAAAATTACCATTTGACAGATACCAGAGAAATAAGTATTTCAGGCAAGAATCATCAAGATTGTAAAATTTGTGGGCAGAATGAGAAATTTATATAGTTTCGAAGTATCTTTCCAAAAGATAATTATTAATTACAAAGGAGAAAATTGTAAATTTACAAGAGACAAACCTGGCAGATACCCCCTTGACCAAGTAATCAGTTACAATCACCAATAAAGAGACAAATTGACATCCCATGCCTCCTGGTATGATGCACTGAGGTTACATCACTTCTATAGAGTTCTTATTAAAAATGCATAATTATGGGAAGTAACAGACAAACAGAAATTGAGTGCCATCTGATAAAATAACTAACCAGAATACTCGTCAAAAAGTATCAAGATCATGAAAGGCAAAGAAATTCTGAGGAATTGTTTAAAGAGGACTAAGGAGGTACAACTAAATATATGACATGGATTGAATCTTGAGGCAGAAAAGGGATGTTAATAAGACAGAAAAGGGATGTTAATAAGACAGAAAAGGGATGTTAATAAGACAATGGTGAAATCTGAACCTTCCTTTTTTTTAGGTTTTTGACATATATTCTTTAGAGTTGTCTGAAGTCACTCTTTCCATGTCCTCATCAAAGTATAACAGAATTATATTGATGCTAATTTCCTCATGTTCATAATCATACTGTGATAATGTAAGATATTACAATAGGGAATCTGGGTGAAGAGCATACAAGTTAAAAAAAAAAGAAAAAGAAAAACCTACTTTTTAATTTCCATCTCAATTTATCCACAATGCAATTTTGCCAAGTTACCTGAGGCTTACTAAATTAACAACATTTTTTTAAAGGACAAAATTATTTCAACTCTCTCTCTGTATATATACGTATACATACACACACACACCCCCCCTGCATGTGTATATTATACATATTTAACATATATGTGTAAATGTTTACATTGTACTTATATATACACCTACATAAAAATATTAAATCTTTTAACATATTAACAGCAAGTGTTTTCCCTGAATCTTTATTTTGTTTGTTTTTGTTTTATTTATTTAATATATTTTTGGCTGCGTTGGGTCTTCGTTGCTGCGCGCGTGGGCTTTTTGTAGTTGCGGCAAGCAGGGGCTACTCTTCATTGCAGTGTGCAGGCTTCTCATTGCAGTGGCTTCTCTTGTTGCAGAGCTCAGGCTCTAGGCCGTGGGCTTCAGTAGTTGCGGCACACGGGCTCAGTAGTTATGACTCGCAGGCTCTAGAGTGCAGGCTTAGTAGTTATGGCACACAGGCTTAGTTGCTCCATGGCATGTGGGATCTTCCTGTACCAGGGATCAAACCCGTGTCCCCTGCACTGGCAGGCAGATTCTTAACCACTGTGCCACCAGGGAAGTCCTACCTTATGGTTTTGATGTTTTTTGACACACGCTTGAAAAAGTCATCCAAGCTACTCTTTGGATCTCCTTCACTCAGACACTGCAATGTGGTGTCCGATGAAACTTGTCAAAGTAACCACCTCCTATTGTTCATTTGGGGGACATGTCTTAGTCCTTACGTTACTATACAATAAATATAATAAAGTTAGCACATGTCCAATGTTTTACTACTGGATCTCTGTAACAAACCTTTTCTATATTCATCTTCAGGAAATAGTCTAAAATTGCTGGCATGACCCTCCCATCAACAAATAGGAAAACCCATTCATTTGTTCATGCAATATTTATTGACTGACTACTATGTGGCAGGTACTGTTCAGACCACTAGGAAGAGCAGTGCACAAAAATAGACATCTTCCAAAAATAAAAAATGGACACCTTCCTACCCTCAGGTCAAAGAGAAAGAAGGAAGAAAGTTTATCCTTTCCACAGTACTTTAACTGCTTCTTCCCCCCGCCTGCCTGCTTTCTTTGCTATTTCTTCAATCCCAACTCTTAAACTTCTAGTAGCAATTTAAAGTGGAATGAAGTGCAACTATAGGAAGCACATTTATTCCAATTATGTTTTTTGTACCCATAAGATCATTATGAGAATTAAACAAGATGATGCAGGTACTTAGTATACTGCTTGACAATAAACATAGTCTGAGGTAGATACTATTTATTGTTTCTCATTTTACCAGTGAGGCATCTGGAGCTTAGAGATGAAAAATAACTTGCTTAATGTTACACAGGTAGAAGTGGCAGGCCAAGACTTTGAACTGTCTGACTTCAAACCCTTAATTATACAGTTTGTCTTCTGTTCTAGAATATTCTTATTAATGTCAACCCATACTTAAATCCTACAGTACACACAAAACATTGGTGGTTCTCTCTCTCATTGGCATTTATCATCTTTCCTAAATTTTGGATCTAATGTCATTAACAACAACAAAAAATATACAAGCAGGATGAGTTAGTCAATTACAAAACCAACATTCTGAATGCAATACAAAAGTTAACTTAATTACTAAGTTATTAGTAACTTAGTTACTAACTTAAACACAAATTGCTTACTTTAACAATGAAACTGTAATAACGACACAATAATTCAGTTGTAACAAAGCCATCAACAGAGCAAAATAAAAACAAAGCTAACGAAGGAGGCAGTGCTTCAGCTCAAGTTAGTTATCTCCTTTAAACAGGAAAAACAATCACTAGTCTAGTGGTTCTTGAACTGGCCTGCTCATTTGAGGAATGGGTGGAAGGAAGATTGGTGCTTAAAAAAATAGCTACACCACGGGCTTCCCTGGTGGCACAGTGGTTGAGAGTCCGCCTGCCGATGCAGGGGACACGGGTTTGTGCCTGGGTCCGGGAAGATCCCACATGCCGCGGAGAGGCTGGGCCTGTGAGCCGTGGCCGCTAAGCCTGCACGTCCAGAGCCTGTGCTCCGCAACGGGAGAGGCCACAGCAGTGAGAGGCCCGCGTACCGCAAAAAAAAAAAAAAAAAAAATAGCTACACCCAAAGCCCACCTCAGAACAATTATATGAGAATCTCTCAAGAGTGGGGCTCATTTGAAGTGTTGTCAGTGTTGACAAGTACACGTCTAAAATAATAAGCAATAAAGAGCATGCCCTCAAAGCAATTCAAAACCAAGAAATTAAAAAAATAAAATAAATATGATAAATTTCTTGCCTCTTATCCTGGGAAAAGGGGGAAGCACCTACTCATTTCTCTTTGTTCTTTATCCATCTTTGATTGCCCAAAGTCAAGTTTAACAAACGTTAAATATTGGAAGTTATGAAAACATCCTACCCAAATTAAAATTTTCACTACTGTACATTTAGAAAGCTCTTTTAAAACAATACCAGGTTTCAGAAAGAATCCCCCACATTTTAAGTTTGCACAGATGTTTAAGTCAGCTATTTGTTCAACGAAGAAGAGTCGATGAAATGTATTAGAAAGCATTTTATTAATAAGTTATTATAAAACAATATTTATTTCATGTACCACAAATTAACTTTTTGGTGCAACAAGAGGAATATCTGAATGTTTCCCATCTATTTCTAAAACTGTCACAATTCCTTTTTATAAGATATCTTCAAATTTAGAACCTAAACATAAATTTTTCTTAAGAATGCATACATAAAATACTTCTCCTATAACTGCACTATATCCTTGACAAATCCCTATTGGGAGGTATAGTAGTGACTGCAGGCATTTATCTTTAAAACAACTTTTCCTCATTTTTCAGGTTTGGGAATGATATCACATCAAGTACGGAAAATAACTCTTTTCCTTAAGAATACATAAATTCACTTAGAGATGTCTCCTCAAATTCAGAAAAACCCACTTCTTCAGCTCCTTCTGTCAGGACTCCATATCGATCTCAACAACTTCATTCTTGTCCTGAAGTGTTGTTTCTGTCAGGTTGTCTTCACTTACATCTTCAATGTCTGCCAGATCAATAGGTGGTAAAGGATTCCTCCAGTACTGGAAGGTGTTATACTGCCAAAATTCTTCATTGAGCTTTAGTGAAAAGAAGAGAGAGGTGAAAGTACATCAATGGTCTAGAAAAAATTAAGTTGTTTCACGAAACAAATTTTTTTCTGTTTTAAAAGCAAACTCACGTTAAGATTTTGCAGTCTTTAACTTTGCATCTTCAACAAATATATATTTTTACTTCTGCCTAATCAAAGTACTTCATGGACTCAGTCAACTCTGCATTTTCATATTCATGAATTGGTGAAAGTATTTCCTGTGAGTAGTTTAAATTTAAAAGAATTTCCTCCAAGAGCTTCTCTTCCCAGAATTTTCTTCCATTTTTCAACCAAAAAAATAATGCCTGAAGATAGTCTTAAAGTTTTTTACCTTTCAGTGAGGAAAATAATTTATTTAAAAAACACATGCACACATCTTAAAATTTACTTTTGGTCTTTTTCCTGATGTTTGGTATTTTAAGGGATTGACCTGATGTAGGCTAAAATATTTTGACAACCTTCTAAAAAGCATTAGAATAAAAACATGGTAAATAACAAGAAAATCTTAAACTGATCATTTTATTAAAGATACCATTTTGTACAAGACATGACTCAAGATACCAAAACAGATAAATCCAAGTGAATGCTGGCCCCTTCAAAATTCAACAGCTTACTGTAAAAGGCTATAAAATTGTTTCAAGTAACTATGAAGTGAAGTTGATATTCCAATGAAGTTCAAAACTGGCACAAAATTAAAATACTTTGTGCAAAGGAAGTGGCATTGCAATTACATATAGGCTTCCAAAGTGACCATTTTGAAGGTTAACACCTTTCCCAGATGGATATCTATATATCTATATTTAGTCTACTAAATTGTCTTTGTACTTTAGGTTCATACTTGCTATAGCAGCACTAACCAACAGAAATATAATGAAAGCCACATATGTAATTTAAAATTTTCTAGTAACTTCAGCTAAAAAAAAAGTAAAAAAAAACAGGCGAAATTAATCTTAAAATTTTACTTGACCTAATAAAGCCAAAATACTATCATTTCAACATGCAGTCAATATTTTTAAAAATTGAGATATTTTACATTCTTTTTGTCTAACTAAAAGTTTTCAAAATCTGCCAGGTATTTTACACTTCCAGCACTATTTAGACTAGGCCCATTTCAATGCTCAATAGCCACATGTGGCTAGTTAATTAAATGGGGAGCACAGGTCTTCTCAATAATAAGTTTATTCACTGCCTTAGACACTAAGGCTTAGAGAATTAAGAGTCTCTTTGGAATTCCTTAACACTGGGATAAAAATGTAATAACTCAAAGGATGCCAAGAAAAACTTCATTTTAATAAGTAATAGGGTTAAAAACAAGGACCTGTTTCTCTGCCTTTTGGGAAAATAAAAACTATTGTTCAAATGATCTACTTATAAGAACAAACCAGAAAAGATCCTTAATGAGGTCAGTATAACCTAGTAGCTAACAGCACAGACTTTGCCACCAGACAGACCTGTGCTTGCATGATAACTCCTCCACCCATTAACTCTGATCTTGACCTAGGTCTCTTTCATCATTGGTAAAAAGCAGAAAGGCTCTTGTGCAAATTACAGTTTAGCACTATAAATGCCCAATATAGCTAGTTATTATATCCCAAGAAGCCTACGAACCAATATCACTATGAATCAAAATCACAACATTTCTGCTTCCTTTCTATTTAAAGTATTTAACAGCAAGGGTCAGCACTGACAGATTACTCAATCTGCATAAAGTGACACTAAAGTGACACTAACATGAGAAAATACATGAATATTTATTGAAGTAATACCTGGTTTTATTTTAGTTCTCCGGTTAAAAAAAACACCTGAAGGGCTTCCCTGGTGGCACAGTGGTTGAGTCCGCCTGCCGATGCAGGGGACACGGGTTCATGCCCCGGTCTGGGAAGATCCCACATGCCACGGAGCGGCTGGGCCCATGAGCCATGGCCGCTGAGCCTATGCATCCGGAGCCTGTGCTCCACAACGAGGGAGGCCACAACAGTAAGAGGCCCGTGTACCGCAAAAAAAACAAACAAACACCTGAAACAGCTCAAATATTCTGAGGTTCTAGGACAGAAAAATAGGTATCACGATTCTGCCTAGATTGCATCTTCAACATAGAAAGGACATATTTGAGGAAATTCTTCCCAAATGAGATCCCAAGGGTACGGGTAGGGACTTAAGCTCTATTCTGAGCAAAACAGGAACCAGGAAGACATTTGCTTCATGAAGTGAAAAAGCTTTTTAACTTCTACATGTTTTTGCTATATCCTATTTTCCCTTGGCTGTAAGACCCTTAAAACAAAAACCATGCATCTTTGGTGGCAGGAAAGAAAGAGGAAAGCTGGAGAAAATTAAGTTTGCACAAAGAAGCAGCTCAAGGAACAGAACAAAAGAAAGGAACATGAGGGTTCCTGGGCTTTTGCCAAAAGAGAACAGGGGACTAGTCTTGATGAAGAAGGAACCCCTAGAGCCAAGCTTGTTCCCTGTCACAGGCTTGTAGTGACTACAAGAAGCAGAGAGCTGTCAGATGTGGTCACTGCTGTGGAAGAAGACACAGGTGTGTCTAAGAGATTCTAAGCAAATGTCTGTGTCAGTTTACTAAAAAATTCCTTTGCTTACCTGCCATTTCCATGTCCCTCTTATCAATTTGTGGCATACTGCAGTCAGTATAGTCTGGTAGCAAAGACAAGTCTAAGTATGGGTCCGGTACCAAAAATGGCCAAGTTTTCAAACTACACAGTACTTATCTCCATACCAAATAGGTCTGGATGGCTGTCACTCTGGATTTTTGTTTTTTCAGGTTTTGCACACTGGTGTGACATGATTTAATTGGAAATTCTAATTCTTTATTCTACTTTCAAAACATAAGTGCTATCTAAAAGCAGTCTGAAGAAAAAAAAAATCTGAATAAGGATCATGTTTTCTAAATTCCAAGAAAACTGGGGGTAGAAACATTTACAATTTATAGTTTCATCCAGAAATGCTCATCATAATGATTATATCTAAAGGATAATTTTTCATGACCACAGAAAAAGATCTTTCCCAACTACTGTATTTTATTGGCAAGGTGTCTGATAAATTCTGCATAAGATACTTGAGACAATGAAAAATGTGGGGTGGATGCTATGATGGAGTAATTGAAGAGAATTTGGTGAAGTCTGGGCTCTACATTTGGCTCTTCCACCCCCAAAGCTCCTGGTTCAACCCAGAACTGCCAAATCGCAGCTTGAATTCCAAAGATTAGACCAACGCTGCCCAATAAATACAAAATGCCAGCCACAAACGTAATTCGAAATTTTCTGATGGCCATATTAAAAAAGTAAAAGAAATAACTGAAATGAATTTTAATATAATTTATTCAATCCAATATCTCCAGATTATTTCAACGTGTATTCAATATACAATTTTTTGAGATCTTCGAAATCTAGTGTGTATTTTACTTTGAGCGCATCTCAATTTGAACTAGTCCCATTTTAGGTGTTGTGTCACATAGCTAGTGGCTGCCACACTGAATAGCACAGATCTAGACAGATCTTATGTGCAGAGATAGGGCAGGCTCATTTCCCAAGGAAGAGGAACTCTCCAAAGATCCTCATACAGACGGCTGATCTTAAGAACCAAATTAATTCTCAACAACGATCCTTTTTCATAGGATCCGATTTAAGACTGCCTTTTCCCAATATACGGAGGCCCTTCCTCTCAACCAAAAGAGCTGTAACATGCCTAAAGGATGTCCAACTGGTGGCTACCACATTCGTCACCCTCTTTAGAAAGAAATCGATCACGAATTCCAGAAAAAAAATCATCGTTAAACCAAGGAAGACGCAATACATCTTTCTCTGACGTTTGTCGTTGAGCTTAACTTATTGCGGTTCACGGTCAACATCTTCCCAAAGTTCTACAGTCTGTCATGACCCACGCCCCTGCTTCCCTCTAGGACAGCACAGATGCTGAAGGTGCAAGGCCACGCCTACTACCTCACCCAATGGTCTGTCTCCCCAGACTTTAGCTTAGTGCTCTCAGCTCGTCGGACTCTCCCAAAATGCTGCCAAAGGTGGGCTCTGGGGCCCCTGGTGTGCTGCCTGGGGTGGGGGGTCGGTGTTCATTCTTGCGGCGAGGATCCCGTCTTTTCATCTTTTGGGGCGTCGTGACGAACATGAGTCTAGAGGGGAACGATCGGTTCCTTCCCGGGACGCGCAGTGCCCGGGAAAGTATGACCCTTTTTCCCCTCACCCCGGGCCCCGCCCCCCGTCCCCCGCCGGAGCGCCCAGCCCACCGCCAACCCCTACCTGGTGCGGTGCGGCCCCCCAGTCTCCCCGCAGGGACTCTGCGCGCTCCGCCCCGTCGTCGCCACCGCCTCTTGGGGGCCGAACGCCCCGGGGCTCCTCCCCCGGCCCGCGGGGCTGCACGGGCGGCTGCAGCAGCGGCGGCTCGCCAGTCTCCAGGCCGCGGCCCTCACGCTCCGCGCCGTCCGGAGCGCCAGTGTCCCCGCCGTCGCGGCGCTTGCTGGGCGAAACCAAAGGCTCAGTCATACCCCCTGCGTCGATTTTACGCTTTCGGGGCAGCTCCGGGACGCCGAGGGGCTGCTCGGGATGCGAGGCCCCCGGCGGCGGGATCCAGAGCGGTGGCCGCGGCGGCTCCTCAGGAAAGTCGCAGAGCAGGAGCCGCTTCCAAGGCACGTGGAACGTCAGGGGCTCGGCCGCACGCCGCTTGGCCATGGGCCCCGAAGGCTCGGGCGGAGCCCGCCAGGCGCGGGAGGCCGAGCGCCGATAGCTGTGGGGGCGGAGGGCGAGGGCGGAGCGCGCAGCGCGCTAGGAAGGGCGAGGACCGAGTCCGGGCGAGGCTGCGGCTGGAAGGTGCAGAGGGCGGAGGGGGCGGGGCGGCCGGTGTGGCCCAGCCCGCGCACGCTGCCCTCGCGACCGCCGAGGTGCGGCCGGACGCTGAGGAGCAACCACGAAGCGGCTGAGATTCGAACCTGCGCACAAATGTGCGCGCGCGCACTCGCACCGGCGAGGCGGAGTCTTTGGTTGGTGGAGGCTCGCGGGGCGAACTCCCGAGCGCCCCTGCGGCCGGAAGTGCGCGCCCCGGGGCGAGGCGGGAAGGCCGCGGCGGGTTTGTTAAAGGCAGAGTGGTGGTGTCCTCGGAGGGCGTGATTTTTCCTCAGGGGCGGGGATAGGGGTGCGCAAATCCCGAGCTTAAAGTGTATATGTTAATATTCCCTTCCTTGAGCCAGTGGCCGTCGGGGCGTCCCCAGGAGTTTAAAACAGAGAATTATACAAATTTAATAAATTAGTGTTAACAGGCTTTAGCGCTACGTTAAATGATTACGCAAGACACTGCTGAACGGGGGTTGGGGCTGAGGGAAATAGATAAAGCCAACATGCAAAAACAAAACAAGAGAAAACAAACCAACGAGCGTGTTTTGCAGTGGCTGTTGTGGAAGGTGAAGTAGGCACCACATTCCTTGATCTTTTGAATAAAAATTCACTGATGAAGTTGCAGAGAAGATGCGTCGCTCATCTAAGGGCTAATCCTGGAGCACAGACCTCTTCCGACTGAAACCTAAAATTGTTTGGCTCTTAAATTACGTGTGAAGTGCACAGAATTCCCTGCTTGCTCTGCGCGGTGATCAAAAGTGAGATTCCAAGACCTTTGTTATTTCAAACTTGTGTGTGTTGTCAAAGAAAATGAGGAGACGATAACAACATATAAGGTATTTACCTTATATTTTAATAGTTAATAAAGACAGTAACCAAGTAAAGAAGAAAGTAAGGAAGAAAATTATATATAAGTGCTTTGAAGGGAGAAACTACTATGATCTTCTAGAGGAAAATAGTGCAAGGAAGATAACTGTCCTCTAAATGGTTGGTACTACCTATATATTAATTACCCCATGCCCCTATACCTCAAGGCTGTTGTGAGAAGATAGGGCAACCAGTTGTTTATTAATAAGCACAAATATAATAAGTAGGGTAATAAATAGTAGCTTTTCTGTCTGATCTTTCCATTTCCTCTTGTTTTCCTCTCATCCCCGCGTCCCCCTCCCCTCTGGCAACCACCCGTTTGTTCCGTGTATGTATGACTACTTCTCTTAAGTTTGCTCACTTGTTTTTTAGATTCCACATATAAGTAAAATGATACAATATTTGTCTTTCTCTGACTTACTTCACTTTGCATAATATCCTCTAGGTCCATCCATATTGTTGCAGATGGCAAGATTTCATTCTTTTTCATAGCTGAGTAATTTTCCATTTATTTTATTGATATTTATATTATATATATATATATATGTATGGATCTATCACAATTTGTTTATCCATTCACTGATGATGGACATGTAGGTTGCTTTCAGTTTGGGGCTATTACAGATAAAGCTGCTGAGAACATTTGTATGGACATAGGCTTTTTTTCTCTTGGGTGAATAAATACCTAGGAGTGGAAAGGCTGGATCACATAGTAAGTGTGTATTTAACTTATTAGCAAACTGCCAAACTGGTTTCCAAAGTGGTTATACCATTCTACATTGCCACGAGCAGTGTATGAGAGTTCTAGCTCCTACACATTCTCTCCAACAGTTGGTTTAGTCAGACTTTAATGTTAGTCTTTCTAAATAAGTATCTCATGTATCCCATTGTAGTTTATCCCTTTGCATTCCCCTAATGACTAATGATGTTGAGCATCTTCTGAGTGCTTACTTGCTGTCTGTATATCGTCTTCACATTTTGACCAATTTTATTTTTGCCCTATTTTATTTTATTTTTGCCCAATTTTAAAATTGGGTCATTTGCTTTCTTATTTTTCCTATTTCATATTTTTATGCATGTAATCATATTTCACTCATTTGTATTAAGTATAGCATTCCATCATATGAATCCACTTCATTGTTGATAAACGTTTCAGTTTTTTCAGATTTTTGCAGTTACAAATAGTGTGCTATGAGCATGCTTGTTCATAATTTCTAAGGCACATGTGCAAGAATGTCTCTACAGAGTGGAATTACTGAGTTGTAGAATATGTTTAACTTCACCTGGACTAGGTAGTGCCAAAGCTTCCCAAAGTGCTTTTTACCAGTTTATCATTCTAGTAGAGGACAAGAGATGCCTTTTTGTCACATCCTCACAAGTAAACTGAGTATGGTCTTACCGGAGCAGTGTGATATGGTATCTCATTGTGGCCTCAGTTTGTATTTCCCCAGTGAAATTGGACATCTTTTTATATCGTTTATGGACCATTCCTGGAGCAATAATCCTGGCTCTTTACTCTGCATGGTGTCTTGTTGAACAAGTTCTAAATTTAAATGTGGTTTAAATTATGTCTTTTCTTTGTCTAGTTTTTGCTTCTTTTTTGTCTTGTTTAAGGCATTGGCCCTTTCACCACCACCTCTGCCTCAAGACCACCCTGCCTAATCCCAGTCTCTGCTTGGCCCAACTTGGATGTCTAGCTTTTTGTAAAAGGATTGTTAAATTCTTTGCCCTTTAAAAAAATTGGTTTAGTTGGTTTTTTTTCTGATTTGGAAGAGCTTCTTTTATATTCTAGAAAGCAATGTTCTTATGGGTAGTAGGTGTTGTAAATATTATAAATATTTCCTCCCAATTTGTGTCTTGTATTTTTACTCTCTGTGATACCTTAATTTTAATGTAGTCAAGTTTATCAATGTTTTCTTTTCTGGTTTACACATATTACATCTTGTTTAAGAAGTCCTTTCCTGTCCCAGTTCTATACATTTTATGGTTTTATATTTTTGCTTCCACATTTAAATCTTTCATCCATGTGTAATTGATTTGTGTGTTTTTATGGTGTGAAAAAAGACTCAAGTTCATTCTCCTTCCCTGTATGGAATAACTAGTTTTCTTAACACCATATATTGAATAGTTGTCCTTTTTATCACTGTTATGCAGTACCTGCTTTGTCACAAGTCAAGTTTTCATAAATACACACAACTTTGGGAGAGCTCTCTATTCAGTTAGATTGGTCTATTTGCTATCCTGGGCCAATTCAACAGTGTCTTAATTACCATAGCTTTGTAATAAATCCTTGATATCTTTAGAGCAATCCTCCACATCTTGTTCTTCAGGAATATCTTGACTCTACTAGGCCCTTTGCTCTTCCATGTACAGTCATCTTGTAGCATTACATTACCCTTTGGAATCATAATTGCATTGAAACTATAGATCAATTTGGAGAGAACTGTCATCTTTACAATATGGAGCCCATTTCCTTCTCAACGATATTTTATAGCCTCAAATTATTTAGGTCTTTTAAAAAGTTTTATAATTCTCACTGCAAGGAGCTTATGTATCTTTTGTTAGGTTTATTCCTATGCACTTTATAGTTTTTGTAAATAGTTTTTCCCCCCACACCATACCTTTTTTTTTCTCCAACATTTTGAGTTATTACTCAGTTGTTACTCCCGCGCTGTCTTTAAAAAATTAGTTTACTCCAAGTTTTATATAGTACCAGATTCATTGCTTCAAGGAATTTATCCATTTCATTCCAGCTGTCAAATTTGTTGGTGTAATATTTTCTGTTTCCTTGATTTCTACTTAATTGGGGTTTACTTTGTTCTTCGTTCTCTAGGTTCTTTTGATTTAACCTCTAGCGTCATTGATTTTAGCCTTTCTTCTTTTCTAATATAAACATTTAAAGCTGTAAATTTCTCTGTAGCACTTCTTTATCTGCAGCTGCCCAAATTTTGCTGTTACATTTTCATTATCTTTCAGTTTGAAATACTTTCTAATTTCCCTGATTTCTTTTTTGACCTATGGATTATTTCAATGTGTTAATTTTTCAAATATCTAAGATTTCCCTAAATATCTTTTTCTTATTGATTTCTAGTTTAATTTCATTCCTTTAATTCATACTGTGTGTAATTTTCATCCTTTTAAATTTATTGAGATTTTATGACCCAGTATATGAATTATCATGGTGCATGTACCACGTGCTCCTGAAAAGAATATATATTCTGCATGTATTGGGCACAGTGCTGTCACGTAAGTAAATGTCACAGGTAAAGGTGATTGATAATGTTTTTTAGATCTTATATGTCTTTACTGATTTTTTTTTGTCTAATAGTTCTATTAATTGCCAAGAAAGGAGTGTTAAAAATCTCCATCTATGATGGTGATTTTTTTGTTTCTCCCTTAAGTTCCATCAATTTTTGTCTATGTATTTTGAAGCTCTGTTATTAGGTACACACATATTATGATTGTCATGTCTCTGATGTACATCCATCTTTCTCTCTGATAATGCTCTTTGTTTTGAAGTCTTAATTTGAGATTAGTATAGTTGTTCCAGCCCTCCTATGCTTACCATTTGCATAGTATATCTTTTTTTTCCATCCATTTACTTTCAGCTCGTCTGTATCTTTACATTTAACGTATCTCTTGCAGACAACTTACATAGCTGGATCTTGCTTTTCTGGCATTCTGACAATTTCTGAATTTTAATTGGAATGTTTGTTTAGTCCTTTAACATTTGATATAAATTATTGATATGGCTATATTTAGGTCTGCTGTTGTACTATTTTGTTTGTTCCCTTTCTTTTCTGGCTCTGTACCTCCTTTCCTGACTTCTTTTTTTTTTTAATATTTACTTATTTATTTGGCAGCACCAGATCTTAGTTGTGGCACGCAGGATCGTTAGTTGCAGCATGTGGGCTCTCTTAGTTGCAGCATGTGGGATCTATTTCCCTTACCAGGGATTGAACTCAGGCCCCCAGCATTGGGAACGCAGAGTCTTAACCACTGGACCACCAGAGAAGTCCCTTTCCTTACTTCTTTTGGATTAACGGAATATTGTTTTGAATTTCATTTTAATTCTTAACATTTAACTACATGTCTTTGCATTAATTTTTAGAGATTGCACTAAGGATTGCAGTATACATCTTTAACTTTTTAGTCTATATGAAGTTAACACAGTACCACTTCATGTAAAGCAGAAATCTTGAAACCCTTCTTTCTCACCCCTGCCCTGTCCCAGAAGCACTTTTATACTGACCCAGTAGGATATTCTACCTATCCTATAATTTCGTTAGAAGCACTCTGACTTCCTTCCCCAATACTTCTTGTGGAAAATAACCCAGAACTCATCATTAGTAACAACAAAGCAACAAAGTAGTTTTCTTAATAACTTCTTGGTAAAGAAGACTCTCATGAATTTATTCTGCTTATCTTTAAACTTGCCTGTTTCAGACTGATTGAATGAAGCCTCAGAGCAGTTTAGGGTAGGGAAGTGGTTTAAAAATTTTTAGCAACTATATATTTGCCAGACCTTTTACGTATCTCATTTAATCCTAAAAACTGCAGCAGATGCTATTACCAATTTAACAGATAAACCTCACCCCTGAGCATCAGATCCCTGTCAACTTTTCAATGCATCCAGACTTGACCACCGTATTTAAAACTGCAACTCACTCAGCACTACCCATGTTAAGATTCCCCTTGCCTTTTTTTCCCCCACAGCACTTTACACCTTCTAATATATTATATAATTCACTTATTTGTTATTCTTATTATCTCCCTCTCTAGAAAGTAACCTCCTTGAGGGTAGGGTTCTTTGTGTTTTTTTCACTGATATATTCAAGCACTTAGAACAGCGCCTGGCATGTATTAGTAGCTCTTTACATATTGTTGAATGAATGACTATTCTTCATTTTACCTGGGTGTTTCACAGGCATCTCATACTCCATCCTCCAGTATTCCCTATGAGCCATCATTCATCCAACCAGGTACTCATATCAGAAATACTCCTGTGCCCCTTCACAATCTTATGTTCACTCATTAATTTATTCTTTGAACAAATATTTTGAGCATCTGCTATGACTGGGCAAAATTCTAGACACTAGAGTTTCAACAATAAACAAAGCTAAAATCCCTATCCCTTGACTCTCCCACCAAAGCTTTGTATTGGGGGAATTAGACAATAAACAAGTACATCTGTCAAATGCTGAGGAAAAAAATAAAGCAGGGTAAGAAGGATAGGGAGGGTTTATATAAGGTGAGCAAGAAGGATCTCTCTGATAAGGAGACTTAAGCAGAGACCTGAGGAAAATGAAGGGACAAGTTGTATATATATATGGGGAGTGACTGTAGGCAGAGGCAATGGCAAATATAAATGTCCTAGAGCAAGAGCATACCTGGCATGAGCTTGGGACAGCAAAAAAGCCAGTGTGGCCTTTTTTCTCTCAGTGTTTTGTTTTGCATAGTTGCTATATCTGCTGTTAACCCTATACATTTTTTCATCCCAGACAATGTACCTTTCAACTCTAGAAGCTCAATGTGGGTTTTATATATGTCTCTACATAACTTTTTGAACATATGGAATACAGTTATGCTATTTTATTATTTTTAAAAAATATATTTATTTATTTGGCTGCACCAGGTCTTAGTTGTGGCATGTGGGGTCTTTAGTTGTGGCATGGGAGATCTCTAGTTATGGCCTGTGGGATCTAGTTCCCTGACCAGGGATTGAACCCGGACCCCTTGCATGGGTGCACGGAGTCTTAGCCCACTGGTCGACCAGGGAAGTCCCCAGTTATGCTATTTTAATGTTCTCTGCTAATTGTTGGTTCTGAGTTGGTTTCAGTTGATTGATTTTTCTCCTCTTTATGGGTGGTGTTTTCTTCTTTCTCTGCACACATGGTAATTTTTGATTGGATACCAGATATTATGAGTTTTATTTTGTTGGGTGCTTTTTTTTCCTCTGGCTTGGGTATGTATTTATCTCACACACATGCACTGATCAGTACTCTACAGATTACTCCAGGGGCACTGTCCTTAGATCTCCAATGTTCTCTCTGTGTGCAACTCTTTCCTCTCAGGAACTCTGTCCTACACAAGGTAACAACAGCTCACTGCCGGTGGAATCTGAAGCCTGTGATGCTGTGCGATAACAAAAACAAGACGCAAACCCAACTCAAGTTCTTCTAAGATTGACTCAACCTCCCATGCCTGCCTGAGAGGCATAAATTTACACCAAGGCATAAATACTCTTTACCTCAGGTTCTGTTTTTTTCTACACAGTAAGTGGAATTCAACATTATGAGACTCAGGGGAAAAAAAAAAAAAAAGCCCTAGTCAGCTGATGAAGCAATTAATGGAACTAGACTCAGAGTTGACCCAGATATTGGGATTATCAGTTAGGGACTAAAATATCTATAATATATTAAAGGATACAGTAAAAAAGGTGGACAACATGCACTGATACACAGGGAATTTCAGCAGAGATGAAAACTACAAAAAAAGAGATAAATGGAAATGCTAGAAATAAAAAACATAATATCAGAGATAAAATTTCTTTCAACAGTTTCATTAGTAGAATGGACAAAGATGAGGAAAGACTCAAGGAACTTGAAGATAGGTAAAAAGAAACTATTCAGTTTGAAACACAAGGAAAATTTTTTTTTAAAAAAGTGTAAAAACCAAAACAAAAGCTAAGAAACCACCAAAAACAGAGCATCCAGGAGTTGTGGGACAATGACAAGACAATCTGATGTACATGTAATAGAAGCCCCAGAAGCAAGAAGCAAGAGACAGCAGGGCAGAAGAAATACTTGAAGAGATAACGGCAAAGAACATTACAGAAATAGTAACAAAATATCAAACCACAGATCCAACAAATGGGGTCTAATGGGCTGCTGCTGGTCAGCCTCAGTGCCAGCTACGTAAAACCAAAAGCAGATGTGGTCAGTCTTCAGAGGCCAGAACTCAGAACAGTCCTCACGACTCTGGCCAATCCTCCGCTTAATGAACCTCACTACGTTTCTACTAACTTTTGGGTCTGGTCTGCCAGGTGAGAGCCTACAGACTGGCAGATTAAAGATACCTCTCTTTGTCCCTTAAACTTACGCAAATTGCTCAGCCTCTCTCGTAGTTAAAAGAATAAATATAAAAATTAGATACTTATATTGACAAAATACGGAAAGCTTGGCAATATCTAGTACTGGCCAGGAATGGATGCAGTTATTCTCAAACGCTGGATGGAATGTAAATTGGTAGTCTTCTTGAAAGGCAACTTGACTGAAAGTGCACATACACACCCAATGATCCCACTTCTAAACAGCTACTGAAGAGAAATAAACATATATATGAGGCATGTACTACTAGCATGTTTGTGAAAATGAGGGTAACCCTCCATTAAATTTTACTTGTGCCCTCTGTCCCATTACCTACCATTATATTTCTTTACACTTCCCACCAAGCTTTTGGAATCTATACCTACACCTGTCATCTTTGATTTTTTTCCCTAAGATTGCACTGAAACTTTTTTCAAAGGGTCACCATAAATATTAAAGGTAATGTCCTGTTACCAATCTTCATCTTTTTCTATCACTATACAACAGTCAACACAGATTGAAATCACATTTACTTGTCCACCATATGCTTTCACATATTCACATACAGGCATACCTCAGAGACATTGCAGACTTGGTTCCAGACCATTGCAATAAAGCTAATATCGCAATAAAGTGAGTCACACAAACATGGTTTCCCAGGACATCTGAAAGTTATGTTTATACTGTCGTTTATTAAGTGTGCAGTAGCATTATGTCTTTAAAAAATGTACATACCTTAATTTAAAAATGCCATCATCATCTGAACCTTCAGCAAGTCATAATCTCTTTGCAATGGTAACATCAAAGATCACTGTTCACAGATGACCACAACAAATACAATAATGGAAAAGTTTGAAATATTGCAAGAATTACCAAAATGTGACACAAAGACATGAAATGAGCGAATATTGTTGGAAAAATGGTGCCGACAGACTTGCTCAACACAAGGGTTATCACAAACCTTCGATTTGTAAAAAATGCACTATTTGCAAAGCACAATAAAATGAGGTACGCCTGTATAATATTTCACAGATAGCACATACGATCTCATAAAAACCCACTGAAATAGGTGGTATCAATCCTGTCTTATAGATGAAGAAACAAACTCGGAGCACCTTGCCCAAGATCACAAATAATAATTCAGGAAAAGTATCTAAGTGCAAGTTAAGTGCTCATCCTACTAATGGCTGGTCCTGGAATTTTCTTCTACTGGTTCCTTTACAATTCTTGGTTGATTATTTAACAAAACCAAAGACCAAGATTAATTAGTATGAGGCCCAGCATACTCAGAAACCAAGTGATCATATTAGAAGCATATAAAAATAGGCTAATCCAAGGGTTCAAAAGTATTATGTGTTCAATTAAAATTCCCATGTCTATGGTTATGAGTAATTTAGATGGAAACAACCAAGCAAATATTGTTTCATAGCAATTGGCAGACTTTAATATTCAAGAAAAATTAAGTCCATCATACACATTAAAAATATAGGAAATTTCATGCAGACATGAAGCTTCCGATTAAGCCTTTGTGGCAACTTTTAGAATGAGAGTTACATACAAATACAGTGCATTTTACAGTTCCCAAACTTCATAATTTTATACTGTGATTTATACAGCTTCTCTTTATATTTTACATTTCCCATCTTGCTCACTTGATTAATATACCCTAGCCTGCATTGCTTCAGATTATGTAAATTTAATAAAAAACAACAACAAAAGCAAGCACAGTGACCTATCTCCTCCCACTTGATGAAAATGAATGAAAACATTTGTGTATAGAGTTATTTAAGAAAAATGTTTTAAACTTTAAGGCTTACACACTTTAGTAGCTATTTATACACATAAGAAATACAAAATTAAATCCTCCAGTGACACCTCTATTATTGATTGATACCACAATTTTCAAGTTTAGAATATATTAACTACAAAAGCTATAAGAAAAAGAGTGATGCAAATTTGTGAAGTACGTTTAAAAAACAGTATTCATAATATGAGGGAGAAATTAGAAACAAATGAAATGATTTCAGAATTAACTAAAATATAAGCTATAATTTAGAAATATAAGTAACATTATTAAAGAATAAAACCTGATAGCAAAAATTTTAAGTAATAATGCCAACCCATTGGTGTCAACCTGTTTTTCCCTCTGAGAAAACCAAGATCGTTTGTTTTGATACAAGTTGTAAAAAAGTGAATATTAATCAGTGAATAAAAAGCATTTCTAAATTACAAACAGCATGATTCCTTTCCTTTCAATGGCTTTTTTAAAATACTTATGCTCCTTTTAAGTTTCTTTCTTTAAAAGAAAATAATAAATTTGGGGGCTTTTTCCCCTTGCAATTAATTTCAAGTTCATCCATGTGGTAGGTAAGGAGAATTCCCACTAAGTGAATATCTGCCAAGTACTGAGGAACACAAAAAAGAGAAACAGTTTTTCAGAAATACTCAACAGGTTACATACACGTGTCCATAACTTGACAAATCAAATTAACTTCACGGAATCCTTCACTGCATCATGGGCATAAAGGCCACAGGAGCTCCTGTAGTGTATGCAGAAAAGGTCCTACTGGTAAGATGCCAAATCGCGTAGTGACTCCCCCGCACCTAACTGACAGTAAAGGTCTAAAGATTTCTAAGTAAGTTTTCCCATGAAAACATGACATTTATGCTACCAGCACATTATTGAGATTAAGTCTATCTAATCCAAATTGCCACAGAGGTCACATAATATCATCACAATCATCTGTGAAAATATTCAATATTACTTCCTTTTCTCCAAGAAAAGGTTAAATTAGTCATCTCTACTTATCAAGCTACTGGAAAACAGGATAATAAACATTAAAAAAATACAAAGGAAAACTCCCTCCAATAAAGATCCGCTAGAGGTAGAAATTTAAAGCAGCATATATACTGTTTTAGCTACAGCTATCAGGGAACAAAATTGGTATTAATCTGAAATTATATTAATGGCTGCTTCTTACAATATTAAAGACACAGACCATGGGCAGTAATTTATCCCTAAATTTCATGATCAAAATTTCTCCACATTAATACTATCATGACAGTTTTTACTAGTATATAATTGTTTTAACGGAAAAAAAAGTGCTTGCTTTTGTAATTCATGTAACCTAAAGAAAAGACATTATTGTAAACATCTCACTGACAAACTCTGTATTCATTTATAGTTTGAAATCATACATTTCAAATGGGCAGATTTTATTCTTATGTCCCCAGTTTCCGAGCAGTACCTTTAATAAAGGCTTTTGTGCCTCACTTAGAAGGCTGAGATCTCATACATTTCAGAGTGATCCATGATGAGTATGCTTTCAAAAAGCGTTCAATTTAGTGTGTCCAAAAGACTTAATTTCTCAGTTATTTAAAATGCATTTTACTGGCCTGTGATCCTATGAATTCAGCACTTCATAAAAATGAAATGTTTGATGCTAACTATAAAGTCAGTTGAGCTAGAAAATAAAATCAAATAATCTGAATGATAAAAGAATAGATGCACATTTTACATATAGATTCCTTAGGTCCAAAGTAAACAAAATTCCCAATTCCAGATGTTGAAAGTGACAGAGGATCCTTAGACTTTTTAAAAAATAACATGTGCAATGCATACAAAAGAACAAAAAAGGAGATTATTATGGACTTCAATACTATTAGTCATTCATATGGCAGACTTGCAATGGACAGCTTCATGAAGACACTGGAGACAAAGTTTTTTCTACTGAAAGATAATTCTGGGCTTCAAGGAAAATGTATACTTGAAGACATTTCCTCCATTTTTACTTGTGTAGTACAAATATGCATGGCATAGTATGTTTCTGAAAAAGCAATAGACATATTAAGAAAATAGACGCTATTTCTTAATTTTGTTAGGAATAAGAAGGCACCACTGACTTGAGGTTGTGTCCTGTCATTGTGATAGTTGACTTTGAGTTGTTTATTTCAGCATCTGCTATTATTAAACTTTTTTCCTTGTGATACCACTTGAGATTGTGTCCTGTCATTGTAATAGTTGACTTTGAGTTGTTTATTTCAGCATCTGCTATTATTAAACTTTTTTCCTTGTGATACCACTTGAGACCGTTATTGTGGTTTACGGACCACAAACAAGACACATTCATAGTAGTATTTCATCATGGAGAGATCATTCACAGTATATGTTGACAAGACAGATTCTTTTTCCACCTGAAATGCAAACAATAATCATAATGATGATGATGATGACAACCATGGTGCTATTTTAAACATATTCTGTATATTAATTCATTTATTACACACAAGTACCCCCTAAGATTGGCACTATTAGTAATCCCACTTTACCAACAACAGTTTTGCTCAAGGTCACACCACTAATAAGTGGTGGAACTGGAATTCACACTCAAGAAGTCTAATTCCAGAGCTTGAACTGTAAACTACTATAATATGTTGCTTTTCTTTATCTTTAAGAACAAACCTGTTATTTACTTTTTAAATGAATCAAATGCTTCTAAATAAACATACAACTAAAACACAATAGTCAAAGTATCATGAAACCTTATAATCACATGATAAGGAAAGACTGAACAGTACAAAAGTACATACAGTTAACAATATCCCTCTTACACCTGCCCTCCCACCCTGTCTACCTGGTACTTTTCAGTCTACAAAGGCCAATATTATAATGGTCAGCTACCACTTATTGAAAGGTGATTACACCAGAGATTACTGTTTTCCATTTACATACATATTATCTCAAATCCTTATAGTTCTAAAAGCTAAGTATTATTATTTTCACTTTATGGGTGAGAAAACAAAGAGGTTAAGAGGTAAAGCCAGTAACTACCATTCCTGTTTAAGTGCTTTGGAAGTTAAATTTTGGCAATACTTCATTCCATCCTTACCTCTACCTGGAATCCATACTGCAGGACAACGTTTTTTATATCCTCATAGCTCAATTCTATGGAAAGTTCATTTGCCAAATTTTCAAAGTGGTATAGCAGAGGACCTATGGTTTAAAGATACTATGAATGAACTACTTAAATATAAACATGCACTAGTAGCCGTTTAAACTGAACTCCAAGTTGAGAAATAAGTTGGGTAGAGGATGAAACGTAAAAAGGAGAGGTAAAGAACCATTACATTTGCCAAGGACAAGTATCCAGACCACTGAAACTTTGGCCAAGTAACTGCCATTTGAGTGCTGGGCCTACATTCATGGGGAGCGAGACCCTCTGGTATAACCGCCTTGCACTGTGATTCTCCACATCATGGGCCTTACACCTGTAACTCTTAAGGTCCTGAAGGAGTAGCTGAATCACAGAATGCCTAGTCCCCAAAATGCAAGGGTATACTGTAATTATAATTCCATAAGTAAATGCAAAACTGCAGTTACAAACTGAGTATCGCGTGAAAACAGAGAAGAGTCCTCAAGCCAGACTGGGAAGGAAAAATGCAGGGGTAAGGGGGGTTGGAGAGTGATAGGCTGGGCTTCCTAGAAGGAAAAGGTGATACGAGAGCTGGCTTTTTTTTTTTTTTTTTCCCCTTCTTTTTTGGCAGCACCTCGTGGCTTGCAGGATCTTAGTTCCCTGACCAGGGATTGAACCCGCGCTACCGCAGTGAAAGCACTGAGTCCTAACCACTTGACTGCCTTGTGCTGGCTTTTTAAGAGCACAGTTCATATCCCAGCTCTAACACCAACTAATTGTGTGCCTATGAACAAGTCACTAACTCTGTCCCATCTGTAACATGACTTTAACGTGAGATAACACACCTGGCATATTGTAGGCACTAAGTTCATCAAAGCTATTACAACTTCTTAAAATGACATTCCCCCTTTACTATTCTCTCACTCCAGATATCCAAGGAACTATCACCTGACTCAAACCAAATTTTCCAATCTTTTAGTCTCACATTTTGCCCAATCTATCGGCTTTATCCAGGTAACATTATCATTCCAAAGTTATACTAAAGGATTAATCTAGACAACCATCTCTGCACCTTTCATTGGGTTAATTATAAACCCTGAGACCAACTCACCACCCACACCCCATCCCCACTGCTCATACCATGTGCTAATAATCACAAGAGATAAAAGTAACAAGACAAAGTTTCTGCTCCCAAACTGCTCACCACTCTGTGGAACATACTTACTTAGGGTTAAAAGGTTTTTCTTCTTCTCTTTTTTATTGTACATAAACCACTAGAAAAAAATAACTATAATTTATATATTAGTGCTCTTTTCAAAAGATAACAATGACTCCCCACCAAACTACTCACTCTATCAAGCTTCAATTCCTTTTAGCTGGATTAGTACTAGTAAAAATGAAAGATGCTACCATTTACTGAGCACCTATTGTAACCAAGATCATCCCAAAGCTTTTGAAGCCTTTTATTAAAGAACGCAGAGCCTCATAGCAAAGTCTTTCCAGCTCTAAAGCATATGCTGTTCCTTCTCTATTATTTTAAAAACCTCCAACAATATTGTTTTATTATATCTACATAAACACATTCCTAGGCCAGATTTTACTTCTACGTATGTTTTATTCCATTACAAGCTATATGTCTTAGGTTTCTTTTGAATCCACCATAATGCCCAGCATAGCACTGAATGTACAGTTAAGCATCTGTAACTTTACCACCCAAAGACAGCCATTACAATTGCGCTGTATTTTTCAGTCTCCTATCACAAATGGTACTTCAACAAATAGCTCTGTGTATATTTCAGATTCTCCCTTACAAAGAAATTCCTTGAAGTGAAATTTCCAGGTCAAAGAGAATAAACAGGGCTTCCCTGGGGGCGCAGCGGTTAAGAATCCACCTGCCAATGCAGGGAACACGGTTCGATCCCTAGTCTCGGAAGATTGCACAGGCCGCGGAGCAACTAAGACCATGCGCCACAACTACTGAGCTTGCACTCTAGAGTTCGTGAGCCACAACTACTGAGCCTGCGTGCCACAACTACTGAAGCCCACGCACCTAGAGCCCGTGCTCTGCAACGAGAGGCCACTGCAATGAGAAGCCTGTGCACTGCAATGAAGAGTAGCCCCCGCTCACTGCAACTAGAGCAAGCCCAAGCGTAGCAACGAAGACCCAATGCAGCCCAAACTAAATTTATTAAATAAATAAATAAAATAAAACAAAGAGAATAAACATTTTTACTGACTTGATTCAAACTGCCAAAATGCTTTCCAAAGGAGAAAATAACAGTTTTCACTCACAATTGCAATGGTAAGTACTTGTTTTAACACCTTACTTAGGAAGGGGTGGGAATACAATGGTACAGTCACTCTGGAAAACTGGTTGGCAGTTTCTTATAAAGTTTTCCATACATGCACCACATATGACCCAGTAATTCCACCAGTAGGTACTTATCCAAGAGAAATGAAAACTTGTGGCTACAAGATTTGTACTCAAGTGTTTATAGCAACTTTATTCATAATCATAATTTGGGAACAACCCATATGTCCATCAACCAGTGAAAGAATAAAAAATGTAGTATATCCATACAGTGAAATATTACTCAGCAATAAAAAAGAAAAAAGCTACTGGTATATGCAACAAAATGGATGAATTTCAAAAGCATTATGCTAAGCGAAGAAAGCCAGACACAAAAAGCAACTTACTGTATGATTCTATTTATATGGTATTCTGGAAAAGGGAGAGCTATAGTAACATAAAACAGAGAACTGCCAGGTATTAAGGATGAGAAAACTGACTACAAAGGGGCACAAGAGACCTTTTGGGGATGATAGAAATGTTCCCTATCTTGACAGAGGTAACAGTTACATGATTATCCAGCTTTCAAAATGCATCAAACTGTACACTTAAAAAAAAAAAGGGTGAATTTATTATGTCAAGTATACCCCTCCCAAATCTAACTTAAAAAGAAAAAACACAGTAAGTATTTGCTAAATTGGCAAGAGGAAAACAACAGGCCAGACATGATTTCATCTGCATTTCCTTGAGGCTGAGCAGTTATTCACACTTATTACCTGGTCGCTCATTCTTTAAATGAATGTTTACCAAGCACCTAGCAAATACCTGGCACTGGATATATAAAGATGAAAAAAACACTGCCACACTCCTCAAGGAGTTCTTTATTTTCTCAACTCGCGTGTCTCTTCACATTTTTTAATGGAAATAACAGAAGAAGCAAAGAAATATTTTTTCCTTGACCATAAGTATAAAGCAAGCTCAGTAAGAGAAAGCTAAAATAACATGAAATTTCATAAAAATAAAATCAAACCAATGAGTAATCCTAACACTCAGAGATAACCACTTGAAAACTTAATGTATCTCCCTGATGCATTAGCATGAGATATTACGTATATAGTTTTGCATCTTACACTTCATTCGGAACATTTCACTATTTTATTGATTATTTCTGGAGAATGGTTTTACTATGTGGCTATCCTATGACTATCCATTCCATTACTGTTAGAAATGTAGGTTCAGTCTAAGTTTTCACTCAGTGAGTATGTCCATTAATTGGTCTTTAGTCTTCACCCATATCTAATTATTTCGCTCTGACAGACTTCTACAAGTATAATTAACCTAACACATGTACGTAATACTGAATGCAATTATGTAATAGGTTAGATGGCAAGGCAAATATTTGAGGCTTTGTGGGCCACATACAATCTCAACCACACATTCTTATTTGTGTGTCCCCCTACCCCAACGCTTTAAAAAATGTAAAAAATACTCTTAGCTGGTGGGCCATAAATAGGCGGCTGGCTAAATTTGGCCTGTGGGCGATAGTTTGCCAAACCCTGACCAATGTATGAATTGTTAAGATTTTATCATACATTATCAAAATGTTTTCTTCTTGAATAAAGTTTTATTACTATACTCCCACTAGCAGTACATAAGCACACCCTATCTCACTGTACCTTATCTAAACATCAAGCAAAAAATTTAAAAATCTACCCAATATGATACGTGAAAAATGGCATCTCATGTATATTTATTTGATTAGCAATGAAGGTGAACATTTTTCCCCCTGTATATAGGTCATTTACATTTACTCTTTTATAACTTATACATTTATGTTGTCTGTCTATTTCACTTCCGAGAAGGTTTCTCTTAAAGACTTTTACTTTTTTTTCCCTTTCCAATTTTTTTCTAATTAAAAAAATAGAGCTCATTGCAAAAATACAAAAACATATAAAGGAACTTCTGCTTCCTGTAAAGGCAGGTTAGGTTATTCAGACCAATGTTTCTACTGAAAACAACTAAAATTGGCGTATATAATTTATTTTTTTAAATCTTAGAAATAAAGAATACATGGCAAGTTACTAAGAAACTACCAGGAGCCCAGAGGATTAACCAGAGGTAAAGCTAGATGCCACTTTTTTTACCCTGAGGGTATTTGACTATCCATATGAAATGGGCCTGCAATTTAACAAACTCTTTTGGCCAGGGTGATAAAAAGACAAAACTCTGAGCCTACCAAAGGTAGGTCTGACAGATCACCCAACATTATATTTGGAATCTTACAGGCTATCTTCTTCTTCTTTTTTTTTTTTTTTAATTTTTTTAAAAACATCTTTATTGGAGTATAATTGCTTTGCAATGCTGTGTTAGTTTCTGCTGTATAACAAAGTGAATCAGCTATACATATATAACCCCATATCCCCTCCCTCTTGCGTCTCCCTCCCACCCTCCCTATCCCACCCCTCTAGGTGGTCACAAAGCACCGAGCTGATCTCCCTGTGCTATGTGGCTGCTTCCCACTAGCTATCTATTTTACATTTGGTAGTGTATGTATGTCCATGCCACTCTCTCACTTTGTCTTATGGGCTATCTTTAAGGTAAGAAATAAACTGAATTCTATCCTTTAACCTGGGGGTGGGGGGGAAGGGGGTTGCAAGGAAAGCTGACCTAGTGCTTACTAAACAAGGGGGAAAAAAGAGAAAAAAAATAATTTTGGAGAGATATTGTAAATCATGCTTTAGCCCTAGGGTAGATTTTCAGCTTAATTTTACATAACATGAGTGGTCCAATGAACCTCAAGTCCAGGTTTTAGTTTAATATTTAATTTTAATTTAATTTAGAATTTAATATTCTGTTGTTTTTCTGATAATGTTCCAATCTTCTCCCAGAAGCAAATGCACATTCCTTTGGAGAAAAAACCCTTTAATGTAGGTCTCCAGAAATCTCCAAAAGTAACTTCTCAAGGGCAATGAGCAATAAATAAATGGTTAAGGTCCACAGCCCAGGGAAACAAAGAACCATAAGCAAGAACCAGCAGGAACAGGAGAAAGCAGAGACTCACCTGCAAAGACTTGAGATATTACAATTATTGGACAAAATACACTCAGTATTTTCAAAGAAATAAAAGACTATCTTGAAAATATATTCAGAGAATAGAAGATTCTTAAATGACATAGACCAAAACACACAAACAAAACAAAAAAAACCCCACCTAATAGAAATAAAATAGATATTAGACACAGTGAAAGAGAGAATTTGTGAATGGGAGGACAGGTCAGAATAAATTATCCAGAATGCAAAACAGAGAGACAAAAAAATAGCAAGTAAAGAGAAGTGAAAGCTAGAGTGAGAAGGTCTAAAATACATTTGATTACATTTCCAGGAGAGAAAAAGAATGAGGGAGAGGAGATTTATGAAATAATAGAAATAATACGTGTTATTACTTATTTTGATGCTATGCTTGTCTCATATTGGCAAGTGGAGACCCTTTTTTAAGCTAAGATTTTTCAGAACTGATGAAAAAATTTACAGACTCAGGTAGCCCAATAAACTGTATAGTTTTTGTTTTTGTTTTTGTTTTTGTTTTTGCAGTACGTGGGCCTCTCACTGTTGTGGCCTCTCCTGTTGCGGAGCACAGGCTCCGGACACGCAGGCTCAACGGCCATGGCCCACGGGCCCGGCCACTCCGTGGCACGTGGGATCTTCCCGGACCGGGGCACAAACCCGTGTCCCCTGCATCGGCAGGCGGACTCTCAACCACTGTGCCACCAGGGAAGCGCAACTGTATAGTTTTTAAAAAGAAAAAATCACAACTATATGTAATATTGAACCTGAAAAAACTACAAAGTGAAAAATCTTAAAAACAAAACTGATTACTTAAAGAAGCAACAGTTAAAATAGCTAAAGTCTCAACAGAAGCTAGAAGCCACTGGAATGATATCTTCCATGTACTGAAAGCTATATGCCAACCTTGTGTTGCTTGGGAACTAAAAGTACCAGCATAAACTCATGATCTATAAACATGAACTGTGTCTATAGACATAGAAGGGTAGAAACATATACTTCTAAAAAGGTCTAGAAGCAATACCATCACAGTGGTAAAATCCAGATTTTCATTTCTACATACCATTCCCCACTAAAAGGAACTAGGAATCCTTGGAAAAAATGATTGACTTCAGGGATCTCAGGCAGAAAAAGTATAAGATGAGCCTGGTATACCTGGTTATGCCAGAACGGAGGTGCTCAAAAAATGACAGGGATATGTCAAAAGGACACAGGAGCCAGCTTGAAGGAGATCCCATTTACCAAATCTGGGATAAGTTGATTTAAACCATTTATATCCTTAAGGTTCTAAAAGTTCCAGTTAAGAGACAGAGATTATTAGATTGGATAGTGAAAGAAAATTTAACTGTATGCTGTATATAAGAGACACATCTAAAACATAAAGATACAGAAAGGATTTAAGAGAAAAAGATCCACCATACGATTATTAAAAGCTAGTGTAGGACTTCCCTGGTGGCGCAGTCGTTAAGAATCCACCTGCCAATGCAGGGGACACGGGTTCGAGCCCTGGTCCAGGAAGATGCCACATGCCGCACAGCAACTAAGCCTGTGCACTGCAACTACTGAGCCCGCACTCTAGAGCCTGCGAGCCACAACTACTGAGCCTACATGCCAAAACTACTGAAGCCCGCGCACCTCTATCCTGTGCTCCACAACAAGAGAAGCCACCGCAATGAGAAGCCCTCGCACTGCAACGAAGACTAGCCCCCGCTCGCCACAACTAGAGAAAGCCTGCGCGCAGCAACAAAGACCCAATGCAGCCAAAAGTAAATTAATTAAAAAGCTCATGTAGCTACACTGACATGCTGACTTAAAGAAAGATGGCTTGCATCTGTGCAAAACAGACAGCTGGCACTCAAACTCCAGCAAAAAGTTTTATAGTCAGGGTAGGGAGGTGTTGGGGGTAGGAGTAGGGTGAACTGGTGGTCACTGCCTGATCATTTTCCAATGCAGACTTTTAATTAATCCTCTTCTTTTCTGTCCTACATTTCATACTCACTCTCTACTAGGCCATGCTTTCATAAATTCTGCTCCTTTTCCATTTACTTTTTCCAGGGAATTAAACTTCTGGTCTCCTGCCTGAGCATGGACTGGAAGGGGGCATAAGGTAGGCATCTTGGTTACATAAGAGGTCAACTGTTTCCTAAATATAGATTTTTCAACTTATGTTGTTTTCATTTGGTGCCTCATTTTCCAGGGTTATTCCACATCAACCAGCTCTATTCACGTTGGTCTCTTTACACAACTTATCCACCTACCCCATCTTCTGAAATACTGTTACATTCTTTCGTCCCCTGATGACATCCCTGCCATTATTTGTTCGTGTGTTTTATACCTTTTTATAAACTGTAACAAGGTCTCAGTGAGGAGATAATGTATGTGTTCAATCATCCACCTTTTATAGGAAATCGTTCATGTTTTTAAAAATTCTGTAGGTTTACAGTGCTTTCAAATCTGATAGGCTCCATTTCTCATTACACTTTACAAAGACCTCCTTTGGTACTTTAACCTGTTTCTCCTTCCAGATGAAGTTAGATTCAATTTGCTAATTCCCTGCCCTCCGCTATCCAACTATAAATGTATCAGTGCATGGGCACAGACACGCACACCTACACCCCCACTTTTAAAAATAAATTCTGTATAAATGCATTTAAGGGGTACTGATCACCATGAAAAACAGTTGCACAGGATGCACAGGCATTCTTCTGCATTTTGCCAGACCAGAGCCTTTCCCAAAGGACATATGCAGAAGAGTTCCCTTGAAAAGCTCACTAGTTTTCCAGAACCTAGGAAACATTAAAGTGAATACCTTAAATACCTCTTAAAGTATTTTATAAATTAATAATATTCCCAACTCTAATCTCATATAATGTCACTAATTTTTCATTACAATTTAACTTCCAATGTAACTTTTTAGTATTCCAGAATGGCTAGCAGTTACCTCTCCCATTACATATGAGTATGTTGACATTCTGGTCTATGTAAGCATGATTAGGGTGAAACTGTCCCCGAAGGGCTGGGGACACACTCTCAGTTTACAGATAAAACTAATTTTCCAAGTCCACATGGCTGAAGCCAAAACCATAGGAATGTTATGAATTTACCAATATAAATGCCATTTTATTAAGTCCCTTGGCAGCAAACTTCTGTGGCATCTTAACATTACTTTGATCCTGATTTCAAATTCTGAAACAATACATCCATTCATACACCTAACAGTTGCTAAATATTCACTCCAAGTGAGGAAGAGGCATTAGAGTCCTGCCCTCATCAAGCTTAAAGACTAGTAGGGGAAACAAAAAGATGACTGACTATACCACAATGTGTTAAATGCTAGGGACAGATTCTGTGAGAATATAAAAGAGAAATACAGGATATTTAACCCAATCTGAAAGGATCTCCTGAGCTGAGTGTTAAAGAGCACATAGGGAAGAGCCAAATGAAAACAGAGAAGAAAAAGAAAGGGCTTCCTAGGCCAGAGGACTAGCACCTGAGGTCAGGGCAGCGGCAGTAAAAAAGAAAAGGAAAAAATGAAGCTGAGACACAAGATAGAAGAAAGATCACAAAGGGCACTACACATCCAGAAGAGTTTAGGTTACCAACAAAGTTAGACTTTTATGCAGGGAGTCTGTCAGGGATAGATTTGCACATTGGGAAGATCACTCTGGTGGTAAATGGAAAAACTGAAAGAGGTGTAGAGGGTTGAAGATAACTTGAAAGCAGGGATACTCTTAAGAAAACTACTGCATTAATCCAGGCAAGCAATGATGAGGGCCTGGACTGGGGCATTAGCACAAGGTTAGAGCAATGGTTTTTGATCAAGGGTAGTTTTGCATTTTTGGCTGTCACAACTGGGGAAGTACTACTGGAATCTAATAGGTACAAGCCAGGGATGCTGTCAACCATCCTACAGTGTACAGGACAAACCCCCAACCCTCAAATGACTGCATAGTCAGAATAATGCTAAGTTATAGACTGACCCAGCACAAGCCTGCAGAGGAGCTGATTAGGCATTCAAGGGGTTGGATGGGGGCTGTCAGCCTGTCTCTGCCATATATAAGCTCCACAACCTTTCTGCTAGTTACTTAACCCAAGATTCAGTTTCTTCAATTATAAAATAGCAATAATCCTATTTCAACATAGGGTTGTTTTGAGACTAAACAAGGTATTTTTAAGTGGCTAACATAATGCCTAACCCACAGGGAGCAAATACCCAGTAGGTAATGTTATCTGTCAATCATTCCTCAGGAAAAAGAATACTTTTCTTTTAAGGAAGACCCAAGGTTAGAGATATTTGCTTCATATCATGGCTACAGTTTACAGCTGCTCTCATCTTTCCTATGGACTTCTAAAGAGAAGTCTGGAAAAGACCTACTACTACCTGTAGGCTTAGTCCCACTGGCTAAATCTCTGGTAAAGTCAAATCATTAAAAAGAGCACGTAACAGAACCCACCAACAAAACTACACCAATACTGAAGACACCAAGGACTCAATGTTTATCTGACTTTTATGTAATATAAAGTCTTCCTTAGTATGGATTATATATCCTACTAAAAAAGACAAGTATATTTACCTTGATTATCATTATTCTCCCTTTATTTTAAAGGAAGAGTATAAAATTGGCAATTTCCCTTAGACTCTAGATGGGCAGGACCACGTCATACTCATTATTTGATTTCTAGCACGTGGCAATAGGATGCAGTAAATAGGCTTTTGCATAAATTAAATTATATTTCTACCCTTTCTTAAACTCAAGGTAGTCACAAAAATTATCATACCTACTCTTTTCCTAGTATGTATATGTACTGGGGAGGAGGTTTCCAGGGGAGAGATTAAGTGCTTTCCCTCAAATGTTTCATTACAGAAATAAAAAAAGAACACTTCCTTCTTAAAGGAAGCGTTGTCTCCATGGAATGGAGGGTGGGGAAGATAAGGGAACGATTATAATCAAGTTAATAGTTAGTACCTCTTTGAAATTATGACTGCTGTGAGACTGACCTAGTATGAATATACAAATTTTGGGGGTTCTACTGCTTTTGGAGGAACTAACTATGATTGGAGGAACTGTACCACTAACTAGAATGCAGTCTAAAGGAAACTGCAGAGGTTTTAAAACATGTATGACATAATTACAACTTCCGTGAACATTTAGTACTGTGAAGTTACCAAATGCAGAACAGCTCTAAGTACTCAGATTAATGTGTAAATTCTAATAAATACTGAGGAACTTACCTAGATTTATCCAAATTCCACCTGGTTTGAGTATTTTCCATATTGTGTCAATATAATCAATTACATTGTGAGCTGTGTCTATGAAGAAACAGGTAGCAATACAGTCCCAAGTACCTATTCAAGGAAAATCAAATTACTACATGTTATATTATTTTGCCTTTCTTTTAATGAATTCTATAAAGGTACCAGTTACCTCTTTACAGACTATGAATATTTCATTTAACTGCAGGGGTATAGAAGCTAAACTCTTCCAATCAACTGCTATAATCAAGGCTACCAAATAAACATTTATGAGATACTTTGTAATTCATAAGAGCTTTTATTACTAATTTGATAAGGTAATCAATTTGGAAATCATTTTTGATAACCTATATCACTATATCCTTACCAAATAATATTTATAAGAGTTTTATTTACAATCTTTTCAACTTCTAGCCTTCATTTTACATCAGTTAAGATGAAATAATATCTGAATTTTAAGTTGTGATTTAAACCAGTGTTAGCTACCAATTCCGGAAGGTTTCAAAAAGACTGCATGCATTTGCTGCCAATTGAGAAATGAATGGCATCAGAATACATAAGCGTCCACCAGTACTTGGGAGAACTGCCAGTTGAAAAGGGGGATGGGGGCAGTCAGCAGCAGTGGGTGGGAACCCAGCAGAGAACTCTGTTTGCCTTCTGGAGGCTGTGGCCTGGCACAGAGACAGAAGAGACTGCATTGAAGGTGGCTGTCTGTACAAATAAGGCACTTGATCCAACTGCGGATTACCTTCACCATCTCCTCTTTCAAACCTGCTCCAGAAGAAAGTCACTTTTACTTGACAAAGCAATGTTTTCCATTATTTCACTCCTATTTTGAGACCCTGCTCCCTAACTTACCCCCAGCACCTAACACCTTCTATCTCCCTCCTTCTACCTTCAGAGTGCAGGTTTTCACAAGGTCAGCGTTCAGGGAAAAACAAACAAAAACTTTACTATCTTGTTCCTCTCCCGCTCTAATCTCTCCAAGGCCTCCCATTTCTCTCAGAACACAATTCAAAGTCTTTGCTGTGGCCTACGAGTCAGCCTCACCAAACCCACTCCAACCTCATCTCCCATCATTTGCCCACTGCTTATCAAACCCCAGCCAAACTGACCCTCTTACTCTTCTTGAGCAGAACAAGCATACTTCCCACTCCCTAATCTTCTTTCCTTTGCCATTCCCCCTGCAACACTTTCCCCCACATATCTGAATGGCTTGTTTCTTCATTCCTTTGAGGTTCTCTGCTCAATCTTTCTTCTTAAGTTCCCCTTTTAGAAAGATCTTCCCTGGGAATTCTGTATAAACCAGCAGTCTCTCCCCAGTCACTCATTATTCCCTTTACCCTGCCTTATTTTTTCTTCCTCACAATATTAATTTGTTATCGCCTCTCTCTCCGAACTAGAATATGGGTTCCCTGTGCACAGGGGCTTTGTTTTGCTCACTGCTCTCTTTGCAATGCCTGCTACTTAGCAGGTACTCAACAAATACCTGTTAAATGAATGAACTTGCTGACCCCTCAGCCTTCTATTTTTTTTCTTCCTTTTATTGCCAATCCCTCTCTCCTCTTTCCACATTATCATCTCCCTTTCTCTAATGCCTAGCTCAAATTTCTTCAACATTTTGCCAGGCTGAAGTCCAAACTTCATAGCCTGATTATAAAGGTCATCCACAATCTGGAACCAACCTACTTCTCTAGCCATATCGCCCATTAAATCCCCAAATGTCCTTTTTCCTTCCAGTAAGGCTATTCTACCATCCCCGATTACCTAACTCATTCATATCTTTGTACCTCTGAATGCCATTCCTCCCTATCCTTCAAGTCACAGCCTCTCCACAAAGAGCTCACTTCTCACACTAACCTACTTCCATCTTTATTGTATTCATTACTCAACCTTTGTTTACATGTTGTCTTATATTAATAGACCCAACAGATTCTAAATTTCTTAATTGTGGGATCTCATATTTCTTTATATTTCCCATCACTGCCTTATACATAACTTTGAAAATATTCTAAATTGTTCTTGAAGTATACCTTATATTCTATCGTCAAAATGAATGACCACAACGCTGGCCTAGTATAAAATTAGCTCATTAAATTTAGAATAAAGCATGTGATCTTTGGACTTACTGCATTCTGAGTATATCTCCTGAAAATCTCCTGCTGTCATAGAAAAGTTAGAACCGGGAGGAAGACTGTGGGGGTCAACATCAGGGAAAAAGATGGGTCGAATCTGATCAGCTGACCTCCGGTTATTGCTAAACTGATGAATCCAGGGATAAAGCTTATATTTATTAATTTCAGAACATCTGCAAAATATGAGCATAAAATTCAGTGTTAACTAAATATTTTACCAGGGAAATCTACTTTAAACACTAAAATATAATCTGTTTGATTGAAGATTTACTTATATAATTAATACTTAAAAGTGTTACCACTACACTCCACCCAATTATCTGAAACTCCACATAGGCATGTAGATGAGTAACCAATCACGGATTAAAACACAGAAACAAAATTAAGGTAAATTCAGATATATAAATGTGCTATTTTCACTCAAATTTTTAAAAATATATCACTGAAACTCAAGCTCAAGTAAAAAAGTCTAAGTATTTTTTTCAAAAAAGGTATGGGTTTTGTTTGTTACCTAATCATTTTAATTATTTTGTACAACACTCTCCTTTCTACCTTCTCACTCTCCCCAACTCACACTGCTATCAAGACAACACATTATTTAAACAAGGCAGCTATTTATTTTTTTCTCTAACACACCTCTTCTCACTTTAAAAACTCTTTTCCACTACTTTCTAAATGAGGCCACAGAAGTTCTGCGAGATCTTTCCAACTCAGATATGTGAGCCATTTATAAGAATTTGACTAAGAAAAAAATTATGATTGCTACATTATAATCTTACTCCACTAAAGAAACAAAGGGGTGAATAAGTTTAAGGAACAATAAGAAAATACTCCTTCCAGGACAATACTTAGCCCAAAATTCTGCAGAGAAATCATTTCAGTTTCATGGACTACCCAATCACTTTTTAAAATATCACTTACCCATCCCGTTCAACATTCTGTTAACTAGGCAACTAATTAAAGTAGTAATTGTATAAGCAATTTAATTTTAATCAGAAACATTTATGATATATACCATATTTAAACACTACGTACTTATCTTCAAATTCAGAATTCTGCAAAAATAGGTAAGTCAATCTGATTCTGAGAAATTACTATTTCCAGCAAAAAGTAAATTAAATACCTGTTGAGTACAAAGTTGGAAGAAAAGAGCATAAAAAAACTCCATTCATTTCCTTGACAAGCATAACCTAGCATAGCTATTTCCCAGGCCAGTCTTCCTAGTCCAGCACCAGGTACCAGAATATTTACTTTAGAAGGATCCCTGAAATGAAATAAGGCAATTATGTCCAACCCCTCAAAGAAAAGGGGAAAAAAAAATAGACAAAATCCATATTAACAACTAAAAACTTAAGATATTTAGTAAGAATAAGCTCACTCAAGACTCTGACTTCTTAAATTTGAGAAATACTTCTAAATATCAGTGAGAAATAAGGATATAAAGAATTATCAAATGTTCAGTTGTTGTTTTAGGGTTTTATCCCCAAAGTATTATTTTTAAGAAGAAAAAGGAGTCGCCTTATATCCAAGACTTATGAAGACACTCATATTCCTAGTAGCTATCACCTATCTGGGAAGACAAATTATTCCAAAAAGGATCCCTATACATACAAAGAGACTGAACAAAATTATTTTAGCATATGAGACAGTCAAACAAGACATAACTTTATTTCTGAATTCTATAGGTAATACAATGGTTTATGTGACCAAATTAAGTACAAGCAGATCTTAATGTGTCAGGTCTCTCCTTAAAATTTTATATATTTCAATTGGCAAAAGAAGCTGGAGCTGGGATATTCTCATGGGGAAAATGGGGAACTGCCTTCTAATTGAGCATATATGATGGCAAACATATCACACCAAACCAGAGGTTCACAATCAAACTGTTCTCCACTTATTAGCATCACTCTACCATCACAAATTTCCTTTACTGTAACATCTGTCATTCTATTTTCAGACCACTGAAAAGCCTTAGCAAAGCAAAGACTTTTCTCAGTACTTCTGGCAAATCAACATAAGCCTAAGGGAACTAAAATGTGTTCTTGTGAAAAACCAGAGAAAAATGTGTATAATCAGCTGTCATTGTGTCAATTAAAAAGGAATTTCATTATTGTCTGTATTCCCCAAATTTAGCTCATAAGTCAAATCCGATTTCCAAGTCTACTCCCATGAACAATTCTTTTTTATCTTTAAACTGTATGGGCTTTAAGTTTGATGTGCTCCAAATGGCAACAGGACTTTTTACTAGTAGCCCATATGATAACCTTTAGCATTTCCCACTTTGAAATGAAAAGAAACAAATAGAACTATGGGGCGTCTGAAAATTCAGTCTACAAATACAGTAACAAGGGAATTTGCCCAGCGTCCTTCAATCTTAAATATCTATATATGGAATATGTATTTGTATAAAAATCGCAACAAAGTCTATTTAGTCTGTTTTACTGCTGAATTTTATATATACAATAAGGCATAAACTGAAATTTGTTAAAAATGATTTCTGACAAATAGGCTTAATATGATTAGTAAGATATTCTTTAATACTTGACATGGACAAACTAATGCCAAGGTGCCTTATAATAGTTTTCACTAAAATAAAATAGAATGTTTCCTTTTCACTCCAGACTATATGCAATATGTTTGTATATGCGAACACTAATTTTTAATAAAGAGAATGGGTACATGCTCTCATTCTGTTCAGGCCTACCTATATCAGTTATCTAACATGAACATATATATTTTTAATACTAGAATCTGAAAAACTCCTAGCAGTAGGACTCTATGCTAGCCCTTGTATAAAGGACTGGCCACTGTCATTTTCTACTCCCCACCAGACCCACCAAAACACTTATTCTCCAGAACTACTACCTCTTTTCTTTTCCCAGTTCCCATTTGCCCAATCAAAATCATGTTTTTTTACAAGTGGCTGTTTTCAGCTTAGATTTTTTTAAAAAAATCAAGGTAATGCAACAGAAAGTAAAAGGATCTGGAAGTAAATTCATAGAGTATTTAAATTTTTATAAAAACAGTCACTAATAATCAATTTCTGAACGGCTCATAATCCGAGTAAAAGATTACCATGCAGAAATTAGAAATCATGTCAAACTTCAGGGAAAGTTGTGTTAATAACTGTACTAATATTTATTTTGTTCACTTAAAGAAAGTGAACTTTATGATAGCTATTACCAAATACTTCCAAACTGATCAGGCCTATAGAACTCTTTATCCCTACCTTGTGGCAGAAAGTTTCTATATAAAAATGCTATTAAAAGGCTGTCATAAAGCCATGGAATACAGAATACATCAAGCCTTACCTTAAGAGTTAGTAGAGATTACTATAGATCTATCAAGAGTTAGTAGAGATTACTATAGATCTATCAAGAGTTAGTAGAGATTACTATAGATCTATCAAGAGTTAGTAGAGATTACTATAGATCAATTATTTGTATTACAGAAAGAAAAAAGAAGGATTTTAGTGGGAATATTAAAGGAGACACATTAAAACAAATTCTCTAAGAACTGAAAAAATGATCAAGAATCAAGCACTGAATGGGAGAATTCTTCCCCAAATCTTTGTTCTTAGCTAGATTTTTTTCCCCCAATTGGGTCTTCATATAAGGGATATTAACAGCATAAAAGAAAGTCTCTCTAAACACAATGTGTATAAAACTAAGGCACTCTAAAAGGCATTTTCTAGTATGAGTTCTTATAAAGTCAAGGGCATTTCTACTCTGTGGAGAATAAGAGACATATAAGTCTAAGTATAGACCTTAATGGTGAACTGACTTAAACTTAGAAAACCGGGAATAGAGCCATATGACTAATATGTGCCTCAGTAATCAAATGTTGCCTGTTTGAGAGTCTCGGCAAAAAATTGGCAAGCAAACAAGTTTATGTAGTTATTAAGGCCCAACTATGGAGAAGCAGTATATTCACTACAAATTTAACACCTCTGATAATAGTGGGAAAAGTTTCAATGGTTTCCCAGACAAGCAAGAATGAAGACGACAGAGAGCCCCTGTGTCTGAAGAGGCCGTGGATCATGTTTGCACCAACCTTTGTGATCCAACTATTTTACCAGCACGAAATGTTGTTCTTGAAAGAAGTTTCCTTTATTGTACACAGAATGATTTTTGCATAGCAGCTGCAAATCAGCAAATTCCAACAGACAAAATTCTTTTTCTCGGTGTGTCAGCAGAGTGACACTTAGCTGACCCCTGGTGATAGGAGTATGCACAACTTTCAAGCATCAAAAGTGCTGGGTTCTATTTGAATCACAGCAATTCACATGGTAAAAGCCACAACTCATTTGTGGCTACTAAATACTCAAAATGTGGTTAGTTCTAATTGAGATGTGTTTCAAGTATAAAATAAATACCAGATTTCATAGACTTAGTATAAAAAAGGAATGTAAAATATCTCATTAATAATCTTGTAAACTGATTATATGTTAATATATTTTAGATATACTGGGTTATTAAAGTATATTATTAATTTCACCTGTTTCCATTTACACTTCTTATGTGACTACGAGAAAATTTAAAGTAACACAGGCAATTTGCATTGTATTTCTGTTGAACAGTGCTGGTCCATACAGAGAAATCATAAAAACACAATTCTGAGCAAAAAAACAATTGTGAAATGACACCACAAACCATTATATGGCCTTTTAAAACACACAGAACACAATGTGTTGTTTATGTACATGTATATAGACACGTAGCTAATGCAGGAAGGTAAGATTAGAGTAACAAATTTATATTAGTTGTTATCTCTGGAAAGAGAGAAGAATGTGCTCTGTATTGTTTGCAGGGCAGTTTCAAGTGTATCTGTAATGTTTCTTTTAAAAAATACAGAAAAAAGAGATCTGAAGCAACTATGGCAAAATGTCAAGGTTTAATAGAGTTGGATGTTGAAACACTTTTTATTCAAACTAGAAAGTGGGTTAGAAATCAGAATTAGTGTCTAGCCCCTTCAAAAATATGGTCCCAACTTCCTTATCTACTCCCAATAAAGAACTCCGTATATCAGCAAGACAACTTCTCATCCATTTCAGAAAACACTTTCTCACCTTAATCTTTAGAGCTCCTATAGAAACTGAGCTTAAATTATCACCGAATCTATAAAGTCTTTCTTTTTCCAAATATCCCAGGCAAAGCTTTAAGTCACTTCTCAATGCTTTCAGTACTTCATTCATATCTCTATTATAGTTTATATACCTAGTTCATCACTTCGCTTCTTTCATTTAATACAGGGGTCAGCAACTATGACCCACTAGCCAATCACCTGTAGTTGCAAATAAGGTTTTAGAACACAGCCATGTCCAGTCATTTATGTATTGTCTATGGTTGCATTCCCATGACAAGAGAGCGAAATAGTCAGTCCCCAGAGACCACATTGCCTTCAAAATCTAAAATATTTTCTAGCTGGCCCTTTAAGAAAAAGTTTACCAATCCTGATCTAATGTATCTTGAACTTCTTTCCCAATCCGTGCACAGAGCTTTCTTAATCTGTTTTATGACTGAATAAGTAGTCCATTGTAATACTGTATAATAATGTATCAAAATTTGATAATTAAGGACTAGATTGTTTCCAATCTCTTGTTATTATAACATTAAAACTAATATCCTTGGCATAAATAGTTTCCCTCATGTACCTCTGTGGATAGCTTTCCCAAAACTGAACTGCAAGGATCAAAAGATATGCATTTGAATTTTGTTAAAATTACCAAGTTGCCCTCCATAAAATTTTACTAATTTATTCTTCCATCAGCAACATGTTTCCTCACACCTTCAGTAAGTTATATAACTTTTAAATCTTTACAATATAATGGATGAAAATGGCATCTTAGTGTGTTTTTTTTGTTTTTTTGTTTTGTTTTTTTTTGCGGTACGCGGGCCTCTCACTGTTGTGGCCTCTCCCATTGTGGAGCACAGGCTCCAGACGCGCAGGCTCAGCGGCCATGGCTCACGGGCCCAGCTATTCCGCGGCACGTGGGATCTTCCCAGACCAGGGCACGAACCCGCATCCCCTGCATTGGCAGGCGGACTCTCAACCACTGCGCCACCAGGGAAGCCCCTTAGTGTGGTTTTTACATTTGCATTTTTGTATGAGATTAAGCACCCTGTATTTCTTTTTCTGTTTACTATTTACATTATTTTTCTACTAGGTTATAGTCTTGAATTGTTTTTCCACTGAGTTATTACTCTAGATTTGTAAGCACTTGAAATCCTGGAATGTAGGTGCTTGAGATCTTGATTTGAAAGAAATCTGAAATATATATCTGTCTTTGTTCTAAGAGGACTTTCTGGAGAGAAAAAAGAGACTATTTTCAGTCTCTAAACTACTTCGGCATTATTTGGCAATCTCCATTTGCTCTTTTAAAATGGTTTCTTACAGCTAAAAATAATCCTTTTAAAATGTGTAAATCTTAACAGTTACTATCTCTGATAGATTAAACAATATGATTTTTTTAAATCCTTTTATAAATTATAACTTACATTCTTTATTTCAATCTAAGTGAAAAATGCTTCTTTAAAGCTCAGCATATTTCTTCCTAATGCTCAACTATATAAAAGAAAAAATATATTCAATGTAGTCAATAGTATATCATAGTCTTCTTGAAGTGTTAGACATATACTGAAATGCAAAGGCATAATAGATTTACCACCAACAAACAAAATATCACTTCAAATTCTTCTAAAATAGAATGGGTTAACAAAATTAAGCTCTAGAAAGTACAGTCCAGAAATTTTCAGGATTCATTAAGAGAATATGATTCTACATGGTTGTGATTTCCCATTTCAAATAGGACTCGTACCTAAGAATCTCTCCTTAGCAACTATAAACTTTATGGCACTAAATTCTTGAGCTAATAACTACTGAAGTGTTTGGCATTCAGCACAATTAAAACAGCATTTCCTTAATTTAAAAATAGACCCCAATATAGATGTTAATCTGTGGCTTCAAAACTGCTTGTACTTGTAAACTCAGACGCTTAAAAATTCTAAACAGGAACAAATTGGACAAACTGATAAGACAAATATGCTTTCATAGGAAAAATTATTTTAATGATCACAAGTACAGTTAATTTATGCATATTTAGGTATATTGTTTTTTGCAGACAGCTCAGTTAGAAAAGGCCTTTATTGAAATTTCAAAAAGAAAAGAACACAATCCAAAGGCTAGCTGACATAAATGTAAGTCAAATTCAGCCTGAGTGTAAAAATATAAAATTCTCACGTGCTTGCTGTGGCACAAACAGAATCCTAAAAATTTATCTGAGACCCAAACTTAACCAGGATTTACCTAGAGTCAACCTGGATTCTGAAGGGCTATAATTATTTCCCTTTTCCAGGACTCGGAGTTTACTTTTTATGGCAAAGTTATAACTTTAATATGGATAAAGACTTTGCTGTATTTTATTAGGTTTATTTTTTAAGTTTTTTTTTTAATAGCTCATCTTATCTATTATAAGGAAACCAATCTAAGTTTAACAAGCAAAACAAATGACGTAGGAAGAAACATGTAAATTTTCCATTGGGTACCAGAATGCCAAAAATAAAGTTTGATATTTTGGTGCACTTCATTTAAAGTTCATATATCAATGTCCACTTTTATAACATTGATTACTTTCAGGGAACGGAAATGGGTAGCTGGGTAGGAAACTTTATATCCTTTGAAATCTTTAAAATTTTGAACCCTGCAAAACGTTTTACCTCTTCGAAAATTTTTTCAATTATTTACTTATTTTAATGAAACATTAAGAGTTAATGTTAGAAACACTGAGTGAATTCATCCTTTTCTCACCAGTCTACATTGTATCTGCCAACAGTAATAATAATAACAACAACAGTAACAGGGACTTCCCTGGTGGTCCTTCCAATGCAAGGGACGTGGGTTTGATCCCTGGTTGGGGAACTAAGATCCCACATGCCGCGAGGTAACTAAGCCCACGCACCGCAACTACTGTGCCCGTGCGCCACAACTAGAGAGCCCACACGCCACAATTACTGAGCCTGCGTGCCACAATGAAAGATCCCACGTGCTGCAACTAAGATCCAATGCAGCCAAAAATACATAAATAAATTTTAAAATAATAATAACAATAACAGATAAATAATAGTAAAATAATACTTGTGCTAGTTCAGTAAGTACCTTTAACAATGACATGCCTTTTTAGTACAGCTAACATTGTTACGCTGACTGGATACCATGGTAATATACATGATTCAATGATCACTGAGTATGAACGAAATCATGTTTAAAGTGCTAGAAATTATGCTGACTTAAGCATTTGGCCTTCCAAAAATACCCAAACTTTTGTATACTCCAACAGTAAAAAGTCTTATCTCACAACCTGCTTTTCAGAAACAAAGATATTTTGAATTTTGAGAAATATCTGGATTTTATGTTTACAAAAGCTATCAAACTATATTATCCATTATTTTATAAACAGTATATACATTGAGAGAGTGCACCAAGTAGGAACTTTAAGAATATATTTTTGGAAGCAGCAGTATTTATAAAAGTTCCTTAAACTGAAAACATGTATTTATAAAAAGTATGAAAAATAAGGAAATAATGAGACTAGATTATAATTCTAATAGTTGTAGAATATTTAAGGTAAGACTATCGATAAAAATTAACAAAAAAACTTGTAACATTTATTAAAGTAAACAAAGGTAGGCTTTAAGAATAGAAGAAAATTAGTAGAACAAAGGAAAAAAAAATGATCATTTCATCTGACACAGAAAAGGTATATGACAAAACATTCTTTCATGACAAAAACTCTCAGGACAACAGGAATACAGGGAAAATTCCTCAATATAAAAAAGGGTATTTATGAAAAACCCAGAGCTAAATGCCCCCTTTCACCACTGCTATGTATTGTTATGTACTTCCAGAGCTATTTAAATGGGGAAAGGAAGAGGTAAAAACTATATTCACAGATGAGATGCTCCTATATGTAGAAAAACACAAAGAATCCAGAAGAAAGCTACTAGAGCTAATAAACAAATTAAGCAGTTGCAGAGTACAAGATGAACACATAAAAAAGTTAGTTGTTTCTATACATCAGCAATGAACAATCAGAAAAGGAAATTAAGAAAACAATTCCATTTACAATAGCATCTAAAAGAATTTAAAACTTAGGAATAAATCTAAACAAGGAGGTGTTACATTGAAAACTTGTATACTGAAAACTAAAAAACAAAGCTTAAAGATATTAAAGAACACCTAAATAAATGGAAAGACATCCTGTATTCATGGATAGGAAGATTTAACATTATTAAGATATCAATACACCAAAAACAATCTACCTATTCAACACACTCCCTAAAAATATTCCAATAGCCTCTTTCACAGAAATGGAAAAACTGACTCTGAAATTCATATGGAATTGCAAGGAGCCCCAAATAGACAAAACAATCTTGAAAAAGAATAAAATGTACGAATCACACTTCCTGACTTCAAAAATTGCAAAGCTACAGAAATTTAAATAGTATGGTACTGGCAAAGGGCAGACACATAGACCAATGGAATAGAATAGAGAGTCCAGAAATAAACCGTCACATATGGTCAATTGATTTTCAAGGACAGTGCCAAGACAATTCAATGGGGGGAAAAGACAGTCTTTTTAACAAATGGTGCTGGGAAAACTGGATATTCACATGTAAAAGAATGAAGTCAGACCCTTACCTGATACCATATGCAAAAATTAACTCAAAATGGACCAAATACCTAAGCTTAAGAACTAAAATTATAAAACTCTTAGAAGAGAATATTGGGGAAAATCTTCATGACACTGGATTTGGCAATGATTTAATGGATATGGTATGAAAAGCACAGGTAACAAAAGAAAAAAACTGATAAACTAGACTTCAAATTATAAAATTTTGTACATCAAAAGACACTATCAAGAAAGTAAAAACAGCCTACAGAATGGGAGAAAATATTTGCAAATCATATATCTAACAATGGATTAACACATGCAAAAAAAGAAAGAGAGTCAAATCTTATCACACAATCTTATCTATGAAAATCATCTTCAATCCAGACATAATAAAGTATAAAAATGCATTAACAAAGCCTATGGACAATAAAAATGTAAATTAAAAGCTTGTCAAGTGAGTACTATATATGCCAAGCATTTGAAATCTGAAATCTGAAATATCTGTAGTTGAATATTTGAAATCTGCCTAGCTTTGAAGCCTAAGAATAAACTTCTTTCTAGAAAAAACACATCACTAAAAAACTTCTTTCTAAATCGTATCTGCAGAGCACACACAAAAAGGCAGTGAATTATTACCGATTCTACATCTGAATCTTGTACATTAGATATCTGGACATGCAGAAATAAGCAGTCGTCTTTTCTTTTCTTTTTTAAGTCTGACAACATGGCTGAAATAATGATAAATTCAATTGTGGGGCGTCCAAAGTTACTCACTTACTGAGCTATTTCTGGGTCTCACACCCAGAACTCTATACACTTGACTGAAGAAATATTTATAGAATTGAACATCAGTAGTGTCATGACTTCATCAACAATGGAATAAAAATTATGAAAGCTTTAAGTGATTAAAAAAATCAAAAGTATACAACGAATCTATTATCCCTTCACCTGTGTGTTCAGAACATAATTACAGCACAGCATGCCAAAAAACTACTGGTCACAAGCAGAAATACACTGGGTGATTTTCATACTTATTCAGCTAAAGACAATCTACATGGCACACAGACATAAAAGTATTCAAACAAGGTGGATCAGCATCCGTTACATGTTAAAGGCTCACTAAATAAAACAGATATTTTCAAGTCTTTCAATGGGCTTATCAACAGACTGGCATAATAAAGAATCAGTGAAGTTCAAGGGAAGTCAATAGAAATTATCCAAACTAAAATATAAAATGAGTTAACGGAGGGGCAATGTAGAAAAAGAGCCACTTGAAACCTGAGAGACAATAGCAAACAGTTTAATATATATGTAACTGGCATCCCTAAGAGAAAGAAATAGAGAAAAAGGTAGGAGAAACATGTGAAGAGATAAGAGCAAAGAATTATTGATTCGGTGATATATATCTACTCAAACCTCCAAAAGCAAAGCCAACCTCAAGTGGGAGAAACACAAAGAAAACCACATCTAGTCCTACTGCTGACAAAGGTGGGGAATGGGGTGAAGAGAATGGCAAGTAACTGTTTAATGGGTATGGGATTTATTCTGGGTTGATGAAAACGTTTTAGAAGTATACAGAGATGATGGATGCACAATACTGTGAATGTACTTAATGCCACTGAATTGTTTCCTTTAACATGGTTACTTTGAAACCACAATGAAACAAATCCTGCCAACAACCTGAGTGAGCTTGGAAGTCAATGCTTCTACAGTCAAGCCTCTAGATGAGAACACAGCCCAGCAGACATCTTGATTACAGCCTTATAAGATCCTATACAGAGAACTCAGTGAAGCCATGCCCAGACTTTTGACCCACAGAAACTATGAAATAATAAATATGTGTTGTTTTAAGCAGTTAAATTTATGGTATTTTGTTGCACAGCAACCAATATACATTTACCTTTCAGATGCAGCAATCCCACATCTAAGAATTTACACTAAAGATACATCTCCAAAAATACAAAAATATACAGGCACAAGGTTATTAACTGTAGCATTATAATTGCAAGATACTGCCAGCTACTTCACTTAAATAACCAAATATAAGAGACTGGTTGAAGTATTCTGAAACTGTTTTAAAAAAAAAAAAAAGATTGGGTAAAATTTCCATGAACTGATACAGAGCTAATCGAGGATTAAGTGGAAAAAGGAAAGTGCAAAATAAAATATATAGTATGCTCCATTTTGTGTATGAAAAAGGAGGTATTTAAAAAGAAAAAAGTACTTATCTGCTTACTTCCATAAAAAAAAAAAAACAGGGACTTCTCCGGTGGCGCAGTGGTTGAGAGTCCACCTGCCAATGCAGGGGACATGGGTTCGAGCCCTGGTCTGGGAAGATCCCACATGCCACGGAGCAACTATGCCCATGTGCCACAACTACTGAGTCTGCGCTCTAGAGCTTGTGAGCCACAACTACTGAAGCCCGAGCGTCTAGAGCCCATGCTCTGCAATGAGAGAAGCCCCGCAATGAGAAGCCCTTGCACCACAACGAAGAGTAGCCCCTGCTCGCCGCAACTAGAGAAAGCCCTCGCTCAGCAACAAAGACCCAACGCGGTGAAATAAATTAATTAATTATTTTTTTTAAAAAAAGAAGAGAAACAGTAACTAAACAGTGGGAAAACCAAATAACATCTTGATTAGAATCATCAATGATGGGCTAACAGACTTTGCATGTCTCTGAAGGTGATATCCTGAAAAGGATACAACATCAATTATCTATTATTTTGAGAAAGGACACATAATCTAGATCTAATCATGAAGAAACATCAGACAATATCAAACTGAGGAAGAGTCTATAAAATAACTTACTTGTATTCTTCAAAAATGTTAATGTCATGAAAGTCAAAAAAAAGGCCTAAGAACTGTTCCAGATTAAAGACATTAGAATTAAACATAACACAATATCCTGGATTGGATCCTAAACTGTACAGAAAAATAAGTGTCATAAAGGACATTATTAGGATAATTTATGCAACTTAAATATAGATCATTGATTAGAAAGCAGTAATCAAGGTTAAATTTCCTCAATCTGGTAACTGCACTGTATGCTTATGTAAGAGTATCATTGTTCTTAAGGAAAAAAACTCAAGTATTAAGCAGTGAAAAAGCATGATATATGGAAACTAATCTCTCAAATAGTTTAAGTAATTATCGTGTATATGTACAGCTATAGACTAACAAAGCGGGGAAGGAGAAAGGAAGGGAAATAGGAAAGGAAATAAAAAGCAAAGGTACAATGCTAAGAATTGGTGAATTTAGGTAAAAAAAATACATGGGAGCTCTTTGTACAATTCATACAATTTATCTGTAATTTTGAAGTTATTTCAAAATAAAAAGTTTTCAAAAAAGAGAGGGAGAGAAGGGACACACACATATGTACGGAAATTTCTGAATGGATACATCCAACCTTAAAGATGTCAATCAATGAGGAGGGGAAGAAGATGAGGAAAAGGAGCCTCTCGCACTACAATGGTCCTTTTAAACAACAGACTGAACTCCACCCAGTGGTTCTCTTTAAATATATAACCTGTAAGTCAGGTTCCTAACCTGGGATCCATGGACCAAAGAGGTCTACAGACAGAATTCACTGTACCTATAAGGGGGTGGAAAAAAATTACATTTTCATTTCATTAACCTTTAACTGATTATTCTTTTGTCAATTATGAATGTAGACAACAAACAATAGTAGTTTTAGGAGTACCTGTAACTGTATCACCAATAGAAATCATATATATTTTCACTTCACATTAGCTGTTGAGATTCTCAAAATAGCATATACCATTTAGTTCTTTTCAAAGTACATTAACACTTCCTGCAAGACTTTTATTTAATGTGATACATGATAAAAAGCAGGTTACATAACATTTGCTTTTTAAGTATTTTCATAAGTATATTTCAAAATAACTGGTTTCTTTGTAATCCTATGGATGTAATTTTATTCACTTATGTTATTCTGAAAATGAAAATTATGAGCTTCAGACTGCTCAAGGTTTTCATGGCATATAAAAGTTAAGAATCTGTTCTCTGAGCTATAGATCCCTAACTTGTTTACAAATATGCCATAATGAGGAAAATTAAAATAGTTTGCAGCTTTTTGCTCTGCTATAAAGCAAATTATAAAAAAAAATGTCGCTGATAATGAACATTCAATCTAATCTTCTCATTATGTAATTTCTAGATAGAGTAATTTCCGATAGTGCTAGAGCAATAATTATTCAAAACACTAACTGCAATCTCACACAAAGTACCCAAGAACAAATATAACAGCATACACCCACACATGAAAAAATACAGTCACACAGCAACTTGTAAAAATGAATCAACACTGTGAAATATCTCTTAGAGAAACTCAGTGCTTACATATCTTAAAGAAACTGGTTAAAAACAAGATACTATTTACCATCTCTCTTTTGGAAAATTTTTTAAAATTTCTTTAATGATTGGCTGGTAGCAGGCATCCCTTTCTGCTTTCCCAGTTTCACTCCAGTCTCTCACAAACTGTTTCAATGTGGATTTTAACTTATCCATGTCAAATGTAGATGCTGGCATAATCTTTCCATTCTCCTGTTTAAAAAACAGAAATCAATTCGTTTCTCAGAAAGTAATCAATCTTGAATATGATTAAATAAACATGCTACTAAGGGGCTTTATAGATGGTTTAGAGGGTAGGTCACTAGCCTTTCAACTCGACCGGGGTTCAAGTGCAGCTTGAGATTCTAAATGAAAAGAGTTTGGTGGTCTCACTTCTACCCTCAATACAGTATGGTCCATTAATCATGAAACCACCATATAATTAAGCAGTCTTTACTCAAGAGAGAACCAGAACTGAGCTGCTATGGAGACCAAATATTCTCTCCGTCTAAGAGAGGAAAGAAAGAGCCTCCAGGTCATTGATGGGGCAGCATGGAAAGGCTCACACTGGAGTGGCCCAACTGTATCTATCCTGTGGATACAAAAACAGGACTTCAGTTTCTATTACTTCCAGTCCCTTGAGATTTATAAGGGAAAATAATCTTTTAGAGTAAAAGATGAACATCAATAGATACAAGATTCTGAAGATAATGTTTAGCAAGGGAAATTAATTTCACACAGCTCGGAAAGTTGTTGATAAAAATGTAAGTCACTAACTCCATATGCCACAATAGGCGGAACACTATGTGAAAAGTGTATCAAAATGCCCACAATTATCTTAGTACTTTTAGGGGAAAAAAATCAGTGAACAAATCCAGTTTCTGGCATACTGTTCTATTAAACCTAATAAAATGACTGAACATACAAGTGAAAACATTCTCTAAGTAGAGCCAATGACTCTTTCATTTCATAAAAATGAAATCCAGGAAGATAAAGATCTCAAAATATAGAAGTCAAACCCTAAAATAAAAACAAATAGAACAAACTTGCACATACGTCTTCTCCATATTCTTTATTTTCAAACATATGTATGCAATCATTCACAATGGTGAGTAGTATCTCTTGATTATGATCAACGCATTTCCGGATCTTGTCCAAGTGAAGAAGAAACTGCGGAAGTAGTTTCTGCTGATTAGCTGGGAGTGATCGAAATTGTCTTTCTGTTCGGTGCACTCGCTCATGCATACTGGTGCTAAAACATAAAAGGTGTTTTTTAAATTGGCAAAGAATTCTCACCAGAGGCCAATCTTATTTTAAGTTTCTCTTCCTGTACAATTATTTCCTTATAATGTTGGATACTGTCCAGCCATTTTCAATCTTTTGGTTTCTTAAAGGGTATCGATTTACGAAGTTTCGTATATTTTCATCTTATTACAAACTCTCTAAGCAACCAAACAAAAGACAAATAGTTAAAACACCTGCACCAATTAGAAGGGAGAAAAAGGAAACATAAAGAGGATTAATGCACAACATGTTTATTTTTATGATTTCAATTTCCAAAATTAAAATTTTCAGCAGAACAGCTTTGATTTTAGAAATTTTAGATTTCTCCATCAAGTAGCAGAATACTGCTCTGAAGTTACTTTAGAATATATACAAAATGTGTTTTGAAATTATTAAGAGCCAACCAAGTTGAATTTTTTTAAATATTGTAAAAGATCTTATATACTACAAAAGTAGTAAACAAATGAAAAACTGAAATTCTATAGCTTTTTACATGACGATATTCACACTTTGTATTCCAAAAGTTTCCAGATAACTCTAACGGTCACTTTGAGGACTTTTTAAAGAAATAAAACCTAAAAAGAACATCATTTTTAAAAGTTAAATATTATACTCAAAATAAAATGTCATTTTACATCAATCAGATGGGCAAAATTTTAAAGCGTGACTATATGAAATACTGGTAAAAGTACGGAAGATTTAGAATATTTATATACTGATTGATGGTGGGTGCGTAAATTAGTACAACCACTTCAGAAAATTTAGCATTACCTAGTAAAGCTTAATATGCAGACTCCCTATGACCAAGCAATCGTACACCTAGACACATACTCAAGAAACTCTTGCAAACGGGCACATGACACATGAATAAGTCTCATCACAGCACTGTAAGAAATAACAAGCAAAAATTCTGGAAACAACCCAAAAAGTCTATCAGTAGTAGACTGAACGAAGAAAATACAGTATAGTTATACACAGAATACAGTTAATAAATACAGCTACACACAATAATATGGATAAAACTCAGAAACAAAACATATTGTAGGGACTAAACATATGTAGAGAAACTACAAGGAAAGTAAGGAAACGAAAATGCAGGAAAATGATGTCCTATGAGGGGAAAAGGATAAGATAATGTTCTTTCTGTAGACTGGGTGGTACGCGTTCACTACATCATTCTTTACATTTTACATATACAAATAAACAAATACATAAATGCATATGCTTCTTTTAAATGTCCTTTAGCATTTACTCAATATTAAATGGAAATGAAAAATATTCTTTTTCATTTGGTTGCCTGAGTCTCTCTATTTATCCAAATCTGTCATTTTATCATATGTCAAATTACTGTATAATTTCTGAACAGTCATATTTAAAGAGGTTCTGAAGAAACTTGACAAAACTGAAGCAAAAACCTGGTCACATTTTTAGAAGATTGCGTGTGGTGGTATTCTAGGGGTGGTTAGGGATAATGTGAAACCAAGTAGGCAGTGGCTGCACTAATGTTTGCTTTTTTTCCCCCCTGGAGACAGTACAACAGTGAGCTCTGGAGTGTAACAGATCCAGATTGAAACCCAGGTTATGCTACCTATTCGCTTATGTGACCCTTGGCAAGTTACTTCCTTTCCCTGTGGCTCAACAGTCTCATATACCAAAACAAGGAAATACATAACAATGATGATGATGACAGAAGCTATGATTTATTGAGATTTAATAAATGTCAGGCACTAAACCAAGTCACTTAAAATGAATTATTCTGAAAAATCTCCATAAAACCCCACGAGGTAGACACCATTATACTCCTCTGCCTACTTAATGGATTTCATTGAAAGTGTAACAAAATAAAGCACACAACACACTTAGCCCAGTGCCTAAATCATAGTCATATGATTTTTATCATAGTCATAATTTATATAACTAATGTGTACACAGTGGAAATACGAAAAATGAAGAAAAGTAAAAGTATTCAGGAGGAAAAAAAATTCCTAATAATTCCTCTTCTAGAGGCAACCACTTCTAACTTTCTGGCATATTTCTCTCTGTTTAAGACAAAGTCATCTAACACCTTTCTAGTCAAAATGCGGTACAGACCACAGCAGATCACTTGGAAGTGGTTCGGAATGTAGAATCTCTGGTGCCATGCAAGACCTACTGAAATGTAATCTGCCTTTTAACAAGATCACCAAATGCTTCACATGCACATTAAAGTTTTAGAAACACTTGTAATTCTTCATCCTTATCAAAAGAATTTTCCCAGGTCAGAAAAAAAGTTCTCAAATATCTATATGACAAATGACTATAAGGGCTGCTCATCATCATCCCATCTTAAGCAACCAAAATTTACTTAGCTATTTCCCAAACATTGGGCATCTAGATACTTTCACTTGTCTATACAGTGAAATTTTGTGTTCAAAATCTGTCTACATTTTAGAAAAAAAAAAAAAAATTACCACAAACTCCCAAACGAATTACCAGATCAGAAAGATAAGTATTTTTAAAGCTCTTGATACAAACTGATTTTCAGAAAGATTTTACCAATTTACATTCCTATCAGTAGAGTATGACACTAAGTAACTACTTAAAGTGGGCAAACAGCAGAGTTCCAACAGTTTACAATTCACTGTCAACAGGTTAAATAGTCTCACAGTAATCCTTTCCTAGAATTCCTCGGCACTGGATACCCCACCAACTCCCTCTCACCACGCCTCAAAACTCAGCATTTCCAAACTAAACTTGGCACACGTCCCACCAAAAAAACTTGCACATCTTCCTATATGGCTGATGTTGATGAATGGTACACCACACATCCACTCAAGTCAGAAATTAATGAGTCATCCTAAAATGCCTCTTCTCATAGCACACACAATCAAGAAGCCTGAAATCCTTTTGATTCTACTTCATAAAACTATCTACATATTCCCCCTCCTCCAATGCTTTACCTCGGGCCCTCACTATGTCTCCCAAAGATAAACTGAGAGGCCTGCTACCTAAATATGCTTTCCCCAACCTAACCCCCTCCCACCTCCAATCAGATAAATTCTTCTAAAATACAAAACTCATCTTTGTCACTATTTAAACTCCATATTTCAGCATATGTAAAAAGCAATCAATAAATGTTCAGTTATGCTCCCTCGGCACCACTTCTGGTTCTCCTTGGAGACTACTTATTTCCATAAGTGCAGGGGAGTTGAGTAAGTTATGGATTGGTCAGAAAAGCCAATCCATATAAAAGTTCTGTTAATTCCATATAAAAGTGATGTAATGGGGCTTCCCTGGTGGCGCAGTGGTTAAAGAGGCCGCTGACCAGTGCAGGGGACACGGGTTTGATCCCTGGTCCGGGAAGATCCCACATGCCGCGAAGCAATTAAGACCGTGTGCCACAACTACTGAGCCTGCACTCTGGAGCCTGCGAGCCACAACTACTGAGCCGGCGTGCAACTACTGAAGCCCTCGCACCTAGAGCCCATGCTCTGCAATAAGAGAAGCCACCGCAATGAGAAGCCTGAGCATTGCAATGAAGGGTGGCCCCCGCTCGCCACACCCAGAGAAAGACCGCACGCAGCAAGAAAGACCCAATGCAGCCAAAAACAACAACAAAAAGCCAAACAAAAACAAAACACAACAAAGAAAGTGATGTAACTACACAGAGCAGGATGAGATGCAGCATATCCCTTAACCCCTGGTTACTTAATGGTATGCAAAGCTGTCCATAACATACATCTACATACTATCTTGAAATAAGTGAGGTCTTATCAAAGTTGAGAAGAGTCCAATCCTTACTATACTATTAAAACTGGGGCTAATTTCCCTATTCTGTAAATGCTTACATTATCAATGTGTTTTAAGACAGTGGTGGGCAAGTTATGACCTCCTGGCTACTTGTCTGTTTTTGTAAAGAGTTCTACTGGAACACAGCTATACTCATTCCTTCGCATACTGCCTGTGGTTGCTTTCACACAAGCATACAGTTGAACAGTTTTAACAGAGACCACCTAGCTCTCAGAGCTTAAAATGTTCATTGCCTGGTTCTTTAAAGAAAGTTTGCCAACCTTAATTTAAAGGAATGTTTTACAACCTTCAGACTCTCCTTGGTTCTGAACTCAGTCAGCATTAAGAGGCTACATCCTTGGGCACCTAAGAGGAGAACAGAGTCAGCAGCCACATTTCCTCAAGGGTATCCCTACCTCCAGCTCTCTCTAGAAGGCTGATCTCAGCAGTGACCCCAACTCTGACTCAAAGTGGGTCCAGTGCTGGATCTAGCCAAGGGCTAAGGTCATAGACCCATTCCTCTGCACCTGTTGAACTATTCTACAATTCCAAACACGGAAGCATACCTTTTCAGAGGAGAGTCTGTCTCAATCCATTTAAAATATTTATTAAATGCCCAAGGTTAAAATTGTCTTACTAGTACCACTACTTACTAATGCAGGGTAAATTTTTAGTTAATGACTTTGGATTTCAGGCCAGACTCTACCACAATTTGGTCGTATAACCCTAGGTAAGGTGCTCACCATATCCCCTCACCTGTAAAAATGAGCTCTACATCTCAGTTTTTAAGATCTCACCTAACTGCTATTTCTAAAAGTAGGACATTTCTGACGACGTTTGATATTTCAAATGTAGTATTTCTTCTGTGAGTAGGTATCTCCATTCATAACAAGAGCAGTATTTTAAGGCTAACATTTTTTGCTATTCAGTACAATGCTATCATCATTTTTACCTCAGTCAGAATATGTCATCTAAGCAAAATCTGTAGAAAGTACAGGACTGTAAGCCACTGGAAAGAGAATTCTTTTATTTTGAATTTTATTTTTTTATACAGCAGGTTCTTATTAGTTATCCATTTAATACATATTAATGTATACATGTCAATCCCAATCTCCCAATTCATCCCCCCACCACCACTCCCCCCTGCTGCTTTCCCCCCTTGGTGTCCATACGTTTGTTCTCTGCATCTGTGTCTCTATTTCTGCCCTGCAAACCGGTTCATCTGTACCATTTTTCTAGGTTCCACATATATGCGTTAATATATGATATTTGTTTTTCTCTTGGAAAGAGAAAATATTAATCAAAAGACATTTCTTGCCTTATGACCTTTATCTAAATCTCCTATATATTGACAAAAAGGCAGTGAGTAGTAAAACCAAACTGTCTGAAATTTGGAAGCATCTGCTAAAGGTCTAGAATAGAATTGTTCATAAGAACTTACTACAATGATGGAAAGGCTTACATCTGCACTGCCCAATACAGTAGACAATAGCCGCATGTGGCTACTGAGCATCTGAAATGTAGCTAGTGAGACTGAGGAAAGGAATTTTTAATTTTATTAAATTTTAAGTAATTTAAGCTTAAATGCAGCCAGATGTGATTAGTGGCTATGGTATTGGACAGTACAGGTCTAGAAGATTATAAAATGTTGGAATGTAATAATCCAGTGTTTTCTGCTACACAATCCTTCCCATACCCCTAAACATACTTTTAATTGTATACTATTTTCAGTACAGGGATTTCAATTTTTTCATTAAGAGAGTACATGCAAATAAAAAGGACTGTTGTTAAAAATGAAATTTTCCTCAGTCCCACACTGAACTGGTAAAGAAGAGGGAGGAGAGTATAGGAAATTGTATCACAACCACCAGAACGTGCACACAGTGCCCTTTTCTATATTGCCACACTTAGGTCCTAGTTTCAGGTCAAAATCCCCTGCCCTCCCCCACAAAAAGGCCCAGCTGATACTCAATCATAAATATCAATTTTAAATTAGTCCCAATATATTAGAACTGCATACAAACACACATTTTAACTGAGTCCACAATAGTCCCAAGACATTTCCCAGTATTCTTTCTACATTTTTCAACAGTAAAATATACCAGACTTCTCTGCAGCTAACACTTCTGGCTATCTATTGTCAGCTTCTTCCCCTTGCTGCATGGTTCTTCCAGACACAATACTTGTAACAAGTTCAATGCTCCAGTTGTCTGCCTTCCTCACTCCGTTGATACTAAATCAAATCCCCATGTTACTAATTCCCTTTTGAGCTCCATAAGTAATGCAATCCATGGCTCCTATGCCCGAGTTTAATTAGTAAATTATTTCATCAAGATGTCTCAACTTCAAAACTTCATGTCACCAATTTAATCAGAGTCTGAAGTAACTTTAAGCTTTCATTAAGCAAGTTTTAAAATTCAGAATAGTAACAAACTAGTTTAACCATCAGTTACAAATTGACAAACTATTTGGGAATGACAAATGTACTTCTTTGCTACTACTTGTCTTATTTGTTAAAAATAGAGCTCCAACAACATGCCAGGCACTGGCAACGTAAAAATAAATAAGGCTCTGTCCCTGCCCTTGAGGAGGTCAGTCAAGCAATATTTAAAAATTTGCATAAAGCACAGCAGGAGCCCATCTAAGGGAACAGTTTTACTTCAGTAGGAGGTCACATCTATCTGATTCCAACTGCAGACTCAGAACATCGCCGTCGGTGTACTCATCTCTCACACGAATAAAAGTGCTTTCTTTACCTGAAAATCCAATTGTTTTAAGTCCCTTTCAGATCTTGGAATTATAATTTTGTGACTAAGCTACTTTACGATTTACCTACAAGAAAAATGAAAATTAGGAAGTTTAAAAGTCCTACCACTGTGCCCAACCCACAGTGAGAATTCGATAAATATTTGCAGGAAAAAAATCATAAAAGCGGCTCCTACAGTGCTTTCCCTCATTTCCCCCTTAAAAACTCTGCAAATTTTAGAACATCCGGACCATCTCCGATCTTAATTTCACCCACCAGTTAAAGGCACTGAGCAGCATCATTTACTCGCTCATCACAAAAGTGCTGTGTTTTCGCAGCGCCAAGGGTGGGGGGTGTGTGAGGGGCGGAAATCTTAATGCTGCTCTCACAAGAACTTACAACAGTTTGAGAAAAAAACATCCTACGGCATCCCACGTGTAGGTGAACTTGGGCTCTCCGTCTGTTCAGTTTGCAGGACAGCGACAATACATACAAATCATGCCCAGCACTGGACGATTTTACCACCACCATCTTCTATCTGAAATTCTTACAGCACTTTTCCGGTCACCCTCACCCGCCTCAAACCAAACCTTTAACGAGGAAGGAAAGGCAAGGGGGCTAATCTGATCCAGAGATCCGAAGACAAGAGGCTGAGCAACAGACGGCGCGGCAGACACGCGAGAGTGCAGCGCCGGGAGGGGCTAAGGTGGTGCGAGATGACTCGGGGGCGCGGAGGTCAGCTCAGGCGGCCCGGTTCCGACGCCCCGGAGGCGTGGCGACCGGAGGGCGAGCGCGGCGTGCGCCACGGTGCGGACGGGTCAGCCGCAAGCAGCGGGCGCGCCGACGGGCTGAGCGGGGGTCCGCCGCAGGCTCCTTACCCGTAGTAGCGGAAGGCATTAATGATCTTCCAGAAGTGCTCGCGCTCGAGCCTCTCCTCCTCTTCCTCTGTGCTGCGCGTGGCCGCCGCCGCCGAAACCGCCGCGGCGGAGCCCAAACGCCCGGCGGAGAACTGCACTTCCACCTCCTCGCTCCCGCCGCCACCTCCGCGGCTGCCGCCGCCTCCCCCGCAGCCCTCGGGCAGCTGAGAGACTGGCGGCGGAGGGCGCCGCCGTCGCTGCATCGCCGCCGCGGCCCTCGGCCTGGCTCGCTTGCGTCTCGCCGCGACTGAAAGCGTGGTGGCGGCTGCTTGGCCCTCCTCTAGACGGCGCCCGCCGTGGACATGCCCCCAGCTCGCGGCGCGCCCCGCCCCCGCCGCCCTCAGGCCTCCATTAGCGCCTGGCTCCGCCAGGTCTTCCGAGCACCCGGAACGACCGCGCTTGCGCATTCGAGAGTACGACGAAGGGCCGCAGCCACCTGCGCTCATTTGCTGCCGGCCTTTGGCGACGGCGCGCTGATGTCACAACAACGCGTGAAGTAGGCGGGGGCAAGGGCCAGATGGGTGGGGCGAAGGAGGAGATTCCTGGCAGGTTGGGGATGGCACCTGCGAGCAGCCGCGTGGTTCGGGCTTGAGAGCCGGTGAGTGCTGGGTGGTGGAACAGGCCGCTGAACTAAGGCTAACACATTAGCAAAGGAGAAATGCAGAAAAAAAGTTCAGCTTTGATGAATTTAATAGGAACTTTTATTTCAGAAAGTCTAGAAGGAAGTTCTTGCATTCGCTCGCCCTAAGTTGTTTTAATGAATTTCTTAAGTGAATTTCTATTTTTAATTGCATAAATGTAGAGGGACACTGTCATCTTTTCAGTGTTTAGGGGCCAGCGAAAGCCCTAACCCAAGCCCTGGACTGGTCATGGCAGCAGATCGGGAAACATTCAGGAACCTAACTCTGGCTAGTACTCGCACGTTGGAAGACCACCAAAGCGCAAAGGAGCCGTAACGCGGTGCAGCATTAACATCAAACGGTGGCCCATAGCAATGTCAGACTTAACCACTAACTCTTATTTACCTGCGTTCATTTTCCGCCCCATTTCTCTCTGGGCTCGTGGATAAAACCTCTGCCCTACCTGCATTTGATGTTATTCTTAGAAAATAACTCGTTTCACTCAATTTATTCTACCATCCAGCAAAATAGTCTTTCAAAATAACGGTAAAAGAAGATTGTTTTATTCAGGAGAATTAAACTTGCTCAGGGACCACGGATTCTGTTAAAAAGATATAATCATATTGAAAATGAAGTGGCTCTCTGATCGCGCGGCGGGCCTTCAGGATGGCGCCGAAGAAAGACAAGAAGCCTAAGAAGTCAACCTGGAAGTTTAATTTGGACCTTACTCATCCAGTAGAAGATGGAATTTTTAATTCTGGAAATTTTGGACAGTGTCTACGGGAGAAGGTTAAAGTGAATGGGAAAACTGGAAATCTTGGGAATGTCGTTCACATTGAACGCTTCAAGAATAAAGTCAGTTGTTTCTGAGAAACAGTTCTCTAAAAGGTATTTGAAATACCTTACCAAGAAGTACCTTAAAAAGAAAAATCTTCGTGATTGTCTTCGTGTGGTTGCATCTGACAAAGAGATTTACGAACTTCATTACTTCCAGATTAGTCAAGATGAAGATGGATCCGAGTCTGAGGACTAGATGAAGCCATCCCTTATAGGGCTTTGCTTGCTAATAAAACAAATGAAGTATACAAGAGAGACATCTTGAAATGGACCTTTAGTTTATCAGTGAATAAAAAACATTACTCTGGGGCTTCCCTGGTGGCACAGTGGTTAAGCATCCACCTGGGGACACAGGTTCGAGCCCTAGTCTGGGAAGATCCCACATGCCGTGGAGCAACTAAGCCCGTGCGCCACAACTACTGAGCCTGCGCTCTAGAGCCCGCAAGCCACAACTACTGAGCCCGTGTGCCACAACTAATGAAACCCATGCACCTAGAGCCCGTGCTCCACAACAGGAGAAGCCACCACAATGAGAAGCCTGCACACCGCAACGAAGAGTGGCCCCCACTCGTTTGCTGCAACTAGAAAAAGCCCAGGCACAGCAACGAAGACCCAACACAGCCAAAAATAAATAAATACATTTATTTTAAAAACAAAAAATCATTACTCTGTATGTTAAGCATTCATCTCTTTTATTTAAGTGTATGCTGTTTATATGGTGCTGGCTTTCCTTTAATACTTTTTTTTTAAATTTTTATTGGAGTATAGTTGATTTACAATGTTGTGTTAGTTCTGAGTGTATAGCAAAGTGAATCAGTTATACACATATGCACTCCTTTTTTTTTAAGATTATTTTCCCATATAGGCCATTACAGAATATTGAGTAGAGTTCCCTGTGCTACAGAGCAGGTTCTTATTAGTTATCTGTTTTATATATAGTAGTGTGTACATGTCAGTCCCAGTCTCCCAATTTATCCCTCCCCCCCTTATCCCCTGGTAACCATAAGTTTGTTTTCTACATTTGTGACTCTACTTCTGTTTTGTAAATAAGTTCATTTGTACGCCCTCGTTTTTTTTTTTAAATACTTTCTGTAAGCAGTATTTAAATAGCCTATAGCTAGTGGAATTTCTTTCAGGATTTCTAAAATGTAGTTTTGAGTTAAAGTATATAGTGAAAAAATGAAGCACAATTCTGGATATAACTTTATATAATAAAATATTTAAATTCTCAAAAAAAATGAAGTGGCTTCATTTTCATAATTTAAATTAATAATTGAAATAAGGCAATGCTAAAATAAAGTACTGTGGTTATTCTGTGTTAATGTTACATTTTAATACAATGTTTTTATAAAGTTTAAAGTTATTTATTTTTTGAATAGTAATGCAGTAATACATGGTTCAAAATTCAAAAGGAAAATGAAAAGGGTTACAAATGTAAAGTTTCTTTACCCTGTCCCTAACCATCAATATCCCTGTCCCAGACACAATATATCAATTCCTTGCCTATTCTTCCAACTTTTCTATCCAGTACCTTTTTTCTTAGAGTCTGGTGTTTGGAAGTTATATATAAATTCTCATAATATTAACTGTTACCAATGCTGTTTTCATATGCACACACAAATTATACATGTCATAATTTGTGACATATATCATGCTAACATTTAATATTTTATATTTTAATTGTTTTCCCCTATTGTATCCCCTTATTTGTTCCTTACCTCAACTCTGTGAAGTAAGTCTTGTTATATTCCTTTAAGAAATGAAGACAGACTCAGCAAAATTGTCTTACCCAGGGACACATAAATAGCAGAGCTAAAGCACATTTATTCATCCATTCTTTCCAGCAAATGTGTTGGTTGCCACCTATGTCTCTTGCACTGAGCTAAAGGCAGCTAGAAGCTAGTGGAAACATGTACTTCTCATTTTCACTTTGCCAGTTAGTAAGTGTGACCTGTTTAAAAAAGTTACTTGAGGTGTCGACTGTATTGTTTCTAAAATGGATGTAATATTACCCTTCCTATAGGGCCATTGGGAGAAATAAATGAGATAAAGAGCAAGAAATGCCTAGTATATCAGCTTAATAAATGTTTTCTCTTCAGAATACATTTTTGATCTTGTTTTAAAACACTTTTCTTAAGACTTCCTCTTCCTAACTTCTTTGCAATGAGTTTCTCCTATAGAAATCTTCCCAAACAATAGAGCCCTTTGGGCTGAAAGTTTGGGAATGTTTTCATCCCAAGGTCAATTAAACTCCAAGAATTAATAACCAAAACATACTAAGCATCCCTTAGTTTTCCCAGTCCTACCAACAAAGTTACGTCTTCATTATTCTCAAGGTTGTTTCATAATGAATAAATGTTTATAAATAAAGGCTTAGAAATCAGCAGGCCTATTCACCTGTTAATCATAAGTATATTTCTATTCGCCTCATGTCCCCAAGTGGATATCTCACTGAAAGTTGGCACTTAAATATTATGTTGGTTTACCTTTTAACCAGTTGCTTTCCCTACTAGACTCTTAAGTTCTTTGAGGGCGAGATGCATATATTGATCTGTTTTGTTCAAGACCATATCCCCAACATCCAGCACAGTGTCTGGCATGTGAAGATTTTCTAAAACCAGTTTATGGATTGAGTACAAGAATTTACAAGTGCCAGGCACTGTGCTAAATACTACATACATCATTGCCTTTAACTTAGTACTTAAAATAGTATTGTCATTCCTGGTTTTTTTTTTAACAGATGAAACCACTGTAATTTAAAGACTTTAAGTAATGCTATCAAAGCATACAGCTCCTACATGGTAAAGCCCAGATTTGAAAGCAAGTGGACAAAGCCCAAAATACTATTAACCACTGGATCTACTGCCTCTATTGAAGTTGATCTTGTTTATTCTTACATCAGTTTCATGAAGTCCTTTTACTTTTGGAAACCTTGCAAATAATTGTTATTTACAGTAATTTGACCTTCTAGGTGGGCGAGAAAAGGTATGTATACTTTACTTACGAAAAGCAAGAGACTAGATTGCTCAAGAAATATGTTTATGGAGATAAACTATTTCTTACTCTTTATGTTTAAATATCTTGTTTTTATATCAACAAAGATTCAAATTGCTATTGATCTAAGCACCTCATGGAAAAAGGGGACAGCAGCTAGGGACTTCTTCAGCTTAATATCAGGGTCCCCTTATAATCATTATCATTCTGGGGTTTACAGTTTTTCTTCCTGGAATCCCTCTATTAAGTCTGCTCTTTATGAGTACTGTCTTTGACTGAGAACTAGCTAGTTTTGCCTTTGTATTCTTTGTTCTAATACCTGGATTTAGGCTAAGAATACCATAATTTGTCTTTAAATAACGACCATACTCTCCACTGTGGAACTAAAGATATGACTCCTGTAATGATCTCTTTTTCCCTCTAGAGAATCTTTATCGTCTTAATCACAGGAGCCACTTCCAGTTGCAATCTTTTTGTACACATTATTTTAATGCTCTCAATAGTTATTCTCAAACTTGGGAAAATAAGTCCTAGATTATTTACCATACTGCTAGGAGTCACTACTTCTTTCCAGAAGCACTAAAGTAGCCCTGCAAATAAGTTTTCCCATCCTCTAAGCTCTAAATCATTTTTTTGTTGCTGTTGGAAAACATTTCAAGTTAAAAGAATCATTTGAACTGACATTATTCCATGCTTCCCTGTCCAGAAATCCAGGGCCAACCGACCCTATTGGCATCATACCCACGCATGTTTAGGGTACCAGTCAAGCAAATGTACCCCCACCAAAAATTTAAGAAGAGTAACATATCTATTACTTCCCCCCCCCCCAAAAAAAGTGTCAGAGTAGTCATTGTGGAGGAAAATCAAAATTTGTACTTCCTTACACTTATTTTACAGATTATCTTGGTGGTGGTGGTTTAAATTACCTATGGTGGTGAAGATGGGAGTACCGCAATATTTTCAGGCAAAAGGCCTATAACAGTCATCTAAAAGACCTGCTAGTACCAAGAATTTGTGCTTTGTCTGAGCACCTCCTACAAGTAAGAAAGGCACTTTCTGCTTCCTTCTTCTCTGCAGAGGCAGTCTCTAAGATCTTGTCCTGGTTTCTGTCTGCCCCTGGCACCTATCTGCCCCTTACCTTTTCTGAAATTATCAGTATTAATAAGGAATAATATTGGGCTAATCTGTTTGAATTAGCAGTCACTATTGTACCTCATCCTGACTCCTGGCTCTCCCTTTAAAAATCCTGTCAGTCACTTGGAGGTTTCCCATCTCTCTAACCTTTAATGAGCTATAGCTGTGGTCTACATTTGCTGCTCAAAGGTGTAGACCCTATTCCAGCACCATGGACAAATCCTGGGAGCTTCTTAGAAATGGAGTATTTCAGGCCGCACCTACTGAATTTGCATTTAAACAACACGCCCAGGTGTTTGATAGGTACGTTAAAATTTGAAAAGCGCTGCTTTAGAAACAACACAGAACATACACATATGAATCCCTTTACTGATGATAGATACATGTCTCATAGTATCTTTCTCTCTGAGAGCCTATATTAGGTAGACTGCTCTCAGTGATATGAACAGAACACCCAACTAAAACTAGCTTAAATAATAAGGACATTTACTATCAAAAAAACCATGAAGTTCCAAGCTACATCAGCTCCAGATTATCAACCCAGTCCTTCCCATCCTTGGGCTCTGCTATTTTCAGCATGCTAGCTTAATCCCTCACAATCGTAAGATGGCTGCCACAGTTCAAGGCATCACACCCAGATACAACAAATTCAGCAAAGAAAGCCTGTTTCCTCCTATATGGGTCTCTTTTCTTCAGTAGGAACACTTTTCCTGGAAGCCACCCAGCAGACTTCCCATAGTGCTTCACATTCCCATTTCTAAACTAACAGTAGACAACAGATATAGAATTACCTGGACAGGCTTAGACTAATTAATATCATCTTCATAATCCTGAAATACAATCATAATTTTTTTTTTTTTTTTTTTTTTTTTTTTTTTGCAGTACGCGGGCCTCTCACTGCTGTGGCCCCTCCCGTTGCGGAGCACAGGCTCCGGATGCGCAGGCTCAGTGGCCATGGCTCACGGGCCCAGCCGCTCCGCGGCATGTGGGATCTTCCTGGACCGGGTCACTGAACCCGTGTCCCCTGCATTGGCAGGCGGACTCTCAACCACTGCGCCACCAGGGAAGCCCACAATCAGAATTTTTATTTTCGCCTAAACTTATCAGGCCCGTCTTACCAAGAAGAAAACTAAACACTCTAAGCTAGGTGGGGATGGGGGGAGTTTGCTGCTAAGAAGGCAAATAACAGTACCTTTATCTTCACGTTTAAATAGAAAAAAGAAAGTAGGAGTGACAGAAATCCTCTCAAAGAACAAATCCTCTCTGATTTAATATATACCCACACTATAAGCATAACTAACTTAATATGTATATATAATTAAGGTTTGGCTTTAGTTTCTTTTATTGTACTCTATGCTCTATGCCAAATGAATCCTTGTATGTACTTTACTTGCTAATAAATAGGCTGACATAAAAATTATTGGGGCCAGGGCTTGGCTGAGGTCAAGAATCTGGTCTATTGCAACACTTCCTAACTTATCTGCTAGCCTCCAGATTTCCCTCACATATGAGAGTGCCCCAGGTATATGAGAGACTTCAAATGATTCTTTTCTCAATAAATAGTTTTCTTTTTTCAAAAGTGAATTGAGGGGCTTCCCTGGTGGCGCAGTGGTTGAGAGTCCGCCTGCCGATGCAGGGGGCACCGGTTCGTGCCCCGGTCCGGGAAGATCCCACATGCCGCGGAGCGGCTGGGCCCATGAGCCATGGCCGCTGAGCCTGCGCGTCCGGAGCCTGTGCTCCGCAACGGGAGAGGCCACAGCAGTGAGAGGCCCGCGTACTAGAAAAAAAAAAAAAAAGTGAATTGAGTAGGGACTTCCTGGTGGTCCAGTGGTTAAGAAGCCGCCTTCCAATGCAGGGGACGCAGGTTCAATCCCTGGTTGGAGAAGTAAGATCCCACATGCTGTAGGGCAACTAAACCTGTGCACCGCAGCTACTGAGCACACAAGCCACAACTAGAGAGCCCACGTGCCACAACTACACAGCCCACATGCTCTGGAGACTGCGCGCTGCAAGGAAAGATCCCGCATGCCGCAACTAAGACCTGATGCAGCCAAAAATAAGTAAATAAATAAATAAATACTTTTTTTTAAAGTGAATTGATTATGTTGCTCTTCTGATTCAAATCCTGCAGTGACGTTCCACTGCCTATTGAATAAAGTCTAAGTTCTTTAACATAACATATAACATCCTTCCCAGTGGGCCACAGGCAATCTTTCCAGTTATGTCCTATAAGTCCCCACCCATCCCCTCACCTTATCACCCACAATCACTCCTTCCCCTATGATCTCAGGGCTCTCTTTCCTCTGTTACTGAGTGCCTCACACTCCTTTGTAATTAGTTGCTAAAATATCTGGTTCCCCAGCAGAATATGAGCTCATTTATCTTCTTCATTTTGCATGACTGAATTTTCTAATTTTTCTACAAAATTTTATACCATAAGTTTTATATCAGCATTTTACTAAAAGTGTGCCTTAATAAAAAATATGTTGTAAACAAGCTTGTAATATTTTGGATGGACATAAAAAATCTGGGTGGGAGGAGGCATCAGGCTGCAGAAGAAGGAAGTATCTGTGGTGGATGTGATGTCCATGTTCAGATTTAATGTCTTTTCAGAGAGAGAGAAAAAAAAAGCCTTTTTACCTTCAGCCAAAGGCAGAATAAGAGTATGATGTCATACAGCAGAAAACTGAAGTTCTGAAGATAGAAGAATTTCTTTTGCAGAATTAGAGCCATCCAATAGATGAAGATGAAGAAATGAAAACTTACAAGCTGGAATCATGGCTAGGGAAGTGGCAGAATTCCATTATCTTACTAAAATCTCCAGAAAAATCAATGTTTTTTGGTGGGAGGTAATGTTTCTTTCCCGCTCTTGACCTGTCCATCTATGAAAAGGGAGTTCAGTCAAGCAATACCCCTTGACTTTCTCTACTCCTCTGCCTGGAGAAGGTGGGGTGTCTCATCTGATTGGAACATCTGGGAGGAATAAACTGGGCGTGATCAACTCAGCTCCGGGCCTTATTTATTTTGCCCCTCTTGGGAGTAAACTTGCTTACAGTAAGCACAATTTCTTCTCTGTTACTCATGCCATAGAATCCTTCCCAGCTGGAAAAGCTGTCCTGGTCCAATACTGCTATGACTATATGAGTAAGTCTAATTCCGCATGGAGTTAGGAGGCCCATTTGACTCTCGTGTAAAGATATATTCTCCAAGGTAGGCTTTATCAGTAAAAGAGGGGATATTTGGACTACCATCTGCCTCTGCTTTGTCTTATTGCTCAATTGTTCTGAACCCAGGTGGGAAAGAGGGGAGTGTAGTAACTATATTTTATTTTCTGTATTCTTTTTTTTTTTAAGTTTTATTATGGAAAATTTCTAACATGTACAAAGCAATGAGAACTACCACACAGCTTCAACAGTCATCACTCATGGCCAATCTTGTTTCCTTTGTACCTCCCACTCTCCATTATTTTGAAGCAAATTCTAGATATCACATTATTTCGCCCCTAAACATGTAGGCACGCACCTCTAAAACGAAAGAATGGGAACCAAGACATTTGGTGTCTATGCCTAGCTCAGTGGGTGGCAGTCCTCTGTATCTTCATTTCTGCAATTTGTAAAATACGATTTATAGGTGGTTGCAATGAAATTTTTTTGTTTTTTAAGTAACCACAATCAAAAAGGAGGGCTAAATCCTCACAAGGCTCCAGGAGGGAAGCTCACCCCCTAAATCCAGGCTGGCAAAGCCCAAGGCACCACTCAGGAACAATTCCCTTCAAGGTGGGGATCCCAGGCACTGCCCATGGTCCCTGGCCGTCTAGGGTGCAGTGGGTCCTCGTCCCCCCCTTATCTTCCATATTCTTGAGGCTCTGCCACCTGGGGCCTCACTGACTGGGGAGAGACTGCTCCTCTCAGGGCTAGCTAATTTTCCAATAGCTAACAAATCCCCTGAACCTTTCATATACAAACGGACCAATCCAGAACCCACATCCATCCTTCAACCACCTTCTTTATCAGACTCTCACACACCAAGTCAATATTCCCCTGCCCTAATCAACCCAGCGCCAGGTACTAGATAACTGGAGACAGTCCCTACATCCCAGAGCCTGCTGAAATTATTCAGACTAGCCAATCCTAAGCATGCTTACTCTGCCTTGCCTTTACTGTGGAAACCACAATAAACGCTTTTGCCCACGCCTTCCCCTTGACCACCCCCATCTCCTGATTGATCCTGATGCTTCCCTGTATGGCCCTATGTGGTGAAGCATGCCCCTCTTCTTGAAGACGGTAAGCAAAAACTATCTTGTCAGTGGCATCTGTCTCCTGATCTCCTGGTCTCACCATACTGAATAATAATAAAACCTACTTTTTAAAATGGGGAGCTGCTATCAGGCTTCTCCAAAGGCCCCAAAAAATATCTTCAGGAGGTGGTACAAAATGTGTCTTTAAAACACACTCATTGATATCATTTCCCCTTCTTTCTTGCCATATTTGTTTTTAAATCGGTAAGGTGGGAACAGAATTACCCAAAGAGCTAGGCCCTGGTTAGCAACAATTTGCCCAGTTTTCATTTATTCTTGAGATTCTAACCACTGATTTCTAAAGAAAAATAACATATCCAATAGTTTATCAGTCAATCTGCATCTTAAGTGTAAAAAATTCTTAAGTGTTGTGAACACAAGAGAAATGTAATTCATGGTCCAAGCATTCAAGAAGGTTATGGTACAGTGGGGAAGTAAAACTAGGAAATATTAAACAACTGAGATGATTTAGTGTTAAAGCAGTAGATTAAGTAAGGTATAATGGGAGTTAAGGAAAGGGAAGAACGGTTTGAAAGTAGCATGAGAGCTACATCTTAAAGGGTAAACTTAACTTGAAGAGGCAAAGAGGTGGGAGTATTCTTTGCAAACCAATTCAAATTGGTTTAAGTCAAAACAGAAAAAAAAATATTTATTGTTTCTTATTACCAAAGAGATCAGTCATATGTAGATCGAGAAGCTCAATTATATCATCAGGAATCTGTCAGTTGCTGTTTCTTGGCTTTGTCAAGCACTACTTTTTCTAAAAGTTCCTGCTGAAGGTTCAGGCAAGGCTCACGTTGGGCCAGCTTGGGTCATATGGTTTTTTTTGTTTTTTTAATAAAGTTATTTATTTTTGGCTGAGTTGGGTCTTTGTTGCTGCGCGCGGGCTTTCTCTAGTTGCAGCGAGCTGGGGCTACTCTGTTGCAGTGCGCAGGCTTCTCATTGCAGTGGCTTCTCTTGTTGCGGAGCATGGGCTCTAGGTGTGCGGACTTCAGTAGTTGTGGCTCACGGGCTCTAGAGCACAGGCTCAGTAGTTGTGGCACGCAGGCTCCGTAGTTGTGGCTTGAGGGCTCTAGAGCTCAGGCTCACTAGTTGTGGTGCACAGGCTTAGTTGCTCCGTGACATGTGGGATCTTCCTGGACCAGGGCTCGAACCCACGTCCCCTACATTAGCAGGCGGATTCTTAACCACTGTGCCACCAGGGAAGCCCCAGGTCATATGTTCTTTATTGAACTGATTGCTGTGACCAAGGGGTCATGGTCCTCTGATTAGCTGGGCTTGGGTCACATGTCCACCCTAGAGGTGGCTGTGGAGTCAGCCCCATGCAAACCTATGGACCAAAGGTAAGAGTTTGATGATTCCCAAAGGAAATTCTGAATGATGTTACCAAAAGGTAAGATCAATTCTGGACAGGAAAGTATAACAATCTTTGGCGTGGTGTGGGAATAACAGCATGAGCAAAGTGGAAAGGAAAGCAAAGACCTGTCTGAGTATAATCCATATTAAGAAACAGAGGAAAATTTTAATAATTCAGGTGGTATAAAATTATTAGAACCTTTAAAAGTCAGACTGAAGAGACTGAATGACTCACTAAGCAGTGGAGATTCATTTTAGATTCTGAAGCAATAGAGTGATATGGTAAAAGCAGTATTGCAGAACAATTAATCAGACAAGAGCCAGTAGCTAAGCTGTTGTCAGGAAGACCAGATGAGGAGATTGTTCAAATAATCCTGAAATGACATGATAAAGATTTATGCTAGACAGTAATAGTGAAGGGAAGAGATTAAGGTAAATCTAGATATTACTTTCCAAGGAAGAAAAGACTAAATTGAATACAGGGATGAAGAGAAGAATCAGAAGGGATGACAAAGGTTGTAGCTACAGTTACAAAACTATTGCTAATAGGAATTTATAATGAGAGTGGGTTTCCCTTTCTCCCAATGCTCCCACCTACTCTCTTAGCCTACGATTTCTTTCAGTAGCCTGGATATAGACTGCTGAAGGGTCTAAGTACTGAAAGATTATGGTACCTAACTCCACCATCATATGTGATTCCATATAAAAATATTAAATGGTAAAATAAGCATAAGAAGTCCAACGGTCATGATGTGTCAAATGATGTTTTTTTTTACAATCACAAAATTTTCTCATTAGAAATTTACTGGTGACCTAAATGTGAATGAAATCCAAAAAACGTGATATATGAATACATATAGCTGATTCACTTTGCTGTACAGTAGAAACTAACACAACATTAGTATAGTATAGTATAGTAAAGCAACTATACTCCAATAAAAAGTTTTAAAAATTAAATTAAAAATAAAAGAAATTTACTTATTGATACCCTAATTCACATTTAGTTTATATAATCCAGCACTACTTGTTAGTAATTATGTACTTATTTTCACCCTAGGGTTGAAAACACAAATTTTTAGACTAGTTTTTTTTTTTTTTTAAGCAACTTTTAACAGTGCCCTAATACAGCTGAAATACTTCCCTCCCACCAAAGGAAATGAAAACAGGGTATCGAAGAGATATCTGCATTCCCATGTTCATACCATCATTATTCACAATTGCCAAGACATGCAAACTACCTAAATGTCCTTCAACGATGAATGGATAAAGAAGATGTGGTACACATATACATATAAATAAGAATTCTGAAATTCTTATTTATAACTGTCAGCTGTTTAAAAAATAAAAGCTTATTTATATAATCTTAGTAATTAGGACTATTCAATTGGGAGTACTAATTACACATAAGCACAGGGAAGAGAAAAGAGCGAAGAGGAAAGATGAAAAGTACATGAGGTAAAGCTATCTCTTGATGGGGGATGGGACTCACATTAGCATTCAGGCAAAGACATTCATCTTCCCTTCTAGCTTCCCTTCTCTGGTCACTAGATCAGAGGATGGATTCCTCATTTTAGGAAGCTAGAGAGATTCAATGATTTGGTGGATAGAATACAGAGACTGTGAGAATTACTGAAGGAGTAAAGTCTAGAATGGAAAAAGAAAGCTGAGTAACAGCTCCTAATTTAAAAACTATTGATTACTGGATTGATGGAGCATGAATTGGAGTCATACTTGAATGTCTTGTCACTAACCTTCCACTGCTACAAATTTTAGACATTTTCTCTAAGTAACTAATATTTAAATAATGAATAAAAATAAATTTAAATAATAACAAATATTTAATGAACACACATTCTGTGCCAGATTACTATGTTAAATGTAAAGCATTTGCATGGGTTAAAAATGTAATCTTCACAGCAAATTTATAAAGTAAATTGATCATTATCATTATCTCTATTTTATGAACAAGGTAACTAAGCCTCAACATAGATAATAACTTGCTTGAGGTCACAGAGCTAGATTTGATTCTGCTCTATGTGATGGACACCAAGCCCTGGTTTTCACTGCCACATTATACTCTTTTCCAAATAAATAATCTCTTAAATTTCTTATAGCTCAGTGACAATGCTCTGGCCTGAAAAACCAGGATTTTTATTGCTAAAGGAGGGGCAGTGGGAAATTGGGAGGCTTTCTCTGCCACATTCAATAAATCAGCACAGTTTTTCCTCTACTGTTGGAACAGATCACTGTTTCTTCAGCTGAGCACCAGATGAAGTAACTAGCTTGCATTTAGGGGGTGTATTTTCTAAAGAGTGAATCACATTTAGCATTGTGGGATGCTCATACTATATGTGTATGTGAGGCACTAGTGGGAGATCGTATAAATTCATGTCTTATCCCGTGGTACCTGCCAACATACATTCATTTTCTGTCTTTCTGCCTCTCTTTCTCCCTTTCCTCCTTCCAGCTATCCCTCTCTCCCTCTCTACTAAGCTTCTATAGTTACTTGGAATTTGTTGTAATAGCATATGATTTTTCTTCTGGTCTCTTTTTCTTTTTTTTAATATTTATTTGGTTGCACCGGGTCTTAGTTGTGGCACATGGGCTCCTTAGTTGCAGCAGGCAGGCTCCTTAGTTGTGGCTCACCGGCTCCTTAGTTGTGGCATGCGAACTCTTAGTTGCAGCATTCATGTGGGATCTAGTTCCCTGACCAGGGATCGAACCCCGGTCCCCTGCAATAGGAGAGTGCAGTCTTAACCACTGCACCACCAGAGAAGTCCCTCTGGTCTCTTTTTTATCTACCTTTTGAAATAATTTTTCACTTTATAAAAGTTACAAGAGTGGTACAGAGAGTTTTCGTATTCCCTCCACCCAGCTTCCTCTCATGTTAACATCTTGCTCAATCATAGCACAATGATCAAAACTAAGAAGTTGGTACAGTAGCATTAACTACAGAATTTATATGAATTTAATCAGTTTTTCCACTTACGTCCTTCCACTGGTCCAGAATCCAATCCAGGATGTAGCATTGCATTTACTCATCATGCCTCCGTTGTCTTCTCCAGTTTGTCACAGCTCCTCAGTCTTTCTTTTCCTTTCATCATCTTGACACTTTGGAAAAGTACTGATCATTTTTTTTGTAAAATGGCCCTCAGTTGGGCTTATCTCATGTTTAGATTGAGGCTCTGCATTTTTGGCAAGAATACCGCAGATGTGATGAGCCCTTCCCAGTGCACCATGTTGGGGAGTACATGATGTAAATGGCATGTTTTTAATCAAGGGAGTGGCCTGATAAAATCTACAATTTTGAAAGATAACTCTGACAGTGAGGTGCAGAGTAAACAGGAGTGAAGGAAGGTTGTTGTCAAGATACCAATTAAGGGGCGGTTGTCATAGAATAGGCAGGGTATGAAGGTAGTCTGAACAAAGGCTGTGGCTGTAGGGATGGGGGTGAAAGTCTGAATATGAGATTCCCAAAGTAAAATGAATAGGATCTGGGGAGTTGTTTCCATGAGTGAAATGAGGTGACAGAGGAACTGAGGATAATTACTAGGATATTAGGATATCAGATAGATGGTTGACTCCATTATCAATTGGTGGCCAAGATCTTTGTAATTCACATTCCCTAATAAGATTTTTTAAAAAAATAATATGCTGGTGTGTGGCTGCAATAAGATGTTGTTTGCATGTTTCTGACAAAAAGATACAGAAAGAGGGGAAGAAAGAGATCTTCGGCCATTTATTTACTCCTGTTTTCAAGTTTCAGGTTTGGAAATTCAGCGTCTTTGTTCTGTATCTATGAGTGAGAGAGAAGTCAGCATCTCATCACAGCCCTCATTTTCACTGGGTAAAAGGGACTTTTCATACATACTTGACAATATTTATGGAATAGTGCATGAAAGAGTTAGTATGTTTGAGTCAGGGGCAAGGGAGACAACAGAATGTGATGAAAGCCACTGAAAATTGTCTCATGGCCAGAAGTATTTCAAATAAACTGGCTCTGGTCTTAACCTGGAACAGTGAAGGCAAGATGGAAATTCAAGATGAAAGCAGTGAAGTTTAACCTTTCTTGCTCATTTCTATGTTAGAGATAGAAGAGAGGAAGAAACCTCGGATTTTCCTGATGTTGGAGAAACCTACCTGAGCTTCCACTGACCTAAAAGCTGACCTCACAGTGCATCATGGCGGGAAGAAGGGAGTTTAGCTGATTTGAAGCCAATGGATTATAATTGCATGTTAAACATTCATACTTCCCAATAAAACAGAGGTTTTTAACTGGGCTGCACATAAGGTTTTTAACTGAGCTGCACATAAGGTTTATCTGCAGAGCTTTAAAAAACTACAGATGCCCAAGACCCATCCCAAGGGATTCTGGTATGGAAGGCATATTATTCAGAATTTCTTTGACTGAAAGCAGCAAAAGAGCAACTCAAATCAGCCTCAGCCACAATTTGGAGTGAGTTGTGAATTATTATCTAAGGCTGCATAACAAATTAACCAACTCAAACCTTAGCAGCTTAAAACACACCTTGTACAGTTTCTGTTGATCAAGATTTGGGGGCTGGCCTAGCTGGGGGTTCTGCCTCAGGGTCTTCCACGAAGTTGAAGTCAAGGTGTCAACTGGGCTTCAGTCATCCGAAGGCTTGACTGGGGTTGGAGGACCCACTTCCAAGGTGGCTCCGTTACATGGCTGGCAAACCATTTTGCCACGCAGGTTTTTTGCACAGGGCTGCTTGAGTCTTCTCACAATTTATTGCCTGGTTTTCCCCAGATCAAGCAATCCGAGAGAACAAGGCTGAAGCAGCTTGATACGATTTTATGGCTCGGATGAAGGTATCTTTGAGTAGGAGGAGGGGCATCATCACAGGTGGGATGTCTATTGTCGCAAAGACTGAGGACCGTCCTAGAGCAAACATACCATATGTTCCAACACACCCATTCATTGTTTATAGGGTGAAAGTGATTAAAATGAGTATCAAGGGAAGGCTTGAAGGGGAAAGTATAATAATTTTAAAAACCTCAAGGGTTATGACTCACCTCTAACTGTGGTAATAGACTTAGATCTGTCTCAATAAGCCTTTAACATTTGCAGATCCCTTTAGAGTTTCTCGGATGATTTCATAACATCTTATTTGATCTTAAGAACAATGTTAGGCTTGTAGGCTGGCATCAGGAGGATTGGGACTGAAAGACAGAGCTAATAATAGTGAACACCCACCAGATGCCAGGCATTTGACTAGATACTTCATATTCATAAACTTTTAAACCAAATGCCATGAGGTCAATATTAGTAATTTCAATTTTGAAGGAGGCTTAGCTTCCTTGGGCTCAGAGAAGTTAAATGACATGCCCACAGGGCTTCCCTGGTGGCGCAGTGGTTGGGAGTCTGCCTGCTGATGCAGGGGACGCAGGTTCGTGCCCCAGTCCGGGAAGATCCCACATGCCGCGGAGCGGTTGGGCCCGTGAGCCATGGCCGCTGAGCCTGCGCGTCCGGAGCCTGTGCTCCGCAACGGGAGAGGCCACAACAGTGAGAGGCCCGCGTACCCCCGCGTACCGAAAAAAAAAAAAAAAAAAAAAAATTACATGCCCGTAGCCGAGCATTGGAGCCAGAAGGGGAACCCAGATTTTCCTTCTCACAGTCCTACATGCTTTCCACTTGGCTGCTTCCCTTTCCAGCATAACAACCGCTGCTGCTACTTTCTCCACATGCTACACCTTTGACTTAACCTTCATCTTATGGTAGCATGGGACTCCCCAAAAGACAGAGGACTCAATAATTGCAGGCTGGTGCAGGGGTGGTGGTGGTGGGATGAATTGGGAGATTGGGATTGACATATATACACTAATATGTATAAAATGGATAACTAATAAGAACCTGCTATATAAAAAAATAAATTAAATTAAATTCAAAAAAAAAAAATTGCAGGTCCAGACTTATAGTACCCTAAGAATGGTGTTTTTTGGGGTTTGTTCTGCCTTGTTATTTTGGTGACCACTTCATTACAAGCCTATTGGAATGAAAAAAGAAAGGCAGAGAAAAAATATATTGAACAAGAAAAGATACCTAGTTTGCAGTTTATACTGAAAAAATCCAATTCTCTAGGAATGTCTACCTTTGTTTGATTTTTATTAAAAATCTGTCTCCAAAGCAGACAACCTGAGTGGCCACAAATAACATCTTGGCATCTCATTTTCCCTTGTTGTCAAGTTGGGTAATATTTCTTAAGGTTGGCCTAACTTTCATGGGTGTGGAAGGATAGGTGGCATGAAAGATAAGATGTACTTTGTGTTCCTACACGTGTTTGAGTGAAATAAATGATTTTCAAGAGGTAAACGTCATCTCTATTACTAACGGCCTCAAACTTCTAACTGTTCTTCTAACTTATAAATATGCAGTTACACCTCCATGTTGTTTGTGGCTTAGTAAAAGCAATGTACAATAGTATGACCTGAGATAATCCAAAATAGATGTCAAGTCTCCCACCAGATAAATCTGCTATTTTTAGCAGCTGTAGGATAGCTAGGCAATATGGCCTCCATCCAATATTGTCAGGGTAATCATAGCACCTTTTCTGAGCTCTGTACAACCTTTGCTTCAGTAAGGACCACATCAAAACAGAGGTCTGCAGGTTCTCTCCTCTTACATACCCTATATATCCTGGCTTACAGGATACTCAGCCAGTCATATCTTCAATGAAGTCTTATCCCTTAACCCCCTCATTCCAGTCCTACCAGTCGGGTACTCAAGCATTCCTGTTATTATGGTAGAGTACAGTAGTTAAGAGCATGAAATTGGAAATCAAATTTGGATTTGGCTCTGCCACTACTTGTACGGCCTTGAGTAAGTTATTTTACCTCTTTGTGTCTCAGTTTCTTCATCTGAAAAACAATACTATCTTCTAGTAGGATTTAATGCGTATTAAATGAGATAATATATGTAGGGAGTTTAGAATGATGCCAGGTATATGGTAAGCACTCTACAGGTGAGACCTATTTTTATTATTGCATGTATTTTTCATAAAGCTAAGTTACCTCCTAAAAATTTGAAGACTCAGGAAACTGATTGTTTAACCAGTGGGTCAAATAAACATTTATATGTGACCTACTGTAATTAGTATTATTGGACTAGACAGAGAAGACATGAAGATCAGCATAGACCTAAACAAAGTAGCTTTAAGTGTTGATGTCATGAATCCCTGATGCCTTTCTGCCTTATTCTACCACATCCCCCATTTTTAAAACAGCGAAAGGGACAAAAAGTGATTACCAGGGGAAGCCAGTTCCAACAGAGTCTCCTGCTGGGTCTTTTACAGGGTTGGGGGGAGAAAGAGGGGGGGTGCAGGGAGAGAGAGGGAGAAGGTGCATAGCAACTCACTCACAAAGATAAGTTCAAGAAGTGTGTTGAACATGGAGTCTTGAGTTGCTACAGATTCCAGGTCTCCTCTGTCAGCCTCCTATTTTGTTGACATCTGTGATATTATAATAAAGTGAGCACGGAATGGTCCAAAGTTAGAAGGCTACTCTGATTGGTTCTTGGATTTTTAACTATGAAGGCCTTTCATAGTGTATAAATGGGGTGGCCAAGAGCTGCAGAGGTATAGTTGCAAGCTAAGCACAATGACAACAGCAAGCCGAGTCCCAGAGTTTCAGGACTAGCCTCATAATACAGAGTAGCACGGTGATTCACTATTTGGGGTCATAAAGTCTTGGGTTCCAAACCTGGTTCCAACAAATGTTAGCAGTGTGACTCTGGGTAGTTACTTTATCTTTCAAAGCCTCAGATTTATACAGTTGTTATGAGAATTAAATAAAGTAATGCATGTAAGGTACTGTCAAAACATACTTCCCAAAAAGTTAAAAACATGACTCTCATACAAATATAAAGTGAGCACATGTCAAAGATTCATTTCACATGTTAATGAGAGAACTGACAAGATGGTTTAAAGAAAACTGGAGAGAGCAAAGTATTTACAGTGGCTAAAGAAAAAGGCTTGAAAAAGCTGGCTAATTAGATACAAAACTGGTTAATGTACAGGGCAATAAAACTGTAACTTTTGGGGTTGTCTTCTTTGCCAGATAAATAATTTGCATCTCTAGTGAACAAATTTCATTTTCATCACAATCAGCAGTTGTTCTCAAGTGGGGGTAATTTCTCCTTCCAGGGGACATTTGGCAATGGCTGAAGACATTTTTGGTTGTTATAGCTGGGGGGTGAGGGTGTGTGTGAGTGCTACTGGCATCTAGCGGGTAGAGAACAGGCATGGTCCTAAACATCCTTCAACGTACAGGACAGCCCTCCCCCCCGCAAAAAATAATTTTCCAGCCCCCAATCCCAATAGCGCTGAGGTTGAGAAACACTGTGTATCAATTTCTACAAGTTAACATCTACTCTTATGAAATTTAAAATATCCTAATCAAGAGAAAATAGCGAGTCAAACAAAGATACACACTCCCAGAGAACTGGCTAAGGTGGGTTGGCTAGAAAATGCTTAGATAACTCTGAAAGGACATGCAGTAGCCCTTTTGCCTATTTCCCAGTTTTGGAAAGTTTTCTTGACAATAATTGACACCATACCTGAAACATGGTAGGTGTTCAGTAAAGGTTAGTTATTTCTATAAATTTATAGGCCACTAGATAGAAGTCCAAATGCCCATACAGTAAAATAAATACCATACTTTTACAGAAGCATCGTCATTGTTGGAAATCTTTTCCCTGTTGGATTTTTTCATCATGGTCACTTTGAAGTTTTAAGAAAGTCCTCCAATATAACCTTCAGACTTACAGATGATAGATCTATTAAAAAAGACAAGTCATGTTTAAAAACTTTCCTGAAAGCCTCATTCAAAAAACTGAGCCCCTCCTCCTGCATGAAAAACTTATTGTCAAATTGAGAATATCCAAGTTATCCTTAGGAAATCCATTTAAAGTCTGCTATAGAAAGGATAGTAAGGTAAAGATCATAGAATTGCAGATCGTGGCCCTTTTTATTGGCCAAAATGTGTATGTGTGTTTTTTGGGTTTTTTTTTGACATTTTAAAAATTGAAGCATAATTGACGTACAATAGTATATTAGATTCAGGTGTACAACATAGTGATTCAATATTTATATACAGTACAAAATGGCAACCACAATAAACCTAGTTACCGTCTGTCACCATACAAATTTATTACAATATTATTGACCGTATTCCTAATGCCATACATTACAAAGGTAAAAAAAGAAAAAAAAGTAGCCACGCAATTGCCCAAATTTGTCTTGTGTAAATCAGTTGAATAGTATATCCAGTGGTTGTATCTAACAGTCTGAATCCAAAGGAAGAGGTTTTATTCCCCCCCCCCCACCCCTTCCACCCTTCTTAATGACAGCCAGATCTTGTTGGAGAAGGCACTGCCATGGCTCACTGAGTGTCAAGGAAGCAGCTGTGGTGAAATGCTGGCAAAACTTGCTGGAAATATATCCCCTGGAATTTTGGGGAAATCCACCCTCTAGGGTGCCATGGAAAAGCTGTTCCCCAGCAGATGTCTCACCAGAGACACTCTGCTGCATTGCCAACCCACAGGAACCTAAAAGCAAAATCCATTTCCTGCAATGGCTCTCCAGTGCCCTCTATTGACAATGCTTAACATTGTTCCACTCGGCAAAGGAAAACTATTTAGAAGGCCCAGATTCATTTTCACAGAAAAAGCAAAAAGGCAGGATTTGGAGCTAAGAGTGAATAAAATCAATAACTGATGCAAGAGTTATTCTGTAATATTTTTAGGAGCCGACAATACTGATAATTTCAGTCTGGTAGTGTCTGAATAACAGCCAGTTTGGGCCCTCCTGGGCCCGCAAGGTGCTTATTTGCCCACTATAGGGCAGTAATTCCTCCTGGGCCCTGAGTAGGCAATATCGACATCACCTGGGACCTTGTTAGAAATGCAGATTCTAGCACCCTACCCCAAATTAACTGAACCAGAAACTCTGGGATTGGGGACCAGCAATCTCTGTTTTAATAAGCCCTGCAAAGGATTCTGGTGCATGCTAAGGTTTGAGAACCACTGTTATAACAGTAAGTTCTAGGAACTTGCTGTGCAGGCACAAAGAGGAGAGTCAATAAGGATTTGTCTGTATGAGTTTTAGTCTCAATTTATTTATTTATTTGGCTGCTTTGGGTCTTCGTTGCTGTGCGGGCTTTCTCTAGTTGCAGCAAGGGGGGGCTACTTGTTGTTGCGGTGCACGGGCTTCTCATTGCAGTGGCTTCTCTTTGCTGTGGAGCATAGGCTCTAGGCACGCGGGCTTCAGTAGTTGTGGCACATGAGCTTAGTTGCTCCGTGGCATGTGGGATCTTCCTGGACCACGGCTTGAACCCGTGTCCCCTGCACTGGCAGGCAGATTCTTAACCACTGCGCCACCAGGGACGTCCTTAGTCTCAATTTTTAATCTTGAAGAACACAACCTAACTTCTCTGGGATCTGGAAGCTAGCACGGAAAATAAAATTTTAATCTCTACTTTTACATTGATGATGTGTTTCTGGACTCGTGGGCATGAATGCATCAGCTATGTTCACTTTGGTAAGAAATTCTGTTTTTGATGTTCTCTTATCTGCAGGTCAGGCTACCTTGATGCAGGCCCCAAAGCTGCTATTGCAATTTTCATCTGTTTCTGTGAGTACACAGAAGTGGAGAGTAATGCCCATTCTACATTTTCCATACCCTTGCTTTTCCCTAGGTCTCCACCATGACTGCAGTTACTAGAAGAAGAGCTAGAGCCACAAACCTAAGGTCAGCATAGCAGACAGTGGCATGGAGCTCACATTAGCTCCTCGCCCCTCAGATAACCTCATGAGTTGGCTCGCCTCCTTGACAAAGCTCCAACAGCCCAGAACAGAAAGCTTCGTTTTCCCGACATAGCCTTTGCCTTTCCAATTTGCTCCCTTTGAAGGAAAGATGGTGAGATGTATGCTAGCAAGATATTTTTCTGCCGTTTTTCACTTTAAAATGAAAAATATGCGTGTGCGTGTTCGTGTGGTGTAGGGATTATGTCCTGTCCCTGGTCCTGCCAATAACTAGCTGCATGGGGTTGGGCAGGTCACCAACTCTGGCTCTAATTTCTACACATAAATATAGAGCATTAGACAAGCTGATATTCCTCCAACATTTTATGATTCTATGCACTACCACAAGCGTATCCTTAAAAGGTAACTTGGTGGGCTTGAATCTCACCCTTTACTGTAACAGTCTGTGCATGAGGCCCTCTTCTAAATTCCCTCCTCTGGGTTTAACATTAAGCACAATGAAACCTTCCTTCATCCTAAAGGGATTGAGGTTATTTATACATAGAAGGTGAAGTCTTCAGCAGATTTGCTCCTTTTCAATAAATAAAGAGCATGTGTCTTTCTAAACAGATATCTATCCCATTAACTGCTTTGATAAGAGTAACTAAATGTGAAAGCATACACTGGAAATGAGGCACTAGTATTCTTTATTTCAAATTCCTGATTTATTTCTCACTCATAGTAGTAAGCAAAAATGTTTACTTCTTCCCCGTTTGAACGTTTACTTTTTTTTTTTTTTTTTCAGTACGCGGGCCTCTCACTGTTGTGGCCTCTCCCATTGCAGAGCACAGGCTCCAGGCGCGCAGGCTCAGCTGCCATGGCTCACGGGCCCAGCCGCTCCACGGCATGTGGGATCTTCCCGGACCGGGGCACGAACCAGTGTCCCCTGAAGCGGCAGGCGGACTCTCAACCACTGTACCACCAGGGAAGCCCTGATCGTTTACATTTTTAATGTTTGTTAAAGTGTGGTTTTTTTTTCTCAAGATAAAGAGTCTTTCTCTGACCTGTTTTCACATGCTGAAATGGGGGGAAATGACCGTCAAGTATGATGCTTCTCAATCAACAATCGCCCTCTGTGGGGGATGGTATTTCAGAAATTCTTGGAAAAAATAAAGTTTGAAAAGTCATATCTAGACTTTTACACTAAAAAAAAAAAAAACCTCTTGTTTTGATAACACAAATTACATCTATCTAAGCTTGCTAAAATCAGAGCCAGGGAGGATAAGCAGAGAAAAGGTTGTGCTAATACTTGGTGTTGCTTACCTATTTTCTCCTCCTTCCTTAGTAAAAGCTTTTTCTTTCCCGTGGCAACATCCCCAGACAATGAAACACAATGAGCTCAAACCTCTCAGAACGCCTCTTCCCAGCCTCTCTTTCAGTGAGAAGTGGCCATGGAGGCAGTTCTGGCTGTTGGGGTCACTGCTGGGTGACTCTGGAAGGCCTGCGGCTGGCTGTGCGTCCTCTACCCAGCTTCCTGCCTTTATAATTGACACTGTGCGGGGAGCTTCTGCTGCCTTCCTGTGACCTCCTGGGGTAGCTCCGAAGGCAAGGATGAAAGACCCTGGCTTTTCCATAACACTTTCAAGTTGCTAAATTTCAGAAAAACAGGTCTTCAATATGTAATATTTGGGACTTACCCTAAAATGTTATTTATAGTTTATCTGAAATTCAAATTTAACTGTATGCCCTCTAATTTTCTTTTTGTTTTTTTCCCCCTAAATCTGACAATGCTAACCCTAACCCTAACTCTAACTCTAACCCATAATTCTTGGTTATGTAAAAATAATAAACCCCAATAAGCTACTATTAGTCAAGTAACACGTTGCTTGCATGTGAACTCATTCTTGACATAGTAGTAATTTATAACAAGTACCCAACGTTTATTGTGTTCATTATGTGCCAGACACTGTGCTAGTTAGCAGGGGTGTGTTTGTAATTAAGTCACAGAGGTAGGTCCTGCCTTCAAGCAGCTTGCAGTCTAGCTGGAGAGACAGCCACTAAATGAGTGATTCTGTAAGCAGCAGTATAACTACAATTGTGATTAACGCTTTGAAGGAAAAGTAGAACTTTGAGAGCACCTATGAGGGCGGGGCAAGGAGGAGGGAATCCTCTGAGAAGCAGCATCTTCTGAAGGAGGAGGAGTTAGCAGACTAATTGGAGGGAAGGGTTGCAGAAGTTTGCTCTAAGTATCGGGAGCAGCACATGGGCCCACTGTGAAGAAGGAAGGGTCCTGGTAAGTTTGAGGAGAGGAGGTCCCAATGGCTGAACAGCAGTGGGTTGAGTGACTGGAAATGAGGGTAGAGGGGCACTCATAAGCTAGATCAGGGAATGTCTTGGGGGCCATATGAAGGATTGTGAACTTTATCCTTACTCTCCACTAAACCCACACTAAGCACTGTTGATATGCCCTTCTTATAAAGAGGAAGTATAGACTTTAAATGGTTTGATCAAAGACATATAGCTATTAAAAGGATGAACTTAATTTGAGCCCAGATTTTTTTTTTTTCAGTGTGTGTGACCAAAAAACCCCCTAGTCATGGGTGAGTGTAAGCTAGTTACAAATTTCTAAGTTCTGAGTGCTGATCAGATGAGTCTGTAGAGAATGTTTAAAGTTAATGTAAGAATATATTTTATATTTGTAAGGACTGAGAGGGTGTGAGCAATCTATCTATTATTAATAAATAACAAGTTGATCACTAATTTAACTTCCAGCATTGAATGAGGCCTCAAAGAAATGATACGATTATACAGATCTCCCGTTGTGTTTTTCAATGAAAGCTCCCCTGTATTACATATCACTGAAGTAACTGTAACTTATTTCTGCTATTTTAGACCAACGGTTTGACAAAAACAAAATAAAACATGCACATAAAAACCTTATTTGTAACAAAGTCTCAACATAAGTGACACAAATGATTCAGTGGTTTCAGACGCATATAAAAAAAACAGTAACAGCGGCAACAAGGACAAAACACAAAAAAGATACTGTTGGCAAATTGTTGATTTATTCAATATGATTACCAATATGACTACTCCTGGTAATCCCTTTATTTGCAGGAGGTGGGCATTGGTATGGGATGGTAACCAATATTTTTAAAAAATTAAAAATAAAGAAATATCAAGAGTACATTGTATGTGAGGTAAATATTTTATAATTCTTGATATGATACACGTAACACATATAGATACATACACACAAACACACACATCAATAGATTACATATATACTGGATTGTGATCTATATCTTATTCCTTACTCCGGGTCCCATTCAGAAGAGTTTGACAATCACTGGTCTAGAGAAACTGACTCACTCTTTGTGAGCTATGCTGTGTCTTGTACTTCCTGGAGTGAGAACAAAGTTAAAGTAAATTCCTGTCCATTGTCATGGATAACTACTCACTTTTCCATGTGTTAAGGAAATCATGTGTGATAGAACAAACAGAGAAACAAATAAACAAAACAACAGGCTGTCATCATACCAAAGTACACATTGTATCTTGGTTAAGGTTCTTGCATAGCTTCCTTTGAATGTCCTAATTCACTCCAGGAAGGATTCAGTGCATTCCAACTCTACGCTGTCACTTGCAGACCTGGGGAATAATGATAAATAGAAAAGAAATTAATGGAGAATTCCAATAGTCATTTTATTAAATCTTCACACTAACATCTAAGGATGTTAAGATTACAGGGATTGTGGGGCAAGAAATGCTGGTTTTCTGTAAAGAACTAAATAGAGTCCAAGTCTCATTCATTTAATCCTTGTGTTAAATTTAAGCCTATTTTCAGCTATCAGATATCCAATATCATCTGCAATTGATATAATAATCCTTGACTTCAAAGAATGAAATAATTTGAGAACTAGAAGAAAAACACAAAAGGTGGCTGGTACAGTAGAATTCTTGTTTTGGAATGTTATCCTTGGTTTGAGGAAAGAAGTATTCTGACCTTCAATCTTTATTTTTTTAATATTTTTTATTTATTTAAAGTAAGGAAGTCTTGCTGAATACTTAGTGACTTCGGCTTAGAAACTCAGTGATAAGCCTACCGCATTCTTATTACATATCTCATGCTGGAAAAGCACACCTATTTTAGGATACTATTTAATCTTTGAAGCATGTAAAATATAAAAATGATGATACTCTTTGACCAAGCAAGTGCTACTTCTGAAAAATTTTAATTCAAGAAGAAGAAAACCAGTAATTTGTGCAGATATTTTTACCGCATGTTATTTGTCAATGTAAAAAGCTTTCTAACAACACAAAATATCCAACAATTGGGAAATGGTTCAATAATTTTGTTAATTTGGATATTATACTATATAATTATACTACTATTACTTTGTAACTGGAAACTATTTTAAATTCAATATAGAAAAATATCCCAAATTCATTTTATTAAATTTTTATTTTACAATGTTTGTTCCTTTGATTTGACATCTTTCTTCTGTAGTAAGATGTCACTGTCAGGTCTTATAATTTACTTTTAACGAGCAAAACAGAACTCAGCCTTGAATCCTTCAACTGGGAGAACTATTCAGTCTTATTCAGTTTCATTACATAATGGACTCTATAAAGCTTATTAAATATTAAATACTAATTTAAAAACAAAAGTAAGCATGGCAATTAACTATGTAAACCATGTAACCATATGAAAGACTGATGGGAATAGCAAAAACATGGGATATGTACTTATCAAAATGTTAACAGTGATGATTGGTGGGAATATAGGTGATTATTTTCTCCCTAAAAGATTAAAAATTTAAAAAAATTATTATGTTTTTATAATGAGATGAAAATAAACATTTTATTTAAAGGGAGTTTGAATGTCCTGGTAGCTAGGGCTGCCTTGTCATAGGGAGAATAGGTAATGATTAGATTTTGCCTCAAAGTCTGGATTTAAATAAGGATTAAACATATAACTTTATAAACTTACTCTCCTGGGTTATTTGTTTCATTAATAATTAAATTCAGTCTTTGTTGTTTGCCTTTCATTATTATTACTTAATCACAATTATGATTCTATATGCTTAGAATAGAAAATTAGTTAAACAGTTTATGAGATGCTATCAGAAGCTGGAGGTGTAGTCGACTGAAACATTGGAAAGGTCTCCTGGCTAGCTCAGACCCGTACTGAGGGTTAAACCAGGCTATGCTGAGGATCCCTCCAGGCTGGCTTTGGCAGGTGCTGTGGTTGAAAGAACTGGGAAATGTGATGTGTCATAAATAATGCAGTAACTTATTTATGCAACTGGAAAAAATGAACATAGATCTTGGAGGTAGGAAAAGCTGATCTTCTTTGGATTTTACGTCTTTTCTAACATTTTGCTATTATTTTTTTTTTCTTTTTAAGCTTTATGCAATATCTTGAACACAAGGAAGATAGCCTTACAAAGGAATACTTCCTTACAAGCCTCTAGGATGTAGGCAAGGAAAGAGGAGGGTGTCACACACATAGAAATGTACTTTGCTGTGGGCTTTCAGCCCTCATCAAAACATGCCAGCTATTCTTGGGCCTTGGACCAGATAGCACAAGCTGGTACTTGGTATGGAATTAGGTGCAATTTGCCTGAGCTACACGATCAAGGCTCCTTCATTTTTTTATAAATAAATAAATAAATAAATTTATTTAGTTGCGGCGAGTGGGGGCTACTCTTCGTTGCGGTGCGCGGGCTTCTTATTGCGGTGGCTTCTTTTGTCGCGCAGCACGGGCCCTAGGCGCGCGGTCTTCAGCAGTTGTGGCACGAGGGCTCTAGAGTGCAGGCTCACTTGCGGCTCAGGGGCTTAGTTGAGGCTCACGGGCTTAGTTGCTCCGCGGCATGTGGGATCTTCCCAGAAAGGGGATCGAACCCACGACCCCTGCACTGGCAGGCGGATTCTTAACCACTGTGCTACCAGGGAAGTCCCGAGGCTCCTTTACTTTTATCAGCAGGTGGATCATAAAGGCAAACTTCAGTGTGTGACTTGGTCATTAAAGGAAAATTGGACCCAAGCATTAGCCATTATTGAGAGGATGGAAAGGTACAGATGTCCAACTGCTGAAACACCCAATAAGTATCTTATCAAGGTCAGCAAGGAAGCCAATAACTCTCAGAGAAGTGGCTCTGGCTCAGGTGCTATCGTTTACAAAGGCTGAGCCCCTGTCTTCACCCTACACTCTGTATCCACTTATGCTGGTGCCTGAGCTTCATCATGGGAGGCCTATCAGAGTAACAGATGGCAGGGGTGAGCAGGCATACCTGAGCAGGCAAGGATTTTTTTTTTTTTTTTAAACATCTTTATTGGAGTATAATTGCTTTACAATGGTGTGTTAGTTTTTGCTCTATAACAAAGTGAATCAGCTCCTGGCAAGGATTTTAAGTTCCACTTAAAGGAAGAAATTTTAATATGGTCCTGAAATTTCTTTAAATAGGTTCATGTCTACAGGAAGGGCTGATCCTGAAATTGGGAATGTGTCAGGATCAATGAGCTGCCTGGCTGGGCTTAGACTGCTAGTCAGATAGGAATTTACTGAGGGCATAGGAAATCTAATTCTTATTGAGAGATTTTGAGATTTGGACTGGGGGATTTGTTTCTCACCAAAAGAGCATGTAATATTCTTCACTGCCAAACTGGCTCATACGTCATCTCTTGAGCCAGCTGATGACTGCATTTTGTATGTTAGCCATGAAAACCCTTTTAGTTCAAACAGTTCCAATGAAACAGCTAGATCTATAGTTTTGTTTTCCCAGCACACTTTGTCATCTTTCTTCTTCTGGTTTCTACCTCCTGTCCTGCTTCCCCTTGGGGAATTTCTCCCCTTAAGTCAGGAGGTCTTAGGAGAGGTACTCAATTACAAGATGAGTACATGATCCAGTCCTAGCCAATCAGAATAAACCATCTCCTCAGGCACAGTGACTGGTTTAGCAAAAGTCATGTGACCCAAGCAGGACCAATCAAAATCTTTCCTGGGACTTTTCCACTGGGCTAAAATGGAAAACTGCTTTAAAAAATGTTCAAAATAAAGAATTTTAAACATATGCAAAACGAGTGAGAATAATATATAGACCCCCTGTACTCAACCCCCAGCTTCAACATTTATCAACTCATAGACAATCTTGAAAAAGAATAAACTGTCTTTTTACTGGGGCTGTTGGACCTAGGAGGATGGTGTGGCCAAAAGACATCATATCTGTCAGTGGAGACAGACTGACTTCAAAATATACCCAAACAGAAAATGAAATTGAGGCAAAACCATGAGGACCCCATATGAGCTCCTTAATACAGCTGAGCCTGAAGCCACTGCCACTCCTGTACTTTATTTCTGCTTAAGCCAGATTTAGGAGGATTTCTGTCACTTGCAAAATGTATTGCCTGATATGAAAACCTTGAAGAAACACTCAGTAAGTAATTAAAAAAAATTTTTGTTTATTTTGGGAATAGAATTTATGAAAAATCTTTAGGAGGAATAAATGAGAAAGGGAACTTTATACATATTAAAAGAAGATCACCAGCATTTTAACTTCACTAGACTCAAAGGATAATTTCAGTCCCATTGAAATAACAGCCATCTACTAAAAATTTTAAACTAAATAACATAAATATCATTAAGAGATATAACAAAGGGTGAATATTTGCACCCTTAAAAAAAACCTCACAAAGTAATCAAGTCCCTAGACCCATTCAGAGTGTCTGATTCTGTACTATCTTCAAAGCAATGCATGAATAGATACAATCACTCCTACATTAGCTGTCTGGTATACCATTCTTGGGTATGTAATGAACTATTTCTCCTGGCTGCTCCTTCACAATCCACTTTGATTGGACAATACTTACAATTTTGCTTTGCTAGTTCTTGCATTAGGTCTTCATACACTTGTGAAAAGTGGTCCTCTTCAGATTTTGTTCCATCTAGGTAAACTGAGAAGGGGGAAAAGAGAGCAGTTTAAATGCTAACAGGCTTATTAATACAGGATGCTTACTCTGGCACTTGGCATCTCTTGAGAACACCAATAGGTTTAATCAAAGAACCCAGGAACATAACTTAAAAAGAAATTAATAGCCATTAAAGAGAGAAGTATATCACAGCCAGGTACAACGGGTAAGAAATTTTGATTTATTGCAGAGAAAATTCAAACTAGCTGATGTGAAAATTTAAAAAGAAAGAAACAGAGTTAAGTGGCACTGTGCATATGGTACTTTAGGAGCACTGAAGAGGTCCCTTCTCAAAACAATCATTTATGGAATTCCCCGGCAGTCCACTGGTTAGGACTCCAGGTTCAATCCTGGTCCGGGAACTAAGCTCCCACAAGCTGCACAGCATGGCAAAAAAAAAAAAAAAAGAAAGAAAGAAAGAAAAAGAAACCACTTAAGGGAGTAGTTCTTGAGCTTACTTATACATCAGGATCACATGTGAGGCTTCTTAAACCATGCAGGGGGTCTGAGTTCACATGTGTACTGAATCTGAATTCTCCAGGCCCATGAGATATATATTTTTAACAAAACTGGCATAGTCAGTTTGGGATAAAAAGCAGAAGTTATGTAGGTTAAAGGAAAGAAAGGGTCTTCTAGTCAGAAAACTGCAGAGGTTAGGGAGGTAGGAAGAACTTTGCCTGTTAAGGAAAAGATGCTCAGTTTGGAAAGGCTAGAATGTGGGGAGGCAGGAACAGTATAGAGATGAGATTTTAGAGCTGTGCCTTAGTCTTTAGTGGCCTTGAGGTCTGGCTGTTTGGATTTTATACTGAAGGGCTGGAGACTCTCTGAAGGTATTTAAGCAAGGTAGGAGCATGGTTGGATTTGCATTTTAGATGGAGAGAGAGAGGGGTAGTAAGAAGACATCCCTGCAACCAATGGTCCATGTTGGGAGTGGTGTGGCCAGAATGTCATGAGAGGCTCTGTGGATGGGGAAGAGGGGTTGAACTGGACTGAAGAAGGGATCATAACAGCTGCCAGATCATGGGGAGGCCCTGTGTGCTTTCTGTAGCTACCAAAGAGGCCACGAGGCTTCTCACAATATGCGCAACTCCCTTTATTCTGAAAAGATACGTCAGTTTTGATTGCTCTACCCCATCCAAAACCCTTCTCTCTCCAGCCTCCTGCATCTTCTCCATGTGGTACTCTATATCCCAAGGATCTGTTCTTGGCCCAGGTCCATAGATCCAGATATTTATTTCTAAATCACTGCTTTAAGTCCCTCAGGCATCTCAACTTCATTATGTGCGAAACAGACTCGCATTCCTCCTTACAAATCTGCGACTCCTTCACTTTTTCCTGTTTTCTGAAATAATGCCTGCCAATTCCTGAGCTGTTGTCCTTGCCACCTCAGTGGCCTGGACCCTCCATGTCTATCCTATCACGCAGTTCTTCTGAGTACATATGTCCAATATCGCACCCTCTACATCTACCCTTCACATAGCCAGAGGGATCTTACTAAAACAAAAATTTTATATCTACCATATCCTTGTATAAAGCCTCTCTGTACAGGGCTTCCCACTTTCCTTAGGATAATGACCTAAGTCCTTAACTGATCTATGGCCTTGCAGGGTTTGGACCCTTCCTGTATCAGCAACATCACCTCTTGCCTTGGCTTTCTCTACCACAATCTTCCTTCTGGTGCCCCTTGGTCTTTTCATGTACCATACCCACCATCTGGGGTGACCTTCTATCTCCCCAAGTTACCTCCCTTTGTCCAGTTATATCTATCATCTGGTTTAAATATGGCTTCCTCAAGGAAGCCTTCCCGGATTGCTGAGACTTGGGCAGTCCCCCTGAAGCTCAGTGTCCCAGTACTCAGCACAGCTAAAAAGGATAATCTTGTGCGTCATCCATTTAACATCCATTTTCCTGATAGAATGCTGGTTCATAAGAGTAGAGACTGAGTCTGCCTTATTTCCCTTGATATCACCAGGGTAGTGCCTTGTACATGGAAGGCATTCAATCAATATTTGCTGAATGAATGACCATCTAGAAGTTGACAAACTTTCACAAGAGCCATAGAGAAACAGAAGGCAGGAGAGCCAGTGTGGAAAAGGGGGAGCCCAGAGCGTTCTAGCTTAAAGTGTCCTTTTATAATCTAATACATGAGAAAAATGCCTTCTAAAGTCCTTTCTTTTGTGTACTTTGAGGCAATGACAAGTAAAAAGGCTTCCGCGGAGGGAAAAAAAGGCACTTACCGATTTCCCATGAGATGTTCTCCATTTCTTTTCTGTGCTTTAGATACATGGGCCACACGTGGCCCTCAAAGTACCCTGGGGTGTCTGGAGGCTCGTAGATCCTTGTACTATCAAAATACGTAGGAAACTTTACGTTGACATAAACACAATTGATAAAGTAAAATAATGGTCAGGACAACGGGGAAATCACTGAGACTGTCTAAACAGGATTACGACTACACTTTTTAGACTCAATGCCAGTTACAAAGACAACACCCAATGGATTTAGTCCCCTGATCTAAAAAATGAACTCTAATTCACTACCATTCATAATTATTTTCCCCCCTCTAGTGATTTATAAAAGAATTGAGAGACAAATGTTAATGTAAATAATGATAGAGATACTGATATGTTGTCGTAAGCTTTAAACTAATCGGTGTTCTCTGTGGCTGTAGCAGAATACAGGCCCCCTAATTTAAAACCATAATCAACATGGGATGGCTTCATATGAAGATTTAGGAAAGATGAGCCAAAGAGCTTGTACAACAGCCTTTTCTTAGAAAAGTAATTTGCATTACTCCATGTGGGTGACCAATTATGGAAAAAGGTCTTGCTCTTTGTATGAAGAATTGAGGCTTCTCTTGCTTGAAAAATGACATATACACATTGCTCAATAATGCTGTTTCCTTGTTTTTCCTAAAGTTTGTCTTTTGAATTACAATCCACAAAGGCAATTTCAAAACTTACCTCCTCCTCCTCTTACATTCTTCATACGGAATGGTCAGAAAATAGCTTCTATTCCATATAGTGTCGAGGGGCCTAAATTAACAGCATATTTAGTGCACAGTTTTTTTTTCCCATTCATTCAGAGTCAATATTAGAGTGGGGAATGCTTACTTATAATTATAGAGAAGGAAACCTTCGATAATTAAGATGGGAATTTCCTCAATGTTTCCCCTGTCTCTTGATGCCAGAGGGTGTGCTGCGCTTTCCATCCAGCGGGAAATGGCGGACATCATTTCCTCCATGTTAAGTGCTTCAAGCACTTCAAACAAACACAAAAATATGAAATCAATACAACAAAAGTTTTACGCTGTGGTTTTTTATGATGAGTACAGCCAGTGGTCTATAAATATATAAAATAACACTATTTTATTTACCCTTCAAAACACCTAATTAGGGACTTTCCTGGTGGTCCAGTGGTTAAGAATCTGCCTTCCAATGTAGGGGACACGGGTTCGATCCCTGGTCTGGGAACTAAGATCCCACATGCTGCGGGGCAACTGAGTCTGAGCGCTCTAGAGCCTGCGTGCCACAACCAGAGAGCTCACGTGCCGCAACTACTGAGTCCACGTGCTCTAACTAGAGAGGAGCCCACATGCCACAACTAGAGAGAAGCCCACGCACCACAATGCAGAGCCTGTACACCGCAACTAAGAGCCTGTGCACCGCAGCTAAGACTAAAAAAACACCAAATTAACAAATGTTTTAGACAAAAAATATAAACTCTAATATTGATAAAGTGGTATGCTTGATATATTTTCATTCTGGAAAATTTTATTTATCTATTTATTTATTTTTGGCTGCATTGGGTCTTTGTTGCTGCACGTGGGCTTTCACTAGCTGCTGCGAGCAGGGACTACTCTGTTGTGGTGCGAGGGCGTCTCATCGCAGTGGCTTCTGTTGTTGCGGAGCACGGGCTCTAGGCGTGCAGGCTTCAGTAGTTGTGGCTCTTGGGCTCTAGAGCGCAGGCTCAGTAGTTGTGGCGCACAGGCTTAGTTGCTCCGCAGCATGTGGGATCTTCCTGGACCAGGGCTCAAACCTGCGTCCCCTGCATTGGCAGGCAGATTCTTAACCGCTGCACCACCAGGAAACTCCTGGAAAATTTTAAACATATACAAAAGTAGAGCATAGAGTACAATGAACTCCCATGTCCCCATTACCAGCTTTGACAATTATAAACTCATTGCTTTATTTATAACTTCTATTCCCCCTTGACTACATAAAAGTTTAACATTTTTGGATAACAAAATATTTATAAATTAGTTTGAAAGATATGACACACTGGTGAAAATACCTGCAATGTATTTGGCAAAGAATGGATATCTTTAATATATAAAGAGCTCTTACAGATAAATAAGAGGAGGAAAATCATTAAAAGAATTTACAAAGGATACAAGTATGTCACATTCAAATTCTAAAATGTGCATACTTTTAGAGTTTACAGTTGTTAATGCTAGAAAAGTACCCTATAACAGTGATTCTCAAACCATGTTATCTACACTAGCAGCATCAGCATCAACTGAGAACTTATTAGAAATGCAAATTCTCAGCCCCACTCCACAATGACTGAACTGAGCCATCTGTTCTTAAAGGTTTTTTAGTGGAAGTTTTTAAAATTATGAATTAATTCATTTAAAAGATATAGAGCTATTAAGATTTTCTCTTTTTTTCTGGTTTTTTTTTGGTTAATTTGCATTTGGTAAGACTGTCAATTTCATTTAAGTTTTCAAATTTATTTGCATAAAATTCTTCATAATATCCTCATCTTTTTAATGTTTGCAGGATTTGTAGTGATATTAACCTTTTTGGTTTTGATATATGTAATTTGTGCCTTCTCTATTTTTTTTATTGATCAGTCTTATTTAATTTTTTTGAGGATCACTCAGATTCTTCAACTTGTAGGTTTATGTCTTATGCCAAATTTGAGATGTTTTACATCATTACTTATTTGAATACTTTTTCAGCACCACTCCTCCTCTCCTTCTGAGCTTCCAATGATATAAATGTTAGATCTTTCATTATTGTCCCACATTTCTGTTCATTTTTTTTTTTGCCTGCTTTGTGTCTTCATTGCTGCATGCGGGCTTTCTCTGGTTGCGGCAAGTGGGGGCTACTATTCATTGTGGTACACAGGATTCTTATTGTGGTAGCTTCTCTTTTTGCAGAGCACAGGCTCTAGGTGCATGGGCTTCAGTAGTTGCAGCATGCAGGCTCAGTAGTTGCAGCATGCAGGCCCTAGAGCACGTGAGCTTCAGTAGTTGTGGCACATGCGCTCAGTAGCTGCAGTGTGAGGGTTCTAGGGCATGTGGGCTTCAGTAGTTGTGACGTGTGGGCTCAACAGTTGTGGCTCGCAGGCTCTAGAGAGCAGGCTCAGTAGTTGTAGTGCACGGACTTAGCTGCTCCACGGCATGTGGGACCTTCCCGAACCAAGGATTGAACCCTTGTAACCTGCACTGGCAGGTGGATTCTTAACCACTGCACCACCAGGGAAGTCCCTCTGTTCATTTCTTTTCAGTCTACTTTCTCTTGCTTGTTCAGATTGAATAATTTCTATTGTTCTGTCTTGAAGTTCACTGATTCTTTCCTTTGTCATATTTATACTGCTGTTACACCCATCCAGTGAGTTTTAAAATTTCAATTATTGTATCAGTTTTCAGTTCTAAAATTTCTATTTGGTTCTTTTTCACATTTTCTCTTTCTTTGTTAAGGCTTTCTAATTTTTCACTTGATTCAAGAATGGTCACAGGGCTTCCCTGGTGGCGCAGTGGTTGAGAGTCCACCTGCCGATGCATGGGACACGGGTTCGTGACCTCATCTGGGAAGATCCCACATGCCGCGGAGCGGCTGGGCCTGTGAGCCATGGCTGCTGAGCCTGTGCGTCCAGAGCCTGTGCTCCGCAATGGGAGAGGCCACAACAGTGAGAGGCCCGCGTACCAGGAAAAAAAAAAAAAAAAAAAAGAATGGTCACAAATGCTCACTGAAGCCTTTTTATGAATACTGCTTTAAAGTCCTTGTCAGAATTCCAGCATCCGTGTCCTTACAGTGTTAGTGTCTAATTGTCTTTTCTCATTCAAGTTGAAAGTTGCCTGGTTCTTAATATGACAAATGATTTTTAGTCTCATCCTGGAAATTTTGGGTATCATGCTATGAGGCTCTGGATCCTATTTAATCTTTTTTTTTGCAGGCAGTGTCCCTGTTTAGGTGTAGTGTGCAAGTCCAGGTGGGGTGGATGTTCAGCTGCCTGCTGGGCCTCACCAATACTGAGGTGGGGGGTGACTGTGGGGGGAAAAGAGGAAAGCATGCGGGTGTGGCTTCATTACACCTCAGTGAGGATAGAAGTTCAGCTCTCAAGTGGGTCCTGCTGACAGTAGTTGACACTGCCTGGTTAAGGAAAGTGGAGTGCCAACTAGCACCACCTCACACTGCCTTATTCGGTCTCTTTGCTGCCAGGTAGGTGTGGAAGTTCAGCTCCGTTTGGCACCACTGATATGATCCCTATGACGATGTGGAAAGCCAACTCACCATACCTTGCTGGTGCTGATGGGTCCAAAAGTCTAGCCCTCCACTAGGCCCTGCTAACACCATGAGGGGAAGTTGGTTTTTCCTTTTGTTTGCCTACAGTAAGGTGGATATTAACAAATTAATTTTCTATTCTGTTAGGCCACCCTTTTTCTAGTCCTTTGACTATAGGGAACAGGTTTCTTGGGAATTTTGGGTTGTACCTATTGATGGTTCCATGTTGTACACTTCTCCATCACCAGTCACTCCCTTCCAGATATATGAGAGACAGACAAAAAACAAAAATCAAACAGGAAACTCATAGCTATGTCATTCCTCAAGATCCAAAGCCCCCAGTCAGTCTTCTCTCTTTCAGAGTTTTTCCTTTTTGTTGTATTCCATCCGTGGTTTTTAGTTATAAGAGGGAGGAATAGCAAGGAATGGAGCCAAGCCATCTTGGCTGGAACCAGAAGTACCATCAGTTTTAATGTATTTCCACTATCATTCAGTTAAAAATATTTTCTAATTTTCATTGTGATTTATTCTGTGACTCATGGGATATACAGAAGTGTTTTGCTTCAGATCAAATGTGATGATGTCTGGAATTTGCTTCAAAATAATATAGAAGGAGCAGGAGGGTGAGGGTATGGATGAAATATAATTGGCCAAGAGTTCATCATTTTAAAAGCAGGATGGTGAATTCATGAGAGTTCATTATACTTTTCCACCTTTCTTTGTACATGTTTAAAATTTTGCATAAGAAAAAGTTTTTAAGAATCAGACAAAAGGTACTGATTAATTTTCAAACACTTGGGAATTTACTATTTACTCTTTTGCTATTGATTTCTAATTCAGTTCTCTGTGATTAGAAGATATCTCTATATTACTTCAATACCTTGAAATGTATTAGGACTTGTTCCATGTCCTTGTGTATGCCTTCCATTTTGGTTAATGTTCCATGCATTCTTGCAGAAAAAAATGTGTATTCTGCTGTTGTTGGGTACATGTTCTATATATGTTAGTTTGGTCAAGTTTGTTGTGTTGTTCAAATCTGTTAGACTCATAATTTTTGTCAGTTTGTTCCATAAGTTACTGAGAAAATTGTATTAAAGTCTCCCACAATACTTATAGATTTGTCTATTTGTCCTCTTAGTTTTGTCAGTTTTTGCTTAATGTATTTTGAGGTCATTATTATTAAGTGCATACAAATTTTAGATTTTTTATATTCCAGTTGAATTGATTCATTGAGCTCTCTTTATCTCTAGTAATACTCTTTGCCTTAAATTTTACTTTGTCTGATATTAGTACAGTTATACTAATTTTCTTTCAGTAGGTATTTGCATGGTATACCTTTTTCTAGCCTTTTACTATTTACTTTTCTATATCCTAATGTTTAAATATATCTCTTATAAGGAGCTTATAGTTGGCTTTTTAAAAAAATCCAGTCTGACAACTTTTGAGTATTTCATTTTAGTTAATTTAACTTAATATAGCTACTGATATGTTTGATTTAAGCTATCATTTTACTATCATCTTCTATTTTTCCACCATCCTTTGATATTTTAGTTCTGTTTTTTACTTCTTTTGCGTTTATCAGCTGTATTTTAATGATTCTACCTACTTATAAATGTGATAGCTATATATTTTATTACTATTGTTATGATTTTTAAAAATATTTATTTCATTTATTTGCGGCAGGAGTGCTCCTTAGTTGCGGCAGGTGAGCTCCTTAGTTGTGGTGTGCAAACTCTTAGTTGAGGCATGCATGTGGGATCTATTTCCCTGAGCAGGGAACGAACCCGGGCCCCCTGTGTTGGAAGTGCGGGGTCTTAACCACTGTGCCACCAGGGAAGTACTGATAGCTATATACTTTAAAATTACTGTTTTGGGGCTTCCCTGGTGGCGCAGTGGTTGAGAGTCCGCCTGCCGATGCAGGGGACATGGGTTCGTGCCCCGGTCCGGGAAGATCCCACATGCCACGGAGCGGCTGGGCCCGTGAGCCATGGCCGCTGAGCCTGTGCGTCCGGAGCCTGTGCTCCGCAACGGGAGAGGCCACAACAGTGAGAGGCCCACGTACCACAAACAAACAAACAAACAAACAAACAAACAAACAAACAAAAATTACTGTTTTGGTAGTTATCACAAAGATTTCAACATTACCTTGACTTACCTTAAATTTGTACATTTCCCTAAAAGTTCAGATTTCTCCTTAAGACAGATTCCTGGAAGTGGGACACCTGAACACATGGCATGAATATTTTACTGTCTTTAGGACATGTGCTCAACCTCCTTTCCAGAAAAGGTTTTTGTTTTATTTGGCCTATGCCATTACTAATTATTAATCTTTGAAAAATCTGTTTATTAGGTAAGTGAGAAAAAAATAAGTTATAATTCTTTGACTACTTTTCTTTTTCAAATTTAAAAAAAAATTTGGCCACACTGTGCAGTATGCGAGATCTTAGTTCCCCAACCAGGGATCGAACCTGGGCGCTGGCAGTGAAAGCACCAAGTCCTAATCACTGGACCGCCAGAGAATTTCCTTGACTACTTTTTTTTTTGCTGTTACGCGGGCCTCTCACCGTTGTGGCCTCTCCCGCCGCGGAGCACAGGCTCTGGATGCGCAGGCTCAGCGGCCATGGCTCACGGGCCCAGCCGCTCTGCAGCACGTGGGATCCTCCCGGACCGGGGCACGAACCCGTGTCCCCTGCATCGGCAGGCGGACTCTCAACCACTGCGCCACCAGGGAAGCCCCCCCTTGACTACTTTTGAGATTGACTTTTTATTGTACATTCATTAATCATATAACCTTTTGCTTCTGTGAATAATTATTCACATCATTGGACATTTTTCAATTGGGATATTAGTGTTTTTCTTATCAGTTTGTAAGAACTTATTTAGATTAGGAATAATTATTCGTCAATTGTTGAAAACCGTTTTTCCTTGTTTAACTCTTACTTTGTAATAATCTTCTTTAATAACGTTTAGAAAAGGGGAAGAGAAGAAAAAAATATCCTAGCTGCAGCTCAAGACACAGAATAGATAGCCAGTCAAGGATTTTGCCTCTTTTAAAACTATCATGTTTCTGTAAGAACTGATTACACAACTTTTTTCCTCCAAGGTTATCAAAGTTAAAAATAAAGAACAAATTTTATGGCTCTTTAAGAGAGCTCTCTCTATTGCTAGTTTGCATAAGCACTCAATGATCATCTTGTTAATTATAAATGTTGATAAGACCATTAAATACAGTTTACTAGTATGACATTCCTTTGCAGGTCTCTATAGATGTTTTTCTGATGGACTTTACTCCGCTGGCTTCAAAGCAGTGTTAGACTGGGCAAGAGGGTAAAGTGAATCCATCTAAAAAATATTCACTATTCTTTCTGAGCAGTGAAAAGACTCAGTACCTTGGTCACTGAGAAAGTAAGCTCAGAAGATAAAGAGCCCTAAAGTTCGCTACAAGCAAGAGGAGTAGACTAACAGAGACCCACCTTACCCCACCTTCAAAAGAAAAATTTATTTTCCAATGTTTTCAGTTTTAACTATAAAAGTGGGGAAAATGTTTCATTTATTTAAATAGCTGAACATAAATCAGAAACCCTTACAAAAGCATGCTTAAAGTACAGCAACATAATTTAAACTTATTTTGAGACTCTCTTCAGAGATAGCAAAGTTATTTGGGTTTGAAAAAGGAAACAAACATTATTGCATAATGTTTTGTAAGCTCATCTACTTACCATCATACTGAAGAAATCCATTTTCATCTGTCTCTATCTCAGACTCTGGCTGGAAAAATAATAAAGTACCCATAAAAACTGTGCAGTGCAGAAATAATGCAATCATAGAATGAAGAGTTGATAAACCTTTATTTTAACAAATGCTTTGGATGGTGAGGATAAATAAAATCAAAGATTAGCTCCCATAAGTGTGCCATCTAGTGGAGAACTAACACTACTGCATTGAGCCTCCCTTCACTACAAAAGCACAATCACTCAGCAAATGCTTTTGGATGTAATTCAATTAACTTTGCTACTATGACTTCTTTTGGTTAAATAAATTATCTGAGAAGTTTTATAGATACCTTAAAGAAATTATCCTGAGATATGATACTGCAGTTTGGAAGGCGTTTCTGCAAATTCTTAGCCAGTGTTGTCTTCCCACCATTTGTCACACTGAACAACAACAAAAAAAGAAAACAAAGTAAGAAAATACCAAGAAGGAAGATGCATTAAAAGAACATAAAACATTTTAAATTGATCTTAGAAAAAGGATATTTAAAACAATATGTAATATCTAAGAAAAAAATTTCTTTCATAGATAGGACTTTGTTGGCAAAAATCATAGGCTCAAGCAGGTCTGATGCAACAAATGACAAGAAATAAGCTGGAAAGGATGGAGCAGAAAGGTAACTAATATTGGGCAAGTGAACTGCGTAATACTAAGACTTAATTACAGCTATTGCATTGGAAGAAAAAGAATTTTTTGTCTATGCTGAAACATTCACAAGGTTCACATGCCACACAGAGAATATGAGTAGCACATTTTAGTGCAAGTATATAAAACTGCAAGTGGTCACTGTGATTTTGTTTCAATGCACAGTGAAGAAAAATGGAGGAGTGGCTTATTACAAGCCCACCTATCATGACTTTTCACCTCCTTTGGAATGCCTCCTTTTCCCCAATCTCTCTCCACTTTGGCGCTGGTTGGGAGGTCCATTGTAGCTTATCACATCCTGTCAGTTACTTGTCCCCTCTGGCTGGACTGTGACATCAAGGAGAATGGGGACCCTGACCAACTCCTCTGTGTATGTATCCAGTTTTCCAGTACCCAGAACCATGCATAGCTGGGGGGGAAGCACTTCTCCACTCAGTCACTCAGAGTTTTTTTTTAAAACCTGGGACTTATGTACTTCCGAAGAGTCTATGGACAGATTCAGGATCTTTGTGAACTTGAAAGATATTATATCTTTATTTTCAATAAATTCTAACAGAATTTTGGCATTTCCTTTAATTAAAATATAAGTCACAAGCAACAGTATTATTAATAGTACCTGTGGCTTTTTCATCAACAGAAATCACAGACAGGTATTTTCATATCATGTTGCACTTGGGGCAGACATCTTGAAGTATCATTGACACTCTATTACTTGAAATTTACAGCAGCTTTTAGACTCACCACAGGACACTGTTATTTAGTGAGTTAACAAAGAAGCATGTGTATCATAATGCTACAAATTTTCTTTTAAAAATATTTTTATAACTATATTATCATAACTGGTTTCCTTTGTATTTCTGTATTTTATTTTGTGCATTTAAAACCACTACTCAGAGAAAGCAAGACTTCATCATACCACCAAATGTCTACAGCACAAAAAACTTCTGACTGCACATGAATTGTGCTTATTCCGAGGTAAGATGAATTGCAGTATGTTTATAATCTAGAAAGGGGAAAGGAACTAATACTTATTCATCAAAATTGTTTATTGGATATAATTCAATTATTAGCCAAATATCTTACACCTACAAAGTATTAACAGAAGAAACTTGATTCACACTTTTTTTGTTTTTTTTTTTCTGTTTAATCTTAGATCACACAATTGGGTAGGATATGGGCAATCTCCTTAAAAATGGAAAAGTGGGTGGGTATTACCCTATGCATTGAGAAAATACTGTTATGAGAATTTTTTCCCCCTTTACTGAAAATGTCTATAATCCATGTTGAATGCCCATAGTTCGATTATTGAATTTTGGTTTAAAATACATAGTAAACAGGGAAAACTTTATTACAGTATGAGCAACCTGGCTAGAAAATGTATCATTTTCTAGACTTACCTCTTTAGTTAAGATCATGCAATTGAACCAACAGTAATTAGATCCCTTCTCACTGACTTAGCTAGAGCCAATGAGAAATAAGCAACCCATTTTTGTAGACTTGATAGAGATGGACCAGCTAGAAGGCAGTCCAGGTCAGAAAGATGAGGGAGGGGGAAAAGCATGTAACAAGTCTGAGACTAGGACCTGTAATTAGACTGTCACCATTCAGGTCAGGTGACACCTTAAGACTCAACCCTTCTCCTTCAGCATGCTCATACCCACCATGCACCAGCAGGCTCACAGCTTCATGCATGTGCTCTCCAACCCTGGGGCCAGAGTGTCCAGACAGGAGCATGTTCTATCCTAGAGTCTAGGGAAGGAAATGGGGGACTCCTTGGGCCCACTTGCTCCTTTGTTCATAACACCCAAATAAATGCACAACTCCTAGTCCATTTGTTTTTTATGTGACAGGTGAAGAGAGGTCACTGTATTTGGAACATGGCATTTGGGAAGGGAGAAGTTAAAAAGGCTGTCTGTAATTACTCCAACAAGTGGAGAACCCATTCTGCAATCCATTTGCCCAAGGTAGATAATAATTTTCCCATTGTCCAGTTGAGGAAACTAAGGGTTGAAAAGCTGTATTCTCATAAAACTTGCTCAAGGTAACAACTAGCAAGTAATGGAGATGAGATACAAAGTCCAACTCTAACACCCATGGAGTTTACATTTTTTAACATTAAGGAACTTTGCGAGAATCTGATGAAAGTTATAAAATCTTTCCCCAGAAAAATGAACATCTTCACACATGCATTAAGTTTTCAGGAGGTTCATGGATGCCACTTGAATCCTCTAGAACCTTTACTATTCCTTGCAGTCTCAACTGAATATTTCGTTCATAGGGCAGCAAGTGGTAAGTACATGGGAGAGATACAGCACAGTGAGTTTGGAGGAAGGAAGGCAGGAACTGCAGCTGAGTGTGGCAGGGGCTTTGCAGAAGCAGCAGCACTAAAATGAAATCCTGACACTTGCTGAGGAAGAGACAATGAAGAGAGGCTTTCTTAGGAAGTTATGCATAGAACCAAATGCACGTGGCACGAAAGCATGACACAGGTTTCTAGACAGAGGGCATTATACTGGAATACTGAGATGAGGGGAGTTTATTCACACACGTGCAGAATAGAAGTCGGATTGGATTCTGTAGTGGACCTGGTAGTGGCCTCCCCAGGTTCCACCCCTGTTTCCAAGGTCTGGTTGGGATTGACCCTGCTCTCAACTCCAGAGCAAGGGCCCCAATGGCCTAAACCAATCAAGGCAATCCCCTCGCTTTTGCCACAGTAACTGTGGCTATGTGACCCAGGTGGTCCTGTCAAAGACCCTTGACCTAGGGGAAGCAAAGCACTTTTTCCCCCCTAGTGACAGGCTAAGGAGAAGCATGAGGTCCCAGGAGCTGCTAGTAGTCCCCTGAGACCAAAAAATGCAGCCAACTTTAGGATGAATCCAAAAGGAGGGAGACACAGAGAAGAGGCAGAGAGAAACGGAGTCTTTGGTGACACCACTAAGCTCCTGTATCAAATCTTTCCTGTACCCTGCCTATCTACCCACCCCGAAGCTAATACATTTTATTATTTTTGGATGGTCTTCATATATCAGGAAATTTAGACTGCATTTTAAATAACTGGGAACCACTGAATATTGTTCATCAGGTGAGAGAAAATTTAAAAATTCTGTATGAAGATTAAACTGGCACAGGTATGCAGGGAAGATTGAGAGGAGGAGATTGGAATTAGGGAATGAGGGCTTGAATTAGGATGGTGGCAGTGAGTGTGGAAAGGAAAGGAGGGATGAGAAGCAACGCAGAGAAAAACTGAACTTGGTTCTGATTAGATGGGAGCAAGTCAAGGCAGAGTTCTGGCATTTAACTCATTCAATGTTACTTCTAATTGATTAATTAGAAGTAATTAATCTAATTAGTCTAATTAATTAGATTAATTGTAGTTATGTAATGCAATAATACATTGATCTCCCCCAAATTATAAACCTTTAATTTCAATAGTCTTAAATATTTTATTAACTAGACTACACATAATGTGAAAGGACTCAGAAGAAAGACGAACATAATACACTAGCAAAACAAAAAAACAAATAATGTCCTTTTAAGTTGCTGTTGTCTTATTTGATTGCCCACTTCTTGGTACCATGGGTAGGGTGACCATAAAATTTAGGACACTTCTGAGACGGAGAGGGGTGAATGATTAATAATCATGCCAGGGAAATAAGGACTACCTCAAGATGAAAAGTATGGGGAAAAGGGGTAGAGGTGAGGTGATTCCTTATTCCACATGTCCAAAGCTGGGCATAACTGGCAAGAAATGATAGATTTTCTCCTATGTCACACTGGAGGAGCAGCCGTATGGAGAACGATAAATCACCCTGAACCAACGTAGCATTAGATCAGGCCTTGCCTCTGGTGTCAGCTTTAGAAAACAAACAGTAAAGCAGGTAAACTTTGTGTACCGACTCCCCTGTTTCTGTTTATAGGAAACTCTCCCATCTCCTGTTGGCATTTACATAGCCAGTGCTCCACTGTTTTAAATTCAAGTGTCCTGTTCTCTTTTCTGGGACTCAGGAATCCTTCTCACTGCTTCTCCTTCCCCCACCACATCCACATGGAAACACCCTTTGGACATCCTGAGTATCTCAATCAGCTGTTTGTAGCAAAATTACTCACCCACCGATTCCAATGACAAATGTTTTCATAATTAGCTTTGAAAATCACGTCTTCCTAAAATTAAAAGAAAAAAAATCGAAAGCACATCACTTAGCTGTCTAAAGAGATAAGAGTCCTAACTTACAAGGGCCAGCTGAGGGGGAAGGATGTCAGTGATCTTTGGGTTACCCCCCTAGGATTACCCACATTCTGTGGGAAAGTTTCACACTCTACTGGCTTCTCTCTGCCACAGTCCCCTGCTACGTGCCAACAGCTGGAAGTGCTCAGGGCCTGTAAGCAGGTCAGGTGAACTAAAGGGGCCCCCACGGCCAAGCATACATACTTGAGGGTCTGTTTTCAAGGGCATGGAAGAGTTGCTGAGCCACAAGGCACACTACAGAGTTTCATGCTCCCCTCAGGCAGGTGGCCTGTCACCTGCATGACTCAGTCACCCAGGGATGACCCATTACCCCCAAGGCAGGGAAGTGGCAGAGATGGCCTCTCTCTCCTTCTGAAATGAGGAGACAGTCACTGCTGGCCAGAGGCAAGAGGAAGTGAATTCCCTTTAAGTATGCTATTTCCTCACCCTAGGGCCGGGGTAGACAAACTTTCAGAAATGAGCCAGTTAGTAAATCTTTGAGGCTTTACGGGCCAAGAGACAAAATCAAGATTATGATGTAGGTACTTATACAATAAGAGAGAAAACACTTCCACAAACTTTCTGAGGGAGGTCAAAACATAATAATTGAGTACAATTTTTTTTTTCCTCGTAATTCACGTCTACAAATGAAAATAGAATTCCTTTTCTATTGGGATAACATTTCCCTTATTGGATATCAGAGTGAGTGTCTCCTATTACAAAAAGGGACTGCAGGTGTTCAGGCAGAAGGCCAGGTTTTATTTTTTTAATTTTTTTATTGAAAAAAATTTCTTTTAATATTTATTTATTTATTATGTGGTTGCACCAGGTCTTAGTTGTGGAATGCGGACTTCTTAGTTGCGGCATGCACATGAGATCTAGTTCCCTGACCAGGGAATGAACTCAGGCCCACTGCATTGGCAGTGCAGAGTCTTTTTTTTTTTTTTTTTAACATCTTTATTGGAATATAATTGCTTTATGATGGTGTGTTAGTTTCTGCTTTATAATAAAGTGAATCAGCTTTACATATACATATATCTCCATATCTCCTCCCTCTTCCATCTCCCTCCCACCCTCCCTATCCCACCCCTCTAGGTGGTCACAAAGCACCAAGCTGACCTCCCTGTGCTATGCAGCTGCTTCCCACTAGCTAGCTATTTTACATTTGGTAGTGTATATATGTCCATGACACTCTCTCACTTCATCCCAGCTTACCCTTCCCCCTCCCTGTGTCTTCAAGTTCATTCTCTACGTCTGCGTCTTTATTCCTGTCCTGCCCACAGCTTCTTCAGAACCATTTCTTTTTTTAAGATTCCATTTATATGTGTTAGCATACGGTATTTGTTTTTCTCTTTCTGACTTACTTCACTCTGTATGACAGAATCTAGGTCCATCTACTTCACTACAAATAACTTAATTTCGTTTCTTTTTATGGCTGAGTAATATTCCATTGTATATATGTGTCACATCTTCTTTATCCATTCATCTGTCGATGGACACTTAGGTTGCTTCCATGTCCTGGCTATTGTAAATGGAGCTGCAATGAACATTGTGGTACATGACTCGTTTTGAATTATGGTTTTCTCAGGGTATATGCCCAGTAGTGGGATTGCTGGGTCGTATGGTATAGTTCTATTTTTAGTTTTTAAGGAACCTCCATACTGTGGCTGTGTCAATTTACATTCCCACCAACAGTGCAGGAGGGTTCCCTTTTCTCCACACCCTCTCCAGCATTTATTCTTTGTAGATTTTATTTATTTATTTTTCGGCTGCGTTGGGTCTTTGTTGCTGTGCGTGGGCGTTCTCTAGTTGCGACTAGGGGGGCTACTCTTTGTTGTGGTGTGCAGGCTTCTCCTGTTGCAGAGTACGGGCTCTAGGCACGCGGGCTCAGTAGTTCTGGCACACGGCCTTAGTTGCAGCATGTGGGATCTTCCCGGAGGAGGGCTAGAACCCAAGTCCCCTGCGTCGGCAGGTGGATTCTAGCAGTTGAATTCTTAACCACTGCGCCACCAGGGAAGCCCCTGTTTGTAGATTTTTTGATGATGGCCATTCTGACTGGTGTGAGGTGATATCTCGTTGTAGTTTTGATTTGCATTTCTATAATGATTAGTGATGTTGAGCATCCTTTCATGTGTTTGTTGGCAATTTGTGTATCTTCTTTGGAGAAATGTCTGTTTAGGTCTTCTGCCCACTTTTGGATTGGGTTGTATGTTTATTTGATAATGAGCTGCATGAGCTGCTTGTAAATTTTGGAGATTAATCCTTTGTCAGTTGCTTCATTTGCAAATATTTTCTCCCATTCTGAGAGCTGTCTTTTCGTCTTGTTTACAGTTTCCTTTGCTGTGCAAAAGCTTTTAAGTTTCATTAGGTCCCATTTGTTTATTTTAGTTTTTATTTCCATTTCTCTAGGAGGTGGATCAAAAAGGATCTTGCTGTCATTTATATCATAGAGGGCTCTGCCTATGTTTTCCTCTAAGAGTTTTATAGTGTCTGGCCTTACATTTAGGTCTTTAATCCATTTTGAGTTTATTTTTGTGTATGGTGTTAGGGAGCATTCTAGCTTCATTTTTTTACATGTAGCTGTCCAGTTTTCCCAGCACCACTTACTGAAGAGGGTATCTTTTCTCCATTGTATATTCTTGCCTCCTTTATCAAAGATAAGGTGACTATATGTGCGTGGGTTTAGCTCTGAGCTTTCTATCCTGTTCCATTGATCTATATTTCTGTTTTTCTGCCAGTACCATACTGTCTTGATTACTGTAGCTCTGTAGTATAGTCCGAGGTCTGGGAATCTGATTCCTCCAGCTCCACTTTTCTTTCTCAAGATTGCTTTGGCTATTTGGGGTCTTTTGTGTTTCCATACAAATTGTGAAAGTTTTTGTTCAAGTTCTGCGAAAAATGCCAGTGGTAGTTTGATAGGGATTCCACTGAACCAGCAGATTGCTGTGGGTAGTATAGTCATTTTCACAATATTGATTCTTCCAATCCAAGAATATGGTATATCTCCCCATCTGCTTGTATCATCTTTAATTACTTTCATCAGTGTCTTATTGTTTTCTGTATACAGGTCTTTTGTCTCCTTAGGTAGGTTTATTCCTAGGTATTTTATTCTTTTTGTTGCAATGGTAAATGGGAGTGTTTCCTTAATTTCTCTTTCAGATTTTTCATCATTAGTATATAGGAATACAAGAGATTTCTGCACAGGGCTTCCCTGGTGGCACAGTGGTTGAGAGTCCACCTGCTGATGCAGGGGACACAGGTTCGTGCCCCGGTACGGGAAGATCCCACATGCCGCGGAGCGGATAGGCCCGTGAGCCATGGCCGCTAGGCCTGCGTGTCCGGAGCTCGTGCTCCGCAACGGTAGAGGCCACATCAGTGAGAGGCCTGCATACCACCAAAAAAAAAAAAAAAAAAGAGAGATTTCTGTGCAATAATTTTGTATCCTGCTACTTTACCAGATTCGTTGATTAGCTCTAGTAGTTTTCCCGTAGCATCTTTAGGATTCTCTATGTATAGTATCATGTCATCTGCAAACAGTGACAGCTTTACTTCTTTACTGATTCGGATTCGTTTTATTTCTTTTTCTTCTCTGATTGTTGTGGCTAAAACTTCCAAAATTATGTTGAATAATAGTGGTGAGAGTGGGCAACCTTGTCTTGCTCTTGATCTTAGTGGAAATGGTTTCAGTTTTTCACCACTGAGGACGATGTTGGCTGTGGGTTTGTCATATATGGCTTTTATTATGTTGAAGTAAGTTCCCTCTATGCCTACTTTTTAGAGGGTTTTTATCATAAATGGGTGTTGAATTTTGTCAAAAACTTTTGCTGCACCTATTGAGATGATCATATGGTTTTTATTCTTCAGTTTGTTAATATGGTTTATCACATTGATTGATTTGCATATACTGAAGACTCCTTGCATTCCTGGGATAGACCCCACTTGATCATGGTGTATGATCCTTTTAATGTGCTGTTGGATTCTGTTTGCTAGTATTTTGTTGAGGATTTTGGGATCTATGTTCATCAGTGATATTGGCCTGTAGTTTTCTTTCTTTGTGACATCTTTGTCTGGTGTTGGTATCAGGGTGATGGTGGGCTTGTAGAATGAGTTTGGCAGTGATCCTCCTTCTGGGATATTTTGGAAGAGTTTGAGAAGGATAGGTGTTGGCTCTTCTCTAAATGTTTGATAGAATCTGTCTGTGAAGCCATCTGGTCCTGGGCTTTTGTTTGCTGGAAGATTTTTAATCACAGTCTCAATTTCAGTGCTTGTGATTGGTCTGTTTATATTTTCTATTTCTTCCTGGTTCACTGTTGGAAGGTTGTGCTTTTCTAAGAATTTGTCCATTTCTTACAGGTTGTCCATTTTATTGGCATAGAGTTGCTTATCGTAATCTCTCATGATCCTTTGTATTTCTGCAGTGTCAGTTGCTACTTCTCCTTTTTCATTTCTAATTCTATTGATTTGAGTCTTCTCCCTTTTCTTCTTGATGAGTCTGGCTAATGGTTTATCTGTTTTGCTTATCATCTCAAAGAATCATCTTTTAGTTTTATTGATCTTTGCTATTGTTTCCTTCATTTCTTTTTCATTTATTTCTGATCTGATCTTTATGATTCCTTTCCTTCTGCTAACTTTGGGGGTTTTTGTTCTTTCTCTAACTGCTTTAGGTGTAAGGTTATGTTGTTTATTTGAGATGTTCCTTGCTTGTTGAGGTAGGATTGTATTGCTCTAAACTTCCCTCTTAGAAGTGCTTTTGCTGTATCCCATAGGTTTTGGGTCATCGTGTTTTCATTGTCATTTGTTTCTAGGTATTTTTTGATTTCCTCTTTGATTTCTTCAGTGATCTCTTGGTTATTTACTAGTGTATTGTTTAGCCTCCATGTGCTTGTATTTTTTACAGATTTTTTCCTGTAATTGATATCTAGTCTCATAGCATTGTGGTTGATAAGATTTCAATTTTCTTAAATTTACCAAGGCTTGATTTGTGACCCAAGATATGATCTATCCTGGAGAATGGTCCATCAGCACTTGAGAAGAAAGTGTATTCTGTTGTTTTTGGATTGAATGTCCTATAAATATCAATTAACTGCATGTTGTTTAATGTATCATTTAAAGCTTGTGTTTCCTTATTGATTTTCAGTTTGGATGATCTGTCCATTGGTGAAAGTGGGGCGTTAAATTCCCCTACGGTGATTGTGTTATTGTCGATTTCCCCTTTTATGGCTGTTAGCATTTGCCTTATGTATTGAGGTGCTCCTATGTTGGGTGCATAAATATTTATAATTGTTATACCTTCTTCCTGGGTTGATCCCTTGATCATTACGTAGTCTCCTTCTTTGTCACTTGCAATAGTCTTTATTTTAAAGTCTGTTTTGTCTGATATGAGAATTGCTACTCCAGCTTTCTTTTGATTTCCATTTGCATGGAATATCTTTTTCCATCCCCTCAGTTTCAGTCTGTATGTGTCCCTAGGTCTGAAGTGGGTCTCTTGTAGACAGCATATATGCAGGTCTTGTTTTTGTATCCATTCAGCCAGTCTGTGTCTTTTGGTTGGACCATTTAATCCATTTACATTTAAGGTAGTTATTGATATGTATGTTCCTATTACCATTTTCTTAATTGTTTTGTGTTTGTTATTGTAGGTCTTTTCCTTCTCTTGTGTTTCGTACCTTAAGAAGTTCCTTTAGCATTTGTTGTAAAGCTGGCTTGGTGGTGCTGAATTCTCTTAGGTTATGCTTGTCTGTAAAGGTTTTAATTTCTCCGTCAAATCTGAATGAGATCATTGCTGGGTAGAGTAATTTTGGTGGTAGTTTCTTCCCTTTCATCACTTTAAATATGTCTGCCACTCCCTTCTGGCCTACAGAGTTTCTGCTGAAAGATCAGCTGTTAATCTTAAGGGGATTCCCTTGTATGTTATTTGTTTTTCCCCTGCTGCTTTTAATATTTTTGCTTTGTATTTAATTTTTGATAATTTGATTAATATGTGTCTTGGCATGTTTCTCCTTGGATTTATCCTGTATGGGACTGCTTCCTTTCACATATTAGGGAAGTTTTCAACTATAATCTCTTCAAATATTTTCTCAGTCCCTTTCTTTTCCTCTTCTTCTTCTGGGACCCCTATAATTTGAATGTTGGTGCGTTTAATATTGTCCCAGAGGTCTCTGATACTGTCCTCAATTCTTTTCATTCTTTTTTCTTTATTCTGCTCTGTGGTAGTTATTTCCACTGTTTTATCTTCCAGGTCACTTATCTGTTCTTCTGCCTCAGTTATTCTGCTATTGATTCCTTCTAGAGAATTTTAAATTTCATTTATTGTTTTGTTCATCATTGTTTGCTCTGTAGTTCTTCTAGGTCCCTGTTAAACGTTTCTTGTATTTTCTCCATTCTATTTCCAGGATTTTAGATCATCTTAACTATCATTACTCTGAATTCTTTTTCAGGTAGACTGCCTATTTCCTGTTCATTTGTTTCGTCCTGTGGGTTTTTACCTTGCTCCTTCATCTGCTGTGTGTTTCTCTGTCTTCTCATTTTGCGTAACTTACTGTGTTTGGGGTCTCTTTTTCTCAGGCTGCAGGTTCATAGTTCCTGTTGTTTTTGGTGTCTGTCCCCAGTGGCTAAAGTTGGTTCAGTGGGTTGTGTAGGTTTCCTGGTGGAGGGGACTAGTGCCTGTGTTCTGGTGGATGAGGCTGGATCTTGTCTTTCTGGTGGGCAGTACTGCATCTGGTGGTGTGTTTTAGGGTGTCTGTGACTTTATTATGATTTTAGGCAGCCTCTCTGCTAATGGGTGGGGTTGTGTTCCTGTCTTGCTCATTGTTTGGCTTAGGGTGTCCAGCACTCTAGCTTGCTGGTCATTGAGTGGGGCTGGGTCTTAGCATTGAGATGGAGATGTCTAGGAGAGCTTTCGGTGTTTGATATTATGTGGAGCTGAGAGGTGTGTGGTGGACCAGTGTCCTAAACTTGGCTCTCCCACCTCAGAGGCAGAGGCCTGACACCCAGTTGGAGCACCATGACCCTGTCAGCCACACGCTCAGAAGAAAAGGGAGAAAAAAAGATAGAAAGAAAAAAATAAATAAAATAAAGTTATTAAAATAAAAAAAAATTATTAAAAATAAAAAAATTAAAAAGTAATTAAAGAAAGAAAGAAAGAAGAGAGCAACCAAACCAAAAAACAAATCGACCAATGATAGCAAGTGCTAAAAAGTATACTCAAGCAAACAAACAAAAAACGGACAGACAGAACCCTAGGAGAAACCCTAGGACAAAGCAATACAGACAAAATCACACAAAGAAGCATACATATACACACTCACAAAAAGGGAAAAAGGAAAAAAATATATATATCTATATATATTAAAAAAAAAGGAGGAAGAGAGCAACCAAATCAATAAACAAATCTACCAATGATAATAAACTCTAAATACTAAACTAAGATAAACATAAAACCAGAAACAAATTAGATGCAGAAAGGAAACCCCAAGTCTACCGTTGCTCCCAAAGTCCACCGCCTCAATTTTGGGATGATTTGTTGTCTATTCAGGTATTCCAGTGATGCAGGGTATATCAAGTTAATGTGGAGATTTAATCCACTGCTCCTGAGGCTGCTGGGAGAAATTTCCCTTTCTCTTCGTTTGCATAGCTCCTGGGGTCCAGCTTTGGATTTGGCCCTGCCTCTGCATGTAGGTCACCTGAGAGTGTCTGTTCTTGGCTCAGACAGGATGGGGTTAAAGTAGCAGCTGATTAGGGGGCTCTGGCTCACTCAGGCCGGGGGGTGGGAGGAGTACAGATGCAGGGTGAGCCTGCCGCGGCAGAGGCCAGTGTGACGTTGCAACAGCCTGAGGCGCGCCATGTGTTCTCCCAGGGAAGTTGTCCCTGGATCCCGGCACCCTGGCGGTGGTGGGCTGCACAGGCTCCCGGGAGGGGAGCTGTGGATAGTGACCTGTGCTCGCACACAGGCTTCTTGGTGGCGGCAGCAGCAGCCTTAGCGTCTCATACCCGTCTCTGGGGTCCGCGCTGATGCTCATAGCCGTGGCTCACACCCATCTCTGGAGCTTGTTTAGGCGGTGCTCTGAATTCCCTCTCCTTGCACACCCCGAAACAGTCGTCTCTTGCCTCTTCAGCAGCTCCAGACGTTTTCCCGGACTCCCTCCCGGCTAGCTGTGGTGCACTAGCTCCCTTCAGGCTGTGTTCACGCAGCCAATCCCAGTCCTCTCCCTGGGGTCTGACCTCCAAAGCCTGAGCCTCAGCTCCCAGCCCCAACCTGCCCTGGCGGGGGAGGAGACAAGCCTCTCGGGCTGGTGAGTGCCAGTCGGCACCGATCCTCTGTGCGGGAATCTCTCCGCTTTGCCCTCTGCACCCCTGCTGCTGCGCTCTCCTCCATGGCTCCAAAGCTTCCCCCCCCGCCATCTCTACCAGTGAAGGGGCTTCCTAGTGTGTGGAAACCTTTCCTCCTTCACAGCTCCCTCACACTCGTGCAGGTCCCGTCCCTATTCTTTTGTCTCTGTTTTTTCTTTTTTTCTTTTGCCTTACCCAGGTATGTGGGAAGTTTCTTGCCTTTTGGGAAGTCTGAGGTCTTCTGCCAGCATTCAGTAGGTGATCTATAGGAGCTGTTCCACATGTAGATGTATTTTTGATGTAACTGTGGGGAGGAAGGTGGTCTCCACGTCTTACTCCTCCACCATCTTGAAGGTCTCCGGGTGCGGAGTCTTAATCACTGTGCCACCAGGGAAGTCCCTAGGGGGCCAGGTTTTAGCTGCAGCCCATTGCTTATTGACCCCTGGTATGAGGGGTGGAGGACAGCTTCATGCATGGCCCCCTAAGGCTCACCAAAGCAGTCCTGTGGATATTCCAAGGACCACTGTCATCTCTTTAAGTGAAAAGATGAAGCTCAGCTGCAGGGAACCTTAGCATAGTGGTTCTAGAAGGTTGCCTCTGACTGATGCTGCTCTTTACTCCTGACTCCTCTGGTGGGGTGACCAGGAACCTAAGCTGTGCCACCCGGGGTGTGTGGTGGCTGCGCTGGAGGCTCTCAGCTACCCTCCCAGTTCCTATCCTGTGTCCCCTGTGGGGAGGTAGTAGAGAAGAGCGTGGTGGAGAGAGGGCTGTTGTTCCTTGGCCTGTCCTCAGTTTTTTCAGAACACAGTTGGCCCTCCATGTCTGACGGTTCCACATTCACAGATCCAACCAACAGTGGTTTGAAAGTGTTTAGGGGAAAAAAATTTCAGAAAGTTCCAAGAAGCCAAACTTGAATTTGCTGCACCAGCAACTATTTACATAGTATTTTCATTGTATTTACAACTATTTCCATAGCATTTACATTGTATTAGGGATTACCTGTAATCTAGAAATGATTCAAAGTATGTGGGAGGACATGCATAGGTTATATGCAAATACTTTGCCATTTTATATAAAGAACTTGGGTATCTGCAGATTCTGGTATTCCTGGGTTGGGGGGTATTGTCCAATCACCACCACCACCCCTACTAAGGAACAGCTGTATTCCAAATTGAGTGCAATTTAGTAAGGTTTGGTTCCACTTTCATTTACTAGACTACATGAGACAAGAATGTGATTGTGACAGAAATAAAATAACATATCAAGTTGGACATCTGAGTTTCACCAGGAGCTGCATTGTTGAATATTTATCTCCATCCACATTGCCACAGTATATCAAGGGAACAATTACATATAATGAGTATTGTAAAATAAATTTTTACATTGTAATTTTTCTGCTTTTGAATTATGTTTTACCTTATTATTACCTTTAATATGTCAGTGTAAGGCTGCCAACTATCCTTTTTTGGGAAAGGAAAGGTTACCCTTTTACAAGCAAGATGGTAGTTTGCTTACATTTTTTGGTGCTAAATGTCCTTTCTCCTATGAAATCATGCTGGCTAGGGAGTAGTAGATTGATGTCCTCAGTTGGCAAAATAAGAAAAAAAATTCATGAAAGTTTGTTATTCCTTGCTTCCATGTCACCTATTTTTGGATAATTCATCAGAGCATAAATTCTCAAGCCTGGAGAAATAGAGCCTTAGGTATCACACAGTCCACCCCTTCATTTTTACGGAAGTTGAAACTGGCCCAGACAATGGAGTGACTTGTTCAAGATCACACAGATAGTAAATGGAAAACTAGAGAGAGTTCCCTGGTGGTCCAGTGGTTAGGACCCAGTGCTTTCACTGCTGGGGCCAGGGTTCGATCTCTGGCCAGCGAACTAAGATCCTACAAGCTGTGAGGTGTGGCCAAAAAACAAAACTAGAAACAAAACTAAACCAAGTGAGTTAACTTCTTTCCATCTTTCTAAGCTGCTAAAAAGCACTTTATTACCAAGAGCAAAGGAAGGATGTTGCACAGGTGCTGGCTTAATTGTGAGGCTCTCATGTATAATAGATGTTATTTTTATTGATGTATTATTGATGGGGCATTTTCTGTATCCACTGAATGGCAAGGACTACTAGTCTCCTGTGCTTCTTGCCACATCTATGCGTACACATGAGGATGTTGTACTGATTACCTAGCATGTAAATAACAAGGAAGTGTGGCTGAAGCACTTGAAATAGGCTTGAGGCGGTTATTTGGGTGGCAAATCTAACAATTCTGAAACTAACAGTAAGGGAGTCAAGAATCTTCTTATGAAATCTCCTGGGCTCGGGAGAGAACTCCCAGTCAAATGCCAGTTTTTACCAAAATAGGAACCCTCACTTCTATATTAGTTAGCAGTTTTAGCCTTTCCAAGACAGTGTTTGGGTAAATATTGGGCACAGTCCATTAGCAATGAACAGGTGACACTGTGGTGGGAGGTTAGGGAATTGAGAGAAGCAGAAGCAAGACCTACGGCTGGGCTGAGTGGCTGGGGTGTGGGATGGGTATAGCAATCCCAGAAGCCATGTATTTCAAAACCAGTGTTGGATGCACAGGGCAGCTTCAGGTGAACTCCAAGCTCAGCCCTGGCACTGTCCATCTCCACACCATGTTCTATTATTTCACTGCCTGCTGTCCCGTTTAAGAACTATTTTAAAATCACATTTAAAAAGCTTGCACTCCAGAGGTGCCAGGCTCCAAAAATACATAGAAGTAGACTTCAATGAATGAAACACAATCTCCATCCCCTACAAACTGTAAATCACTAGATGTCTCCGGAGAGACAACCATTTGGACTTTCTAACCTCCTCAATCCAGGGCAGCCAATTACTAGGAGTACATACCACTGCCACTCTTGTGGGATATTTATGTACAGTTGACCCGTGAACAACTCAGGGGTTGGATATGTCAACCTCCTCACAATCAAAAATCCACATATAACTTTACTCAGCCCTCTGTATCCACCATTCTGCGTTCTCAGATTAAAACAACCTTGGATTGTGTAGTACTGCAGTATGAATTTAGTGAAAGAAATCCGAGTATAAATAAACACATGCAGTTAAAACTTGTGTTGTTTAAGGGTCAACTGTACTCTATTCTCCCAGTAAGTGCAAGGCTTTCCTCAACAGCAGAGTGAATTTGCTTAGGAGGAGGAGAACAGATGAAGATGGCAAACAGCAAATCCAAAATGAGTACTTTTAATTTTTTTATACTTTTTTTAACCCTAAGTAAAATATGTTGTTGAGTCCTTTTTTCATAACTGGTATGTGTTTACTATATTTAAATTATTTCACTACTAAATACGGTACATTTTGGATTCTAAAAGAGTGAAATGTTTCAGGACTTCTCACTCATTTATTTAATTCAATATTTTGATTATCTTCTATGTGACAGGGTAGTCTTTTTCTACTATTTTCTAAACTTTGCTCCTTTTTGGTAAATGCCAAGGCTGGCGTGTTTGAATACACAACCCTTGCCCAGTTCTCTTGGAATCACTCTGTCACTAACCCCTAGTAGAAACTTCAAAGCTTCATTTTACATAGACTCTCACGTAAAGTTTTTCTTTTCAATTTTTCTTCCCCCAAACATACAAGCGATTTATCATATTGCCTGTGCTATTTTGAATTTACACACGGTGCATTTATTGTCTGCTCCAGCCCTTACCTCTCAGTGGAAATTCAGTTGGCTAGGTCTGGGGTCGGCAAACTTGCTCTGCAAAGTGCTAGATGGTAAATGTTTTTGGCGTTGCGGGCAGCTGCTCAACTCTGCTGTTAGGAAGTGAAAGCGGCCGCAGACAATACATAAGCAAATGACAGTGGCTCTGTTCTAATAAAACTTTATGGACACTGAAATTTGAATTTCATATAATTTTCACGTGCCACAAAATCTGCTTCTTTTGATTTCTTTTAAGCCATTAAAATAAACTTGAAAACCATTCTTAGGCTGTACAATAACAGGCAGCAAGAGGGCCGCAGTTAGTCAACCTCAACGCTAGAGGAGTCAAGCTGTCTCCTCTGGCAGGGACCTGACCCTGACCTCAGTGACTTCTCCCAACCACCTGTCCGGTCTCTAGAAGGCAGACTCCCGTTTTCAGGATTATAAGGGGGCGTGAGGGCACGACACCATCACGAGTGCACGTCCTCCTTGGCAGGCCACTTATCAGCCCATTTAGGGTGGTAGGAGTCCCAAAAGGGCTTGCAAGACACAACGGGGCTCGGGCTCCAGCGCAGTAACACTCTGGAAACACCTCCAGGCCCCAGGGAGTCTGCGCGGCGGGGCGTCAGGCAGGTACTCACCAGGCGCCAGTTCGAGTGGTCCCAAGCAAAGCGGCACAGGCTATTGCCAAGCGCGCCTGTCACTAACCCGCCGCAACCCCCGAAGCTCGTTAACCGAGAGGCCCACGGCCCCTTCTCCCGTGCCCCTCCCGGGTGAGAGGCGACGCAGGGTAGAGGTGGCCACTTAGGGCTCTGCCCAACCCTGAGCGGACGCGGCACCCGGCTCCGGCCAGCGTTGGATGGGGCGGGATTCCGGCGAGCGTGGTTGCGCGCGCGCGCTCCTGCCCAGTCCAGCCCTTTCCCGTCCGGGGCGCGCGCGCAGCCAGGCCGGCCCCGGCGCGAGCCTGCGGCGCCCCCGTTCGGCTCCCGCTGGTTCGGCCGCCGCGCGCGCCGCCGTGCGCGCCGCCGTGCGCGCCGCCCGCGCTCCTGCAGCGGCGAAGCTGGCAGCCGGGGAGCCAATTAGCGCTCCGCGAGGCAGCGGCTACTTCCTCGTCTGCCCGGCTGCGCGCTCTGGACAGCTCTGTCGGCCGCGGGGCGGGGCGGGGCACTTCGCCGAGCTGCTCTGCCTGCCTCTGCTCGTCCGGCTTCCCGGGGTGGACGCAGGTCCTTGAAGGCGCACCACTGCAAACCAGACATAAAGAAACTCTGAGGCGCCCGGAGTGCCGGCTGGAGGGGCATTCGGTTGGCTTTTCGTGCGTGGTCTTTAGAATCAGCCGCTCCAGGAAGAGAGATGTCGAAGCCGCCACCCAAACCGGTCAAACCAGGTAAGGAAGGTGCTCGCTGGGTCCCCTGGCCGCTGCCGTGCCCTGCGCTCCCTCTGCCACTTGGCAGGGCAGATCAGGCACGTACCCGGCCCCGAGCCTCGCTTTCGATGCCACCCACCAGGGTGGGAGTTGTTAGCGTTGCTGTGTTCGCTGCAGAGGACGGATCGTTTTGGATAGCAAGAAGATTTTCGAGGAATTTTTTAAATTTGATTTTTAAAGAGGAGTCACCCTCGGCTTTGCAGCATTGTCATTCGCTGCAACTTTCCAGTCGACGTGATGGCTACGTCCCATTGAGATTTCCTGGAAGACAGGGCCATTGATCTCCCTTAGGAAAAAAAAAATTAAATAAATGTCTTGAAATGGTTTTTTAGCCACTTCCTCTTTTTTTTTTTTTTTTTCAGTGTGTGTCGCTGTCAAGTTTGAGCTCTTGACCGGCCAAAGCGAACGGGAAGTGCGCTGCTGGTAGGGTGGGGTGGGTGAATGAGTGTCCGCAAATTGACCTCGAGATCTTGGGAAAAGCTTTTAGAAAGCTGTACTCGAGCTCCTGACTAGAAGAATCTAGGCTGCGGCAGAGTAATCTCAGCTATTACTATTCGGAAGTGTCACTTTATCATGCAGTACAAGCCGTTTGCCTCCGCTCCCTCAGTGAATTAGGCGAGTTAAACTGGAGAGGGTGAGCTTACTAAGTTCCTCAAGCAGCTTTCTTGGCCGATAGTCCTTGTTCATTTTTTATTCGATCCTTGGAATATTTTCTGGGACATGGAGAAAGGAGAATTTAAAAGCGACTGAGGTATTTCAGTTCAACACTGTAATAAGCTCTTTCGTGCATTCATTGAGTAGGTAGTTACTGAAAACGTGGGAAATGGAAGAGAAGTGGCTCTTACATACTCTGAACTTTTTTCTTCCAATCTCATGCAACTTCATTCAGTATAGCACAGGCTGAAATTTATCCATTTACATCAAATTTCGAAGTAACCTTGATTAGGAAGGAGTAATTTCAGTGATTAATTTTTTTCTTGATTTTTCTAAACTTTAGTCAAGCACTTCAACTTTCATGATTATCCAGTTTTCTTCCTTTACCATCATACAGTGGTAGTTTCAAATCATTTTATTTGAAAATTATGTACATACTCACATATATGACATAGTCATTCACTGAGGACTTAAATTTTGCTGGGCTGGGTGTGACTTTGTTGGGACTTTGGCTCCGCTGTGAGCGATGGTGGAGAAAGGCTGGAAGTGGGCTCTGTGCTTCTTTAGATATGGAGTCTGATGAGGAATTTGCATTTTAAGTCTGTTTGTAGGACGCAGCAGCCTTCTAAACTCAGATGTAAATCAGGACCTCAAGTAACCAACAAAGAAGAGTTGTTCTTTGATAGCTAAACAGAGTACTTTATTTCAAAGAAGGTCCTGAAAAGCCGTTCATGAGGTTTTTCATCTCTAGACGTTAAGTGATGTCTGTGCTGTAGCAGGAGGGACATCAACGTGATGTGTCTGTGTGTGTTTGCTGAGGTGTGGCTTAGGGATCACGCGGCCATGGCCGTGAAAGCCCGGAATACTAACCAATAAGGCCACCGAGGAACTCCCTCACAAAGACTTTTTAAAAAGAGACTTTATTCTGAGTCTTGAGGTAAAGATGGGCCAAAAGATGTTGAATGAGATTTGGACTAGAATCCTCTCATTTAAGCACGTTTGATAACCTTCCTCTGTAGTTGGAAGCCTGATGTCTGACCTTGACCAATTCTTTTAAATGGCTTATTGATTTTGGTGGTCGAAGTAAAGTGGCATAAATATTTCGCTTGTCTTGGGAAAATAAATTAGTGGGACTTTGAAGAAGCATATGTCAGTGTTTTGGGTTCTTTCATATTTACAGTAAAAACATCATAAAACTTCAAAGATGTCACACATATGTTGCTTATATAACACCTTTGAGAGGGAAAAGGTTTTCACCTAAAATGATCTGAAGTTTTGTATAATTTTTTCTTCTCTGAATAAATGAATTAGTTAAAGGTGAGATATGGAGTTGGCTCGAGGTGTGCACATGAATAATTCTCCTTCATAAACTTGATGCTCTGTTAATACCTGATGGCAGAATAAAGTCTGAGAAATATCTTGAAAACTCCAGAATGATGATGATGATTATAATAGTAATAGTTAACATTTATTTGGCCCTGAGTGTCAGGCACTGTGCCAAGTACTTTGTATGCTCTGTCTCATTTAATTGTTCTAATTTCCCTATGAGGTGGATCCTAATATCCCCATTTTATGGATGAAATAGGACTTAGTGAGGTTAAACTCTGTAAGGTCTCAAAGCTAGGCAGTGGTTGGTTTGGCCTGGGAATGGAACAAAAGCCTTAACTGGAGTCTATGCATTTTGGGCAGAGAAACCTGTGAGGGTTCTATTAGGTTGGACCGGGTTTACTTGGGCAGCAACCTTTATTAACTTACGCAGTTGTATTATTTGCATTTGCTTTGTATAGCTCCCCTCTTTAATTGGATCTGTATTAGACTATTTGACACTTAAAATTGTTTTTTCATTTTATATTGGAGCATAGTTGATTAACAATATTTGACACTTTTTGAGAGTAGAATAGTCTCTTGTTTCTTTGTAACTGCACAGCAACTAAACTTCGTATGTGTGGCAGTTACATAAAAAGTCTTGATACATAATAAAGTCTTTGTCTAGAAGAAAGCAGGGGAGACTGTGATTGGGCATATCTTGTAGCTTCACATTAAATAGCAAAGGCTGGAGGCAGTGTCCATCAACACGACTTCTGGAAGTAGTGGGGTCCCCTCCCTCTTGTGTTTTCAGCATTCCCATGGTTTGACTTCAATGGGACTAAGTGATGAGCTTTTCTGACATGCCTCTGTAAGGGAGAAAAAAACTTTTCCTCTACCCCTCTTAGGTTTGATATCTAGTTACTGTGAATTAACTGAATTAAAGTAACAAAAAACCAGATTAACAGGAGGAAAAGGCATACAAGTTGAATTGATGTTTTTAATTTTATGTGTATAAGGGCTATACAGAAAAGAAGTGAAAATCCAAAGAAGTGGTTAGACTTGGACGTTTATAAACAAAGGGCAACACATTGTAGAGAAGTGACTAAAAGGAAAGAGGCGTTGAACTTCTGGGGGAGTAAATTGTGGGAAGGTAGAGATATGGGGAAACTAATGGAAAATAAGAGTTATTTTAGTAAGGTTTGCTTATGCAGACTCATCTCTGTGCCATCTCTATCTATCCCTGGTGATAAGGGTTCTTCTCCTCTGTCTTTAATGGGGGACCTACAGGAGGAGGATACCTTCTTGGGGAATTTATGCCTTGCTTTCAGGCAGATGGGGGAGGGCTCAGAGTTCTTTCTGTGTCTGCTTTTTCTCAATTGCCTTCAACTCAAAATAATCCTTATGCCAAAGTGGCATATTTTGGGTTGATATTTTCTGATCCCCTTCACCTCATACTTCACGTCCAATGAAGACCATCGCCAAATTTGTCCTCACTTGCTTAATGGCCGGGGGAAGCAAAATACATGGGGGTGAGGAGAGGAAGAGAGAGAGGGGGCAGACACACCCTTTTAGTGGGCTGATGTGAACTATTAAGTCAAAATTCTCTATTGACTTGTCATTCATATTTCAATAAAGCTGGGGAAAAAAGATTCTCTATCAGATAAATTAAGGGACTTTGGGAAAAGAGTTTCAGACACCAGTATGGAAAGAGATTTCTGATTCTTACTGCATGGTACTCTATTGTATTTATTTAAACCAGACCCATATTAAAATGTGCTTCGATTGTTTCTACTCTTTTGTTATAACAAATAGTGTTACAACAACCTTGTTGCTTACCTGTGTGAGTATATCCACAGGACAAAGTCCTGGCAGTGGCATTGTTGTGTCAGAGGGTATGTGCATTGCCATATTCACAGACATTTCCAAAATGCTCTCCAAAGAGGTTGTACTAATATACTTTCCTACCAAAAATGTGTGAGCACGCCTTACATGGAAAAATTACAATGCACGTGATAGGAGATATTATCAAAGTGTGGTCAGAGGTCTAGGAAGTACAAGGCAAGGAGCTTGAGGAAGCTGAAAAGGTATCACAGAAGAGGGGAAAATTAAGCAGGATCTTGAATGCTGAGTAAGAATTTGGTAGGCAGAAAAGAGGGAAAAGTCGTTTGACGTGGACAGAAATGAAATAACTTGGCATGACGTCCTGCCCACGTTTGATTGACTGCGTAGGAGCTGAGCTTCTCTCACAGAAGCCAGGGGGATTTGGTGTGGAACTGTGAACCAGAGAAATTTGTTCTGAATTAAAGAGAAGGCCGTTTGCCTAGCGTAGCAGGTTGTGGAAAACAGTATCGCTCCACACAGAAAGCAAGCATTGGAACATCCACATGTGAGCCATCTACTCATGTGCTTATCTGTTTGTTAGAGTGTTAACAAGAGCTGTGGGTGGTAGTTTGCAGAAATGAGTTAAAGAGGGCCACAGCTTCAGCTCACTTACACAAGTTACTGGTGGGACTGCTGAGGCCACCTCCTTTGTATTAGTTCTTGCCAGTTGTTTCCCACTCACTGTTTGAGTATCTGTAGAATTTTTAGAAAGTTACAAGCAAATCCCTCAACTTACTCTCAGGGTAAGAGTTAGGGGAGAGTTTTGTATTTGTGCATTTTGATTAGCGTGTTCGACTTGTTAGCATTCCTTAGAATTTGATAAATTACCTTGGTTTTATATTCTTGGAACAAAAGAATGTACCCATTCTTTTCTTTTTCTTGTACCCCCTGTGGACATGAATTTATTAGAGGAGCCAGGTCAGAGTGGGTACAAGTTGCAGGTTGAGAGGAAGGGGCAGGGGGCATGGGCAGCCCTGCCAGCCTGAAGCCAAGAAGACAGGAGGCTGGAGGGGGCACAGCCAGTAGAGCACTGAGTCAGCAGGCGAGCAGACAGGCTGTTCTTCACCCTCCAAGTGTCAGGGCCGACGGCAGAGCAGCAGCTTCGAGAGGGTGTGGAGAGTGTAGGTGCCTGGCTCCAGTTGCGGCTAGGTGGGCAGGACGGTGAGGAAGCCCCCCACCCCAGGGGTCTTCAGCCACTGAGAGACAAGCTTGGGAGGGAGGGCGGTGCCACTCAGGGTTTTGGGAAGGGCACTTGGGTAAGACGGGCAAAAGGTGGAGGTGGTGGCTGTAGCAAGAGGGCAAGCCACAGAGGGGACAGTGGGATGGCGAGAGGCCGGGGGTCCCGGGGTTGGGGGGAGGGATCTGAGGGTTCCTTCCCAGTCTGGTGCTCCTGTTTCCCAGGGAACCTAAAAGCAATTTAAATTCAAATTCAGGAAGACCCTAGAGATGGATCTAGGGTCTCTAGACCAAGTTGATTCTCTTGCTGGAGGGTCTGCCTCCAGCCTCATACAATGATCTGAAAGCAGCCCTAGAGAGTCTTTCTGGCATCCCCTCACCCCAGGGATTTTGGTAGGTTCTGAGAAGCTCATGGGTTCTATTTCAGGATTCTCTCATCTGTGAGGAAAGGCTTGATTCAACTCACTTGTATGAGACAAGGACATTACTTCCACCTGGAGGGTGTTCTGGAGTGGCTGTTATCTTCTTGGAATTGCTTGGCCCAATCCATGCTTAGGGGGAGGACCCCTCCAAATCCCAGCTCTCTGAGCACAGATGAGGGCAGCTAGAGGCTGAGGGGAGCTCCTCCAGGCTTTTGGCACAGTTGGCAGGTATCTCAAGACTCCAGATTTGGAAGATCCCAGAGTCTCATATTTCCTTTCTTGGAAACCAGACTCTTAGGACTATCTCTAAAATGTTGCCTATCCATGTTTACAGGGTTTGGGGGCTGCTTTTTGGGCCCACTGTTTTGATGAGTCAGTGCAAGTTTGTTGACAGTAGCCCTGGGAAGACCTAAACTGGTTTTTCAGGCAAAGAAACTGGCTGGGAAACATAGCAACAGACACCATTCCCTCCAAAGTTCGTTTCTGAACGGTATACCAAACCGGAGATAGTTTTCAACGTTGTTTTTCTGTTGAGGAGTAAATCATTCTCTGTTATTCGTCTGTACTCAGGTACTAAATCTAAGACACCCAAGCAGCTGCTAACCACAACCTGGGCCTACGTTAAGCAGAGCCGTGAAGTGGGAGTCAACTGCTTAGGGCGACTGCCCACTTCCCCTTTCAGGGAGTCTGTCCCATCCATAGGACTGCTTCTAGTTCTTGCCTAACACCTTGCCACTCTTGAGGGCCAATTCTATACCTAAATATTGGGTCTCTAAATGGTCCCTAGGACTTGACACTGGTTTAGTAGGAGCTCTGTTCTCCATAATGGGTTCCTGCCCATTTCCTGATTCGTGGTTGGTACTGGGTCTCTCTGATGTTTTGCCATCTAGCCAGGCACTCTCTTATTAACTGGCCCTGGGATATCTGCTGCCCTGAACCCTTGTCATTAGCTTGCTTGGACACGTGCTCCATGTTGTACAGCCCTTTGGCTAACGCACCCGTGCCTTTCCAATATGCTGTGACCTTAAGATTGGCGTCGGTCTGTGTCTGCTCTTAGATGGATTTCCCCTGGGGCACCCATCCGTCAGACCTAACCTTTGGCACACCTGAGTGCCGTAGCCAGTTGTTGTTGGAGCTCTGATTTTGGTACCTCTGGGACCAGGGCCACATTCCCAGAGAGCCTTATAATATCCCGCTCAGGACCATTCTGGTTTTCGTTGCTGACATCACCTGGAACTTGGTTTCCTCTTGTCTTAGTTCCACGGGCCTCTGAGAATAAACTCACTGCTTCACATCTGATGAGTAAATTCACCTGCAGTATTAAACCAATCATTGATTTATCAAAATCCCCTTCCCCAATGTGCTTACATTAAAAAATAAGCTATAAGTAAGATTCCTGAGACAGAAATTCGCTTTTCAAATGAACTAGCCTTTAGTAATAGGAATTTAAGCATAAAGATGGGCTAATTAGGGCAGATATTCTAGGACCAAGCTGTGACCTGGAGGAGAGGGATGCAGAATGTAGTAATGGGAAATGGACATTAGTTTTGGGGTGAAGTTCTGGTCCCAGTTTTTTTTTTTTTTATTAACTTGCTAGGTCACTTTGATAAGCAGTCCCTAGACTACTCTGGGCCTCAGTTTTTCGTTTGATTCTAAATCTGATTCTGAATCTTTATTGCCTTAGACTGACTTTTCAGATAATTCCCCAAGTTTCTACATGATTTCATCCTGTGCTTTTTATAGAGGCCCTGGACATTTTCGATAAGCCCTACCCATCTTCCTGCTACTATCAGTGTTCAGTGCCACGGGAATGCAAACATGGAGGAATTAAATACTTTTTAAAGGCAGTTCATAAATCCAGATTTCTATGAGAGAGAGAGAAAAGAGAGAGAAAGATGGGAAGTGGGTTAGGGTGGGGACATAATATATTCTTAATTAGGTCTGATCTGATTTCATTTAGGTCTCTGGCTACACAGGGCAGTGGAGTTTTGGGTTTGTTTTTTTTTTGCAGCTGCCTAGAAGGCAACATTGGGATGGCTCTGCAGAAATGTGTCTGGGGTCTGCATGCACGGATTCCAGTAAGACCCTCGCAAAATGTAGCCATCATGTGGACGTTTGTGTTTGGAAAATGTATAACATTAATTATAACTCAATAATATCAGCTCCATAGATTTGAGATCTAAGAATATATCTTCGGCTAGTTTTGTTTTTTGTTTTTTTGGGCTGCATTGGGTCTTCATTGCTGCGCACAGGCTTTGTGTAGTTGTGGTGAGGGGGGCCTACTCTTCGTTGTGGTGCGTGGGCTTCTTGTGGTGGCTTCTCTTGTTGCAGAGCACGGGCTCTAGGTGCGCGGGCTTCAGTAGTTGTGGCATGCAGGCTCAGTAGTTGTGGCTCACAGGCTCTAGAGGGCAGGCTCAGTAGTTGTGGCACACGGGCTTAGTTGCTCTGCGGCATGTGAGATCTTCCTGGACCAGGGCTTGAACCCATGTCCCCTGCATTGGCAGGCCGATTCTTAACCACTGTGCCACCAGGGAAGCCCTTTGGCTAGTTTTTAGAAATTAATTCTCTGTGTAAAATACTGTTCAGAATCCCCTTTTCTCCTTGTTTTTTTTTCCTGTCTTTATTGGAGGTGATAGTTTTAAGCCATGAATTCAAGTTCAGACCTCGCCGTATAGAAATTCTCACATTTCATTCCAGGAAGGAGGGTTTTCAGTGCTTCTCTCTAAAAGAGGATTGACAGTCTTCCTCTAAGAGAGTGGTTCTCAGCCCACCCATCGCTCTGTCAGTTGTGTAGATCTGACACAAGAAACCAACTTTTTAAAGAAAATAACATTTACATGCTTACAGGGCTTCTGATATAATGACAGTGTTAAGAACATAGAATTGTACTGATGGGAATAAGTTTTATTGCTATAACTTTAGAACTCACACACACAAAATTTGTTTCATAGTTAAAAATTATTATAGTGCTCTTGAGTGTTAATTTTCCACTAAACATCTTCAAGACTATAGGTAGAGAACTTCAATTTGTTAGGACAGATGACAAGAGAAGGCGGGGTACTTCTGCATCTGGACGGTGGGTACTGAAGGAGGGCAAATTCCTAGTAATTATTATGAAAGCCTGCAATTTGGATGACCGTTGCCTATTGGTGGAAAGCCACTGCCCTAGAGAGCGTGGAGTTTTCCCTCTTCTGTCCCTGTAGGCAGAGAGGTTATTTTCACTGTCTACCCATCCACATTGTAAACAACAAATAGTTCTGCAAGCTCAAGGGAAGGGACCAGCAGTACTCCTAGAAGTTTAAGAACAAATTCCAATGTTTCAATACTTTGCCTTCCCCCATGACCGTGTGTTAATAAAAAAGAGAAGTGATCTTCTGGGCATCCATTAATGAAAAAGAGTTAAGAAAAAGTCCAGAGCAATTTGCAGTCTCAGGAGTAGGTGTGAAAGGTGCCTTGGCCTTCTAGTGGCTGAGGTTAGTCACTGAAAGTAAGTGTAGAACCCTCAGGGATGTTATCACAGCTCCTGCCCAAGGCCTTGAGTAGAAAGGAGATTTTCATAAGAATGGTCCTGTAATTATTACCCTATGTTAATTATAACCCCAGAAAACTAGAGCTTTTTGTTTGTCTCTCTGTAACCTTGTCCTTCTCTAGGGGAAATCCTAAGGACTCCCTTCTCTCTTCCTCTGTTCCTCCTCCCAACAGCTGATCTGGTTTGGGAAAATACCTGAACATTTCTTGGGGTTAAGATTCTCCCCTGACCTTTTCCAGGAGTCACTTGGTCTCTTTGGGTCTTCCCAGACCTTCCAGCTGTAGCCCCTCCCTTCCATAGACAATCTTGACTTTCAGGACCAGGTGAGTTGGACAGAGGAACACATCACCTAGGGCATCCCCTTGCCAGGGCTGAGTCTTCAACAATGCCAGATCTGGCCCTGGAATGGCCGATGGGCATAGCTTCCACTAGAGGTGTCATGTCCAACGTTTCTGGGGCCACTGGGCAAGGTTCACCACTTTCATGCCAGGAACATGACCCTTTGGAATACTTCATAAACCTTTTGAAGGAGTACTGTTGTGTGACTTGAGAAAGGATGCAATTAGGGAAACAATTTCCAGTTTAAAAGCTGTTGTCTTAGTGACTAGATGATCTTAGAAGGAATGAATGTCTTAGACATCTTGTTGGTTTCCTATAGATGGCCTCTCTGAATTCACTTTCCTGGTTTTGGTTCTGTTATAATTTTGGATAGGGACTTTTTTTTTAAACATCTTTATTGGAGTATAACTGCTTTACAATGGTGTGTTAGTTTCTGCTTTAAAACAAAGTGAATCAGCTATACATATACATATATCCTCATATCTCCTCCTTCTTGGGTCTCCCTCCCACCCTCCCTATCCCACCCCTCTAGGTGGTCACAAAGCACTGAGCTGATCTCCCTGTGCTATGTGGCTGCTTCCCACTAGCAATCTATTTTACATGTGCTAGTGTATATAATAAGTCCATGCCACTCTCTCACTTCATCCCAGCGTACCCTTTCCCCTCCCCTTATCCTCAAGTCCATTCTTTACATCTGCGTCTGTCTTTATTCCTGTCCTGCCCCTAGGTTCTTAAGAACCATTTTTTTTTTTAGATTCCATATATATGTGTTAACATACAGTATTTGTTTTTCTCTTTCTGACTTACTTCACTCTGTCTGACAGACTCTAGGTAACCATCCACCTCACTGCAAATAACTCAATTTAGTTTCTTTTTATGGCGGAGTAATATTCCATTGTATATATGTGTCATATCTTCTTTATGCATTCATCTGTCCATGGACACTTTGGTTGCTTCCACGTCCTGGCTATTATAAATAGTGCTGCAATGGACATTGTGGTACATGACTCTTTTTGAATTATGGTTTTCTCAGGGTATATGCCCAGTAGTGGGATTGCTGGGTTGTATGGTAGTTCTATTTTTAGTTTTTTAAGGAACCTCCATACTGTTCTCCATAGTGGCTGTATCAATTTACATTCCCACCAACAGTGCAAGACGGTTCCCTTCTCTCCACACCCACTCCAGCATTTATTGTTTGTGGTGGATAGGGACTTTTTCAGAGTCTCTCATATGTGCTGCAGAAGAAAATTTTAATTCTTTTTCTGAACTGAGAGGGGCTCAGTTTCAAGGTTATTGCTTATTCTTTGCCATCTAATTACTTTTTCCTGTTGTGTTTGATAATATTTTTCACACATCCAGAGTTTGTATTATTATACAAGAGTTCTAGGATTAACTAGAAATAGTAAAATGCTCTTGCTACAGATTTGGCCCCTGTGTGTCCATCCAGTAAGCATGAAGTGAGTACTTTACTTAAGCTCTGTTCTATATCTCTAGAGATTCTCTTATTCTTCCTTTAGATACAGTGTATATCTTTGTCCCTATATCAGGTTTTAAAGGGGTTCTGCTTTAAATAAAGGAAACATTTTTATCATCATGTTATCTTGCTAGCGTGTGTCTTTATAGAGGGCTAAAATCATTTTTGTTGCTGTTTTTGCAAATTTTTATTTCCCATGTACTAATTCCCAAGGAATTAGTCATTCATGAAGTCTGAAGTTTAAGCTTGTCCATTTATTATTTGCTCAAATTAAAAAAAAAATCTCTTGAAATAAAATAATTTCCAAGGCCATTTTTTAATATATTCTGAGAATATTTTATTATTGCAAGGAGTACCAGATATCTAAATCTGAAAAATTTCCATTTGGTCTCTAAACACTGGTTACACACATTCATACAGTAAATGTAAGGATAAGTATTTTTGGTGAAAAATTTTTCGTTTTGTGTGTGTGTGTGTGTGTGTGTGTGTGTGTGTGTGTGTGTTTCCTTGGTCCTGATGTGCAAAATATTTCTTAATGTGGGTATCAGAAAAATTTGAGAAATCTCTAGCCCATCTGTGCTCTGGTCCCCAGCCTAATCTCTCACCATTTCTCCTGCCAGGCTTCAGGCACATTGATCTACGTGACATTCCTAGGCCACCCTTTCTGGCCTCCAGCCCCTCTGTCTGTATACTGCTCTGTTTCCCAGGTCTGCCCTACCCTGTCGCCTGCCTCTCTTTGCCACTCCTGTCATTTTTCCAAAAACAAAGTGTGTGCCCTCTCCCATACAGCCAGCACCGACCTAAGAGTTTACCCACTGTCTGTGTTGCTTACATGATCCCTGTATTCTAATTTTTGTGAGCATACTTGGCATTACAGTTGCTTGTCTTTCCACCAATTCTTTTTTTTAGTAGTGAGATCAGAGAGTCAAAGAGGACAAAGGAGGGGAATTCTCTGGTGGTCCAGTGGTTAGGACTCCATGCTCTGCTTGCTGAGGGCCCAGGTTCGATCCCTGGTTGGGGAACTAAAATCCCACAAGCCGTGCGGTGTGGCCAAAAAAAAGAAAAGGACTCATGTTAATAAATACTCTGCCGATAAATAAAGTACACATAATTTTTAGGTTGTCCTTCAATAGGGCATTAAAAGAGACCATGTTTTCCTGGTTATGTATGGGATTTGTATTCTTTGTAGACAATTAAGAAAATAGAGAAGAAAATAAACATGACTCATAGTTCTACCACCCAGAGATTACATTGTGTTGTTTCCTCCCAGTTTTTCTTCTGTGAATATCTTTATATTACATAGCTGATTGTATGTATAAATTACCACCAGTGATATTATATTTACATAACATAAGCATATCCCCCAAAGCTAATTTTTTTAAAGATCATGATAAATCCTTTTTTTTTCTTTTTTTTTTTTGCGGTACGCGGGCCTCTCACTGCTGCGGCCACTCCCGTTGCGGAGCACAGGCTCCGGACGCACAGGCTCAGCAGCCATGGTTCAGGGGCCCAGCTGCTCCGCGGCATGTGGTATCTTCCCGGACCGGGGCACGAACCCGTGTCCCCTGCATCAGCAGGCGGACTCTAAACCACTGCGCCACCAGGGAAGCCCCCATAAATCCTTTTTTTATTATTATTGTGGTAACCTGTATAACAACATATGTATACATTTACATGTTCATGCATTTCTGTAATTCTATATTCATTGCTGTTATGGACTGAATGTTTATGTCCCCCCAAAATTCATGTATTGAAGTCCTAACCCCCAGTGTGATGGGGATGGGGCCTTGGGGAAGTAATTAAGCTTAGATTGGGTCATGAGGGTGGGGCCCACATGATGGGATTAGTGTTTTTGTAAGATGAGGAAGAGAGATCTCTTTATCTGTGCCTGTACAGAGGAAAGGCCATGTGAGCACACAGTGAGAAGGCAGCCATCTGCCAGCCAGGAAGAGTGCTCTCACCAGTACCCAAATTGACCAGCACCTTGATCCTGGACTTCCTAGCCTCTAGAACTGTGAGAAGTAAATGTTTGCTGCGTAAGCACCCAGTCTATAGTATTTTGTTGAGGAAGCCTGAGCTGACTGAGGACAATGACTATAGGTTTCAAAAATGACAACTTAAAACTCTCATTGAATTTTTTTTTTTTTTTTTTTTTTTTCTTTACGCAGGCCTCTCACTGTTGTTGCCTCTCCCGTTGCGGAGCACAGGCTCCGGACACGCAGGCTCAGCGGCCATGGCTCACGGGCCCAGCCGCTCCGTGGCATGTGGGATCCTCCCGGACCCGGGCACGAAACCCGTGCCCCCTGCATCGGCAGGCGGACTCTCAACCACTGCGCCACCAGGGAAGCCCCCCATTGAATTTTTTAATAGCCACTAAGGGATATAATATTAGATGTTATGCTTTGTTTGCTTAACAAAAGCATTTCAGTTTCTCTGTGGGGGTCTTGTGAATGATAAATTATCTAATATACAGGATACATAGGGTATATATATAATATAGGATATATATATCTAATATACAGGATATATGTAATATATAGGGTTTTGATGAGGCCATCTTGCCAGTGAAGATAAAAACTCAAGGAATAAGGAATAAGGTAAAAACGTATAGTAATTAATAAAAGCTGACACTATGGGCACATGCAATACCTCAGGAACTGCACTCAGTACTTTACATGTATACGTTTGTTTAAACCCCTTTAATCCCGTGTGCCAGCATGAACAGCTCAGATCTTTTGGAGTCACATCCAGAGTGTTTAGAGCATGAGCCCTGGAGCCAGACAGCATGGGTTTAAACCTCATCTCTGCCGCTTCCTAGCTCTGTAGACCTGGACTAGTTACCCCGTCTAACCTCAGTTTCCTCAGCTGTAACATAGTCTTAATAAAGTATTTATGTCCCAGGATTGTTTTGAGGATTAGAAGAGTTGCTGCAAGTCAGCACTTTGCCTGGTGTCTGGTCCGTGGTAAGTGTCCCATAAATGTGAGCTTAAATGGGTCATTCCCTTTTAGATTAGAGGTTCCAGTGTTAGGGAATTTTCTAGTTCAATCTTGGATGTATGCACTCATTTCCCGTAGGACGAGGCCGAGCCCCAGACTGCTTGCGGGGCCAGTGAGAGGCAGGCCCAACAGCTCCTCAGCCTGTGACATATGCTTCTTTGGTCTGACTTGTCCTTCACAGGAAAAGGGGGACCATGGGATAGAGGGCAGCAGACTTTTTCTGTAAAGGTACTGATAGTAAATATTTTAGGCTTTGTGGGCCACAGATGGTCTCTGTTATAACCACTCAACCCTGCCATTGGAATGGGGAAGCAGCCGTAGAGGATACACAAATATTGGCTCTGTTCCAGAAAACCTTTATTTATGGACACAGCAGTTTGAATTTCAGATAATTTTCATATGTCATGAAATATTTTTTCGATCCTCCCTCCCCCGCTCCCTCCCAACCATTTAAAAATGTAAAGCCATTCTTTTTTTTTTTTTTAATCTTTATTGGAGTATAATTGCTTCAAAATACTGTGTTAGTTTCTGTTGTACAACAAAGTGAATCAGCCATATGCATACACATGTCCCCATTCTTAATTCTTAGCTCACAGGTTGTACAGAAACAGGCGTTGCTGTCATGAGTCAGCCCTCAGACTCATCTTGCCCTTTTGCAGAAGGTGCTGTGGCCTTTTTTCTTTAAATTCCAAGGACTGAAATAAATGGTTTTCTTCCATTCTTCCTCCCCGGTCTCCTTGTCAAACTGACGCTGGAAGCACGGTGTCTAGAGATGAAGGGTTTTACAGGCCATTGCTCTTTTGTCTAATTTTTAACCAGTCAAGACATGGTTGGCAGTGAGCTTGTCTTTTGAAATTTTGAACCCTGCTCTTACGGACTTCTGTGTTATACCGCAGAGAAGAAATAAAAATAACCAGCAGATATGGCCCCTCAAGATGTGAAAGTAACCAGCTTTGCCGAAAGGCACTGCAAAGTATAAAGCAAAGGAAAAAATGGATAAGAAAGGCACACTGTTAATAAACAGAACCCTCTTGTCAGAAAACACACTGCCTACTGTTTTTAATGAGTCTGCCATTCCTGCAGCTGCAGTCAAGACACGTTTCAAATTCTTTAGTGTTTTTTTTCCCCCTTTGGATTGCATAGGGTGGAAGCAGGGGAGAGGTGGTAGTGGAGTAAGGAGAGATGAAAACATGACGTTCATAGTCTTTTTTGTTAGTTATAGCCTTTAAAGGTATATGCAAATAGAGTTCGTTGGATTTGATTTAATTCATCCAAGAATATAAGTATGAGGGAAGAAACTTATTCTTTACATTGGAAACTCTTAGACATTGCTCTACTCACATGATGATTTTCTTTGCAAGAAAAACATTTATTTTTCAAGAGCACTGGGCTTTTGTGGACTGACAAATAGAGGTCGTCACCCTGAAGCCTGTTCTGAACTGACCACCTCATTTATGGGCGTTGGAATCCACAAAGCCCAGGGGAGCCCCGTGTTGGCCTAACAGCACAGCTGTTTCCTTTCACCCCAGCAATAGAAATGATGGCCTTGACTCTTGGATACTATCACATAGACTCCTTCTTTTTTGTTTTTGAGCAGAAAACATCCTGTTTCATCATGCTTGTTTAATAGAATAATTTAAATATGCCTCGTAGAAATAACATTAATACTTTTACTTACCCTGAGACACATTTTTTTATACCCACAGGATATAAATTAAGATTAATACTCCCTGCATTTGCTTAGATAAATGTGAGAAATATATGTACATAGTAAATTCTTATTTTTCTATAATTTTTCCTTGTTCAAATAATTCTCTTCCTCATCTTTCTTTTTGATTGGTTATAATTATCTAAAATTGGTTATAATATCCTCTTTTGGGGGTGATGGGAGAATATTATAGTTTATATGCTGGCTGAATTTTGAGATTCATAAAGTAGAAGAATATTACCCATTCTTTAGAGTCCTGTAGCAAATTTCTAACTTGATCAGATAGTCTAGAGCAGTGGCTTTCAAACTTTTTTTGACTTTGACCTCCAATAAGAAATATATATGTTTTACTTCATGACCTGGTACATTCAAAAATACACACACACACACACACACACACACACACACACACGAGCATAGGGGTACACAGAAGTTTACCTTCCCCTCATGTTTCTTCCAAAGTCTGCCATTCAGCTTTGGATGACTGACCAAATGATGGAATGCCTACTTCAGTGTCAGTTTTGGCACACCAAGACTTGTACTTGATCAAGGATTGTAGATTGCATAGGTATCCCTTATGCCATGCCAGTGATGCAAACGGCATGCCATTTGGATTTACTGTTCTCTTAATATTCACTTTGAAAGATAGGTGCATACTCTACATGTAACTTAATTCAAATGGCCTCTTTGTACTTTATATATGAAAATTCCCTCAGTCAACTGAAAGTATAAATGTACATTTTTTATTGGAGAATAAAATATTGTGATAATTAATGATGATTGTGAGGCTATGAATTTTATATGTCCAAATGTTATTATATAAATAGTAAAAATCATAGGTGTGGATTGACAGTGTTGAGAGAATACAGTCCCTAATAATTTGGGGGAAACAGTTGTCTCCTTTGTGGGATTGCTTTCAATGAAATTGCATCACCAGCATTGAGCAAATCTTCAAGCCCGGGAGATGAAGAGGAGGTAAGTCTTGACTTCAGTCAGTTTCTATTAGGGAGGAAGGACAGCTTACTAACTTGGTGGCAAAATCATCATCAGAAACAGCTACACTGGCAGAAGTAGCACCATAATAGCTTGCTTTTACACAGACCTCATTTTAGAGAGAACATTTATTTAGTTTTGCAGAAGTTTTATCAGGCTGCAGTTGACAGTGCTGAGGAATTATGGTTCCTGCCCTTTTATATCAAACTTTAAATATGGGTCTACCAGGATTTTTAATAATAAAATTGTAATCATAATTAATTTTTGAATAAAATTTCAGATTTATTCTTCTTTCCCAGTAGTTCATTCTGTAAAGGCAACATTTAGCTTTGGCAAATGTTGGTTTTAATATTTGGCCATTTGGCATTATGCCAAAGTGTGTATTTGGTAAATTTCTAAAATAAACATTCATTTCTGCATCCATCTGTCCAGTCCTCCTAGTGAAACAAAAGTTTCACAAAGCTATAATTATTTCTATTATTTACAGTACTCTGGTCTTTTCTGTTTTATTTAATATTTTTAAAAGCCACTAAATTAGTTTTACCATCTACTAATATGTCATGATCTAGAGTTTAAAAATGTTGAGACTCACTGTACTCTGGGGATAGTGACATTGTCTGGGAGGGGTCATTTTTGTATGCAAAATAAGGATGGTTTTCTTCCTCAGAAATGCATTTAAGATCTCAAAGACATGTTAAGACATAAAAAATGAATTAATGCTACTGCCAAGTAATTTTCTATAGTGGTTGTACCAGTTTACACACCTACTGGTAATGTCTGAGAATTCCAGTTGTTCCATATCCTTCTTAACACTTAGCGTTGTCAGTGTTTCGGGGTTTAACTTTCATAGTGGGTGTGTAGTAGTTATCATAGCCATTTTAAATGAAGTCCATCTAAAATGTCTCATGCCTCCCAACATTGTTCAGCAGAATGTAAATGAAATAGTCGGTCTGTTACAGATGACTAAGTTCTGATGTTTTGAATAGTCATTCTTCTTGCCATTTATGGTATGTCTATCCATTGTGGTGAGCAGTCTGCTTTTAATGCTGTCCTAGTGGCTCACTCTAGAAGCTTTTCCTCCACTCTTGCACCAACAGAGAATAAAGTAGATTAGAAATTGTATGTTTGAGTTTGGAAGCCCCAAGTCCTTCTATGTGCTACTGCAGGGCCTTAGTGCTGCAACAATACATATTCTTTTTGCAGACCTCAGAAACAGCAAATTCTCTTACTCGTTGCCTGTTCGAGACCCCATCCCAGATCCCCTTCCCTCTATCAGCCTCAACTGCTATGGACAAGGATTAGTTTATTGAAGTCGGGGGGGAGGGGAGGTTGGGAGGTGGTAGTAGGGGAAGCGGTCAGCCTGACTCCAGAGGAAAATAGTGTTTGGCTGATGACTAGTGGACTCAGCCTTTCACTACAGGGTCTAGGTGGGGTTGCAAAGAAAAGAGAAGGGTGTGCCTGGCAAGGTGAGGAGCCAGCAGCTGTTGGTGTCATAGGAATTTGCTTATCTTGCTTATGTTAGGAGGCCAGCCCTGCTGAAATCCTTAACACCATTCACATGCTAGTTCATGTTTATGAGAGTCACGTAAAGCATCAGGCAAAAGATTGGGCCTGTTTCCAGTCTTAATTCAGGGTGAATTCCAGGGTGACTTCAGGTAATTCATGCCATCTTCTCAGTTCCACTTTCTCCCTTCGTTGTATGTAACCAAACTTCTGTGAGAAAATGGTCAAGATGGAGGGTATCTGAAGAAGGCATCTAATTTAGCCTCTCTGCACATACAAGAACACAACTATTTTACGTTGTGAATCTGCCTTCATTAAATATGTTTGGAATTGATCAGTGCCTGCTCTTGATGACTTATTAAGATTGTTTTTTTGTTTGTTTGTGTTTTGGATGTCTGCAAGGACAATACTATAGAAACACAGAGTACCCTGATTTTTTCCCCTTTAGTACTCTGTGTAAACCTGTGCTATAGAATCTTGCACACAGTTGAATTAAATATGATGTAAAAATGATCAGTGAATTAAGTATTATTAATTGCTGTTCTCTTGAGAGGCTATATCCAGGGTTGAAAGTCATCTGTTTTGCTTCTTTATGCTATTTCATAACCTCTGCCTGCTTCTTTGTATTCTTTCATTTCTACTTGACTCAGCTTTGGGAATGGAATAAATTAAGGCCTAGAACTTTTATAATATATGAGTTAAAAGGGACCCACAAGGGGCTAATGTCTCAACATTAATTGAGAAAAAGGATCGTGTATGTGAAAGTGTTTTCTACAGCATTACATAGAGAGAGCGTTCCCTCGTATAATGGCCTAGAGGGTTGCCTGATGTCCTCTGTTTAGTATAAATCGAGATGCAAATAAATCTCCAACTTCCTCTTAAGTTGTGAACGTTTTAAGTAAGACAATCGCAAAAGATACAGTTACAAAATTCAGCGGCTTAGTCACACTCCAAGTTTTCTTTTTCCAGGTTTTAAAATTTATACTGAATTTTCTCTAAGCTCGTTAAGTTGACATTGGATCTTGTTTCCAAAATCATACATAGCCTGTCTCATCCCTGCCCTTCCCTCAAAGGAGCAAGAAAATTCTGTCATTATTGAGTTTGGTCACGAGTGGATGCTTCCTTGTGTAACTTCTCTTTGGAAAGTTTGAAGTAATCAAGATAGTTAATTTCTCCTCTCAGAGACAGGTCAGCAGAAAATATTTCTCCTGGCAGCTCCTCCTTCCATTTAATGTTTCCTTTCTTAGGCCTAAGGGTGTGGGGTAAAAAACAAACTCCAAACAAAAAAGAGTTTTCACTTTTGCTTCTAGAAGTTGCACTAGAATTCAGATCGCAGAAATAATGTTTTCTTGCAGCCACACTAAGTAACAGGGGATTTGAACGGCTCTTCTATATTAGGGCATTTAGAAGAAAGAATGATTCCCACCCCGCTATACCCGCAGTGAAAGTATCTTTATTGTTTTCATTGATAATAAAAGTAATACACGCTCAGTGTAATAAATTTAAACAATGCGTGTAAAGTAGAATGTGAAGATTCCCATAATTGGTGTTTCCACTCAAGATGTTTGTGTGCTGTCAACGTAAATAGATGGTACTTGGCATACTGTTCTATAACGTGGTTTTTTTTTTCCACTGAATATTTTGCAGGCTTTTTGCTACATCAGTGTCTGTGGGTCTGTCTGCAGCATTCTTTTTAAATGACTTTATCATAAGGTTGAATCAGAGTTGATTTACATAGTCCCTTCTTAATGGACATCATGTCATTTCTCATTTTCTGATGTTCTAAATTTGTGTCATCCAGTATGCTAGCCACCAGCCACTTGTGGCAATTTAACCTTGTTCAAATTAAATAATGTGTAAAAATCAGTTCGTCAGTAGCCATATTTCAAGTGCTCAGTAGCTATATGTGAGTAGCACAGATGTAGAGCTTTTCCATCATTGCATAAAGTTGTATTGGACAGTGCTGTTCTAAACTGCTGGTTTTCAGACTTTTTTTTTGAGTACATGTTTCCATTCCTTAATTCATCCATTCTTCATTCATTCGATAAATAATTATTAAGTGCTTCCTATGTGTCAGGCACTGTGCTAGGTACTTGGATATATCATTCATAAAACAAAACACCTACCCTCATAATGCTTAACATTCTATCAGCAAAAGGTTTTGACTACTCCCAGTAAATGTATTTATAAGTTGTATATGTATTCTATCATGCTGTTATATTTTATTTACTTATTTATTAAATATTTATTTATTTATTTATGGTTGCATCAGGTCTTAGTTGCGGCACGCAACTAAGATTTTTTTCATTGCAGCACTCAGGCTCTTCGTTGCGGTGCGTGGGCTTCTCTCTAGTTGTGGCACACGGGCCCCAGAGCTCATGGGCTCAGTAGTTGTGGCATGTGGGCATAGTTGCCCCGCGATATGTGGGATCTTAGTTCCCCGACCAGAGATAGAACCTGCATCCCCTGAATTAGAGGGTGGATTCTTAACCACTGGACAACCAGGGAAGTCCCAATCATGCTGTTATATTTTAAAACATGTTAAAATAGGAATGAAAATGAATAAGATAAAAATGTACATAATTTCTGAAGTAGTCTTCCTGTGTCCCACCTTGGGGACCACTGTTCTGAATAATGCCCTTGGACTAGGTGGTCATCTCTAAAGGTTCTTCCAGTACTGAAACTGAACTGTTATCACATTTTAAGTAGGTAGTTCTTCTATTTTGATATGTGTAGGCTTTTTCCAACACTGTTTGAATTTGTTCTTATACTTATATATTTATTTAGCAAGCATTTATTAAGTTCGTACTATATGTCAGGTAGATGCCAGGAGATTGAACAAGTCAGGGTTCCTGCCCTCAAATGAGACAGGCCAGCAAATCAGTTATTCTGATACCAGGTGTTATGGAAATGCAGCAAAGGGACATAGAAAGAGAGAGATGGTTTGGCAGAATGGACAGCTCTCATGAACATGACTCATTTTTGGATAGTTATTGAACTCTGTTGTGGGACTTAATGGAATCACAGATTTCTCCAACAGGTACAATTTTTCTCCCTGATATTTTCTTTTCTCTTGGAAAATATAAAATCCTAAGCCATTAATTTAAGAATATTCAACTACTGTTGATTGTCCCATTAAGTATCTCTTTATGTTAAACTCTCACCTTTCTGTTTTTAAACTTAGATCTTAGGGTTGGAGAGGTTCTACATAGGACAGAAGCTAAGCACAAATAATTAGGTAGCTCCTGTTGTTTGAGAGGGGGAAGGTATGTGTTTATTCATACTTTCATTTAACAAATATTTTAAAAATACCTCCTATGCAGAAAAAACACTTAATTCCAAAATAAATTTCTCATAGGGGCTTTTAGTTAAGGAATTCTGAAGAATATAAAGGAAAATACTGTTTACAGCAAATTTAGAAATGAAAGAATTGATCATGTGTTTTTTCTTTCCTTTCTTTCAGGGCAAGTTAAAGTGTTCAGAGCTCTTTATACGTTTGAACCCAGAACTGTAAGTATTCGGTTTTTCACTTTCAAATTGACATAAAAACCAAAAGTGATTTCATTTAGATACTTCCTCTGTCCTAAATGGTCATCAGCTGCTTCAACCCTTCATTTGACTAGGGACAGAGTCCTCTGTGGTCCAGCCCCCTTTCTAGTCCTGCCATCCTCCACTCCTTCCCCTTCGTGGACCATTCCAGTCTGGATTTGGTGCACAGTACAACTCATGTCTGAACTCATGGCTCTGCACCTCTCTAAGCTTTGATCACACACTTCCTCTTCCATAAAGACTTTCTGATCACCCCATGGAGGAGTGGGATGTCTCTCCCGCCTCTGAATTTCTGCACTTGGCATTGCAGTCTTGCTCACCAGCACAGTGTCTAGGGTGCAGAACACAGGGGTTTAGAACTTACAGTAGCTTTTAGGACCCGCTCTGCCTCTTTTAGCAGCTGTGTGACCTGGTAAATTCAGAAATTACCTAACCTCTGTGCCTCAGTGTACTCATCTGTAAAGTGAAAATAATAATAATCTCATAGGGTTTTAGTGAGAATTAAGTGAGATTGTGTAAAGCTGCTGTTACTGTTAAGGAGTCATTGTTACTATTAGAAGGAGTAGTGGTTGCTATATTCATAGACTCTTAACACATACTTTTGATTGGTTGATGTATTGATTACTTTAATTCACCTCCAGTTCTTTTCCAGGATGGAGTCTCTCTACTGTTATTTATTTATTTTTGGCTGCATCAGGTCTTCGTTGCTGTGTGAGGGCTTTCTCTAGTTGCGGCGGGCTGGGGCTACTCTTCGTCGCGGTGCGCGGGCTTTTCATCACAATGGCTTCTCTTGTTTGGGAGCACGGGCTCTAGGCACGCAGTCTTCAGTAGTTGTGGCACATGGGCTCAGTAGTTGTGGCTCGTGGGCTCTAGAGCACAGGCCCAGTAGTTGTGGCACACGGGCTTAGTTGCTCCGTGGCATGTGGGATCTTCCTGGACCAGGGATCAAACCCATGTTCCCTGCATTGGCAGGCAGATTCTTAACCACTGCACCACCAGGGAGGTCCCTCTACAGCTTTTTAAAAGTCTTGGTTATTATTGAATGCGCAGGAGAAAACAGACATTTAATTCACTAGGTTTTTTGAATATTCCACATTTAAAATGCTATTTTTAATATCCATGGTCCCAAGCATCCTAGGCTGTAGAGCAGTGCCGCTAATTCGTCCTGTGTGTGCTGGATGGTCAGTAATGGCTACCTCATGCCCTGCTGCTCCCACACTCTGCTCCTCTCCATCTCCCCTCAATACAGACGTTGAAGGGGAGGTGTCTGGCTGATCAGGTCCCAGGGGTCTTCCTGACTGCTTAAGTGCCCATGCTGTACCAGTTGTTCAGTATTTTGAATGTCACCCTAGAACTAGGTTCATCTTAACATTCTTTTCTGAATGAGAATTTCTTTTGGACAAGCTCGGTTTGGTCTTTCTCCCCTGGGCCCAGTGGCCATCTTCTCTAGTGGGATGGGTGTACCCCAGGATATCCTAAACTCACCTAAAAGTCATTGAGACAAAGAAGTTGGAAGGGCTGAGCTGGACTCTGCGAGTCCATCGCTGACATGTACAGCACCCCAGAAATACCTGGGTCCAGTTTTTAGCTACTGTACTACTCTCAGGAGATAGGGACAGCAATACCCAACTCATCTCGGTGATCCACCGGGAAGCTTGTCACTCTTGGTTCTTCCTGTCAGTGCATTTCTCTCCTCTGTCGTGCATGAAGGCAAGGTAGTCCTGACATCACCCAGCCCTGTTTGGTTCTTATTTCTTACCCAACCCCCAATCCAATAAAGTGTCATATAGAGGCCTGGTAAGACTGGATAGACCAGTGTTGCACTGATGGAGAGAGAACAGCATTTCCTGTGTGCTGGAGGTATATTGATTTCTGCAAGGAAACCAGCAGGATCCTCCTCTCTATCATGTAACATTTGCTGGACTCCTCTAGGTTTATAGCACTATATGTAGGGGAAGGAGCCCTATGATGGGATTCCAAAAGCTGAAGTAGGAGCCCAGCCCTACCACTCACTAACTGTGTGATTTGTGGCAAGTTCTTCAACCTCTCTGAGACTGGCTGTTAGATGGAGATTATACCCATGACCCAGCCCTGCCTTAATGGGCTGTTGTAGGATCAAATGACGTTAAGTATGCTTTGCAAGTATAAGGCACTGCTGTTGATTTTGTTGTATTGCATTATGTTGGGGTGGGGAAGAGAGAAACAACAGATATTTTTCACAGCCATTGCCTTTTATCCTGATCATGACACCATGGCAACCAGTAATGGTTATGCATGACCCTTCTGTATGAGAGAAAGCAGAGGTGGTGATGAAGGGCAGGGACTCCAGAATCTGAGTGTCACGGTTCAAGTTTAGGGTCTACCATGTACCTGCTGTATGGCCTTGGACAAGTTTCTCATCTATAATGTGATGATAAGAATAGCACCCACCTCACAGTGTTGCTGTGAGATTCTAAGTGTCCAGACCAGTGCCAGGCACATGATAATACTATAAAGTGCTAAATGAAAACATTTGTGGAGAATTTGATTTTTTTTTCTTTTTATTAATTCTCAGGGCTCCAGGTTGACAAATGTGGAAAATTTCAAAATTTCAAAATTTTCAAAAAATTTCACGGTCTTTCCAAAATTTTTCATAAAATACATATTTGCATAAACCAACCAAAATTAATGCCTTGAGAATTATATGTTACCAAGAATATATGGAACAGGATATACATTACCAAGTGGGTGCTCATCCCTATAACATCCCAGTGGCCAACAATTTACTTGTTCTGATGCTTTGTGGTTGTTCAAGGAGAGAGGAAAAGAAGAATGTGGTTAAAAACCAAAGAACAGACAGAAATAGACAAGTGCTTACTTGATTGTGTCACTCTTTTCCCATCATAGTCCATGAATACCATGCCAGGAATTTAAAAGGCGATCCTCACTGAACATTTACATTGTGTCCTGCAAGTGGTTTCTTAATGGAAAGTGTGAATATCGGAGGTACAAATCTATCTGAGTCTTAAAATCATGAAATTACCTTGTTGTTTATATTGCCACCAGCAGTCTGAAGAATTTGGTAAACGACCTCCTCAGCTACATTAGGAAAAACCGCCCCTAGCTTCTTTGGAAGAAGATATTTTAGCGGGGGTAGCATTGTGTGTCTGGGAGCTATTGATTAAAAAGAAAATAAACGTTCCACTCTCTTTTCTCAGGATGAAAACTTAGCAAGACCTTTTTTTACCTGACTGAAATCGACTGCCTTTTGTTGCTCCCTTAGTTGAAAAACAAGTCTGATCTAATGGGTAGCTGAGGCAGGCACTGCTATGGAAGAGCAGCCATTAATTTAAAATCCGAAACAGCGCAAGAAGTTTTGAAATGACTGTACTTGGTGACAGTTTCCAAATCATGCATTTTACCAAACCACAAAAGAAAAGAATTATTTACAAACACCATATGATTTTAAAAATTGAGGTAAAATTCGCATATTAACAATTTTTTGTATTTAAAGTGAACAGTGAAGCATTTAGTACAATCACAATGTTGTACAGCTATTACCTCTGTCTAGTTCCAAAATATTTTCACTGTCCCCAAAGAAAACTCTGTACCCATTAAACACTGACTTCCCATTCTTCCAGGCTTTATTCCTTTTTATGAGGAAGACTAATTACAGAGACTTGTGTATGTTCTTTGTTTTTTAAGTTATGTGTTTGGCACTTTCTCAAAATGTGCCTTTTGTTTCAAGGGTGAATGATCTTATTAAGTGTGGAAATTCAGGCAAACTTGACTTTTGTGATTTTAGACATGACTCCTTCACTTCAACGTAAGCACTGATTGAGGAGGATTGATTGTTAGACGTAAGTGGGCAAGGTTAGCTTCTCTTCAAGACATTGAACTCTTTCAAAACTCCAAGAAACTCAGTCACTCCAAAAAAATGCTAAGATTTCACATATATTCTGTTTTCTTTACTTCCTTGCATCCTGCTTCATTCTCCCCACCCATTCCTTACTGTTGTAAGGATGGCTACTCCATCCCACCAGCTGGGATGCTATGGTGGCAGTGAGTCACCTTTCTGGCCTCTGAGAAGTGAGCCAGTTAACGGCAGGGAAGTGCTAAAGTAAACAATTTGTTTCCCTAATCACTTTCTATATCCATCACATATTGGTAGTAATATTGATCATAGATCATCAGGACATTTTAGGGAAAAATTGAGAAAAGTCTTAGAAGGCTTTACTTTTTTTCTTCCAAATGCCTATTTCCAATAATATTAAAATGTATGTCATTGATCTACACAGGCTCAACTAATTTTGTATAGATATGCTATGTGTAAGTCTAGTCTCTGTAGATCGAAGTGTAAATTAAGAAATGCTTCAGAAAGTGCTTTTTAGAGGAACTCACATTTTTTAGTTTCATTAATCATCATTTGCTAATTTTTATATTTGAATGCATATTGCATCTAAATATTTATGAATTGTGGTTGCTTAAAGCATGATATAGCTGATATAGTCTTTATCTATATTCACGGGGAAATAGTTATAAAAAGAATAGAGATCATCTTTGAAACTCAGTAAATGACTGTTGCAGAGTCACATTTACTGCCGTAGTCTGCAGCTGAGAGAGATAAACAAAAGGAAAATGAAAGAATGAAATAATTTGTTTCACTAGCATAATTTTTATTTGTGTGGAGCAGTAACTGGAATCGAATATCAAAGCCTTTAAAAAAATTTTTTTTCCAACCAGCATTATGAAACTAATATGTGCTCATGATCTTATCCTATGTAAAATTTTGTGCCCTACATTCTTCACTTAGCATGACAATGTAAACATTTCCCAATATCTGAAACTTGCTCATCAGTAGACATAAATATACATATATATATATTCTGGCCACGCCGGGCGGCTTACAGGATCTTAGTTCTCTGACCAGGGATTGAACCTGGGCCACAGCACTGTAAGCGCTGAGTCCTAACCATTGGACCACCAGGGAACTCCCTAGACATTTTATTTACTCATACAGTCATGCTGATAAGTGTTATCTACTGATGGGAAAAAGATATTTAATTAAAGTGCTTGGCTTTATTCAGGGAGTTTGTAGGACATTTGGCTGGTATAAGAGCATGTATTGTCTGTGTAATTAATTAACCCCTTAGAGCTTGCTTAAGATCTAGAACGAGTTACTGCTTCATATCTTTCGGCTCTTTAGTCTTTTTTTTTTTTTTTTTGTGGCACGCGGGCCTCTCATTGCTGTGGCCTCTCCCGTTGTGGAGTGCAGGCTCCAGACGCGCAGGCTCAGCGGCCATGGCTCACGGGCCCAGCCGCTCTGCGGCATTTGGGATCTTCCCGGACCGGGGCACAAACCCGTGTCCCCTGCATCGGCAGGCGGATTCTCAACCACTGTGCCACCACGGAAGCCCTCTTTAGTCTTATTAATGATTGAATTATGTATTAACTGTTCTCATATATAAGATATTCATTCTCTCTGAACATGAAGAGTTAAGATAATGGTTTTCTCAAAATAAGTAGAGAGCGATGTTGATATGAAAGTGTTTAAGGACTGAAGGCTAATCGTTTAGGAGAGAGCCAAGCTTCTAGCTATTTTTCATGGTTTTAGTTCTAGACATTTATCCTTTTATGAAAAAATATATATCACCTTTTGAAATTTTTACAATGAAAAAGTTTTATTAATATTCTATTTTGGTATAAAAATGCCTTGCTTTCATTGGGGAAGAAAATAAGGTGTGTGGGTGTGTGGCGAGGAATTCTTATTTCTTATATTCTTTAAAGTTTATCATGGGAAAATTCACATTTCTGTGCATGTGTTAGCTTGTCAATAATGTTATATGGTTTATGTGCAGATTTAAGTATATAAAAACTACGCTGTCTATAAGGATTTTAGAATGTGGAATTTGTATAATTATCATCATCATTGTATTCTAATTCATGAAAAAATCACATGGAGTAAAACTTAATTTTTTTTTTTTTTTTTAGCCAGATGAATTGTACTTTGAAGAAGGTGATATTATCTACATTACTGACATGGTAAGCCCAGCCAATATTTTGTCATAACACGCATGAACTAAAGATGTATAAGACTATTTTGTATAGCTGTAATATTGTACATTATTTACATGTATATCTGTATAGAAATACATATACCCAAGTTCACTCACTGAGCATAATTTGTAATAACGTAAGATTGGAAGTAGCCCTTACTCCATCAATAGGAAAATAGTTCAATAAACTTTGCTGTATCTACAAACAGTATTATGCAGCTATAAAAAGAAGTGAGGAATATCTCTATATGATATTATGGAGTAATTTAAGTGAACAAAAGCAAGGTGAAAAAAATGTGGATAGTGTGCCTTTACTTATGTAAGTAAGAAAGGGTGAGAGGATATACATATTTTCCTCAATTTAAAATAAAAAGTCAAAGGAGGAGTCATAAATTTTTAAAAAGTAGTTTCTTCTCTGAAAGGAAAGGGAAAAGGGTAGAGGAAACATAGATGGAATATAGACTTTTTAAAAATTACACCTTGTTTTGGAGATCTGTCTTTGGAATCATGTAAACTTTTGCATAGTTATAGAATTAAATTAAATGATAAAAAGCAATCCCTAAAAATTAAAAGCAGAATGAATCAAATGAACTTAGTTGTACCCCAGGTATTTGGCATGACACACAGAGAGGAACTATTCCAAGTGACTTTAAAACTCAGCATTTCAACTGAATATCTCTAGTAGAATAATATGAAGAACAAAAAGAACTTCTACCCCAAATTATAAACAGTTTTTAATCATGATGTTGGAGAAGTGTTGGTATTGTTATTCTGAGATTGATGCATGTGTACTGCAGTTTAGAGCAAATGAGTCATTAAGTCAATGATGTAGAAAACTGGCAGTTTCAGCCTGCAAGAAAGGATGTACAGATAGATGTAAGATCAATGAAGTTAAGTCGCTCTGCATTTGAATTGGAAGTATGTTGTATATTATCTAAAATAAAATAAACAAGAAGATTTCTGCTCTGTCCTTTGAAAAGGCCAAAAAAAAAAAAAAAAAGACCAACCTAATAATAATATGTTATTTCCCATTAAAAGGAACAAAGTTCCTTTGAGAAATGTCTGGTACCAGGTTGGGGGCAGGAAAGGTACAAGATAATCCCAGGACATCTCGTTCTTAGAAAGCAAGGAAACTCCCAAAGACTACTAGGGTCACACTGGAAGGACACAGAACTAAATTGAAGAGGCTGCCACTGGTCAAAGATAGGACAATTTGAGCAATCAGTTAGGGCAACAATCCCAAGGATTGAAACAAATCTACTCTGTTTAAATCCATGAGCTCCTAATGATACTTAAAAACAAAAATCATTGGTCAACCTGAGAGAATGCTAGGGAACCAACTTTTTATTCTGATGACTCTTAAGGAAAAGAATCAGTATTTATTCTGACAACTCTAAAGGAAAAGAATCAGTATTTATTCTGCCTTTCTCCATGAACTTTATCTCTGGGTAACCTGAGAGTTGATGAGGGAAAGTTCGTCTTTAAAGTAATATTCTAGTTATTTAAATGAAGAAGGAATGATAGAATTAGACTGTCACCATTTGCAACCCTTATGAAATAATGGATCCAAATAATGCTCATCAGTGGTTACTAATGTTACAAAAAGAGAGACATTGTGTGTCTCCTGATGGAAGAATCAATGCTACACATGAAATAGTCTTGCTAAAAAATTGAATCTGAATCTAATTAAGCCTCTAGAACTAATGACCGATTTATAGGCAATACAGGGAGCAGAGGAACACATTTTTTTGTAACAAGGGATACAACAAGGAAAATCCAGACTCTTCCAAACTCTTCGGAACAAACTAGTTTCTATGAAAAGTCTATTGTGAAGGAGTGAAAAAAAAATGAAGGGGGAAACTATACACTGAAAGAGACTTAAGAGGCAAATCGATCAATCATACTGTATGGACTTTATTATAAGACATACTGGAAATTCTGAGTATTGTAGATATTTGATGATATTAAGGAATTATTGTTGAAAAAATTTTAAGCTAGCAAACAAAATAACACATGATAATGGTGTTATTATTATGGAAAAGTCCTTATCTTTCAGAGATTCGTATTAAAATATTTACAGATAAAAGAATATGATGTCTAGAATTTATTTCAGGATAATCTGAAGGGGAGGGAGGTTGTAGGTGAGGTTATGCATGAAACAGTATTGGCCATGAGTAAATAGTTCATGCAGTTAGGAAATGGGTATGTGTAGGTTCCTTATACGGTTCCTTCTACTTTGGTATAGGTTTGAATTTTTCTATGATAAAAAGTTACCAAAAAAGCAAAGGTGAAATAAAGAGATCTTTAGAAAACCAAATATATGCATATCTTGAGACTAAGAGAAATTAGACTCTGGACCAAAAAATCCTACAGATAGTCTAAACTAAACATAATTTTTCCCCTTCTCTTTCATATTTATCTCTGTTTGTTTGAATGTGGAGTCTCTATGATGAAGTGTCTTTGAGTTTTTGCAGGCAGATGTGTGTATATTTGTAATTTAATGATAAGGGGAATGGACATCCATAACTAGGGAGTGAGGAAGCTTGATCAGTGTGACCAGGGCTGATGGACATTTGGTAAAGCAGTAACGCTGCATTTGAATTGGAAGTATGTTGTATTTTATCTAAAATAAAACAAAAAGTGTCAACTGCTCTACCCTTTGAAAAGGCCAAAACGAGGCCAATATGCGCCACATGGTTTTTAAAATGACTGAATGTAAACTGGATTCGGTCCCACTTAATTTAACTCTTCTTTCACCAGAGTGATACCAATTGGTGGAAAGGCACCTCCAAAGGCAGGACGGGACTAATCCCAAGCAACTACGGTAAGTATGGCAGCGGTGGCTTTACTTGGGCTGTACTTTGTGTATTTTCAGTTATCTGGTTCCTGAGGCCTTTCTGCTTCCTGCTGTGGCTGAGAAATCAATGAGTCATTGCCAGCCTAGGGCATGTTCTACTCTGAGCCTCCTCTTAATGGAGTGGTCATGGATGCTGGATGTACTTGAACTTGACTCCTTGGCTTAAGAAAATGCATTGTAACATTCTTGAAAGAACCTAAGGTTTCCAGGGAAATACTTATGGTTTTACTTTATTCAACGCTTAGAACATTTTTCTTTTTCTTTTCTTTCTTCTTTGTTTTTTTTAGACTAGCCCCCCTTTCTTTTGTGATGAAGTAACCTTGCCTTGTTATGTTAATTAATGTTTGGGGCAGTGATGTTCATTAAATGAACATTAGGGCAGTTTGAGGCACTTGAGCAGTGAGACGCACTTCTAGTTGGAAGGGGGACAAAGCAGACTTTCGTAGAAATCAGCAGAGTAAAGTAAAAAGTGCACAGGATTGATAAACAAGGGTCCTGGGTTTTAATCCTTCTTCCACTTCTAACAGCAAGGGACCTTAGTTAGGGTACTTAACTGCTGCCCCTGGGACCGTTTCTCCATCTGTATAACAAGAGGGTTTGATTTAAATCACTTCTCAGGTTCCTTTGGACTTTAGCATTAGATACTTCCTTAGACCAATAGGGCTGACATCAGGCACCAGTTCCAAACACTGGAAGGGGACTTAGAAATTTCAAGGAAGGCAATTCAGAGCTCCTAGGGGAGCGGAGGGGAGGAGGTGGAGGGGAGGAGAGAAAGTGGGGGGAGGGAAATGAGTGAGACCTGGGGCTCAACACATGGGCCCCACTTACCTGGTCTAAGGGCCATATCATTCTGGATTTTAAAAGACTAAGCATTTCTACACTCCTCTAACCTTTGAAATCCCAAATAAACAACTTCTCCAGCTGGTCATAGACTGAGGGTGCAAAATGTTTCTCAGTTGCTAGATCCCTGGTAGGCAAGGGAGTATCTAGTTACAGCCCTTTGTGGTGGGAGGGGTGGGTGTGAAGTCTCATTTGAACAACAGTCTTCATGTGGTCACTCCTACTGATTCTAGGACAGCAGTGAATACACCTTCCTTAGGGGCAGGCAGGTATGCTGATTGCCCGTTCTGAATATAGAAAGCAAAATATTTCTCCTTTACCTCACCCTTCATATCCACACACACAAGGGAGACAATTATTTTTAGCCATCTTCAAAGCAGGGTGTTTTTTTTGTTTGTTTGTTTTTGTGTGTGTGGTACGCGGGCCTCTCACTGTTGTGGCCTCTCCCGTTGCGGAGCACAGGCTCCGGACGTGCAGGCTCAGCAGCCATGGCTCACGGGCCCAGCCGCTCCACGGCATGTGGGATCCTCCCAGACCAGGGCACAAACCCGTGTCCCCTGCATCATCAGGCGGGCTCTCAACCACTGTGCCACCAGGGAAGCCCTAGGGTGTTTTTATAGAATGTAAAAAGGAACCTCAAATGCTTTCTTTTGCACTTTCCTGACTAAATTTGTTGGTGAAATATTTGAGCAAACTGGTTGGCAGACCTTGGATCTGTTTGTTTCTATTTATACTTCCAGTTAATGGCTATGTTTGTTTCTGTTTATACTCCCAGTTAATTGCTGTGTTATTGTCTTAGCTTGGCTTCTTTTGACACATAATTCAGCTTCTTTCAAAGCACAAAACATCACTTTTGATTTTCTGCTATTTTTTAAAACTCACATTAAGTAAGGAAAGCTGTATGGTGGAAGGTCCTGGCACTTCTGAAGCTGGGACACTGAACTGGCTTCAGGGAATCCTTTGGGTGGCCCTCTCAACATTGATTTGCATCTTTTTTTTTTCCATCTAGTGGCTGAGCAGGCAGAATCCATTGACAATCCATTGCATGAAGCTGCAAAAAGAGGTAGGTCTGATTCTTTTTGATTGAGATAAACAGTACAGTAAAACACAGACATATTAATTATGTAGTTTGATGACTTTTAACAAATGCATTTACCTGTGTAACCAACACCCAGATCAAGATCCAGAACATTTCTATCATCCCAGAAAGTTCCCTTCCCAGTTAAATCCTTGCCTCCCCCAGAGGCAATCTCTGTTCTGGCCTTCTTTCACTCTATAGAAATGTGTGATTTTAATTTTTAAAATGTCAGTCAACAAATAACTTTTGAGTCTTACCTGCCCTGTGCTTAGTTGCAAGTGGAAAGTCATGCTCTGTGACTCGCAGAGCTCAAAGTCTGGCAGGGGAGAGATGTGTGTAGCAGATCATTACAAGATGGTGTGATAAGTATAGCGGTTGAAGTGTGTTTCAGTTAAACAGGCTATAGAGGCCAGAATGAGTAACAGGAGGGCAGAGGGTGGGGGCTTCTCAGGGGTCCAGCACCTGGGAGAGTGTTAGTATATTGCAAGTATGAATGGTGAGGTTGGGGTTGGGGAGGAAGGAAGCACCAGGGATGGGGCTTGTACGTGGGGCTTTGTTCCATAGATCAGTGGCTCTCCACAGAGGGTAATTCCTCTCTGCAAACCCTGGGACATTTGGCAGTATCTGGAGGCATTTTTTTGTTTGTTTGTTTGTTTGTTATTTTGCGGAACGCGGGCCTCTCACTGTTGTGGCCTCTCCGGTTGTGGAGCACAGGCTCCGGACGCACAGGCTCAGGGGCCATGGCTTACGGGCCCAGCCGCTCCGCGGCATGTGGGATCTTCCCGGACCGGGGCACGAACCCGTGTACCCTGCATCGGCAGGCGGACTCTCAACCACTGCGCCACCAGGGAAGTCCTCTGGAGGCATTTTGACTGTCATAACTGGGGGGATGCTGGCACCTTTTGCGTAGAGGCTGGGGATGTTGCTAAACATCGTGCAGTACAGCCCCCATAACAAAGAACCCTCCAGCGCCAGATGTCAGTAGGGCCGCTGTTGAGAAACCCTGCTGTAGATCGTGGGGAATTTTTTATAAGGCCACAGTAAGCTCTCTTTCATTTAATTGTAGATATTTCTGAAATCTGAATGTGCAAAAGGAAATTATTGGTTTAGGATTGTGCATAAGTAGAACTACTAAATTGACATTTAAAAAATTCTTTGTAAACTAGATATTTAGGGCATTAGCCACAGGATATTAAATGAATAGTTATACTTTAACATATAAGAGCAGCAGCTTTGAGTAGGTTATTTAGTTTTTCTTTTCTTATAGGAACTGAAAATGCATTTTAAATATGAATATGAGTAGTATCTGCTTGTTCTTAGGTTTGAAATTTTTTCCCGAAGTTCCAGGATTTCACAAAGGAAAAAAAAGCTTTTTTTACAGAGTAAAAATACCTTAAATGGACCCATTTAGGCAACTCTTCCCATTAACCTACCATTAAAAATTGATGTTAATGCTTTCCATTAATAAACTGGAAGTCAAAATGTACCATAGAGAATGCGTTATGGGGCAGGTTTTAATTTCAGACTTACTGATTAATCCTTTGCAAATGCGAATTTATGCAGGATGAAATTGATTGAAAAGCAAAACGAAAAAAACTAAAACCCTTTTTCATGTGTTTTTATAAATGTAAAATGTTTTCAGGCAACTTGAGTTGGTTGAGAGAGTGTTTGGACAACCGAGTAGGTGTTAATGGCTTGGACAAAGCTGGAAGCACCGCCTTGTACTGGGCTTGTCACGGGGGTCACAAAGGTATTACATTTTGTTTGTTATCATAAATATCTGTGCTACTGAAAATGTGCTTCATCTAGGGGAGCCAGAGTTACACAAATGAAAAAAAAATTGGTTATTCTTTTTAAATTTTTCAGAATGTCAGCCAAAAGCCCAGTCCCTGGAAGTTCTGTAAAACAGTAGGTAGAATGTGACTGGTCAGCCTCACTACACAGACCTTTTCACTTGAAGGAGTGGAAGCTTCCTTTCCTCTCTCAGACTTGCAAAGGTCTGAGAAAACAGGAAAACAACAGTAATATAAAAACAACCCCCACTGTCTAATCTCACAGAAGAAAGGACCAGAATTGATTCCTCTGACTTAGTTTTTCCCAGGAAGCTTTTTTTTTTTTTTTTTCGGTACGCGGGCCTCTCACTGTTGTGGCCTCTCCCATTGTGGAGCACAGGCTCCGGACGCGCAGGCTCAGCGGCCATGGCTCACAGGCGCAGCCGCTCCGCGGCATGTGGGATCTTCCCAGACCGGGGCACGAACCTGTGTCCCCTGCATCAGCAGGCGGACTCTCAACCACTGCGCCACCAGGGAAGCCCTCCCAGGAAACTTTTATGATTTACATTCTAAGCTTAAGATTTAGGAAAGAGACAGCATTTGCTTGAGTTGGTGATTCAGTTGATAACTTCCTCTGTTATAATCAATAATAATGACAAATGGAATTTCTAGATGTATTTCAGCCTGGCTGAGAATCTACCACACCCACTCTCTTTCTCCCTCTCTACAACACACAGAAAATGATCCCAACAGTAATGAGAAACAAAGAATCCAACAAATTAAATAGCGTGGCCAAAGGAAAATTTAAACACAAATTAGTGGTATGAATATTAAGTGCCCCAGCAAATGTAAAAATATTCCTATCATAGATGTCATGTGAAAATACAAAAGCCAAAATATTAGAAAAAAATTTTCCCTAAGTAATTCTACCTTTTATAGTCTTAGGTCTTCTATTTACATAAATGTTGAAAACTTTGTTATAACGATTTTCTTGATGATTCTTCTAAAAAGAATCCTCTCTTTTAAAATTATTATGCTGAGTTTTGTCAGACTTTTAGTCTCCTTCTTTAAAAAATCTTTTCTATTTGAATTTCAGATATAGTGGAAGTGCTATTTACTCAACCAAACATTGAACTGAACCAACAGGTGAGATTGCTTATGCAGAAGCCATTTAACCCACCTACCTTGCTCTCCTCGTACAGCTTATGTGTGTGTAAAATCCTGTCTTGGGGTCTTGGAACTCACCTTTTCCCATTTATTATTTTTCATAAAACTTTTAATCAAAATACAACAAGCACATAGTTAAAAAATTATGATTAAAGTCCAAATTGCATAAAGCCCCCAATTCCTGCCATACTCCTCCTCGTATATCACTTTCAGCTTTTAGTGCTTTCCTCTTACCTTCATGTTACTAAGGAATATGCTTGTGGAGCTGTCTAATAATTCATCATCTTCATAAAGTATTTTGGTATCCTATCTGGTAGGTGAAGGTTTACGCTTGTCAACCGCCCAGCTGTCATCTTCCAGCACCAGCGCCCAATCTTTCCTCCTCCGGTCCTCCTAATGTTTCATACATAGCATAGTTTTTGCTTATATTACTATATAATGCTTATGGTATTATGGCTATTTAAATATCATTCACTGCTTGTGTAACTTTTTTGTTTCTGTATTTATTGACTTTTATTTAGTGCTTTTTTTTTTTTTGTATTTCACAAAGACCTCGACACTGTTTTATACTCTCTTGATATACTTTTCTAAATTGTATAAGATAATTGCTTTCTTTCTTTTCTTCCTGGAATCATACTGAAGCCTTCCATCTTCATTCTCTGATCGGAGCAACTTGGTCTCTACTGCCCTTTGCTGTCTTCCTGGGAAACGCTTCACCTCTCTCCTGTGTTGTGTCCTCACTTTTCTGGATCCTCTGTCTTCCATTTGTTGAAGAATACCTTCAAGTAAATTCCTGAGAAAGGGGAGCTTGGGCTTGACTATTTGGCTGATAGAATTCTGGGTTGAAAATGACTTCCCTCAGAATTTTACAGGCATGGCTCCATGGTATTCTAGTTTCCCGGGTTGCTCTTGAGAGGTTTGATACCTTTTTGAGTCCCATTCTTTGTGTATTAACTGCTTTTTCCCTTTTTTATTTGGCCGTGCTGTGAGGCTTATAGGATCTTGGTTCCCTGACCAGGGATTGAACCCAGGCCTCTGGGCCCTCAGCAGTGAAAGTGCAGAGTCCTAACCACTGGGCGGCCAGGAAATTCCCTGCGTTTTCTCATGATTAGAATTTTACTCTATCCATGGTATTCCAAACTTTCACAATGATGTGCTTTTAGAATGGGTCTTTGCCTGAAAATGGTAGTGAACTCTTTCAGCCTGGAAAAATATCTTGTATTATTTCTTATATATTTTTATCTGTTTCCTTTGCTCTTTGGTTCTGGAATGCCCATTAGTAGCTATGTGGGACCTCTCAGATTGAGCCTCTAATTTTCTTAGTTTTCCTCAGAGGTTTTCTCATCTTTGTGTTTTATTTTGGTCGCCTTTTTAATTCCCCAGAGCATTGTATTAGATCTCTGTTGCTGTGTGACAAATTGCCACATATTTAGCAACTTAAAATATACCCATTTACCTTATGCTTTCTGTAGGTGAGAATTCTGGGTGGCGTAGCTGGGTTTCCTGCTCAGGGTCTCACAGGTGGGAATCAAGGTATTGGCTGGAGTGGGGTTCTCATGTGGAGCTCGAGTCCTATTCCAAGTTCATTCATGTTGCTGGGAGAATTGTGTTCCTTGCACCTATGGTACTGAGGCCCTCAACTTTTAGAGACCACCCCTCCTGATGGACAGTTCACAACATGGCTGTTTGCTTTCTTCCTCAAGGCCAGCAGGAGATTGTGTTGCTGGTGCTATGCCTTTCCTTATAAGGGCCCACCTGACTAGGTCAGGTCCACCCAGGGTAAACATCAACTGATTAGAAAATATGGGCATGATATCCTGTTATATTCACCGGTCTCACCCACTCTCAAGGGGAGGAAATTATACAGGGAGGTGTATCCCAGGGGGCAGGGAGCTTGAGGGCTGTCTTAGAATTCTTTCTACCACAAGCTCCTCCTTTTACTCTTATTTTTACTTTTACATAGCATCTTTTTGTCATTTCCTAACATAATGTCATATTATATCTCTGATATATTAATTATATATATATTTTAAAACATTTTCTGCTATTCACTACACTGTGTCTTTTTCCTCTGAGATCCATTAGCTTTGTTTTGATCTTTCTTTGGATATTGGAGGCTGTCCTCAAATATACAGTACCTTTGTCTGTCCATTCATGTTTGAGTGTGACTGAAAGCACTGTGTGCTTGTGGGGCTTATTGACTGGTGGTTTTCTCCGTAGGGTGAAGTGGTGAGGTCCTGGATGTTCTGCTGGCTTATACCCAGATGCCAGTTAAAATATTCCCTTCCTCCCCCGCATTGGGACTGTTCAGCTCTCCCAGAAAAGTATTCTCCAGCCTCCTCCCTGGGCGTAGATGCTAGACTGTACACACTGGGGCACTGGGGTAGGTAAAGGCAGCTGGGAGAGGGGTCTTACTGCTCAGTTTGCAGGTTTTTCAGCTAGCCCCCTGCTTTTAGTTCCTAGCCTAATTGCCACCTTCTCTTGTGCCTGCAAGTTCCATGAGCTTGGAAGCTATCTGGTTAATTTCTCAACAGGGTAATTCTACCATGTGTACTGGGTCATCTGGCAGCAGGGAGAAAGGAAGGTGATCTGGGGTTCTGGGGTTCTAATTACTCCTGAGAAACACTTTCACCCAGTACTCTTGGTTTCACTCCCATGCCTCATTCCTGCTCCCGTGTCTCCAGGCATCTCCAGTTCCTAATTCATGCTGGTTTCTGCAGAGACAAATCTGCTTGTTTCCTCCTGGCGTCTCCCTCTGCAGGCATCTGCACTTCCACTTGTGCACTTCCACTTCTCCTCTTCCATCCCATTCCCTTTCCCCAAATGACTCACCTCTCATCTTTTGAGTCTCCTTTCCCTCTTTGGAATTTTATATGATTTTATAACTTCGTTCTCATTTTAGATTTACTTAGGTTAGAGTAAACCTAAATTCATGCACGGTTTCAATCCACACTCTCTTTTTAAAATGCTGCTTTCTCTTGTTATATCACCATAGAACAAGTTGGGAGACACAGCTTTGCATGCTGCTGCCTGGAAGGGTTATGCAGATATTGTCCAGTTGCTTCTGGCAAAAGGTAAAGTGTGCTTAGTTTTTCTGGTCTTTGCTTACCCTGAAAAATAGGCTACGTCCACTTTTACCACTTGAAATAGTAGGGAAAACAATAGGATTCTTATTTTAAAACTGGAATTGTGGTCTCTACTCTGTCTGCATCACGGAGTTGTTATCATAAAATTGAGGTGATTTGTGTAAGCTTTTAATTTTAACTCAAAAGCTTGGTAAGCTTTAAAATCACATATATTACCCTCAGTAAGAATTTATTGTACATTTCTGCAGGATTAAAGGGCCTCAGAAAGAAGGTGTGTGTGTGTGTGTGTGTGTGTGTGTGTGCATGCGCACACATGTGCATGCACACATACAGAGGAGATCTCTCTAAGAAAGCTGTATGGGTGAAGTTGCTGAGGCCCCTGTTCTCACAGGAAAGCTTGATAGATAAGAAGGAATGCTGTGGCTGCGATGTCCTGCTTTGAGCTGAGCAGATGCTAGATGTACAGAAAACAAGAAGATACGTTGATTCCCTGTTTTTACACAAGTCAGAAGCAGCAGTGAAATTATGGACTCACCATCCATTCATCTGTTTGTCCCACAAATATTAGTTAACCCTTATAGAAGGCCAGGGATATCACCCCGTACTGCACCCTGGTCTAGAAGGCTGTAATATAGGATGCTTGAATCCCCAGCCTACATGTCACATGGATGCAGTATCATTAGGGATCCTTGGAGCAATGTTGTGGGTTATATGAGAGGAAATGTTTTTGATTTAAAGGATGTTGATGATGTAAACTCCAGGTGCAAAAGATCAGACACCTTGAGGACCACTGTAGTGCCCCCCAGAGGTATGCCAACATCTGCACTGTCTGCTATGGCAGCCACTAACCACACGTGCTACTGAGCCCTTGAAAGGAGGCTAGTCTGAATTGAGATGTGCTGTAAGTGTAAGATGAATACCAGATTTTGAATACTTAGTAGAAACAAAAAGAGTGAAGTAGCACAGTAATTTTCATATTGGTTACATGATGAAGTGATAACACTTTGGATATACTGGGTGAAATGAAATATATTCTTAAAATGAATGTCACATTTTGAAAACGTAGCCACTAGAAAAATTTAAATTACGTCTATGGCTCACATAATTTTCTTCTGGGCCGCGCTGGTTGAGAGGGACACAGGAAATGGTTGAGTTTCTTCTCTAGCATCCTGTCTCTGAACATTTCCCATCCTGACAGAAATCATGTATGTGAGTTCTCAAGTGTAAAGTAAGGTATGATCAGTCACAGAACTATGAACCTGCAGGATGTTTGACCTGTAGTACAGCGAGAGAATGAGGTTTTCCCTATAACCCCAGCTGTGGATATCTAAATCTGTTCATGAGAGATTTTCACACATGGTCACCGTATTCCTAATTAAACATACTATTCTTTTCTTGACAGTATTTTTGTGCCTTTGAGTTTTAGGACATTTATATTTTGTTTACTGACGAGGATGTGGTTGTAGAGAAAATGGCACTCTCAAACACTGTGGCAGAGAGTGTAAATTGGTAAGCCTTCTTGGCAGGCAGTCTAACAGTAGCTAGCAGAATGAAAACATACATATCCTTACATTTCAGCACCACTTCTAGGAAACCATCCTTCAGAAATGCATATAAACAAAGATGTTGTTCAAGGAGGTTCACGGCAGCATTGTTTGTGATAATGAAAATTAGGAAAAGCCTAAACACCCCTCAATAGAGGAGTGGTTAAATAAATTTTGGAATACCCACAAAATGGAATAATTATAAATATTTAAATAGATTGGGTTATAAGTATGTGTACTACTAAGGAATGAATACGATAATATATTATTAAGTTAAAAAAATCAAAACTGGTGGTTACCAGGGAGGAGAGGGAGGGAAAGGGGTAAGATAGGGGTAGGGGATTAAGAGGTACAAACTACTGTGTATAAAATAAATAAGCTACAAGGATACATGGTACAACACAGGGAATATAGCCAATATTTTGTGACAATTATAAATGAAATATAACCTTTAAAAATTGTGAACCCCTATGTTATATACCTGAAACTTATAAATATTGTACATCAACTAAAAAAAAGGAAAATATCATTGGCAAAAAAAAAATCAAATTACAGACTAATACATGGAGTATGATTTTGTGTATATGTCCACATATGTCTGTGAATGCATTCTTGCACATAAGGGAGATGGGAACTGATGCCCACTTGTTGGGAATGGTCACCTCTGGGGAAGGTAGAAGATGGGGAAGGAAGGGGTTAGTTGCAGGCTGAAATGAGACATAAGCTTTTGTTCAGCATACATCTGTATTTTTGAATCTTTGACAATGAGAAAGATTTATGAATTCTGATGTAATTTATCACATAATAAAGACAAGGAAAAAAGGGAGTAGAAGATGGGCTGTGGGAACAATGGATTGCCTCTAGATTTTAGTGTTACTAATTCTGCTAATAAGCATGAGAGTATACTTAAGATAAATATTAATCTCCTCAAGCTCAACTTACATGGTCTTTTCTAAAGACCTTCTTGAAAAGAAGAGGCAAAGGATGTATTGAATTTAATCTCCAAAAACTCGTGCCAAGGCACGTTGAGTCTAACTGATTTACTGTCCACAGGGACAGTCAACTCCTCACTGAAAAGTTCACATGCAATTCTATAGGGACTCGAAAGGAAGGCTATATTTTAATTGTGTATAATTATTACAGGTGCAGCAATAAGCTCCCTGATTAAAGCTGCCAAATATGTTATTACTGTTTTGAGAAAGTTTTACTGTTTGGAAAGAGCCTAGTTCGGGGCCAGAATGGTTCTCTAGTTAGTTCTGCCAAAAGAGATTCGTTTTGATGGAAAGAGGATTGGCTGCTATATAATTAACACTACTGTTTGTTATATAAGAAAGTTGTTAAGAGAGTAAATCCTAAGAGTTCTCATTACAAGGAAAAAAAAATTTTATATTCTTTTAATTTTGTATCTATATGGGATGATGGATGTTTACTAAACTTACTGTGATAATCATTTCATGATGTTCATAAGTCAAATCATTATCTGTACACCTTAAACTTATACAGTGTTGTGTGTCAATTATATCTCAATATAACTGGAAGAAAGAAAAGAGAAAGAGAAAAAAGAAACTAAAAAAAAAAAAAAAAGGTTTGGCTGCTACTATAGAGTCTTCAAAACACCTAATTTACTTTCTTGTGTTGGGGAAGGTGCTAGAACAGACTTAAGAAACAATGAGAAGAAGCTGGCCCTGGACATGGCTACTAATGCTGCCTGTGCGTCTCTCCTGAAAAAGAAACAGGGAACAGGTACTTGATTTTAATCCTTCCTCCTCCTGATGCCATCATGACTAAGAGTTATCGATTTAATATTAGGGAAGATTTTTTCTTGGTAAATTCTTCAGGTGATTCTGAAGTTAGATTTTACATCCTTGGTCTGAATCAGAACTTCAACATGGAAGAATACCTTTATGCAAACAAATTTGAAGAGACATCGATTTTTTGCTATGATTAGTATGTTTCTTTTATTCCTTGCAATCAAGTTCTAATTACTTTGCTTTCCATTACAGTCCTTATCAGAGAACCATTGTTTCCATATTCTCATTTCAGATTTGTTTTTATGAGTGGTTATCACTAAATATTTTTTAATTATGCATTCAAGAGCTTTATGATTATATTTTGTTTCTATTTTAAATGAGGGTATCACAATTATTTGTAATCAAAATTTTGTAATCAAAATTATTCTAGACTTCGTAAATGTATCGGTATCTCTTCACAGTTCTATGCGTGGTTTTTTAAAGATAAGAGTGTATATTCTTTTTTTAAAAATTAATTTATTTTTGGCTGTGTTGGGTCTTTGTTGCTGCACACAAGCTTTCTCTAGTTGCGGCGAGTGGGGGCTGCTCTTCGTTGCGGTGCACGGGCTTCTCATTGCGGTGGCTTCTCTTGTTGTGGAGCACGGGCTCTAGATGCGTGGGCTTCAGTAGTTGTGGTACACACGCTCAGTAGTTGGTGGCTCGCGGGCTGTAGAGCACAGGCTCAGTAGTTGTGGCGCACGGGCTTCGTCGCTCCGCGGCATGTGGGATCTTCCCAGACCGGGGATCGAACCCGTGTCCCCTGCATTGGCAGGTGGATTCTTAACCACTGCGCCACCAGGGAAGTCTGAAGATAGAGTATATATTCTTAAAGATAATATCTATTGATGTAGGAGAAGAGGTTTGAAAAGTTCACATGCAATTCTATAAAAATGAAGAGTTTGTGTGGTGGTTTTGAAAAGGTGTCAAAGGAAAGAAGAGGTGTTAAACACATTTGCACTGTTCGTGATTACTATTCAGAGATTGGCTGTTGATTTGACTTCTCAGTATATAGCCTGCTGAATGTGCTCCCCTAGATTCATTCTAACATGGTGATTCCAGAAAGGAGTACTGGGAGTGGCAGGGTGTGAACTCTGCCACCTCTCCTCTGCCACCTCTCCTCTGTCCCTCTTTCATTTATCATCAGTCTCCTGGCCCATGAGAAACCCAGAGAGGTAGAAAAAAAGAAAGGTGGAAGATGCTTGGTTGGAGGGAACATTTGATCTCTTTTTTCTCACTTCTCAAGCCTTATTTTACTTAATTATCTCCTGTTTGGCACTTTAATTCCACTTTGAAGTATAAGCCTGTAATGGATACATTTTTACTGCCGTTTTCTAGAAAGGAACTAGTGTAATGGAGGATTCACCTTTTGCAAGTCTTTGCATTGCTACTCATCATTCTGGACTCTTTTAGTATCGCTTTAGAGTCTGAAGTTTAGACTGGTTCATGTTGGTGGAGAATCACCAAGACACCTTTTTAGAAATTTCCATTATAGAGGCTAAGTGCATGTGTTTTCATTTTATCCTTAGGGTATTATCATTTTCAGAGTTCTCCAACTTGGGTAATGAGATGCTCATTTCTGTTTCTATCATTTGAATCAAATTCCCATTAATGTTTGAACCCTTGGAAAACTTATTTCTCCCTCAGGTATCCCTTGATTTATGAGAAGAGTCAATATTATGCTGTCCCGTATTCCATTTCTAGCATAAGCAGCGAAGTATATCAGTCCCCTGGTTTCCTGCTTTAGTCAATTAAAGAAAGCAAACAGCCCCCCTCTCTTTGTGGCTTACCAAGGGAACTTCCCAGAATCATCTTCCTTACCTATCATCAAATTCCCATCATAATTCTCACAAATCCATTGTTCCGTTTGTCCCTTATTTCAGATAAGTGTTTGTTCCAGATTCTTATTTAACCTCAGTTCAGGTATAATGTAAACTATTAAGCAGTTAGGGACTTCTTAATTATTTAAGCCATGAATGTTTGCTGGCAGAGCAAGTCTTTCTTTAAAGTAATTACTCATGCATAGATGTGTATAGGTTCTACCAAATGAGTGAGAAAGTGTTTACCAGCTGAGTGGTGCTCCCTAGCTACATTTTGACTGAGAAGCCGTATTTGCAGCCTTGTGGGAGAAACACTTTTACTTGAGGTGGACCTCTCACGCCCTGCTGCCTTGGTTGGGTCAGGAAGAAGGACTATGACCTAATTTCCTTTCTCTGCCACTGACTTCCTGCCGCTATATGGGCACCTCCAAAACATCCTGACTGAGGAGTAAGGTTTCTTATGAGCTAACGGTTATCAGGGTCTCATGCACACTATGAGTTTGATGGTGACCGACAATGAAAATATCACACCTGCTCAGACCCCAGAGAGCTACACCCAGAAGCCTCCACATGAACAACTGGAGCTGGAAGAGGCACGTGGCAAACTTTTCTCTTTTTCTCCTCATTTTTCTGTAGTCTTTGTAGAAAAGGGCAGGGACGTTGGTGTTCTGTTTCTCTGTTTACTCCAAGTTTCTTTAGTTTACCTTCTTAAATTTGTGCTCTACTGATTTCAGTAATGAGGTAATTAATCTTGGGGCCTGGCACACAGAGCCAAGAAATGAATCTTCGTATTTCATTTTTCATGTTACCTTTTTCTCTGTTTTCTTTTTCTTCATTTGCCCAATTATCCAGTTTAAAAAATTTTAATTTGTATTTTGATCCTCGTTGGAATGAGAGTTTGAATATTTGGCCATATAGCAAATTGCCAGCATGAGCTCTAAGCCAGAGGAGGTATATTCTAACATCGTGGTCCACTTTTAAAAGCACATCTTGAGGGCTTCCCTGGTGGCGCAGTGGTTGAGGGTCCGCCTGCCGATGCAGGGGACGTGGGTTCGTGCCCCGGTCCGGGAAGATCCCACATGCCGCGGAGCGGCTGGGCCCGTGAGCCATGGCCGCTGAGCCTGCGCGTCCGGAGCCTGTGCTCCGCAGCCGGAGAGGCCACAATGGTGAGAGGCCCGCGTACAGCAAAAAAAAAAACAAACAAACAACAACAACAAAAAAAACAAAAAAACCCACCACATCTTGAATTTCTTATAAGGACAAAATAATTTACATGTTACAGTTACCATGAAGGGTAACTTTAGGATATAGGGTGGGGTCAAGGCATACTTGAGGATTGAACCTTTCAGTTCTTTTTCCAATTTTTAAAAACTAGGGTATAATTTACATTAAGTAAAGTACATAAATCTTAAGTGTACATCTTGATGATTTTTTTTTTTACTGTGCTTACACTTTTTTTTAAATTCATTAACCTGATTTAATCCACAATGAAATTAACCTTTTTTTTTTTTTTTTTTTTTCCGGCCGTGCCACACGGCATGCAGGATCTTAGTTCCCCAACCAGGGATTGAACCTGGGCCCCCTGCAGTGGAAGTGCAGGGTCCTAAGCACTAGACCGCCAGGGGATTCCCACTGTGCTTAAACTTATTAACCATAACCCAGATGATAGAGGACATTTCCCGCACAACAGAAGCCTCCCTCAGAATCCTCTCCTTCTCTCACCATAGATTAGTTTTGCCTGTTTTCAAACTTGATATAAATGGAATCAAACAGTGTGTGCTTTTTGGTGTCTAACTTCTTTCACGTTACACGTCTATGAGATTTTACATGTTATTGTGTTTATCCCTCCACCGTTTGTTTATTTATTTGTTTGTTTGTCTATCTAAGTTCTGGTGCTTTGGAACATGTAAATCCAGGGCAGTGAGAATGAGAAAAAATATGGAAGTGAGGTAGGGGAGGCTGAGAAGCACTACTAGGGGATACATTACCATGATAGTCATGCCCCAAGACGGGCTATGAAGATACCGCTCATTATCAGCACTTGGCCATATGAGAAGTTTCCAGAGAAACTGTGCCTCAGAGCAGTCCACAGAAGGAAGGAAGGAGAAGTTTATTTGCCTGGCTCTCACTTTCTATTTGGTCAGAATTTGCACCGTGGCCAGTCATCTTCCTCTTGCTTAAAGCAAAGTGCCAAAGTAACCATTGAAGGACAAGGAATATCTCCAATATTGAAAAACACAGGTTTGTAGTAGCAGAGTAGAAAGGGGAAGAGCTTTGCTATTTGTCTTTTTGTCTTTAGCTTAAAAGGCTACTTTTACCAAGTTCATGGCCAGTCCTGAAGTTTGTGGGTGTGTATGGAACAGAACAAAATACCTTCCTCCCAGGTCTAGAACTCCTCTTAAGGAGAATGGAGAAGAGTACAGTCAACCCGGAGACTTCTAATAGTTTGGAAGCTGAAGTCGTTGAAGGCCACCTCTGTTCTGCGTAAAGCCACTTGTTCTTCTACCTTTCTTTCTCTCTTGTATAAGATAAATCGGTTTCTATATCCCTGCCCTCTCCCCTGCCCCTTCCTTTCAATAATCATTTTTCTAAACCTATGAAGACTTAAAAAAAACTACAGTATCATCAAACGTCTTGTGATGGTCTAAATTTACCTTTTTCTCTTGCATGTTTTTTATTCTTTGCTTATTTATTTATGTTTTTTTTAAGTAGGGTCCCAACTGATAGCTATGTCTCTTGTTTCTTTGTTTTTCAATTAATGTTTCCTTTTCCTCTCCTTTTCCTCTTTGTTTAGCCTTGCAGTTTATTTGTTAAAGAAACTGGACCAATTTCCCTGAATTTCCCAATGTAGACATCGCATGCATGCATTCCCATGGTGTTGTCATGCTCCTCTGTCGTCTGTATTTTTGTCAATTGGTGTTACAGCTAGAGGTTTGATTAGATTTGGATTCTATCTATCATCTATTGATCTATCTATCTACCTATGTATCTATCTATCTTAGGGATAGAGGGAAGAATACTTCATAAAGAAAATTGTGTTCTTCTACCAGAGGCGCATAGTATCTGTTTGTCACTTGTCCTGCAATGTTAGCATCCATAGATGATCATTGTCTAGATTCATTATTTCACTAATGGTTGCAAAATGGTGATATTCTAATTTTGTCACTCCTTTCTTGGTTATTAGTTGGAACATTCTATAAAGAAAAATTTCCCCTTATCAAATCTTTGGTTACTCGAGCAATAGTTTGTATATCAGGGGCAGAATAAAGCCTTGATTTTTATTTACCTTTTAAGAGTTTTCAAAATAACCTGCTGGTTCCCTGTTATTTTTCGAAGGGGGCCAATGAATTCTCTTTGGTGTGTGTTGAAATATTTGCTGTGTTTTAATCCAGCATAGTTTCCTTACTGGTAGCCTATCTTTGGCTAGTGGAGGCCTCTTCTGGTTGGATCCTGAGCCCTTTTAAAATGATGCTGTCTTTTGCTAGGATCCTTGTTTTATGGCATAACAAGAGGTTTCAAGTCTCTCTTTTACAGTTTCTTCCCCAGACTTGGAATCAGTCATATCTCCAATGAGCATGGGCTTATAGTATTTAGAGACCATGTTCTGGGTGCTATATATAACATACATTTATTGAGCTCTAACAATGTGCTTATACTGCATTTCAGTTTTCCCCTTAAAACTATACCTCGTGTAACCTGTTGCTATAGGAATTTGACGAGACAGTTTGAATTTGACTGGACAGGTGAACAGTTAAAGATCAGATGTCTTCCTTTTGAACTCTGTTTAAGGTTGACTTAACATTTGATGGGGTTCAGCTCTTTCTATTTTAAAACTTTTATTTTTCAATTCAGTTTCTTTTGCTTCTGAGTATACTTTATCAATGTTTTCTAAAACGAAACTGAAGCTTTTGTGTTTTCATTCTCTTTCTTTTTCTTTTCCTTTTCCCCCCCTCATTAGTTATCTTTCTACCCAGTGACCTTGCCCTCAGGTAAGGCCACAGGTTGTCGACTGACTGAAGCCACCTGTGCACTTGTCATTGGGAAAGGAGGTTGGATGCACAGTTGTCAGGGTGGACGGGCTTCTGGTGTGTTCCACATTGGTCATGGTGCATGTGGCTGTCGTATTTTGTTTAAGGTAGACTAATGGTACCTCAGCACCATGTGCTTTACTTTTCTGCATGTCTAGGTAACATGCAGACAAATGTATTTGTCAGCCTCTGTGGCAACAGAAACTAATCAGTTAGACTGGAAAGCAAAAGTAGAAAAATATCCTTGGAGAAAATACAACCCGTAGGTCTGAGGGAAGATTACAGTGTTTTGAATTGTCAGGAGCTTTGAAAGTGAAAACAAAATCTGAGCCATTTGTAATTTCTCTGTTTTGCTTTTCCCCCATTCCTTTTAGATGCAGTCCGAACATTAAGCAATGCCGAGGACTATCTTGATGATGAAGACTCAGATTAATTCCTTTCCAGAGCTTTGAGATCTAAAACTTGTGTTGCTTTTGCCATTTCAAAACCTTGTCTTTGCCAGAAGAGTGTTGGTAACTGTAAAAAAAGAAAAAAAAAAAGTCTATATGAACGTGGCAGTATTGCACTGTTTGAATAAAACATGTAAATGAATAGGTCTCACCTTCAGTTTGCCAATAAGTGACTGGATATTTTGTGTATAAAGTACATTTTTGTTCACCAGAGTAGAACAAGAAGAGATTATTTCTATTTATCAAGCTTAAAAGAATTTTAAGAAATTTTTTCTTTAAAAAAATTGGGATTTTTTTTTTTTAAAGTTCTTTACCTCAAGGATTGAGATAGTTTGAATGGATTTTTCAAGGGGGGAATGCTTATTATAATAATAAACTGAAAGACTTAATAGAAAATCGTCAGCTATTCTGACAAAAATAAACATTTTAAGAGACTTTATTTCCTTTGTTTTGTGGTATCACTCTTTGCTGGTAAATAAATAAAGCTTTTTATATTTATATTTAGGTAAAGACTGATTTGATTTTTTAAATAACATTTTGTATTATTAGCACAGAAGAATCATAGTAGCCAAATTTTCTTTCTTTCTTTTTTTTTTTTTCTGGATACAGTGTATTTTATTGATGGTACATGACAAAGTAGGGCTCCCTAAGCCCCTCCCCTTCTTTAGGGGGTCTGGGATGGAAATCGTGTGGAGGTCAGGAGATTCTCAGTGTCTTGGGGGATCCCGTTGGCATAGTAGCCAAACTTCTGTTCAGCCTTCTATATCTGCTTTGATTAAAGTGAAGACAACAGTCATTGAGGAGATACATTTCTAATAAAATATATAAACTTTAATAATTATGAGACTTTCAATTTTCTCTCCAATGTTGGCCTTAATATGAAGAAACCCAGCAACTCATTAAAGTTTGCTTAAGGTTTAAAAGATTAAAAAATTGATTTCCTTATTATGGAAGCTGCTATAATTTTTCATAATGGAGTAGCGTTCAGTTTTTCACTTTGGTGACAATTATTTTCTCTAAACATGGCTCTACCTTGTAATGATCTGGATTCTTTTGCTAAAACATCAGTTTAACATTGCAGGGAGCCTTCTGTACTACTGAAGTGACACTTCATTTGAGATTCTAATCTTGTATCACTGCAGTGATGATATTAGAAATGACACAGCCATTGGCATTTGCCCGGATTCCAGGCCCCAGACCCAGAAGTATATTTTGCAAGAAGCCTTTGATGCTAATTTCAAAAACACACATTGATGAAGAGAAGAAAATGTCTGAAGAAGGAAGTGGGTTAGCTCAGGAAATGAATAACTGCCTTTAGAGGAGTTTCCTCTGTCTGTGACTTTGGCTTTTCTCTCTGTGGGTGCTTTGAGAAAGGATACCCTGAGAAGCCTGGTAGAGGTCTATCAAATACCCCAAATACATTTTAGTAGAAAGACATCTGTACAAGTAATAACAGCGAAAGATGAGCACAAAATCTAAAATTAGTATTTTATTTTCAAAACAAATGTGTAAATTTTAATTAAACATTTTTATTGCTTCATAAGCATAAACTCGAATATATGAAATTCTCATTGAAATTCTGTTCCCACAGAACCTTTTAAGGATTTGTTTTTTAAAATAGGGCTTGTGCCTTAACAAAAAGCTTTTGGAAATCTCAAACTTTTTACTCTTGTATACTTTGGACCGGGGGTAATCAGGATAGATGCCAACTAAGCACTCAATTTTTTTTTTTTTTTGCGGTACGTGGGCCTCTCACTGTTGCGGCCTCTCCCGTTGCGGAGCACAGGCTCCGGACGCGCAGGCTCAGCGGCCATGGCTCACGGGCCCAGCCACTTCGCGGCATGGGGGATCTTCCCGAACCGGGGCACGAACCCGTGTCCCCTGCATCGGCAGGCGGACTCTCAACCACTGCGCCACCAGGGAAGCCCCACTCAATTTTTTTTAACATCAGTAGAGAGAACACAGTTTGTAGGAATATAGATAATTTTTATGAAAATACTACGTGCTTGTTGTAGACTTATAATGTATTTGAGGAAAAGAAGCCTCACTGTCATTGCTTTTAACATTATCAAAACTAAGAGAATTCTAGAAAGTTGGCCAACTATGTATAGTTTTTTTGGCAGTGGAGGGTAGACTTAGGTATATGCACAGTTTTTTTGGTTGAAACAGCACAATGCATTTGGCTGTGGTTGAAACTCCATAGGAAAATTTACTTTGCTGCTTGTTTATTCAGTCTAGCTTATCTGAGCTTTTGCAGAGATTGTTTAATGCTGAACTCAGCAAAAAAATTCAGTTCCAGGAACTTGCCACCACTCTGACTCTGTGCAGAGGAGAGCTTTGATTATATTCTAGAAATGACTTTGAAGGTTTTGCTGTAACCCGAGCTTTCTGACAGTCACTGTGGCCTGAACTCCTTCCCAGACACTGCATCCTTTACATAGAAAATGCCTTTCAGCCCCTTGGGCAGTGGGAGACTTGTCCAGCTATAGGCCCAGTAACCTCATGCAAAGAACAGTTTTTAATCATAGTTTCCCATTTTAGTTTCTTTCTGGGACTGGTGTCTTGCAAATTATTTGTTGCTAGATTGGCATGCATTACAGTTGTCAGTTTCTGTTTTTTCAGTGAGCACCCCCATTGGCTGCTTTTTAAAATAGGATTGGGTATGTTGTTACCCAAAGGGAAATGTTGAGCAAAGCAGTGGTGACCGTATTTTTTTTATCTTAAAAATCAAACTGGAAATAATGCTAAAACTGAAATCTGAGATAATTTTAGGCAGAGTTGAAAACATAATGTTTCCATATAAACTTTCCTCATAACTGTTCTTTATTGTGTAGAATTTCTGATTTACTGATATTTTTTCTTTTGTGAATCACGTATTTTTCATCTTTTCTTTGTAAATGATGATTTCTGATAGGCCACAAGAGCCTAACATTTACATCTGACCATCAGCATTTCCCTGTTGACTTTTTTGTGTTTGTTCTCGTGAATTTTATGTTGTAAATATGTGTGTAGCAGTAATACACAGATAGCCATACATTGTGCAGTCAAACTTCGAAGTGTCTGATTACTAAAAGTTGAGGTTTTGGTGGGAGAGGTATTGCAAAAGATTTTGCTCTCTCTTTTTAACTGAAAATATAGCTTTGGTGAACAGTTTTCTTAAATGAAGGAAAAATTACAGACCACAAATTTACGGTTTCTGTCTCCTTATTTCTTAATAACAAGTCTGTACATCTTCTCCCGTAAAATGACATAAAATTAAATAAAACAGCCATTTATTAAATGCCTACTCTGCTAGTTCTGTGCTAGGTACTTTCATAGACTTGATGTCACTTGATCCTTACAGCAACCCTGGGGCGGCAAACATTAACGCCCCTACCTTTTTACAGAGAAGCTGAGGTTTGAAGAAGTTAAGTAAGTGGCTCAAGGTTACACTGCTGGAAGGTGGAAATGCAGGTCTGGCCGACTCCTGAGCTCATGCATCTGCTGCCTACTGCAACTGACAGGTGACGCCATTCACATGCTGCCAGAAAAATATGTAGACAGAGACCAGCTCCTTTTCCAACTCAAGCTTTGGATGTAGTATCTAATAAATTGAGCTAATGTAATTGAATGTGTTATTTAAACCAACCCTCTAAAAAAACATTTTTTTTTTTAATAAAGGATCTCCTTTTTTTTTCCCCAGAAAAATTTTGGCAAAACTTTTTGGTTCCCAGTAACCCTGAAGAAATATGATTTAATGAAGCAGGTCGTACCCCTAAGTTTCCAAAATTTCCAACTCAATGCATAGCAGACAGAGTATGAAAGAAGGAAAGTCTAGAATAGCAGCTGTTCATCTTGCTCTGAGTTTGCATTGCTAAATTCAACATTTCCCTGAGAGTCTGAGGGCTCCTCACATATTTCCACCTCACCATGAAAATAAATGCGTCCCTGGGAAGGGTCGGAGAATGTTTCTTACCCAAGCGTGGGAGGTCATCATGGACATGCAGGTAACCTCACGCTTCCGAGGCAGTTCCGCTGTGTCTTCTGCCAATGGCCATCTGCTCATCGTTCCCAACAGGCTCCCACCTGAACTTGCACTGTTGCCAGCTAGGAGCTGGAGTGAGGCCAGGTTCCTGGCTGTGGCTGGAAAAGAAAACTGAGGAATCTAAAGGTGCGAGTTAGACAGACTGAGAGGAAGCAGGAAGGAAGATGGAAGAAGAGACAAGGAGGAAATAGGCTAAACAGCAAAGGAGGAATGGTGACCTTTCCTAAATTACCCATAGTTCTGATATGAAATCATAAGAATGCTTCAAGAAGTGGCGAAGCGTATGGCCTTTGGAGTAGAATTCTCTGGATTCAAGTCTGGTTCTGTTGCCTGTTGCTGAGTGACCTGGACAGGTTACCTAAAACACTCAGACTCCTTAACTGTAAAATGGGGGATGTAATAGTACCTACTGCTTAAAGTTAAGAGGATTAAATAAAATGATCTATGTAAATGACTTAGGAGAGTACCTGGCAGAGTAACTGCTAAATAAATGTTGGCTATACTCATAAGCTTGAATGAGGAAGTTTTCATGAAAAACAAATAGATGTGTACAGATGAAGAATGTATTAACAATGTTTTTCAAAGGCACAATTATTGTGAAGAGTGGGATTCCCTAAAATGCTTTTAAAATGGGTGGAGGACAATGATATTTCCTTACAGTCATTTAGATGTGTTTACTTGTGATAGTAGCATTTTTCAAGATAAATATACTTTCTGTGAGTTACAGGAAGAGATGTGTAACTTGAAAAGACCTGGTTATTACTGTTGTTATTATTAAAATAATTCAAACGTCAAGTGAGGAGAATGTCTCTACCACTGCTTCAGCTTTATACTGTTGCTTTGGAGTGGTTTGATGGGCTTAGAAAGACCATAGGTCCAATATTTGGTATGTGGTGATTTCTAATTGGAATTGGATGATTTCTAATTTGGTGTTAGCATCTTGCTCTTACATACGCCTTCAAAATGGAAACAATGTGTCTATTTAAATGGATAAGCTTTCCAGCTTTGTATGTTTCCCCCATACGGTCTAAGCTTCAAGAATTTGGTCTCCCAGTGTCAATGACATACAGTAGAGAATCTAAGACACCTGGAAGTAAAGTATCATAGAATCCTCACTAACTTTGAACAAGAAGGCGATAGTATAAGAACTAAATTGGGTATTTCATCATTTGCCACTCCAGGAGGGGAACTGTTGGGGCCACCAGGAAAATGCCTTCTTATTCCAAGAGGAAGTTTCAGATGTAGAAGTGAGGCCTGTTTGGGTACTGGGTGGTGTGGAGAATCAGCCAAAGCCAGTCATTGACTGAAACTAGAAATAGCTGCAGAGAAGTCCACAGCTCCGAAAAGCTCTCAGGTAGAGAGGATTTGTCACCATGACACCAGGACTCAGGGAAACCTGGCCTGTAGCCCTTGCCCTGTCATTTCTGAGCGCTGTGACACTAGCCAGGCCCCTTGATGCCCCTGTAATGAGGATCAGGTGACATTGGCTCCTTGTGTGAATGCCCAGTGTCATTGCTGCAAGTTTTTAGAGGACCTCGATCAAGGATCTGATTTTTGAGAATCTCAGATTACAGCATAAGTCACTGTGGTGGCTGTGTCAGTTTTCCATCATGTGATACCCCCTGACCTGCAGCAGGACACATGAAGAACCCCTGCACTTAATCTCAGAACTGGGGTTCAGATGGTGGATCTCAGGATGAAAGGGCACTTGGAGGTCTTCAACCCAGCTGAGTATGAGTGTGCTGTGGTGCAGTGGGAGGTTTTTGCTTATCTTTAGGTCTGCATTCATCAGTGCTGGGGATACTGCTTTTCTATGAGTCATGTGATTTCCACGTTTTGTTTTTTTTAACATCTTTATTGGAGTATATAATTGCTTTACAATGGTGTGTTAGTTTCTGCTGTATAACAAAGTGAATCAGCTATACATATACATATATTCCCATATCTCCTCCCTCTTGCGTCGATTTCCACGTTTTTAACCACTTGGTCACTACTTACAGATACTGTATCAAATTTGTGAATGCCTTTCTTCTCCCTCTTCAAAATGGAAACTCTGCCTTCTCTCTCTCTCCATTTTTCATCTTTAGTTAGTAATGGTTTCTTCTGTACTGTTATGTGAATTCAGTTACTACCACTACATCTGATTATTTAGCATTTATTCCCCACTGGGAAATTTCAGCAAGAAAACTTTTTGTACGAGAATTGTTCTTAAATTGCATCCTTGAACATTCCTCAGATGTTATTTATTCATTCTAATTTCTGGCCCCTCTCCACTTTTTAATAGCTGGAGCTTGAGGCCCAGAAGTGACGTCTTAATTAGAAACAGTAAATTAATGGCAGAGCTGATCACCCAAGGAGGAATCAGATGCAGAGGATTCGAAATAGCTGCCATGGGTGTTTCTTTCTAAATCATGTTGCTGTGTGAGAGACTGTTTTCCTACTTCAGGCGTTTTTTTCCTCTAGAGGATTTTCCAAGTTCTTTATCTTCAGCTCTGACTCGCCGTCCTCTTTTCTTTTTCTCTAACTACATTTTAGCGACACACAGGGGGAATGGGAAGGGCCTAATTGAATCAATTTTTTAAAAAAATTTTATCTCCTGATAAAAGGTTAGTATGGGAAGAAATGGAAATGCTAGCCAAAGTGAAATCTGAAAGGATTGAATTTATCATCTGTGTTTTGTGGCTGGCCCCTATTACCTATCCTAGATGAAAAGGAGTTGAAACTCTTGTGTCCTAATTTTACTTATTGAGTTACTACAATAAGATGACTCAATTCCATAGAGTATGTCCAATCACAGAATATCAGTGTTCATTGTGTTTTCTCTCTGTTTCATCTATCAGCGATGAATATTGCTGAATATTCAGCAAATATTGATAACACTTCTGCATTTAAGGAATTCCTTTTTAAGCTGAAGAATAACTAAATATGTTGAATGGTTTTACTTAGTACTTGTCTAACAGCATTGTCGTTAGACCCACCTAGGAATCCTAAGAATGAAACCATGGTAAAAAGGTAAATATTTGTGTCTGTTATGTTTCCTTTGAACCAAGAGCCCAGTAAACTTTGTAATGACTTCAAGTGAGTAAGAATAAAAGGCCAGTTTCACTTCCTCAGTTTTCACTGATGTGCCTTGCTTATTTTAATGGCCTGCCTGTATTTTTTATTGTTGTGTTAGTAATGATTTCACATAAATTCATACCAACAGGAAAAATCTCATTGTGTTCAAATTAGTTTGTGGATCCCTTCTGCTGCATACAATTGTGGTTTAGTACTAAAACCGTAACAATATACATCCAGTACTATCAAATTTTCCTTTTTACTGCAAGTTTTGTAACAAACTTTATTCTCTATATGTCATTTTTATTTCTCTTTCAACATAATTTCTTTATTGTGAGAAAAGTCACCAATACTTATTTTTAAAGAATACTTTGATTATATACTATTTTCTTGTTCTGTATTTTATAAAATCCATGAAAATTCTCTCATCTCCACACCAGTAAGGAGTTTTTCATTGTGATCTGAGGAATTGTCTATTATTTGACTTTTTAAAAAATTGGATTACATCATGCTGTTGCTTAAAATACTTTTAAGGTTTTAATTTGAAGTTGGAGTGGCCTGTTCTCGAACTTTTTTTTATTGCCCTGCATGTATTTTTTAATGAAAAATTGGTTTCATTTTAAAATATTGATTAAAGCAAACTAATATTTAAACGCAATTGTTGGATAATAATAAAATTATCACTATCTACATTTCCTCCTTTTAGAACTTTAAAACCTGTATTTGTTCTTTCTTCCCTGTTCCTTTATCCCTTACATCCAATTTACAACCCTTGTCAATCCTAACTCCAAAATGATGTCTCTCAATCTGTGCTTTCCTTTCCATTTCCACTACTACTGCCTGGATTCTCAAGGAGGAGTTTGTGACCCTGTTTTGGGGGTAGCATCTGAGTAGAGGTTGCTGGTAAATAAAATAAGCTGGAAAGGGATGTCCTTGGGGATTTGAGGACAAACTGCAGTTAAGAGACAGTATAATTAGGAAGAGCCAAAGTTGCAGCAAGGAAGATGAAGATGTGCCCCACATTTGTAAATGAGGCAAAAAACTCAACTGGTGGGAATAAAATTAAGATGTGGACCAGGCGAACCTTATACATGGTCTCCAGGGTACCTTGCAGGTGTGGGTCTAGCTGCCTAGAAAGGCTTGCTGTGCTATATGGCCAGCACCCCAGCTCAGGCTCTCCCCAAATGCCTTACCATCTAACCAGGCATACTTTCTGCACTCAGGCACCTTCCCAGCACAGGCTCTCCCCAAATTCCTTGCCATCTAACCAGACTCACTTTCTGCACTCAGGCACTTTCTGTTCCGTTCCTTCCTGCACACTATTGACATAATTATTTAATTGACCATTTTCCATAGGGAATGATCCTCTGTCCTCTCTTGCTCTTGAAGCTGAAATCCAAGGCAACCTCTGCTCTGAAGCATTTTCTGTTCAGTTAAGCTGGAAATTATCTCTTTCTCCTTTAATTTCCTGTAACATTTGCTGTTTTTACTTTTCAGTTATCATATATCAAATATTTTTGTGCCATAGTTACTTTGTGTTTATATTCACTCCTTATCTCATTGAGCTCATTGTTTTTGCCTCAGATAACATAGCGCCTGGCATAGAGTAAGTGTGCTTTAAAAAAAAAGTTATACTGTAAAATTGATTTTTTCCCCTTTTCTATGTAGAGTTCTATGAATTTCAACACGTGTATATATTTGTATAACCACCATAATCAGGATACAGAACAGTTCCGTCACCCCAGATAACTTTATGTGCTATCTCTTTTTAGTCACACCCTTCCCCCCTACTCCACCCCAATCACTCCATCTACTGTCAATTCCTGATCTGGTCTCCACCCCTGTTTTGTCTTTTCCAGGATGTCATGTAAATGGAGTCATACAGTATATATAATCTTTTGAGACAAACTTCTTTCACTCAGCATAATGCCTTTGAGATTATCCAAATTTGTTGCATGTATCAACAGTTCCTTTTTTAAAAATTGCTAGGCAATATTCCACTTCATGAATGTAACAGTTTGTTGCTGAACATTTGGGTTGTTTCCAGTTTTTGGCAATTTTGAAAAGCCATAAACATTTATGTACACGTTTAGTAAGTGTTTGGTTTTTTTTCTCTTCTTTTCTTTTTTTTTTTAAACGGAAAGCATATCGGATTTCCGCCTATTTCCGTCTTCACCAGGGGGGTGAAGCAGCAGAAATGGAACAGGTGCTTGAATTCTAACCTCCCACGGCTGCATGGACCTTTTCTTGCGCCCATGATTTCCTTACCTGTCCTTCGAATATTTTTCCATTTACTTTGGAAATCTACATTTCTTTGGCAACACACCCAAGGCCCAGGTGCACGGATCTCTGCTACCACCTGAGTGATAACCAAGCTGTACCTCTAAATCCGCGATTTTCCGCAAGCATTCAGCAGCCGGTCCAGAGGGTCTCCACGCAGGGCTCACCCCTCCGGACTAGCATGGGGTCTGCGCTGGCCAATGCCGTCTACCCCCCGGGGAAGGGACCCGCAGGCAGAAGCACAACTACTTGGACCGGAACGCCCGGGGCTCTGCAGCACCCGCTGCCCCGCGCTCGCTGTGCTGGTCTGCGCCCCCAAGCCTGCGCCGGGTCATCTCGCGAGATCTGGACTAGGAGATCTCATACCATCACGTGCAGTACCGCGTGTGCGTCGCAGCTGTCGCTTTAGCACTTCCAACACAGCCTCCCCACGACCTTTGTCGCGTGCTCCGCTGCGCCTTCTGCCACCGGGGCAGCGAGCACCCCTGCTGCTGCCACATTTCCGAGGGCGAGTCCCCAGGCTGCCGGCCCTTCGCCCTGGGGGACTGGAGCCCAGGCCTCCACGTCCAGCGCGGGCAGCGCACCAGCCACCAGGCAAGTGCCGTTTCAGTGAGTCGATTTCAACCGCTTGGTCTTATGGACCGCCTTACGTTAGCAAAACTTGGGATAGGCCTCAGTGGAGGCTGAGAAGGAAAACCTTCGTTTCCTTTACTGTTCACGATCAGACACCAATGTGCGGGTTTCCCCACCAAGCAATTCTCCAACTCTCCGGAGGGCAACCGGGTGTCCTATAATTCAGTTAAATTCTGATACTCTCTATCTGGGGTTAGGGCTAGATACCACAGGTTAAGGGCTCGGTCCTACAAGACTGCCTCTGGCCACTCTTCATATGCCAATCACAAGCCCAGGTTGTCACCTGTGCGCCTGGGTGGTTATGATTCAGATATACCCATGACCCCTGACCCCTCTTGAGCTTGATAATTTGCTAACGTGGCTCACAGAACTTAGGAAAATATTTACTAGTTTGACAGAGCTGCATAGGGCAAGGTGTGGCGGAAAGGACTGGAAGAGTCCCCACCTCTCTGAGTGTGCTGCCCTCCCAGTGCCTCCATGTATTCACCAACCCAGAAGTTCCCCGAATCCTTTCCCTTAGGTTTTCTTACAGAGGCTTCATTACACAGGCATGATTGATTAAATCATTGGTTATAGGTGATTAACTCAACCTCCAGTCCCTCCTTCCTCCCAGAGGTGGGGAGGCTTGTTTCCCTGGTTAAACAGCTGTCATCCTGAGGCTTTCCAGGATCCCCCAGCTGTTAGTCATCTCATTAGCATACAAAAAAGACATCACTTCTGAGGTTACAAGGGTTTTAGGAACTGTGAGCCAGGAAAAGGGGAGGGAGACCAAATGTATATTTCTTATTATGTATTCTCTCTCTATATATAATTAATGTATATGTTATACATACATTAAATTATATATACAAGTTGCATTGTATATATATATATATATATATATATATAAAATGAGTAGTTCTAAAATAGGCATACAATGATCTTTCAGATTTCAGGAAAACAGGATTACTTCTGGCTAGTTGTGGGTGTCACTGAGGTATGATCAATATTATTTGGATTCTGAAGTCAAATAATTGCTTCCCAAATAGGGGCTTGACACTACAAATCAAGGAAATATAAGGACTTATATAAAGATTTGTTTGTTTGTGATTTATATACAACTGACCATTTTTGAAATGCTTGTTTATATCATTTATATCAAGAGGTACAAAATGTCAGTTTATATCATCGCTAGAATCATTCCCTATGATTCAGAAATACAGAACATTTTAAATATAGATTTCTTAAGACATCGTCACTTTAGACATCCTCAGAAATTTCAAATAGAGCCAGACATTCTCAGAAAAAGTCAAAATAGTACAAGACATTCTGACTTCCCCTTTTACTAACAGAAGGCAGTATGTTTTACAAATTATGGCATAGAGAAAAAGACATTCATTTTCAGGGAGAGCTGAATTTTTAGTCCTGGATTGGCTACAAACTAGCTGAATGACTTCAGGCAAGTCACTTAACCTCTCTGAGCCTGTTTCCTCATCTCTAAAATGAGGATACTATTGGCTACCAAGCAAAATCATCATGCAGATGTCAAGAGGTAATATACAGAAAATGCTAGTCATATTATTCATTTAATAAATGTTAAGTTCTTGCCTTCTTTCCTTCTCTGAAATTTAACTTCATTATCTTTAAAATTTCATTTTCAATTATCTACCATGGGTCAAACTAGAGCATAAAAGAGAATGTAAGACATAATAGTTTACTTGCTGATCTAGAAATTTTGTGCCTGAAAGGTGTATCTGTTCACAGTTCACACAATCACAAAAAGTAAAAGTAAAAATTTAAAAATCCAGAACTGGAAAAATTTTATAGTAAATCATTTGGTCTTAGTTCTACACTTTAAAGATAAGGAAGTTTTTTCTATTTGAAATTTCTTTGAAGGGTGTGATGAGGGAGGTTATGCATTGTGATCCAGCCTTACAAATTAAGGAATATATTTCATTATAAATGAGGAAAAATGCCATTAAATGTTTAACCTTGAACTCAAAGATTCCTAAGTGCTCTTTAGAATTTATTTTTTAGTCTGAACTCCAGTGGTTTTTTCTTGGCCGTGCGACATGAGGGAGCCTAGTTCCCTGACCAGGGATCGAACCCACGGCCCCTGCAGTGGAAGCGCAGTCTTAACCACTGGACCGCCAGGGAAGTGCCCCCTCCCACTTTTTTTTTTTTTTTTTTTTGCGGTACGCGGGCCTCTCACTGTTGTGGCCTCTCTCGTTGCGGAGCACAGGCTCCAGACTGCAGGCTCAGCAGCCGTGGCTCACGGGCCTAGCTGCTCCACGGCATGTGGGATCTTCCCGGACCGGGGCACGAAACCGTGTCCCCTGCATCGGCAGGCAGACTCTCAATCACTGCGCCACCAGGGAAGCCCCCCCACCCTTTTTTAAGACTTTATTTCTTTAGAGCAGTTTTAGGTTCACAGCAACATTAAGAGGAAAATACAGTTTTTTCCTTTATCACCTGACCCCACACATGCATAATTTTCCCCATTATCAACATCTTCTGCCAGAGAATACATTTGTTATAATTGATGAACCTATATTGATACACTGTAATCATCCAAAGTCCACATTAGCGTTCACTCTTGGTATGGTACATTCTGTAGTTTTTTACAAATGTATAATGACACGTATCCATGGTTATAGTGTCATACAGAGTATTGTACAGCAGTAACACTGCCTTAAAAATCCTCTGTCCTTTACCTAATCATCACTCCTTCCCCAACAACCACTGTTAACCACTGATCTTTCTACTGTTTCCATAATTTTGCCTTTTCCAGAATGTCATGTAATTAGAATAATACAGTATTTAGCCTTTTCAGATTGGCTTCTTTCACTTAGTAATATGCATTTAAGGTTCCTCCATGTCTTTTCATGGCTTGGTAGCTCATTTCTTTTTAGCACTGAAGAATATTCTATTGTCTGGTTGTGCCATAGTTTATTTATCCATTCACCTACTGAAGCATATCTTCATTGCTTTCAAGTTTTGGCAATTATAAATAAAGCTGCTGTAAATATTTGTGTGCAGGTTTTCGTGTGGACATAGTTTCTAATTCCTTTGGGTTAATAACAGGAAGCATGATTACTGGATTATATGGTAAGAGTATGTTCGGTTTTGTAAGAAACTACCAAAGTGTCTTCCAAAGTGGCTGCACTGTTTTGCATTTCCACCAGCAATGAATGTGAGTTCCTGTTGCTCCACATTCTTACAGCGTTTGGTGTTGTCAGAGTTTTGGATTTTGGCCATTGTAATAGGCGAGTCATGGTATCTCGTTTTAATTTGCATTTCTCTGAATATGTGGAGCATCTTGTCATGTGCTTATTTGCCATCTATCTGTACATCTTCACTGCTGAAGTGTCTATTATGGTCTTTGGCCCATTTTTTAAATTGAGTTGTTTGTTTTGTTTTCTTTTTTATAAATTTATTTATTTATTTTTGGCTGTGTTGAGTCTTTGTTGCTGCACGTGGGCTTTTCTTGTTGTGGCGAGCGGGGGCTACTCGTTGTTGTGGTGTGCCAGCTTCTCGTTGCAGTGTCTTCTCTTGTTGCAGAGCACGGGCTCTAGGCATGGGCTTCAGTAGTTGTGGCTCGCAGGCTCAGTAGTTGTGGCACACAGGCTTAGTTGCTCCACGGCACGTGGGATCCTCCCCGACTAGGGCTCGAACCTGTGTCCCCTGCATTGGCAGGTGGATTCTTAACCACTGTGCCACCAGGGAAGCCCCTGTTTGTTTTCTTATTGTTGAATTTTAAGAGTTCTTTGTATATTCTGCGTAACATCTTTTTCTTTTTATCATGTATGTCTCTTGGAAATATTGATATTTCTCCCAGTCTGTGGATTGTCTTCTTATTCTCTTGACATTGTATTTGACAGAGCAGAAGTTTTTAGTTTTATTGAAGTCCAGCTTATCATTTTTTTTTTCATGGATTGTGTCTTTGGTGTTGTATCTAAAAAGGCATCACCATACCCAAGGTCCTCCAGGTTTTCTCCTATGTTATCTTCTAGGCATTTTATTGTTTTGCATTTTACATTTAGGTCTATGATCCATTTTGAGTTAATTTTTGTGAAGGGTATAAGGTCTGTGTCTGGAGCCCACTTTTAAAATTAATTCTTATGGATGTTCCTAAAACACAGAGAAGATGAGAAACCCATAGAACTCTAATCAATATGTCAGACAGATGGTCAGGAGGAAATTTAGAACTGGATGTTGAATGACTAATATTGCTAGGAGTCAGTTGCACAATAGGCATTATTATCTCTCCAATAGGCATAAATTTGATGGCCGCAAATGTCCTTATTTTCCAAAGAAGAATATAGTGAGTTGAATTGCAGAAACTATAGGTAAATGGGCTTTACAGCAATCATTGCCAAAATTATGGAATGAATTATAAAGCAAATAGTGAATTTATAGAAGAGAAGGACATTCTTCTATATAATCACAACACAATCAAGACATTCAGGGGGCTTCCCTGGTGGTGCAGTGGTTGGGAGTCTGCCTGCTAATGCAGGGGACACGGGTTCGAGCCCTGGTCTGGGAAGATCCCACATGCCGCGAGCAACTAGGCCCGTGAGCCACGGCTACTGAGCCTGCGCTCCGCAACAAGAGAGGCCGCGATAGTGAGAGGCCCGCGCACCGCAATGAAGAGTGGCCCCCGCTCCCAGCAACTGGAGAAAGCCCTCTCACAGAAACAAAAACCCAACACAGCAAAAATAAATTAATTAATTAATAAACTCCTACCCCCAACATCTAAAAAAAAAAAGACATTCAGGAAATTTAACATTGTTATCATGCTAGTTCCCCAATTGTCTTACTAATGTCCTTTATAGCATTTTTCTTCTTAAATCCAAGACTTTTTTCTTTTGTTTTTACACAGATAGTAACTTATTTTTCCTTTGTTTATTTTTTGTTGTTATTGTTTAAAATTTTATTTTGATAATAACATTTTCTCTTTAAATTTAGATCCTCCCTCCCTCTTCTTTTTTTTTTTACATAAAGAGTGTCATATTTTATAGTCTTTTTGGGAGGAGTTTGTTCTGTTTTCATTATTGTTATTACTTAAAAATTTTTCGTGGCAATTATTCTCTATGTATACATGAGACCTTTATCACTTATTTTTTAATTATCAAATAGTATTCCAGTGTTTGGCTGTACCATTATTTATTTGACAAGGTTGCAACTAATGAATATTTAGACTCTTTCCAATCTCTTATGATTATAGGCAGTGCAGTGATAAATAACATTATATGTATGTCATTTTATATATGAACATACCTATCTGTAGGATGAATTCCCAGAAGAACTGCTGAATATGTACGTAAGTTTTCATAAATATTGTCAAATTACCCTGATAGGATAACTGCCCTATGTCAGTAACGTGTGAGAATGCCTGTTTACCCAAAGCCTCACCAACAGAGAATTTATCAAAAGTTTGTGATTTTAGGGCATTATTGATAGGTCTTCTGTTTGCTGAAGATTTCTCCTTTAAACTTTAGTTTTTCCACCCTTAAATCCATCTTTATAGAGCGGCCCATAATTATATTACCACCTCACTGCCCCTCTATAACCACCACTCCCTCCCCAACTCTGCTCCAACCTTGCTCAACCACTGGCAGTTCCTCCATAATGTACAGTGTTTGTCTCACCTCCAGCCGTGTAAAAGCTGTTGTTCTTGCCCAGAATACTTTGATCCTTTTTAGTCTTATTTCTTTACCTATCCTGGTCTGGATTAGGTACTTATTTGTGTGTGGCTTGGCTTCCCAAGTTTACATCTATCCCTGAATTTATCATGGTTGGCATTAGGTATATCTGCCTCTTCTACTGGATTGTAAGTTCCTTGAGGTCAAGGACCTTGTCTTAATGTTTGTTGACCAGAGCATTAGCACAGAGTCTGGACCAGGAGGAAATATTAGTTCAATAAATATAGTTCTCTACTAAAAGGCACATATTCCCAGGATATATGTCTGCTCACATTCGTTGGTATACATGTGTTTATTTATATATATTTTTAAACTGTGTTAAAATACATAAAACATAGAATTTACCATTTTAACCATTTTTATTCATTTACTTATTTTTAAAAAAATATTTATTTATTTGAATTTTCTTGGAATGAGGCTCCACCTTAAATCTGGATTGCAGTTAGTCATCTGAATCTTGGTCTTTTTTTTTTTTTAAATATTTATTTATCTATTTAGGCTGTGCAGGTTTTAGTTGCAGCATGTGGGATCTTCCTTGCGGCATGCAGGATCTTTAGTTGTGGCATGCAGGTTTCTGTTTTATTTTGTTTTTGTTTTTTTTTAGTTCCAGCATGTGGACTTCTTAGTTGCAGCATTTGGGCTTCTTAGTTGTGGCACGCAGGCTCTTAAGTTACGGCATGCGTGAGGGATCTAGTTCCCTGACCAGGGATTGAATACGGGCCCCCTGCATTGGGAGTGCAGTCTTACCCACTGGACTACCCAGGAAGTCCCTAAACATTTTTATATGTATAATTCAGTGGCATTAATTATATTCACACTGTTGTGCAACAATTATTACTATCTGTTTCCAAAGTGTTTTCATCACCCTAAGCAGAAAGTCTGTAATCGTTAGGAAATAATTCCTCATTCCCCTCCTCTCCTAGCCCCTGATAACCTCTAATTTACTTTCTGTCTCTTTGAGTTTGCTTATTCTAATATTTCTTATGTGAAATCATAAATATTTGTCCTTTGTGTTTGTCTTACTTCCCTTAGCATAGTGTTTTCAGGGTTCATCTATGTTGTAGCATGTGTGAGAACCTCATTCTGTTTAATGGATGAGGACCATTCCATTGTATGGATATACTACATTTTGTTTTTTCATTCATCTGTTGATGGATGGACACTTGTATTGTTTCCATCTTTTGACTATTGTGAATAGTGCTGTAGTGAATGTTGCCATACAAGTATCCATTTGAGTCCTTATTTTATTTTATTTGTTTTTGTTTTTTTTGGCGGTACGCGGGCCTCTCACTGTTGTGGCCTCTTCCGTTGCGGAGCACAGGCTCCGGATGCGCAGGCTCAGCGGCCATGGCTCACGGGCCCAGCTGCTCCACGGCATGTGGGATCTTCCCGCACCGGGGCACGAACCTGTGTCCCCTGCATCGGTAGGCAGACTCTCAACCACTGCGCCACCAGGGAAGCCCGTCCCCACCACTTTTGAAGGAGAGTTTTGTTGGATATAGAATTCATGGTAGACAGTTTTTTTCTTTCAGCACTTAAACCTGTCATCCCACTGTCCTCTGGCCTGCATGTTTTCTGAAATCAGTTGTTAAGCTTATTACGGATCTGATGTATATGATGCATCACTTCTCTCCTGCTAATTTCAAGATTCTCTCTTTGTCTTTTAACAGTTTGATTATAAGTATCTAAGTGTGGATTTCTTTGGGTGTGCTACTTGGAGTTGATTGAGTTTCTCAAATTTGGGAAGTTTCAGCCATTATTTCTTCAAATATTCTTTCTGCCTTTTTCCCTATGTCTTCTTCTCAGGCTCCTGTAATACATATGTTGGTCTTCTTGATGTCATTTCACAGGTCCCTTAGGCTCTGCTTATTTTTCTTCACTCTTTCTTTTTCTGCTTCTCAGACTCAATAATTTCAATTGTAAAACTTTCAAGTTTGCTGATTCTTTTGCCTGCTCACATTTGCTTTTGAATCCCTGTAATGAATTTTTAAATTTCAGTTATTTTATTTTTCAGCTTCAGATTTTCTGTTTGACTCCTTTTTATAATTTCTTTCTCTTTATTGATATTCTTAATTTATTCACTCATCATTTTCCTGATTCCCTTCAGTTCTTTTTTTTTTTGCGGTACGCGGGCCCCTCACTGCTGTGGCCTCTCCCGTTGGGGAGCACAGGCTCTAGATGCGCAGGCTCAGTGGCCATGGCTCACGGGCCCAGCCGCTCCGCAGCATGTGAGATCTTCCTGCACCGGGGCACGAACCCGTGTCCCCTGCATCGGCAGGCGGACTCCCAACTACTGCACCACCAGGGAAGCCGCCCTTTAGTTCTTTTTTAAATTTATTTTTGTTTTTATTTTTTTAATTTATTTTGGCTGTGTCAGTATTTAGTTGTGGCACATGGGATCTTCATTGTGGCATGTGGGATCTTTTGTTGCAGTGCACGGGCTCTTTGCTGTGGTGTGTGGGCTTCTCTCTAGTTGTGGTGTGTGGGTCTTCTTTCTCTAGTTGTGGTGTGCAGGCTCCAGAGCATTTGAGCTCTGTAGTTTGTGACATGCGGGGCTCTCTAGTTGAGGCGCATGAGCTCAGTAGCTGTGGCTCACGGGCCTAGTTTCCCCGCAGCATGTGGTATCTTAGTTCCCCGACCAGGGATCGAACCTGCTTCCCCTGCGTTGCAGGATAGATTCTTTACCACTTGACCACCAGGGAAATCCCTCCTTTAGTTCTTTGTCTGTGTTTTAATTTAGGTCTTTGAGCACACTTCAGAGAGTTGTTTTAAGTATTTGTCTAGTAAGTTTGATATTTGGGCTTCCTCAGTGATATTTCCTGTCAATTTTATTCCTTTTGAATGGGCTATATTTTCCTTGCTATTTTTGTATGCCTTGTGGTTTTTTTTTTTTTGGTTGAAAACCAGATATTTGTATATTATAACATGGTAATTCTTGAAATCAGGTTTGCTTCCTTCCCTAGAGTTGGCTTTGTGGGTTTTTTGTTTGTTTTTGGTTTTGTTTTGTTTTTGGTTGTTGAAGGCTATAGTAGTATGTAGTGAATTTTTGAAAATATTATTGCCAAGACTGTCTTTCTTTGTTGTGTGAAGTCACTGAAGTCTCTTTTCCTTTGTTGTGTTCAGCTAATGTTTTGACCGATTTCCTTGAATTCTAGGAGCTAAAAATAATACAAACAAACCAGCCAAAAAAACCCCACAAAAAACAGGGAAAGGAAAAAACCACCTATCCCAATCTTTACAGTTTTATAAGTTTGGTTGTGTGCTGGGGCCCTCCTTCAACTTGGCCATGGTTCAGCCCAAGGTGAACGCTTAGGGTCTTCTAAGGTCTTTTCTCCGCATGTGTCTTGTCCTGGGCATGCATAGCTTTCTAAATCCCAGTGTACCCAGATGCTTTGAGTGTCCTAATATCCCAAAACACTTTCCCTAGCTTTTGCCTTAAGCAGTCTATTGTACATTTAGACTGTGATCTTTTGCCCCAGGTATCTGTGAGTTGTTTGTTTGGCTTACAATGGTTTTGAGCAGTGCTGTGCCTTTTGTCCGCCTGATTTCTGAGTTAGGCAAGACAGAGAAGATTGCCTTACATCGGTCTGTCCCATAACTCCAGACTAAGTCCCGTAGACTTAGAACAGACGTACACAATTTGTGAATAATAAGGTCTGCTCTGCTCCCTCCTGGACAAGTGTACCATTCTGGAAACATAGGTATCCACTGTTTAAAGACCAAAACCACTGCCATGCCAGGCAGTGGATAGACAAGGACAAGTAAAATTAGAAAACGTACCTAACATTTTTTTTTTTTGCAGTACGCGGGCCTCTCACTGCTGTGGCCTCTCCCGTTGTGGAGCACAGGCTCCGGACGCGCAGACTCAGTGGCCATGGCTCACAGGCTCAGCCGCTCTGCAGCGTGTGGGATCTTCCCGGACGGGGGCACGAACCCACGTCCCCTGCATCAGCAGGCGGACTCTCAACCACTGTGCCACCAGGGAAGCCCCCGTACCTAACATTTTGAAGTGTCTTTTTTTTTTGACTCAGTATTTGTTTGCTCCAGTTCTGATAAATGTGGTTCTGACCGTTTCTGCCTGTTTTTCATTGTTTCTATGGGAAATGAGAGCTGGGAGCTGCCTCATCTTGTTTACACTGGTTAGTGAGCATGTTTGACTCTTCGGGATCTAGAGGCAACCCCTCTCCTCTCCGTCATCCCTACCCGGACCCTTTGACCCTGAAAAAGGAGAATGAGACATTCTAGGGAGTGCTAAAGAAGCACCTTTTCCTAGTTCTCCAGCCCTTTGTTATTTGGTCAGAGATTCTGAAATCTGATTCTTGGCTCATGCGCATTGTTTAGCTTTGGCTTTGAGGCTTCTGCAACTTATGTCTGACGCTTTCTCTCTAACCCCCACCCTCTAAATTGAGGATCTCCTAATCCCTTATTTAATGTTTCAAATGTGGATGGTTGTATCTTGAAAAATATTTTCTGCATGCATAAAAATTAATTGAATTTCTTCAGGAAAACAGTGGAGAAATTAAATTAAATTTCATTTTTTTCCAGTTAGTCAGCTAGGGCACCACCTGCTTATCGAGCCTTTTTCTCTACAAAGGCTTCAAGATTCTTATATGCTTGGAGAAGATTTTTGGTTTTGATTGACTTATTTTTCATATTCAGGTTATTATACAACAGCCAACAAATAAAAGACAAAATTAAAAAATCATGAAACAAAACTTCCATGAGACAAACAAAAAAATCATAGTTTTGGTCACTCCTCCTACCCTAGTTGTGCTATTTTAAGTCTTAACTTTAAATTGTTGACCGCTGTGGGTGAATGGAGTGTAAGTGCCACATACTTAATACTAAGTGAGTAAAAGAGTATTTATGAAGTTACTGAAAAGGATGGAAGAAACTCAGAATGATTTTTCTTTGGCACAAAAGCGCTATTAAGGTCAGTTAATGGCAGACAGTTGTGTCATTATATAATTATTTTGGGTTTAGTACTGTCCTTCAGGGTATTTTGAATTTAAATAAACAGTTGAACAAACCCACAGAATAATGGTATGCTTTTGTAGTTTGTTTTGACTAGGTTGGCTTGGCCCAAGTGCTCAGTATTCAAGGATAGACGGCACGGCACGGCTACTGGTGGGCTTTGTCAGAAAAGCTCACTCATTTATTCATTCATTCAGTCAATCAATCAACAAATATTTATGTAGTGCCTAATATATGCCGGGTATTGGTGATGAATAAAGGTGATATGGTTCTTGCTATTACTGAACTGAGGTCTAGTTTAGGAGACAAACAGTAAACATATAAACAAACAAATAGTATGACTTATGATAAGTGGTATGCAGGGATGGATTAGGTGCTGTGTTAGGGAATAACAGGTCTAGTTACTTCAGTTGAAATACTCATTTGAGAAGATGGAGTTAAAATGAGACTGGATGAGAAGGATCTCTCTAGGCAGGGGAGTGGGGGATGGTGAAGCTTTCAGATTCCGGGAAAGGAATGTGCCTTAAAGCTGGAAAGAACATGTTCTGTTTAAGATATAGAAAGTAGGGCAGGATGAGAGTGAAGGAGAAAGAGAGTCCTTAAGACATAGTTGGACAGTTAGGAAGGAGCCAGATTATCTAGTTCAGTACCAATCCTTGAATTGCCCCACAAAGGGATAAATACAGAAAATGAAAAAAAGCACTTAAAATCTTTAAAATGATTTGACAAGTGGTTTTATATCTATAAAAATCTAATAAAAATTTGGACTTGTATTTTTGTCCTTTTTTCTGGCTTATTTTTTTTCTAGTAATTCATTTCCATTATATCTTATAAAAGTATCTATCAGAGACGGATTGGAAATTAAAAAAAAAAAAAAAAGAAACGAGTCTTTACCATAGATAGTTTGAGAAATGCTGTTGCGGGGGCCTCATAGACCCCAGTAAAGGGTTAGATTTTCTTTTAAATGCAAAGGGAAGTCATTGAGAAGTTTTAAGCAGAAGAGTTACATGAATTGATCTGTCTTTTATAAGAAGACCACTATGGAGCTCATTTGGCTAGCACACATGTCGAAAAGTGGACTCCCTGGGCAGGTGGGGGATGTATTCCTTAGGCATTTTACTGACATATAAAAAAGAACAGTAAGACAAGAAGATTTATGAGAACAGAAACATGGCCTCTTAGAAAGAGTAAGGTCTGATACCTAAGCTGTTGTTATAGTTGAATAAGAATTCTGTAACTCTTTTTCTTCTTGAGTCCTTTGAGGGAGGAAAAATGGAAATACATGTGTATGAAAAACAAATTATTTTTCAAAAGAGCTACAGTGGTTGCTGTGTGAAGAGTATATTGAGGGTTGTCAAGGTAGGGATGGGGAGAACTGTTCAGAAGACCATGGCCATGTCCAGGGTAGCTTGCACTAGGGTTCTGGCAGTGAAAAGGTAGGTAGGAGATGAATTCTAGGTATATTTTGTATGCGGACTCAGCAGAACTTGTTAATGAAGATTGGATATGGTGGATTGAAGGAGAAGTAGGAGTCAAGCATTATTCTTGAGCATATGACTGGAGAACTGGTTATATGGTGATTCGTCATTTACTGAGATAGGGAAGACTCAAAGAACAACAGATTTCAGGGTGCAATGGGAGCACAAGAGCAGTGTGAGTAGGGGCGGAATCAAATACTGTATTTTCTACATGTTGAATATAAGATATGTGAAATATACAAGCAGAGATGTCAGGCAGTTGGATATATGATGGTGGAGCTCTGAGGAGAGGTTCTGGTCTTAAGATATACATTTGGGGGTGATCAGTGTATCGGTGGTATTTGTTTATATGGGAAGAGAATGGTTGCCATTTCTGGAGCTTGAGGACCTCCAACCTTTAGAGGTGATGTCAAGGAGAAGGGCCAGCAAAGGAAACTAACTTGGAAGGGGTAGACAGAGAGAGGAGGAAACAAGAGGAGTGAGGAGTAATTGAAACTAAGAGAGAAAAACATTTAAAGGAAGGAGAGGATAGGTTAACTGTGTGAAAAGCTACTGAAAGAAATCATAAGATTAAGACAGAGGGTGGTAACTGGTGTTGGCAGCATAGAAGTTCATCGGTGACTTCTGTTAAGATTCTAATTATTCTTCTTATAAAGATAAGACAGTTTTCCTGTAAGAATGATCTGTGTGGAGATGGGGATTTTCAGTGTTATGATAGCCTCACCCTTAGTCACTAAAGCCGTTTCCCAGACTAATGGTACAAGCACTCCCATCAGTGTGCCAAGACTGGCTCTTACCTAGGCCTGCATGCCCAAGGTAGAGTTTTGTAGATATTGCATAAATGCCACTAAGTTCAAGTTTCCTCCCACACTCATCTCCTTTGCTTCTGCTTTAAAATACTGTGGCTTGTGCATCAACTTTCCTGTGCCCCCCAACCAATAGAGGTCATGTCTTTTCATGATCAATTTCTGTATATCTCCTTTTGCGTTTATTTTTATGACACCTTTAGACTTTTCACCTTGACACAAACATGGAGGTTCTGTAGGATGGTTCTTCCAGTAACTACTCCTCAGCGGCACATACTGCAATTGTTGGCAAGAGTTGCTTCTCTCCCGAATTCTGCTGGATGGGTCTGATGATTCTTTAACCTGCTTCCCATCCGGATATTTGCCCAAGATCCTATAACGAATAAGCTAGGGAGATGTGAATTGAGTCAAGATCTGCCTGACTCCAGAGCCCTGCTTTCAACTTTTGAGCTAAATTGTTAATGCAATCCCACTGTTTGGGTCTCAGTTAACATGAAAAAGTAAATTTGTGTTAACTGAGTGTGCTGAACATTTAGTTTTTCAGACCTTAGTTGCCTCTTTTTATTCTAAGGATTATGATGGTTTGTAAACAGATAAGGAATTCTGGAATCACCCAGAAAGTAAGCATAATCACTCTACAGTGTTACAGTGCTCACTTATCCATATCAGCTCTCTGGATTGTATCTGAGATCACTGAGGGAAGCACAAAGAGGTTCTGAGAAGTGAGAAATGAAACAGAAACCACACCTTGCAGAACTGTACCATAATTTGCAAAACAGATAAACTTGTACCAAACCATGACTACAAGACAAACTGTCTAAGCTCTGATCCCTTTGTTCAAGATAAGTCACAAACTTGATCAAATAGTAACTGTATAAGGACTTGTATCTTTTAGAGAAAAAACACTGATTGTTCCAGTAACTCACCTAGTTTGCAAATTTTGACTGATCCCTGCCCAAGACCTTGCTAGTTATCTTCTGTCCTGAAACCATTTAATGACAAACCCCAGGCCCCAAAACCCTGTAAGTACCCTTCTCTAACTATCCTACTTTGAGATGTGTGTGCTCCCTCCTGCTACAGGAAGCTAATAAACCTAACCTTTTTTTTTTTAATTAATTAATTAATTTATTTTTGGCTGCATTGGGTCTTCATTGCTACGCATGGGCTTTCTCTGGTTGCGGCGAGTTGGGGCTACTCTTTGTGGTGGTGCGAGGGCTTCTCATTGTGGTGGCTTCTCTTGTTGCGGAGCACAGGCTTTAGGCACCCAGGCTTCAGTAGTTGGTGGCACGCGGGCTCAGTAGTTGTGGCTCGCGGGCTGTAGAGCGCAGGCTCAGTAGTTGTGGTACATGGGCTTAGTTGTTCTGTGGCACGTGGGATCTTCCCGGACCAGGGCTCGAACCCGTGTCCCCTGCATTGGCAGATGGATTCTTAACCACTGTGCCACTAGGGAAGTCCCAAACCTAACCTTCTTTTGACCAAAACTGTGTTTTGGTGATTTTTGGTGAGTGGACTTCAATAGCAGAAAAAAAGAGTAGTGAGATAGAAAATTAAAAATCAGGTATTGTACCTTGAGGAATATATTAGTTTGCTAGAGCTGCTCTAACAAAATACCACAGAGAGAATGGCTTAAATAATATAAATTTCTTTCTTCATGGTTCTGGAGGCTGGTTGATCGAGATCAGGGCATTGGCAGGTTTTGTTCCTCTTGAGACCTCTCTCCTTGGCTGAAGATGTCTCTCTTCTTGCTGTAGCTTTCCTCTGTGTGTATGCATCCTTGGTGTCTCTTTGTGTGACCAACTTTTCTCTTCTTATAAGGACATCAGTCAGATTGGAGAAGGGCTCACCTCAATGGCCTCATTTTACCTTAATCACCTTTTTAAAGAAGTGTAACCACAAGCATAACACAGTGAGTAAAACCTTTTTTCCTCAGAATGAACACTTTGTATCATGTGTCTTTCATGTACCGAGTAAGAAATCTTTACATCAATATGCTATGGGATCAAATCTTTACCTGAAGAGCCATGAAGAGATACCTACCTACCTGGTTAAAACAAAGAATCTCCCAAGTTCAATGGTGCCTTAAAAACACTGTTGTTGCTGGTCTTACATTTACTTTTTCAACAAAGTCTGTTTGTACAGAATTCTCAGCCTTCCACCCTTGACAATAAGAATGCCACTCTCATTCCGGCATAAAGAGGACATCTTCAGATACAGTCACATTCTTGGACACGTGAATTTGGGGGGATACGGTGCAGCCTATAACAAGGAAAGTAGATGTTTGGGGCTCTTTTGGATAAATATACTGGTTTGGATGTGAGGGTACTGAAGGAGCAATCTTTTTTTCTTGATTCTCTACTCTCATCCTTCAGGGAAGTGCGGGCCACCCCTTGGTTGAGCTGCCCTCGACTGGAGGATTATGAGCAACACATCAGTTGCATTATCAGGACAGGCTCCCTGAGTGAATTCCATGAAATGAATCATCTCAGATTTTTTTCCCACAGTGAAACATGCTGGGTAATATTCCCCGGTACAGCACACCCATGGTCAGTTCTTACTGCCCTCAAGCTAGCTCTTGCTGCCCCGTTCTCAATCAATTAAGTATATTAAGTGCAAGTGAGTAAGGGTGACATTGTTATAGAGAGAGCAAGGCCATTCTAACTTTTTTTTTTTTAAAAAACACACACACAAATGATTTGCAAACTTTAGCTGTTTCGTACCCATCAGTTTGTTGTCTGGGTGTCTTCATATCCTTCAGCCTTAGGAAGTTACCTGATCCTAATAAAATTGTTCCAACATCAGTCCCATATGCTGTTGGAAATCTGTGTTCTTCCCAGTATTTCCAGAGATATCCAGAAATTTTTATTCCTTCAGGTCACACCTGCTCTAATTTCTTGGTTCTTCTGAATCCTTCTAGTTTTTTCCCTGCTGTGACCTCATCTTCCCTATTAATCTCTTGTGAATACCAGTACAGCCCTGGGAAAGCCCTATAGTAACCACAAGATCGCATTCCTTACATGGATCCTCTGTATGCTTACCATGTACATTTTGTCAGAATTGCACTTTCTTTTGGTCTGATGTCACAACTTTCCCATTATTCAACTCTACAGATTTATTCTCATGTTTATATTTCTTTAATTGTTTCAGTGTGATTGGGAAGGAAGGAGAGAGAAATGTGTATGCTTGGCTAGCTGTCTTGAAAACTAGCCATCACTGCTAGTTTTAAAAGGAAAAAAAGGTGTGTAATAATTATATTATAGGTTAATGTTAGAGAGTTCAAATTTCCATATCAATATTCATGATTCATTAAATCACACCCAGGATTTCTGATTTGTATTGCAATTACTGAAATAAATTTCTGCACCCAAGATGGAGCTGCAACTGCCTGGGGTCCCACGTCAGCAAACTGAAACTTAGATCTTTTGTGTCTCTGTAAATGCTCTGCTTGATCAGAAATGCAGTATATCCAGTCAGCCGAACCCCAAATGCCAAGCCAACTCTGGGAAAACGTTGAACAGGATACGGAGTTTATTTGTCTGGATATATCACATAGACATCTGCAGTGTATGATATATTAGATGCTCAGTATATGTTTAATCAGTGAGCAAGAAAGAGGATTAAAATGTTTAGCTTTTATTATAAGTTCTGACATTGGCCACTAGAGGGCACTAGTTGCAATGATAAAAATTAGAGTTCCTAAAAAATTATATCCAGAATTTGATATCCGTAGTATTAATTCTAAAATCAGCTTTGATCACACTTTATGTGCAATCTGATTTCTGATATTTAGTCTGAGAAAGGCAGCTTTATTTGGGGGCTACCCTGCATTTTCTGCTAAAATCTGCAAAGTTTCCAGTATGAATAAAACTATAAGGAAAAGGATTCAGAATAATGGAAAGATTTTTCCTCAGGGAATATGAGGAAAGAAAAACCAGTTAAATAGTGGAAAATAAATAGAAAAACATAACAATTAAACAGATCAATGAAGAGAAGGGTTTGAGCGAGACTATGTAGAGGAGAAAAGGAAAAGAGAGTGGAAGGTTCATGTGAAATTAAGGGGAGTATCTTTTGATGTGGAATTTTTTCATTCATTCTCCCTTTAGCAGTGCTTCTCAAATTCGAGTGTTGAAGTGGGCCGAATAGTGGTGTCCTTAAAGGATATGTTCCCAGAACCTGTGAATGTGAGGGGAATAGGTGTCTTTGCAGGTGTAGTTAGGTTAAAGATCTCCAGGTGGACCCTAAATCCAATGACGGGTGTCCTCGTAAGAGACAGAGAAAAGCCCCGGGCCCGCAGAGAAGCAGGCCGTGCGGAGATGGAAGCGGGAATTGGAGAGATGCAGCCACAAAGGAATGTCAACAGCCACCAGAAGGTGGCAGAGGCAAGGAGCAGAAGCAGCCTTCGGAGGGAGTGCAGTCCTGCTGACACCTCCAGAATTGTGAGAAAATAAATTTCTGTTGTTTTAAGCCACTGGTTTCCTAGCAGCCCCAGGAACTGTATACAGGTGTGCTCCAGGCTCACCTCGGGGGGGTTGTTGAAACAGATTGCTGGCCCCCACTCCCAGAGTATCTGATTCAATAGGTGTGAGTCAGGGGTGAGAATGCACGTTTCTGACGAGTTTCCATGAGATGTTGGTGCTGTTTATCTGGGAACAACATTTTGAGAATCACTGTTCTAGAATTCTGATTTTCAACACTGGCTTTACATTACAGATTTACCTGGGATGCCCTTAAAACACTCAGAGATTCTGATTTTTAATCAGTCTCTAGTGGGACTTAGGGATCAGTAATTTTAAAAACTCACCAGGTGATTCTAATTATGGCTGGCAACGAACTACCTCAGACCTGCCATTTACTTTACAGTTCCTCCAAAGTAGCCTCGAAATGCCTGAAAAAGGGCATTTTTATGAGACTTTAAAAGCAGTAGATTGAATCATTAATATAAAGTTAACAGTGATTATTTATTTTTAAGAGGTCAGGAATGATAATCTATTTTTAAAAATTTTTATTTTTTATTGGAGTATAGTTGATTAACAATGTTGTGTTAGCTTCAGGAGTACAGAAAAGTGATTCACTTATACATATACATATCTATTCTTTTTCATATTCTTTTCCCATTTAGGTTATTACAGCATATTGAGCAGAGCTCCCTGTGCTATACAGTAGGTCCTTGTTAGTTATCTGTTTTAAATATAGCAGTGTGTACATGTTAATCCCAAAGTCCTGATCGACCCTTTCCCTCCACCCTTCCATCCTGGTAACCATAAGTTCATTCTCTAAGTCTGTGAGTCTGTTTCTGTTTTGTAAATAGGTTCATTTGTACCCTTTTTTTTAGATTCCTCGTAAAGCAATATCATGATATTTGTGTTTCTCTGCCTGACTTACATCACTTGGTATGATAATCTCCAGGTCCATCTATGCTGCTGCAAATGGCATTATTTCATTCTTTTTAATGGCTGAGTAATATTCCATTTTATGTAGGTACCACATCTTTATCCATTCCTCTGTCAATGGACATTTAGGTTGCATCCACGTCTTGGCTATTGTAAACAGCGCTGCAGTGAACATTGGGGTGCATGTATCCTTTTTTTTTGATCATTTTTAAAAAAATAAATTTATTTTATTTATTTTTGGGTCTTCACTGCTGTCCGCGGGCTTTCTCTAGTTGTGGCATGCAGGCCTCTCACTGAGGTAGCTTTGCTTGTTGTGGAGCATGGGCTCTAGGGAGCGTGGGCTTCAGTAGTTGCAGCACACAGGCTCAGTAGTTGTGGCTCGTGGGCTCTAGCGTGCAGGCTCAGTAGTGGTGGCACATGGGCCCAGTTGCTCTGCAGCATGTGGGATCTTCCCGGACCAGGGCTCGAACCCGTGTCCCCTGCACTGGCAGGCGGATTCTTAACCAATGCACCACCAGGGAAGCCCCTGGGGTGCATGTATCCTTTTGAACCATGTTTTTCTCCATATATATGCCCAAGAGTGGGATTGCTGGATCACATGGTAGCTCTATTTTTAGTTTCTTAAGGAACCTCCATACTGTTCAATGAGAATCTGTTTTAAAATGATTTTCTAAAATTATAAGAAGATCTTAGTATTACAGTTAATTCTCAGAGAATGTGGGTCAAAGGATGTGCTACTTTTTGTTGTTAGCATATTATACTGACAAATGGTTTGGTACAATTCTTCTCTGCAATTGATTTCTGAGTAATATCCCTAATATGATGCTATTTGAGACTTTGTGGTGTTAGAAATGCACATCTTGTAGAGTAGTATTTAGAACTTAAACACTAGAGATATAAAAGATGACATTGCCAAAGAGGCAGAATCAGCATGTAGAGGGGTTAAAAGCACAGATTTTGCATAACAGACTTAGATTGGAATTATGCCACCATCATTACTATGAGTATAACCTGTGGCAAGTTACAACGTAAAAACATTTGTTTTATTATTGGTAAAATGGATCCTCATGCTTAAGTGATATTCCTTAGTTTTTCAGTTTCAAATATATTCTACCGATTTTCTACTAGAGAAGTTGAGGTTTTATCTCTCTTGTACTCCCTTAACACCTGCTCCCATCAACCCCATCTAAGCTTCTGCTCCCATCTTCCTAATACAGTCATATTATACATTTTTAGTGAAATCAATATTCACTATTTACATTATTTTGATCATGTAAATATTGTTCACAGAACATCCTAAAGTGTATGATTATAGTTCCTAACAGTTTTCTTTTCCCTGAAGTTTATAATTGCTGTGTTTTTTCATATGTGCCTATCATTACTTATTCCCCAAACGTTCTGTCAGAATGGTAAGTGTCTTTTTTGCATAGCCACAGTCATCAGATAATCTATTAGCTTTGTCCCCCCACCATGGAAACAACGCTTTTGGAGCCTTTCATCCTACTGCTCCAGTCTGGGTTGGTTGGAAGAGCTGCCATCCAGGAACCACTCTCTTCCAAATTCCCTTCCCCTCTCTCCTTGTTTAACTCCTTGTTTTCTGGATCTTGTGGCTTCTTGGTTTGTTTCTTTTTTTTTTTTGGCTGGAATTTACACTACAATAGCTTTCTGGGAAACAATTCTTGAGAGATATATTATCTGAGGAGCACCTTATATTCTAAAAAGTCTTTTATTTTTTGTTTGATAATGGAGATGGGAAAGAATTCTAATTTGGAAAAAATTGCTTCCTCAGAATTTTGATGACATTTTCTATGCCCCCCTCTGCCCTTATTTTTGCTTGTTAGATGTCTGAGGATATTCTTATTCCTGAATCTTTGATGTATCCTCCTTTTTTTCTATTTAAACTTTTATGATCTTCTTTTTATTCCTGGTGTGCTAAATTTTATGATGAAGTGTCTTGGTATTTTGGGGTACTTCATGGGCCTTTTCAAACTGTAGATTTATTTTCTTCAGTTCTGAGAAAATTTCTTCTATTATATCTTTTATAGTTTCCCCTTCACTATTTTTTGTTGATATTCTCTTTTTCTGGAATTTCTATTATTCAGATAACAAACTCCTCAAAATATACTCTAATTTTCCTGTCTTTACTTTCTATCAGTATTAAAAAGGAAAAAAACTTAATGGGAAGTTTTTTGACTTAACCTTCCCAGCCTTCTTTTGAATTTTATTTTTAATTTTGGTTATGACGATTTTAATTTTTCAAGAACTCTTCCATTTTCTTTTTGAAAGTTCCCTTAGTTTAAGAGTTCTGTTGTATGAAGGTTATACATTCTCTTATTTTTTTGAAGTTGTTAATTATTACTTTAATAATTGTTGTTTTGGTTCCTGTTCCCTGTATTTTGTCTCCTCTGAACTCCTTAATTCTATTTTGTTTTTCCGCTTCTGTTTTTTACTTTAGAAGTATGCTACTTACTTATCTGTTGTCTCTAAGCCGGACACTTCCTCTTGCATACTTGGTTCTGTACTGTAGCATCTGGGAGTCTACAAACTACATTTCCCAGGCTCCTTTGCCAACTGGCTTCCTCTTAGGTTCTGTCATTGAGATGCATTTGTGAGAGTTCAGAAGTGAGAGGAAAAGATACATTTTCTGTTTTTGGCTTGCACAGTAGCAGATGGTTGCTGGAAGCTTCTGGTGATTGCTTTGAGGGTTGTGGGATTGTTCAAACTACAAACTCCAGTGGTCCCTTAAGCAGCAGTAGCACCTCTTTGGCATTTCTGCTTCTATGTCTGGGGAGTCCTAGGCTGCCTCCTTATAAGAGAATGAGGGAAAGTGAAATGGTCATTGATTTGCTATTTATGAAGGTTAAATCCAAACACATCTCATTTTCAAGGAAATCAACTCCAGAGACAGTAAATGGGAAATCAATTCACCTCACCAATTTTGTACTCTCTTGACAGAATTGATGTAAACCTTGCTGTATCCTTCTTGAACAAGGGGGATAAATTGTATTAATATGCTGTATATTTTACGTGAACTACTGGAGAGAGAAGCTAAAGGAACGTGTTGAATTTGAAATAGATTGGTAGCATCTATAGAAAACTTGTTTATGACACAGCATTCTGCTTGGCCAGGACCTATGGTTCATCAGGAAAATGTTACATCTGAGTTGGAAGTAGGATTTGAGGCCATTTATTTCTCTGTATATGAAAACACGTTCAGCTTTCTTTTCTATTCATACTAGATTATACTTTTCAAAGGCCATGGAGTCTTGCTTCAGTTACATTTGTCACCAGGTTCATTTCCGCCTCTGTGTGCAGTTACCTAGGTAACGTGTGTGTGTGTGTGTGTGTATGTATGTATGTAACATGATTAGTGCTGAGCACTGTTGCCATATGGTTCACCAAAGTTTTTCCATGTTAATTACGTTTATGAGTCAATAAAGAGACAAAGATAAAGGCAGAAGAATTAGAGCCAGGCAGTTTTTTGGTGTGTGTGTAAGCACAACACAGTTTTCCCCCTACTTGGTTAAGTAAGGAAAGCTGGAAAACTCTTAAAGAGGCTCTGGCCCACAGACATTGAGTCAGAAGGGATTCCCGATCCAAGCCATTAGGACAATGTAAGTTAGGCAAGAACTGCATTTTTTCTTGACTGTATGTCTCAAAAAGCATATTATTTAATAAACTGTCAGTCGAGTTCTCTGGAGTGGGAATTGCGTTCAACTGAATTGGGCAATCAGTATAAACTTCTGTGTGTGTGTTCATGGGAATCTGCATATTTGTTTCTGTATTTGTGCAGAATCTGTGTATAGCAAATCTAATGTGGCTTAACTCTCCCCATTTTGGCACAGAGAAAAAAATATTAACTTGGAATCAGAAGAATTAGGATCTAGCTCGAGGTCAAAGATACTTCTTGCACATGAAAAACCTCCTAGGAGACATAACAACAAGAATGTTCATCAATTGTGTTGTTTATAACAATAAAATCCAAAAAAAAAAATTCACTAAATTTCTAACAATTGGGAATTGTTTAAATGAGTTACGGTAAATTTACATAACGTAATTTTTTCAGCCATTCCAAATACTGCTATAGACTAATGTTTATTGGCATGAACTGATATTTTCATATATAGATTTGCTTCATTAGATGTTCATTTAATTCTTTTTTTTGCCTATTTAACAGTTTTAATATTTTTTAACATATTTATTTAACAGTGTTAACATATTTAACATTTTTCAGACAGCTCTTTAAAAAAAGTATTTGTTTTTCACCCAAGCAGTACTAAATAAATATGCTATAAGAAACATTATGGTTTTAGGCTAATGAACACTCACCAATTTTCTCAACACAATAGTTTCTAATCAAATAATACAATATGAAACAGTGAATTGGGCACCATATTTGGGGATTCCAAAATGATTGCTTTTTACATGTTCACTAATCAAGTGCAGTAAAGATATAGCATCTCTGTGTGCTCTTTCCATATGTTACTAAGGACTGGCAGATTTAGCCTTTATTTTGCCTGAAAAATGGTTTCCAGTGTTATAACTTATATCTAGGTCCCATTTCAGTGCAAAATAATGACCATGAATACCCCAAAGTTTGAAAATCTGGAAAAGAAAATGGTACATGGAGAATTCATCTTCTGAAAGAGTGACTCCCTCAAGCAGTGCCCAGTCAATACCTACTATCAAGACTCTTCCTCATTTTGTGAGAATAACAAATCTTTATTATATTTCAGCCAATGTACAAACCATATTCATATCATTTCATATATTGTTGTCTATTGCTTATATAACTTGTTTTCATTTTTCAGTTAGCAGTGTGAAAATTGTCTGGGTATTATAGGTTGGGATGAAATGTATCATAATTTTCCCCATTAAAATTAATGAAAATATAAAAATTACTGTTTGCTCACTTTGCAGGGATTTCCAGAATTAAATAATGTTGTGCAAGAGAGAGATGAATGATTAAATTAAATAAAGCAGGTTGCAAGCTACAGGTAGCAAAAGTTAGGAATAGTAGAAATATATACATGTACATATAAATAGATAATGAACTGAAAAGATATATACCAGAATTGTCCCCAGTGATTATGATGTTGATTGATGGGTGCTTTAGGTTTTCATATTATATCCAACTGCCTTTTCCCTATTCTTTTCTTCTTTCTTCTTTTATTTGTTTAGGTGGCAAGATAATATTTTGAGAAATAAACTAATATTCCTCCCTACCCTGCCCCTCCCCCCCATAGAATTTGTACCTCTGTGTCAGCTTGATGTGTTATGAAATTCACCTTCATGCCATGGGGATGGGCTGACACAGAGCTGATTTTAACTTGTATTTTTGAAATCAAGACCTTGCAAAGACAAAAGTGTCCTGGATAACGTCTGCCTGGAGTTGGGCAGAAGAGAATCAGAGGGAAAGTGTGAAGGTAGTGGGTCTGAGATGGACCACGTTCTAGAATTTAGAGGGAGGAGGAGAGTGACAGAATCCTCATTTCATCTAAGGATTTAAGAGCAGGAAAGGACTTCTTTCAGAGGAATTAAAATGTACAGGTAAACAGAGTCACCTCAAAATGACAGTAGCTGTGATCTTGATAGCTGCTGACTTAGGGGTCTTCACATGTGGATGAGGGACAGAAGGAGAGAAAAGATGAGGGAGAGGGATGGGGTGAGTTTCTTCCTAGACTCAGAGATTTCTATCTCAGCCATAGTTGAATAAGGTTCTGGGTCAATAAGATCATTTGATGATGTACAGAATATTATTATCTCCAAATAACAATAATGACAACCACCATTGCAATACACAGAGATAAATTTCCCGGAATTTGCCTGTCTTCAGAACACATTTATAGTTGCTCTCAAGCCACTTCAGAAATAAACAAAAGTAACAGTTTTGAAAGTTCAGAGATTCATGAGGCTTCGTTTCTATTAAACAAAACATGAACAAAATATGCCAGTCTAGTTCCACATGAGGTTGAAATGTGACTTCATTTCTAACCTGCCAAGTCGCCTAATTTAAAAAATAGCATGGCACGGGGCTTCCCTGGTGGCGCAGTGGTTGAGAGTCCGCCTGCCGATGCAGGGGACACGGGTTTGTGCCCCAGTCCGGGAAGATCCCACATGCCGCGGAGTGACTAGGCCCGTGAGCCATGGCCGCTGAGCCTGTGCGTCCTGCAACGGGAGAGGCCACAACAGTGAGAGGCCCGCATACCACAAAAAAAAAAAAAATAGCATGGCATGAATAAAGTATCTCTTTACACCTCTAGTAATGAATTCTGTCCTACTATTGACATCTATTAAAAAAGTTACAACTCAAGGGTAAAAAAATTTGCAAATATGCATTGCTCTTATTTCTCACGTTGTTTTCCCTCCATTTCTCTTAGAGTTTGTTATGCATATTCAGCCCTTAACTCTGCACCCCAGGGGCAGCCCCTCCACTCCTCTGAAGGTTCTCTTTTTGAAGTCATCAGCATCCTCCTTGCTGCTTAACCCTTGGATCCCTTCTCTGCCCTTGCCTAACTTAATCTCCCATCAACATCTGGACACTATTGCTCATGCCCTCCTTCTTGATATCTCCCTCCCCCTTTGCTTTGTCCACTGTGGTTTCTTGGATTTGTCCTTTCTCTTTTAATCTTTCTTAAGAGCTCTTCTTTTTCCTTTTCCCACTCCTTAAATAGTGGTGATCTTTTGACTTATGTCCTAAATTTTTGTTTTCTTTTTATTCATTCTCATATTCTTCCTGAGAAATCTCATTTCTTTTCAAGGCTTTGATTATTACCTTTATGCTGATTATTCTCAAATCTGTATCTCTGATAGAGCTTTTTTCTCCTGAGCTCCAGATTGATGTATCTGCTCACTGGACATCTCCACAAGCATATCCTGTAATCTCTCAAACTCTGTCTGCACAGACCTGAACTCATTATCCTTCTCCATAAGCCTGTTTGTCCTGTGCCTCTCTAGCAGTGGCTGGTACCCCAAGCCATCCAGTGACCAAGCTAGAGCCCTGGATGTTCCATTGGACTCCTTCCCTTCCCTGAATTCCCATCTGTATTAGTCTGCTTAGGCTGCTGTAACAAAATACCACAGTATTCTGTTAGGTTCTGGGGGACTTAAACAACAGAAATTTATTTTCTCAAAATTTTTTAGGCTGGGAAGTCCAAGATCAAGGTGCTGGCAAATTTGGCTCCTGGTGAGAGCTGTCTTCCTGGCTTGCACATGGCTGCCTTCTCACTGTGTGTTCACATAGGGGAGAGAAAGAGAGAGACAGACACAGAGAGACAGAGACAGAGGGAGGCAGAGAAAGCTCCCTCTGGTGTCTCTTCTTATAAAGACTCATTTCATCAGATCAGGTCATCCTTATGACCTCTCTTAACCTTAATTACTTCCTTAGAGGTTCTATCTCCAAATCTAGGCACACCGAGAATTAGGGCTTCAACATAGGAATTTTGGGGGGGACACAAACATTTGGTCAGTAACACCATCCATCAATCATCAAGGTTTTCCCATTCTTCCTAATAAATAGTGTTTAAAACACCTACTTCTCAACTCCTGTGGTAATTAATTTAGTTCTGGACACCATTTCCTTTCACTCTATTGACCACAGCAAGCATCGTTACTTGTCTCCCTGCTTCTAGTCTACCTGTGTCCCATCTAGTCCCTATGCTTCAGCTAGGGTGTCCTTTCTCAAATGCGAACCTGATCATGTCACTCCTCTTTTAAGTCTTGTCTGTGTCCCTCCATTACTGTCATGATGAAGCTCAGATCCCTTAATTGGCTCTCAAGGCCCTTTGTGAGCTGGGCCTTGCTTGCCACCCTAGTCTGCTCTCACTACTCCCCACCTTGTGCTCAGTGCTCCAGCCTTAAAAACAACACAGTTCCCCAAAGAACCATGCTCCTTCCTCCTTCCCTTTTCTCTCTCTCTCCCCGCCTCCCAGGCCTTTACACTGCTGTCCTTTCTGCAGGAGCAGCAGTTGTGCTCTCCTTCGCCTCCCTCCCTCCCCTCCTTTCTTCTTCCCTCTCTCTTCCCCAGCAGTTCCAGAGTCCAGCTAATGTTTGTTCATCTCTCAGGTTTCAGTGTTGACAGCAGTTTCTCTGGAAAGCTTTTCCTACCCTCTAAGTCTGGCTTGAGGTCCTTCCTCCTTAGATGCTTACCTGTCACTCATTACTGTGTCCCCAGAGTCTAGCACAGTGTTTGGCACATAGCAAGACTTCAATAATTACATGTTTTAAAATGAATGAATACATCTTACCTAACCTTTAGGTAAGTTAATCAGTCAATAAAGCTCTTGTGTTCTGGTTACGGTCTCTTCCACCTCTGAAGGAAAAAGCAAACTAGATGCACATTATATCAACATGTGCCTTAGAGGAGTTGGCTGGAGATACCATAGCACAGAGGTCAGTGGGGTAGGAGCTAAGGGTCATGGATACACCCAGGTGGGGTCAGCCAGTGTGTCGGAGGGAGGTTTGTCTTTGTATACCCTCATTTCCTGCACAGGCCCCTCCCTGACAGTTCCCTGTCTCCATGGAAACGAATGCCTATAAACGTGAGTGATGTTTGAAACAGCAACTGCTATGCTTATATACATAAATAGGTGAATAAGAAATTAAGAAATGTATTTTTTAAAACATCTTTATTGGAGTATAATTGCTTTACAATGGTGTGTTAGTTTCTGCTTTATAACAAAGTGAATCAGTTATACATATACATATATCCCCATATCTCTTCCCTCTTTCGTCTCCCTCCCTCCCACCCTCCCTATCCCACCCCTCTGGGTGGTCACTAAGCACCAAGCTGATCTCCTTGTGCTATGCGGCTACTTCCCACTAGCTATCTATTTTACGTTTGGTAGTGTATGTATGTCCATGCCACTCTCTTACTTTATCCCAACTTACCCTTCCCCTCCCCATGTCCTCAAGTCCATTCCCTAGTAGTTGTGCGTCTTTATTCCCTTCTTGCCGCTAGGTTCTTCATAACCATTTTTTTTTTTTTTAGATTCCATACATATGTGTTAGCATACAGTATTTGTTTTTCTCTTTCTGACTTACTTCACTCTGTATGACAGACTCTAGGTCCATCCACCTCACTACAAATAACTCAGTTTCATTTCTTTCTATGGTTGAGTAATATTCCATTGTATATATGTGCCACATCTTCTTTATCCATTCATCTGTCGAAGGACGCTTAGGTTGCTTCCAAGTCCTGGCTATTGTAAATAGAGCTGCAGTGAACATTGTGGTACATGACTCTTTTTGAACTATGGTTTTCTCAAGGTGTATGCCCAGTAGTGGGATTGCTGGGTCGTATGGTAGTTCTATTTTTAGTTTTTTAAGGAACCTCCATACTGTTCTCCATAGTGGCTGTATCAATTTACATTCCCACCAACAGTGCAAGAGGGTTCCCTTTTCTCCACACCCTCTCCAGCATTTATTGTTTGTAGATTTTTTGATGATGGCCATTCTGAGTGGTGAGATGAGTGATGATATCTCATTGTAGTTTTGATTTGCATTTCTCTAATGATTAATGATGTTGAGCATTCTTTCATGTGTTTGTTGGCAGTCTGTATATCTTCTTCAGAGAAATGTCTATTTAGGTCTTCTGCTCGTTTTTGGATGGGGTTGTTTGTTTTTTTGATATAGAGCTGCATGAGCTGCTTGTAAATTTTGGAGCTTAATCCTTTGTCAGTTGCTTCATTTGCAAATATTTTCTCCCATTCTGAGGGTTGCCTTTTTGTCTTGTTTATGGTTTCCTTTGCTGTGCAAAAGCTTTTAAGTTTCATTAGGTCCCAGTTGTTTGTTTTTGTTTTTATTTCCATTTCTCTAGGAGGTGGGTCAAAAAGGAGCTTGCTGTCATTTATGTCAGAGTGTCCTGCCTATGTTTTCCTCTAAGAGTTTTATATTGTCTGGCCTTACATTTAGGTCTTTAATCCATTTTGAGTTTATTTTTGTGTATGGTGTTAGGGAGTGTTCTAATTTCATTCTTTTACATGTAGCTGTCCAGTTTTCCCAGCACCACTTATTGAAGAGGCTGTCTTTTCTCCATTGTATATTCTTGCCTCCTTTATCAAAGATAAGGTGACCATATGTGTGTGGGTTTATCTCTGCGCTTTCTATCCTGTTCCATTGGTCTATGTTTCTCTTTTTGTGCCAGTACCATACTGTCTTGATTACTGTGGTTTTGTAGTATCGTCTGAAGTCAGGGAGCCTGATTCCTCCAGCTCCATTTTTCTCTCTCAAGATTGCTTTGGCTATTGGGGGTCTTTTGTGTTTCCATACAAATTGTGAAATTTTTTGTTCTAGTTCTGTGAAAAATGGCATTGGTAGTTTGACAGGGATTGCATTGAATCTGTAGATTGCTTTGGGTAGTATAGTCATTTTCACAATGTTGATTCTTCCAATCCAAGAATATGGTGTATCTCTCCATCTATATGTATCATCTTTAATTTCTTTCATCAGTGTCTTATAGTTTTCTGCATATAGGTCTTTTGTCTCCTTAGGTAGGTTTATTCCTAGGTATTTTATTCTTTTTGTTGCAGTGGTAAATGGGAGTGTTTGCTTAATTTCACTTTCAGAGATTTTTCATCATTAGTGTATAAGAATGCAAGAGATTTCTGTGCCTTAATTTCATATCCTGTTACTTTACCAAATTCATTGATTAGCTCTAGTAGTTTTCTGGTAGCATCTTTAGGATTCTCTATGTATAGTATCATGTCATCTGCAAACAGTGACAGCTTTACTTCTTCTTTTCCGATTTGGATTCCTTGTATTTCTTTTTCTTCTCTGATTGCTGTGGGTAAAACTTCCAAAACTATGTTGAATAAGAGTGGTGAGAGTGCGCAACCTTGTGTTGTTCCTGATCTTAGTGGAAGTGGTTTCAGTTTTTCACCATTGAGGATGATGTTGGCTGTGGGTTTGTCATATATGGCCTTTATTATGTTGAGGTAAGTTCCCTCTATGCCTACTTTCTGGAGGGTTTTTATCATAAATGGGCATTGAGTTTTGTCGAAAGCTTTCTCTGCATCTGTTGAGGTAATTGTATGGTTTTTCTCCTTCAATTTGTTAATATGGTATATCACATTAATTGATTTGCATATATCGAAGAATCCTTGCATTCCTGGATAAACCCTACTTGATCATGGTGTATAATCCTTTTAATGTGCAGTTGGATTCTGTTTGCTAGTATTTTGTTGAGGATTTTTGCATCTATGTTCATCAGTGATATTGGCCTGTAGTTTTCTTTCTTTGTGACATCTTTGTCTTATTTTGGTATCAGGGTGATGGTGGCCTCATAGAATGAGTTTGGGAATATTCCTCCCTCTGCTATACTTTGGAAGAGTTTGAGAAGGATAGATGTTAGCTCTTCTCTAAATGTTTGATAGAATTCACCTGTGATGCCATCTGGTCCTGGGCTTTTGTTTGTTGCAAGATTTTTAATCACAGTTTCAATCTCAGTGCTTGTTATTGGTCTGTTTATATTTTCTGTTGCTTCCTGGTTCAGTCTCAGAAGGTTGTGCATTTCTAAGAATTTGTCCCTTTCTTCCAGGTTGTCCATTTTATTGGCATAGAGTTGCTTGTAGTAATCTCTCATGATCCTTTGTATTTCTGCAGTGTCAGTTGATACTTCTCCTTTTTCATTTCTAATTCTGTTGATTTGAGTCTTCTCTCTTTTTTTCTTGTTGAGTCTGGCTAATGGTTTATCAATTTTGTTTATCTTCTCAAAGAACCAGCTTTTAGTTTTATTGATCTTTGCTCTCATTTCCTTCATTTCTTTTTCATTTTTTTCTGATCTGATCTTTATGATTTCTTTCCTTCTGCTAACTTTGGTTTTTTTTTTTTCTTCTTTCTCTAATTGTTTTAGGTGTAAGGTTAGGTTGTTTATTTGAGATGTTTCTTATTTCTTAAGGTAGGATTGTATTGCCATAAACTTCCCTCTTAGAACTGCTTTTGCTGCATCCCATAGGTTTTAGATCGTCGTGTTTTCATTGTCATTTGTTCTAGGTGTTTTTTGACTTCCTCTTTGACTTCTTCAGTGATCTCTTGGTTATTAAGTAGTGTATTGTTTAGCCTCCATGTGTTTGTATTTTTTATAGATTTTTTTCCTGTAATTGATATCTAGTCTCATAGCGTTGTGGTCAGAAAAGATACTTGATACGATTTCAATTTTCTTAAATTTACCAAGGCTTGATTTGTGACCAAGATATGATGAGAAATGTATTTCTTATTCTCTAACTGAACTTTATGTCATAAAACAAGTGCTGTAAATTCTAGTGTTAATCGTTCATCCAGTTCTAATAATTTCTAAATTGTCTGTTGATTTTAGAAAAAAAAAATGTTTTTGTGGTTATCCCTGACTAAATCATGTTGCATTTAGAGCCATGATTCTATACCGGGAATTCCATCAAGGTCTTTCCAAGGACTTTCTCATTGCCTTTGTTGCAGCCAAAAGTGCCTGGGATGGGTGTGTATCCAGATGTTAGCACCTCTCACATGAAGGGTCCTGGAGACCCCAAGTCCCAGCTCCACCCACATTGCCACCACCAAGGTGACTGCTGCCTACTTGCTGTTTTCCAGCCCAGGTTCCGTGGAGCAGTGTGGGGAAGGGAAGGTGCTGCTGCCTTCCCCATTGCCTCGGTCTGCTTAGCAGCCACCGGGATCACCCTCACCCAACCTACCAGTGCTTCCAGACCCTTTCACCCGCCTTTGTGGTCCCAGCAGGTAGACAATTCTAGAAGCAGCAATAGCTGGGATGGATGGCCCAAGGAATTACTAGCAAGCTGAATTGCTGGCTTTCAGTGGGGGAGGCTGGTTTGAGCTTTCAGTGGGGGAGGAAAGTTGTGCTCAAAAATCCTCTTTCTTTCTAGTAGGAAATACTTAAATACAGATACCTCAGGCTGGCCCAGAGAGCCCTCAGTAATATGCTCCAGTCTGCTACCCTGCAAACTGGAGCACTCCTTCTGACACACACCCACACACCCACAGGCTCCTGCCTCTCTCACGGCGCTTGGACCATTGCCTCTTTCTAAATTGCTCTCCCTCTCCCTCTCTTCCTTAATTTTGCCTGTTAATATTTTATCCCTCCTTCAAGGCATATTTGACATGCTGCCACCTCCTATGAAGGGATTCTTGATCCCTCCAACCCGCTTATACCCATTCTCTCATTTGAACTTACACTTACTCCTTCTCTTATGACCTTGACCTTACTGAGCTATGTATTTTTAAGTTATCATTTGCATACTTAAAAAATCCTCTCCATTTTCCTAGACTGAGGATCCCAGAGAGAAATGTGTTCTACTTTTTCTTTTTATCCCTTGAAGATCTTACTGTAGTGCCCTTCAACAGATATATAACACTTTTTTTGGTGGGAGTTGGAATTATGTTTATGTGATATATAAAAGTGTCATTGAGGAAAAGTTCTAGAACCAGTGTGAAAACTGCAGGAAGAAATGTTTCTGGTTTCTGTATTTCTCTAGGTCTTAGGTTCCTCCTCTGCTGTAATGTGTGTGATAAAGGTACATGTATCATAGGGGGTTGCGTGGATTAAGTGAGATCATGTGTTACTTAGCACAGTGTCTGCTGTGCAGTAAGCAATCAGCAAATGGCAGTTGTTCTTGTTACTTGTACCTTTGCTCTATGGTAATATCTTCCGAAGATGGAAAAGTCCGCTACACAGTTCTTCCTTCTTTCCTTGGTGGTATTTGTTTATCCTTTCATTCAACTTATATTTATGGAGGTTTATGATGTGCTAGGTCTGTGCTAGGGGCTGGAAATCCCATGCTTAGAACAAATACCAGCTGTGGTTCCCACTTTCATAGAGTTCTGAGCCTAGAGTAGGAGATGGGTGTTTATCCAGCAATTATGCAAGGAGAGGCACCTGGCCCTGTGGGAGCCTGGCTTAGGGAACCTTGACCTAGCGAGGGAAGGTGTCCCTGAAGTGTTCACAGCAGGCCAACCACCTTGAGGAGGCACTTTTAATCAGGTCTGGGACTGGGGTGAGGCAAGTGAGGTAGTCATCTTCTGTGAAAAATTTAGGAGGACACAAAAAAGACTCAATACTCAAGATAAACAATATTTTAATACATATTTTAAAAATGGAAATTAATGCAGAATAATCCATGAGGAACAAAATATCACAATTTTGAATAAAGACGGGATCAATAACAATGGCATGCCAAACCATAGTGGAGTCTTATGCAAAAAGGAAAATCAAATACTGATCTTTAGTCTCATGTTAGCCTTGGGTTTGACTGCATAAGGGTAACTTTATTTTATTTTATTTTTTTATTGTTTTACATCTTTATCGGAGTATAATTGCTTTACAATGGTGTGTTAGTTTCTGCTTTATAACAAAGTGAATCAGTTATACATATACATATGTTCCCATATCTCTTCCCTCTTGCGTCTCTCTCCCTCCCACCATCCCTATCCCACCCCTCCAGGCGGTCACAAAGCACCTAAGGGTAACCTTAAAAGTCCCTTCCTAGCCAGAGTCTGGAAAATTATGTACATTTATGTGGAAGCTTCTCATTGTATCCAGCAGAGGGCAGTGATACCTAAGAAAACGGAGGCTTTTCTTTTCATCTCATCATCATCGTCGTCATCATTATCAAATTCTTGGAATTACTTTATTGGTTAAAAGTTTTTACAGTAGAAAGAGGATGTGCTATGGAAACTTTGTATAACTCTAGTGTTGGAGGACCAGCAAACTCTTATAAAGTACCTTATTATAACAAGCTTTCTCTTTGGTAGATATATGTTTACAGGTTTAATTTTTGCAGGTTTAATTGCAGCAGTTAATATTTGGCTGGTTTTTCTCTTTATTCCTGATTTTTCTTCTTTCAATATTAGAATTAGAGATTTGGAAGGGAAGTTGGACATATCATGTAGAAGGAGATCATTTGCCAGATGAGAAAACTAATGCAAGCCAGGCTGTTTATTTACCTGTCAGTTCATTTGTTCATTCATTTATTGCCTCATTTATTGACAAGTATTTAGTGTCTACCATGTAACAAGACTGTGGTAGCACTGTGGACATAACATAACATAATATGGACTAACATAAATCACAGTTCTCATATTTGATGAACAACCACTCAGGAGTAGGAAACACTGGCAGAAACAGATACTTATGATACTTAGGGTAAGTGTACAAGGTGTGTGCCAAGTGCTTGGGGAACTCGGTTGAGGAGCAACTAACAAGTATTCATTTGTCCAATTTACTCTTATGAATACTTTTAGGATCTGATATATGAGGCCTAAAGTGCTTTGTTTTTATTTAACTATGACTTTGGCACAAAGTATATCTCTTATTAAACGATAAATTTCCCAGGTTCTAGTTCACTGGGGGCATCCATCAAATATGTTTATTGATAACCATCTGAGAATCAAGACGGAAAGGCTGGCTGCTAGAGAAATCGTCTAGGCATGGAGTTTGTAAATGGTGCCATAGGAAACTTGAGGGCAGTGTTTCTTACGGTGTGGTCTTTATCACCTGCATCAGGCAGTTTGGAGTACTTGGTGAGTGTTCTGATTTCCTTTCTTGAGATCCAGAGAATCAGATGCTGGAGGAGTGTAGCGGGGGAGTTACACAAGTGCTCCAGATGATTCTTATGCATCCTGAAAAGCCCCAGGGACTGTTCCCCTTGCCTCTCCCAGCTAATAATACACTTCAGCCAGAGCACTTCTTCTAAGTTGTAAATTCCACAAGGTCTGGGTTTTATGTCTATTGTGTTCACTGCTGTACTTTGAACAATGCCTGGTTCACAATAAATATTTGTTGATTGAATAAATGAACATATATAAATTGGCTTTCTACCTAAGAGTTCAGTTTGAATAACTTTCTACTGGTAATAAACCCCCCAAAATTCCCATTCCAAGAGTTTGCATTATCCTCTTTCTTTAAAGAAAACAAATAGAACTGAAGGTCCTCAGGTAATTACCTTGGGTATAGAACCTAATTAATTACATTTTCAAGGCCATGTTTTCTTTTCATTTTAATAATAATCTGTAATGCATAAGTATCACTCCAGGATTTATTCCAGTAGAGATTGTAATTTGCCAAACGTCAAATCACTGGCGAGCTTGATCTCCGGTCCAGCTGTCCTGACTTGTGGGCCAAAGCTCTTAATGCTGGCTTGTCTGACACTCTTGATTCGAGGTGAAGCTCATATGTGATTGTGACATTGTATGTGTTACATGGTCAGTGATAGAGCTGGAGCTAGGCTTTTCTACTTGGGCCCTTATGTTCAATTCTATGTTCCTTTCTAATTTTTATCCTGCTTTCATGACTCATGTGCTCAATTCTACAATTGAAAGGTAGTCATTCATTCATTCTCTTATCTGTTCATCCATGAATAAGTATTGATTGAGCACCTCTGTCTAGGAATGGCTTTATCATGAATTCAGCTTTACAGATACAGTTGGGTAGTCTTCATATATTTATGAGAAGAATCTACTTGCTATTTTATAATGTGACTTCCAGGTTTGTGTGTGTTTGTGTGGGTGCATTACCAAAAGTGAAATTCTTGGATAGCAAAGGGGATGGTCCGTTATTCCTGGGTCTCTCTTCTCAGTGTAATAGAGATCAACTATTTTTTAAAATGACTTGTAGAGATAAGCTTTCTTTGTACTGATTGGGTGTTTAAAGCAGGGAGGTGGTAGTAAGAAGGGAAGGGAGCAATGCAGAGTGAATATAGCTGCTTGGAGATGGTCTTTGTTTAGGTTCTCCCCAAAGCACATGCTATGACCAGGATTTGGGTGCAAGTAGCATCTGTGGGAGGTCCTGTGAGGGAGTGGGGAAATGAGACAGGGAAGGGAGGAAAGATAAGTCCTGCCCTTCAAAATGGGATGCAATGAGCTTCCGAATGTCACCCTGAGTGATGAGGAATTTTGGGTTTTCCAGCAGCTCCCACCCTTACTAGTTAAGGGTTGCTCCTGGAGCATTTACTTCCTGGTACTTCCAGTCTGTACCTTACCTCCTTGTGTGGTCAGAGGATGCCCTCAAGTAAGGAGATGCTGCGGGAAGCCATAGTGGTAAATGGAACTGTCTGCAAGTGACCTCTGGGTAGGTGAAGGGGGTATGGGCAGGATTTTGAAACCATGTGTGTATGCATTTGCTTGATTTCTTCTGGCTAGGAATTAAAGCAGTAACTACTTTTTGACAAAGAAGGCAAAGTTTTGTTGGTTTTATGTATTTTATTTAAATTATAAAATAGGTTGACATTCTAATAAGTTTTCTGAAAGTTGTAAAACATTTTGCTTAAACATTTTCTAAAGGTAACTAAAAGTATAAACTCAGACAACTTAAAACTCTTAAAACCAAGTACTAGTGTTGATAGCAGGGTTCTCATTTCAGAAGCATCTTATGCATGACAGGGGTGTACAGTTATATAAATCTGTGTTTTTGTTGTTCTTTTTGGGATCCTGTATGTAGGCTACATTTTTTTTTTTTTACAGTGGTTTAGCTCACAGTACATTCTGTCCATGAAACACTGTTCAAATTACTGTTGAAGGTGTGTCTGGCCTTATCTGTTTAGTGCTACCCAGAGTATATAAAATCAGAATGAATTTAGTATTTCCTAGTAAGTTCTTAGGTGCCTTATTCTTATCTCTGATTATTTAGGTTCTTAAGTCCCTGAAAACAACTCTTAAGAATAACTCTAGATGCAGGATAGCAACATGAATGTATTCTTATTTGCATAGTCTGAAATTTCTCTATTATATATAACTGCACTGTTTTACTACATGTCAATATTCAGTTGGAGTCCTTTGAATATCTAAAAAGCCTAAGCCAGATAAGAAGCATTAAATATGGTCTTATTTTCTACATTAAAAAACTAATTTTCAGAGCAGCAGTTAGTATGAAGCAAATAATCAGATTATTTCCTTTATCTCTAAGTGTTTCCCAGATGGAACAGGCTGTATCATAGTATACTATGCAGCTTGAGTTGGATGTACATCAAAACCATTAGCTTAGTTTAAAAGCTCCACTGGGAAGATGAGAACTAGAGTCAAGATGAAATTTACTCTTTGAAGAAGAATTCCAAGAAAGTGAAGCCAAATACGTAGGAAAAAATATCTTTTGAAAAAATATCAACTATATTTAATGTTCTTTGATTTCTGTTAGACAGTCTGAAGCAGACAATTAGTGATGGAATAAATTATTAAGTAGGAGATAAAGTTGGGAAGAGACTGTTTATTCTCAGCTGTTGTTCTTTGACTTACGCCATTTTGCTTATTATTAGAAGAACAATAATTGCTGCCTGTATTGATTAGAACTCTGTGGCATATAAGTGACAGAAGCCCAGCCTTCAGCATAGCCAAGCTATAGGAAGGGTGAAGCTGGACAGAAGGATAATTAGAACCAAGGACTTGAACAATGTCAAGACTCTTAGTCCCTCCCTTCCGACTTTTCTCTGGGTTCAGCTTCATTCATCTTTCTTAGCGCAGACTTTCCCCATATGTCATGAGATATGACCATTGATAGTTCCCAAGATTTACATCTTTAATTTCATTCACTGGAGAGAGTTTAACTTAATGTACATAGACTCAAATGCTTATGAAATACTCACATACACACAACCCTCCTCAAATTGGGTGAGGGCATTCATTGATTGAGTGTGGGACCCCTCAGCCTTGGCCAGAGTGAGGTTCCATCACTGAGTACCTGCAACATTCAGGCAGGCTCTCACTGGAGCTTCACATTCATGATCTATAATCAAGGGACTCTTGCAAGGTAAGTCTTCTTATTCCTTTTTTCCGTAACAGGCTTAGAGAGGTTAAATCATCCAAAGTCACACTGCTAATAAATGATGGACCCTGGATTTGAACCCAAGTCCATCTGTGTTCTTTCTTCTGTACCATGCTGTGTCACTAAAAAACTTGTTTTTTGGACTGAATGACATTTATAATGCAGTTTGGTCACCAACATGCCTTTTTGCCTGTTAGATACGTTCAGATTTCATCATATTCATTCTATTGCCGAGCAATGGAAAGGAATTAATCTAAATGTTTTTCAAATTCTACAAGTGGTAAAATGCTCAAGTGTTACTCAGATGAGTTTTGCTTACAGATATTAACTAGTCACACCAGCCTCTGTAACCAGTGATACAATGAAGTTGTGTTTTTTATGTGAGAGTCTCAGGTACTCAATTATTTTCCCCTTCAGAAGTTCACTGAACCTGGCAAGGTTGAACTTTGCCTGAGCCCTGAGAACACCGCAGTTAAGAGAACCCCTCACTCTTTTATCTTTTGGGAACAGCTTGCCCCAAAGAACCACCTTTCTCCATATGACTGAGATACGACTTGCCATCTACGCTTCACTCTTTCTCATGACTCTTGTAAGATTCTCAGATGACTCCTTTGTTCACCTGTGACAAGGCAGAGCACTGACCTTTCCCCCTTGGCTTGAACCTGCTGACAGTGCCGGACACAGACTGTCCAACTTTACATGCTGTGTCTCATGAATGATTAGCTCAACTCTTTGTCCCCTAAAAACTAGCCAGACACAGAGATAAGCATTTCCTGGTCCACATAAAAGACAAAGTGTGTGTGTGTGTGTGTGTGTGTGTGTGTGTGTGTGTGTGTGTGTGTGTATCTCTGTCTCTGTATGGATCTGTATGAGTCATTGTCTTAAAAGGAACATTGGAAGTTATCCAAATGTAAGTGGCACACCTCAAATTTTATATGTGCTAACCACATATTGGTGCTAACCACAATAGATTCAGAGGCACACTGAGTCTCCTTAGAGACATTTGCATGCTGAGGACCCAGAGAGTTTTATGTCTAGATCCATCTAGATTTTCTTTCATTCTTGCTCCTACCACCCATATGGTTGGAACCTATTTATAACAAGAGCATCGTGTCTTTATTAAGTATAAATGCAAAGAAATAGCAATCTGACAAAAAATTGCAATTGATTACTATCAAATCTTAGAGTTTCTTAAAAACATCAAAAAGAATCCTTTTTTATAACCTATAGTCATGCTTCTTAAAACCCCTTTCCCCCCATCTATCTTTTTATCACCAAAAACCTTTCAGCTGACTTCAGCTATCCTCTCTCCTACACCCCCAAATACCCAAGGACACAATGGAGACAAGTAGTAAATTAACGTGTAAGTATATATAGTGTTCCGTCCTCTCCCATCCTCTAAGAAAAGTTCTGTCTCTGCCTGCTCAGTTTCTTGACCCTGTGATGCTGAATCAAGATGAGTAAGAGCTGGAAAAACTAGGCTAGGGCTGAGGCTTACTCATGGGAGAAAAAGAACAATGAAAAGTGGATGCATAGAGGGGCATATTTGGGAGGAGTCGGAGGACAAGAGAAAAATCACAACCTCTGTGTGACAGTTCTCTCAACACAGAACTTTGTCTACAGTAAATTCCGAGAAACTATCTGAAACAGATGAATGGCGTCCAATCAATTTTTTAAAAAAATCAGTGGAATCATTTAAAAAATCTTAAGTGAAGCTTTATTAAAGAAAATATAACCGAAGTTTGGATAAAGAGCCTGGATATCTGCACACTCGGCTTCTTTCCTGGAACCAGTTGAAAATTCTGGGTCAGTGAGAGTACATGCTACTAATTTTTAAAATTAAGTAACAAATTATCATTGATTTTTTTTTAAACTTATGAGAGCAATGTATTTTATTTGGGGGAAAACTTAAAAATACAGACAAGTACAGAAAATACCATAATCTCAGCACCCCAAGATAACTGTGATTAAAAACACTGTTAACATTTCCCTGTTTACTCACTGATTTTTAAATATGCCAGTGTTTTAATATGGTAATGCCATAGTTTTTTTTCTGGTACATACAAAGAATCACATTGTGTCATTAAAGGCTCAGAATTGATCTAGATACTGTCATAAGCACAGTAAACTGTGATCTCCAGGCTGTCGAAAAATTGACTTCCCTTTAAGCTTTTTTTTTTTCTTAGAGTTTCCTGTTATCTGTCACATTAAAGGTAATGATCTTGCTCCGTATTTCTTACACCTGGGTACATTCTCTGGCTCCAGTGAATTTGGTTCATAAATACCCAAACAAATGAAAACCCAAATGGTCCAATTAAATTATGCTCTGTACAGCTTCCACTGTCAGAAAGTGTAGCACAGGGCTCCAGGTCAGGGGGTCAATTAGCAGCAGGGACAAAACAGCAAGCTCAAAACTGCACAATGGGGGCTTCCCTGGTGGCGCAGTGGTTGAGAGTCCGCCTGCCGATGCAGGGGACGCGGATTCGTGCCCCGGTCCGGGAGGATCCCACATGTCGCGGAGCGGCTGGGCCCGTGAGCCATGGCCACTGAGCCTGCGCGTCCCGAGCCTGTGCTCTGCAACGGGAGAGGCCACAACAGTGAGAGGCCCGCGTACCACACACACACACAAAAACTGCACAATGGGACCTTGAGAGGGCTCCACAGTTTTATAAGGTGCCATCACTTTGAATGAATTAAAAGATTATTTGTTTATCTTAATTTAAGGATTTTGTTTAGTCAATCTATTAAGTAAGCGTAGAACACTAATAAAATGGGGCTGAAACTGGGGTTTGAAATTAACTGTGAAATTAATTTATCCTTGTTATGCATGACTCTCATTTGCCTAGATAACTGAGAATTACACTCTTTTCCTAAGGAAAGAACAGTTCTGGTTTGGGGGAGATAAGAGCATTTAATGAGAGAAGAAGGGACATGGAATTTCTTAGCAGCACTCTCCCATTCCCACCTCGGTTAGGGAAGAGAGAGTCCAGGGTCTGCAGTCGCAGAGCCAACCTTCAAATTGCTTACTTGACTTTAAAAAGGGAAAAGCATGTTCTGCTTTATGTTTTAAACTCTTGACCCCTGATCATTATCAGGTAAGAACCCTATCAATTACCATAACTGTAATTGCATTGCTTTTAATATTATCTAGAAACTCATGCACATTAATAGTGGAGCTTTTTATCTCTTTGAAGAACAATTACTCCTAAAAATTTATTATAGTCTGAAAGTAGATGATTTTTGTTTCATTTTTGTGCAAAAGAATCCAAGGATTGAAGTACTTTAAAGAATTGTTTTGGGGGGAAATACATTAAGTTTCTTCCACAACATGGTCTTTTAGAGCAGGAGTAATTTTGCATTATAGAAATGCAAATGTTCCTTCCTTCAGGATTGATGTGTTTATTTCTTGACTGATGACCAGCCTCTTTATCTGGCAGGGATGTGATAAGCCCAGTTTGACTACTTACATGTTTTGTTTTACAAAGCTTTATAGTTTCTATGCTATTTCATTTTGCCTGTGGGCTATAACAGCTTAAAATAATTATTTTAATATCTGAAATTGATAAGAACAGTCTAAAAAGAAATATAGCATTGTTTGAATTATATCTCCACTTAGAAGGTAATGGCTGTAATAAGATTAAACTCGTATATGAATTAATTATATTGCTGCTTCATCTCTCCAGTGAATATCTCTTGAACAGCATACAAAAGAACACAGCAAATTTGTAGGTTGTGCTTGCTTTAAATCTTTGGTTGTAATATAGTTGTTGTTGAACAGATAGCAGTTATCTTTATCGAGGACCACCATGCTAAGGTAATATTTTTAAGGTTTTGGTTATAAAATGGGTTTCTGATTATTCTGTGGTTCCCAAGGCCAACTGCTGGAGTGTGTTTCTTTTCCTTGATACATTAAAAGTTCTTGATTAAAAACGTCACTTTCTTAAGTAAAGAAACAAATATAATTTCTTTTTTTCAGGTTTTTCCCTATAGATTTTCTTCTTTTCAGCAATGTTTCACCTCAACACTATTTCCTTTCTCTGAAAACTAGCCCAACTAGATGTATTTTGGGGTATATTCTCGGTGATATTTTGTTCTATGAGAAATAATAATCATAAATATGACCACAAATTATCACAGTTGACTTGACTCTGAGTATAACAACTTAATATCAATATGTTGTAAATAAATATCTTTTAAGATTGAGATTTTAAAAAAATTGAAGTGAAATTCACATAACATAAAATTAGCCATTAAAAAAATAATTTATTTTTGGCTGTGTTGGGTCTTTGTTGCTGCACACGGGCTTTCTCTAGTTGTGAAGAGCGGGGGCTACTCTTCATTGCGGTGCATGGGCTTCGTATTGCGGTGACTTCTCTTGTTGCGGAACACAGGCTCTAGGCGCACGGGCTTCAGTAGTTGTGTCACGCAGGCTCAGTAGTTGTGGCTCGCGGGCTCTAGAGCGCAGGCGCAGTAGTTGTGGTGCACGGACCTAGTTGCTCCGTGGCATGTGGGATCTTCCTGGACCAGGGCTCGAACCCGTGTCCCCTGCATTGGCAGGAGGATTCTTAACCACTGCACCACCAGGGAAGCCCAGAATTAACCATGTTAAAGCAAGCAATTCAGTGGCATTTAGTACATTCATAATGTTGTCAATAAGCACCACCTCTATCTAGTTCCAAAATATTGTCATCACCCCAAAAGGAAACGCCTAAACTGTTAAGAAGTTATATTCAATTTCCTTTTCCTTCTTGCCCCTGGCAACCACCAGTCTGTGTTCTGTGTCTATGGATTTACCTATTCTGGGTATTTCATATAAATGAAGTCATAATATTTGTCCTTTTGTGTTTTGTTTCATTCACTTAAGATGATGCTTTTGAGGTCCATTCACATTGTAGCATGAATCAGTACTTCATTCCTTTTTATGACTGAATAGTATTCCACAGTATGTATAGATCACACTTTGTTTATCCATTCATCCATTGATGTACATCTGGACTATTTCCACCTTTTGGCTATTGCAAATATGAATAGTGCTGTTATGAGCAGGATGTATAAGTACTTGTTTGAGTAGCTCTCTTCAGTTCTTTTAACTTAGAGTAGAATTGCTGGGTTGTATGGTAATTCTCTGTTTAATTTTGGAGGATCAGAATTTTTTATTTAAAATTTGGGACAGATATTTATATCAGTCGTGCTTGTTAGATTACTAGCTGTGCTTGATTCATCTGTTGACTTAACTAGGCAAACTTAAAAAGGGTACTTAACTAAAGACCGTGAAATGAATGAGATATGTAATAGAATGTGAACAACAATACTCACCTTAGACTAGGGCAAGTAGGGTGCCTGCCTGGGTCCCAGGCCTCAGAGGGCCCCATGCTTTAGAATACCTTGATTGAAAATTTGTAAGACCATCTTGTGCCTGGGGTTGGCCAGGGTTGTGGTACAGATGACATTGACCAGATGCCCCAGTGAACTCATGCCTCTGGAGTTGTCCTGGGGCCCTGTGGTTGGCTGGTTCCAGGAGGACGGCAGATTGCTCCTGTTGCAGTATTTTTTTTTTTTTTTTTTTGCGAGATCACATGAGATTGTGCCACCAGAATGATGCTGACATGCTGACTTTAGGTGACTTTCATCACACCAGACTCAAAGTGAGCTCTGGTCTGGATTTCCAACAGTCCACCTTGGGCTTGAGCCATGTGTGTGGGCTTGTGTGTCTTCTCTTGCTCACCCATGTGTCTTGACCATAGTGTCATCTCTTATCTATAGCACATAATCATGGCAGGGGTGGGGCCAGGTGTCCTTTATCCTGGGTGCGCCCCTCCATTAGTGCCCAGGCTGGTCACTCTACTTTTCTGAGGGCTCCACCACTTGTCAGACAGTCTCCAGGCATGATGTGTCTATGTTCTCCATGGGCTTTCAAGACCTTTGATCTGTGACACCACTGGAACCTTCACATCCATGTTCTTTCCTGCCTCCAATCGATATGGTGACATTTGTGCTCTCTCAGGTTGGTCATAAGGGATGAACATTCCTTGTGTGTATGGGTCAGCTCCTCTTCCAGCACCCATGGGCCCTCACCTATCCTCCTTATAGGTGTCAGTGTGTGGGGGGCAGGTGTGTGGTTAATGTGGAGAGAGTTCACATTCTAAGAATGCAGTGATTACAGGAAGACATGGTTGGAAGATATGTTGTTCTATGTTTATGCTATCAAATTTTGAATGGCAAATTTAATGGGGCCAGAAAACAAATTTTTGTCCACATTTTCCCTTCTTACTCTGGGTAAATCTTGTGTTTATGGTCTTCATCAGTGAACCACAGTAACAACCTTGGAGACAGTCATTAGAAGGCAGCTTCATGGGCAGTGCAATGGATAATGCAGTGTTATGAGTAATGAAATAATCAGCACTAAATAAATGGTATTAGGGAACTGCAAAGGCAAGACGACTTATGTTGTTTCAACACAAAGAGTTTCTGAAGAGCTAGGGCATGGTGAATAAGTGTGTGGCTACTTTTTCTTATGGTGGAGATAGGACATTTTGTATGCATGACACATTTGACAGTGACAGAAAAGAAGACATGATGGACCTGAACAGGAAGAAATGGTGCCTGGACACTCTGAAGAATCTTCACATGCACCGATTGGACAATCAGTTAATTCTAAATACCTTTCTCTACCCATTATTCCCTATACTTCATGTGAAGCCATGAATTTTACAATACATTTAAAAATCTAATATTTCCCAGGGTCCTGCATGCCCTAGAGTGTGGCCCTACTGAGCAATGCTGTGGGCTTGGGTAAACTAATGGATGCCTTCTATAACTGAATACGATAGTTTCTCAAATGATGGAGAGGGTAGTCCTCTCCAAACAGAGATTGATCTTCATTTCAGGTTATAAAAAGAATACTGCACTCCAAATCAAATTATAAGTAATGTCAGCAGAGTCTAGGTCATGAAGAATTCTATCTCTTATTTGTAACTTGGACACTATTTCATAGTGAAACTGGTCTAGAGAGGCTGCTATTTAGTAGAGAATTATTTTATTTTTTATTTCTTCTTATTATTATTTTTAAAATTAATTAATTTATTTTTGGCTGTGTTGGATCTTCATTGCTGTGCTCTGGCTTTCTCTAGTTGCTGCAAGCGGGGGCTACTCTTCATTGCGATGTGTGGGCTTCTCATTGTGGTGGCTTATCTTGTTGCAGAGCACGGGCTCTAGGCACACGGGCTTCAGTAGTTGTGGCACGTGGGCTCAGTAGTTGTGGCTCACAGGATCTAGTGTGCAGGCTCAGTAGTTGTGGCACACGGGCTTGGTTGCTCTGTGGCAAGTGGGATCTTCCCGGACCAGGCCTTGAACCCATGTCCCCTGCCTTGGCAGGCGGATTCTTAACCACTGCGCCACCAGGGAAACCCTGAGAATTATTTTAAAAGAGCCAAGACCAGACAAAATGATGCTATTTATGAGGCCACTGCAACAGTTCTGGAAGAGATAATGAGGGTAGTGATACAAAGAATGGACATAATGGGTGTTCTCTATAATGCTATTTATTATGTTTTAAAATTGAAGATGTTCAATTATTCATTAACATGGAACTGATTAAAAAGGTATGATACATTCATTCAATGGAAAATAATTCAATTACTTTAAATGATATAGACCTATATTTAACATGTAATGTTATCACATTATTTTTTCAAGTAAAAAACAGACTGTAAAACAGTTTGTATAGTATTATCTCATTTGGGAGGGAATTAACTCTGCTCCTATATGCATTTGTACATTTATACAGGAAACATTTCTGAAAATAAATATCCCCAAATACTAACAATGCTTGATTCTTCATGGCTGGATTAAAGGTGTTCTTAAAAAAATACCCCCTCTTCCCCAACCTACAACAGCATCAATACAAAATAAACTGCTATATACATCCACCTCATCAGCTTAGGATATAATAAAGCCACAGCATATTTGCTATTCAAATGAATATGGCTTTGTATTCCCCATCCTAACATATGAAAAGTTCATTTTTCTTCAGAAGTTCTCTTCTCTGATATTTTCTGGGACCCCCCAGGTTTACTTACTAAGTCCAAAGGAGTCAGTTAAGGACACCATCAATAAAATGTTCAGGCTGCTGAAGAGTCCAGCCTCTTTGCTGCAATTTCTGCTTCTGGTGGGACACAGTGTAACCTCCAAGATCAGGTAATCCAGAGTACTGAGCAAGACTCTGTCCTTGGCAGGAATCACCGTGGTGGTTGAGGCCCCATCTGCCATAACTCTGGTCCTGCAGTCATTCCTCAGGATGCTAGATCAAGAACTGTTCTAGCATCAACTTTTTGTGTCCAGGCTCATCCCTTTTTTGGCAGTTTGCTCCAAATGCAAACACAGCTGTCTTAACCAGCTGCCTCAAGTCATGGTCCAGTGTAAACTTTCTAGTCCAGACTGAGCATCACAATAGTCCACAACACAGTTTTCAAAATGTGGATCATCCAGTCATAAATAACCCTATTTATGCGATTGTATGTATGTCTCATGCGGGTGAGGGGAGCATGGAGAACCTTATAGATTATACCAAAAATCTCTCCTCTGGGACATCTTTTTCTTTTCCCTCCTCAAGGGCATAGTCCAGTTAAACAAACCCTTAGTTTACATGATTACATTCAGTTAACATCTCAATCAGTAGTTGTTGCATTCAGATACAAGGTGGCCTCCCATTTTTCTCCAAAAGCAATGATTGGATAATTACCTTACATTCATATAACTAAAGGATATATCCTGGTAGTTTTTCCATGTATAGGATAGCTCCAAAGGTCTTCCAAAATGTTCAGAAGCTCCCTAAAAGATGGTTTACTTTTTAAAATGAAAAACATTAACAAAGTTTGCTGACCATTAGTCTGGCTGATGGTTATTTGAGCAATAAGGAGGCTGTAATTTCATGACTCCCCTCATTAAAGAGGAATCATAGATTATCTTTCCAGTAAAAGAAAGTGAGTAGTCTTCATAATTAAAGGAAAATGTGTTTTTTTCCCAAGTACTATGAGTTTGGAGTTTATTCATATTATTACATTTCTTATAAATGAACTAACCTCAAGTCCTGGAATTAGCTGTCTTTAAAAATTTAATTTGTATTTTTATGAAAAGAATGAATGTGTATAGTTAGAATATCAAATGATGATAAAAAGCTTATAAAATCCAAAAAGGACTTCTATTTTACCTTATTATTTTTCTTTTTAGATCTTTATTTCCATTCACACCTATCCTCACTGACCATTGCTGATCTACTTTCCAGAGGCATCCATCTTTTTTTATATTAATTTTTACTAGAGTATAGTTGATTTACAATGTTGTGTTAGTTTCAGATGTACAGCAAAGTGAATCAGTTATACATATATATATATATATATATATATATATATATATTCACTCTTTTTTAGATTCTGTTCCCATATAGGCCATTACAGACTATTGAGCAGAGTTCCCTGTGCTATAAGTCGGTCCTTATTAGTTATTCATTTTATATATAGTAGTGTGTATATGTCAATCCCAATGTCCCAATTTAATCCTCCCCCCCGTTACCCCCTGGTAACCATAAGTTTGTTTTCTACATCTGTAACTCTATTTGTTTTGTAGATAAGTTCATTTTTACCCTTTTTTTTTAGATTCCACATATAAGTGATATCATATGATATTGTCTTTCTCTGTCTGACTTACTTCACTCAGTATGATAATCTCTGGGTTCATCCATGTTGCTGCAAATGGCATTATTTCCTTCTTTTTTATGGCTAATATTCCATTGTATATATGTACCACATCTTCTTTATCCACTCCTCTGTTGATGGACATTTAGGTTGCTTCCATGTCCTGGCTTTTGTAAATAGTGCCAGAGGCATCCATCTTTAATTTTTTAAGCTACATCTTCTGTATTTATTTCCATGTTTCCAAATAATATAGTTTACATCTGTCTCTTTAGTCTTCAATCTCAGACATTTATTGACTTCCTATTATGGAAGATGAGAATTTTAGCTCTTTATCAACTCCCTCTTTTTATCCACTCATTGTTTTAATATAGTTTGGGTAAGTCTATATTCAAGTGATTGCATTTTCTTTCTACTACAACCTTTTGTTTTTCCTGGAGATAATGATTCTCTCTCTCTCCCTCTCTCTCTCCCCCCTTCCCTCACTCTTTCTCTCTTTTTTTTTAACTTGCTTATATATATTTGAAACCATGGGTTAGTTTCCCTGACCCTCCAGTACTATTGTAAAATACCTCTTATTTCAGTTTCCACACAAACTTGTCAGATAAAATTTCAGTTTCATATTATCTGGTAGATATCTTTCCTCAAGGTTCCTCTCCTTCTGCTCCATGCTGTCCTTCTAGACTGGTTGCTTGCTTGGTCTAATTCACAACTATTATCTTTGCATTTCATTTTACCATATTCCTGGAAGCTCTCTTTGCTTTATTCTGTGTTGGATTCCCCATTTTGCTGAGTCATTTGCTTTCCTTTTCTCTTGGTAATTCCTTTGGTTTTCTGGAGCATATCCTTCTGTGGTGTCCTTAGAAAAGGCTAAAGGAAAGGAACAGTTTTGACACTTTGTATACCTGATAATTTTTTTATTCTTCCCTTACACTTAACTGATAGCTTGCCTGGGTATAAAATTTGGGGTAGAAACTAATTTTCTCTTCAGAATTGCTCTGTAGTTTTCTACAGAGCTTTTAAGGATCTTGTTGGGACATGCAATGCAATGCAATGCAGATCCTGAACGCTTTCTGGAAATTTTTAGAATTTTTTCCCTTATTCCTGCTATTCTCAAATTTCAGAATATACGCCTCAGCATTAATCTTTTACATTTATTAGTCTGAGCACTTAGTGGATCCTTTGCATTAAATTTCACTTGGAAATTTTCGCGCATTATTCTTTTTTGCAACTTCTACTATATGGATATGATGGATCTCCTGCATTGATGTTCTCTAATTTCTTATTTTTGTTCTTTTTTCCAGTCTCTTTGTTTTTACCTTCTAGAAGAGTTCTTTTACTTTACCTTCTCACTATTTAATTGAAATTTCTGTTTAATTGAAATTTCTATTTTGGTGGTCATATTTTTAATATTGAAATTTATTTCCTTTCTTTGATCATTTATAAAGATAGTATCTTGTTCTTTTTCATGAATGCAATACCTTTTCTTTTCCCTCTGATAATATAGCTATTTTTATTTTAAAGGTTTGCCTCCCATTCCTTGCATTGCTTGTTTTCTCCAAATTCTCTTTTTAATCTATTTATTTTCTCTTTATCTTTCATGTTGGAGGCATTGTTTATTTGCCTCAAATGATCCGTGGCTCATCACTCATATTTCCTAGTGGTGGCTTGAAGCTGACTGAAAGCCAGTGTGTGTTGGTGTTGTTGACTGATTATCCAGCTTTTAGGTTGAAAACCCTTACACGTCAGTCTCTGTAGGTCTTTATTCTGGGGTGGTTCAACTTTATCAGGAAAATACTTTACAATATATTGTTTGGGGAGTAAAGATTGGACTGCTAGAATTCTGGAACTGGTCAAAAAAGAGGGTTTGGGGGAGGTCTCTCTGTTCAGCATATAGACTTTCAAATTATGTAATTACTGGTTTTGGTTCAGTACCTTTTTTTGTGTCTGGCGTCCTCACTTCTGCAGTTTCTTTTGTTCATTTTCCCCCAGCATACTGCCCATCTCCTGCAGGAAATGTGAAGGTGTTCATCTGTTAGTGTTGGGTAGGGACCTAGGGCCTCATTGCTTCTCATAACGCATTTGCAAATAATCTTTTTCTTTTCAGCCTGTTGCCTCACCTGTGTCTTCTGCTTTACCAGGTATCTAAAATTCTTGAGAATTAAAAAAATATATGTTAGCTTGTTTCTTGACTGAATGGTTGTACCCATTCTTCCATGATTTTTCTTAATGTGTTGTGGCTCTGGGTTATTTGTGTCTTGGTTTTATAAAATGGAGATTGTGCTTCTGTTTCTTATTCATGTTGATGTTTTGGGGGTTAACTTTAGAGCATAGAAAATGTAAATGTTTACCATTCTTAATGTATATAAAGTATTCATGTCTCAAGTCATTACTCTTTACAATAAAAGCATAAAGAGAAACTTTATTCATGCATTTGCTAGTTATTTATCTTTACTGGGGAATGTTAGTTGGAGTTTCTCTTTAATTATAAGATGTGTTTTTTCAGTTGACAATGAGAAATATAGGATACCAAAAACAGTCTGGCCAAAATAGCTATGGTTATATGAACATAGAGAATATATTGCTGAGATAGTTCTTAATATAGTAATGTAACATAAATGAAAAATTATACCAGTAACTAAAAATTAGAATGAACGAATCGTTTAAAATGTGTCTGTTAAGTGCTAGGCTCTGAGACAACAGAAAAAAATAACCGAATTGTACACTCTTAGAAGAAAAAGCCAGAAGTTGTTAACAGTCAAAGCCTTTCATACCCTCCCTACAGAAATCAGGGGAACCTTCCTTTTCTGCTATTTTCAGCCAGTTCTGAGCATGCAGGTTGCTCTGTCTGTGACATTTTCTCCTCTGCACGACTTCCACTGAAACCAGATCCATTGGTCTTGATACAGGTTATCATATGAGAATAGTAGGAATTATAGTTAACTAACTCAGAAGTCCAGGAAATACTGCATTAATTTTTTCTTTTTTCTGGGGCTTCCCTGGTGGTGCAGTGGTTGAGAGTCCGCCTGCCGATGCAAGGGACACGGGTTCGTGCCCCGGTCCGGGAAGATCCCACATGCCGTGGAGCGGCTGGGCCCATGAGCCATGGCCGCTGAGCCTGCGCGTCCAGAGCCTGTGCTCCGCAACGGCAGAGGCCACAACAGTGAGAGGCCCGCGTACCGCAACAAAAAAAAAAAAATTTTTTTTCTGGAAATGAACTCAATTTTTCAGCTTGGGCCTTCGCCCCCACCCCCCATTCTGCAATCTTAGGCAAGTGCCAGGATGTTTGCAAGCCTGTTTCGGTCATTTGTCTTCTGTACAAGTGGTTAACTGTGAGAACACCGTTGTCCCAGGCCACATGGTCTTTTCAGCTCTGGCTGACCTGGTGTTTTTGGGTTGTGCTTGGTGTGTGGTGAGCTTTGGTGAGCCTGGGAGCCCCCAACCCAGAAGATTAGCCTTCATCATGTCCCACGAGGTTCTTTCTTGGCAGTCCTGTTGCCTCTTGGGCATTGCCAGGGAGCAGTCTACAAGCCATCTGCTCTCTACATTTGCAGACATCTTTCTCTTCAACTTTCATCTCTCAAATTATTTTCTCCTATATGGTCTTGGTTCTTTTGGAAATAAAATCTAGGAAAGGAATTGAATGTAGGCAACTTTTGATTTCTAGTGTGCTCCACAGGATAGATACATTGATTTCTACCTTCTTGAATGGAAAGGTGAAAACATAAGAAAATCGTAATTAGTATCTCAAAAAGTTACTCTGTCAAGTCGTGAGCGGTCAAATCTACAAGTGTGTTTGGAAGACCATGCATTCAGAGAAGAAGAAATTGTGGAGGACACCAAGTCCAGGATTTTCATTTTTCACGAGGAGTCCAAGGGCCTGAAAGGTCAATGACCTGACAAAGGCCATGTGAACAGTTCTTCCTGTGAATTTGGTTACTGTTTCTGTTGACTCCAAACAAACACTGAATCAGTCTCACCCAGGCTTTTGGACTAAACTCTAAGGGAACCTCAAAATAGATTGAATTTGATTTTTATGTTGTTAGGTAATGTTTGGAACCAAAGGCTTATTCTATACGGTGCCTAGAACACTGTGGACTTTTCGTAACTATCAAACAACAACAGAACGTTAGTGTTTTCCAATGCTGGGCAAATGGGCATAGAGCTGACAGCATCCTTGCCTGACCCTCTGAGGCTGCAGCTTATTTGCTGTTGAAAATAGAGGACAGCTCCATTATCAACTCCTCTCATGGAGTGGATGAAAGGCAGCATTGAAAGATTATGGAAATCACCCTAAACCTCTTTGGTTTTAAATATCCTTAGCTGTAAAATGAGTTTAATATACCCTTGACTACCCACTTCCTAGAGTTAGCATGAAAATTATGTGAAAGAATGTCCAGAATTAACATATCCAACAAATATTTATTCCATGTCTATTGTGTTCTGGAGCATATTAGGCACAGCCAGTGCAGGGGTGAGTAGAATTGTATCTACTCTTGCCTGTATAATGCCAGTAGTCACATAAATAAATCTATAGTTATTAAGCATTCTGATAAAAAGCACTATGGAAAAGTAGAATGGTGTTAAGCCCCCTTGAGGAAGTAACGTTTAAACTGATAGCTGAAGGCTGAGTAGGAGGTCATCAGGCATAGGGTTGTGGGAAGAGCATTCTAGACACAGGGAATGGCAGGTACAAAGGCCCTGATGAGAGCACTAAAATAGGCTAGTGAGGCTGGAGCAGAGCAAGAATGGCAGAATATGAAGGTGGAGCTGTAGGCCGGGGCCAAATTTTGTGGCCTTGTACGTGAGACTGTTTTGTCAGCTTGTTAAGAATTTCAGATGTTAGGGCTTCCCTGGTGGCGCAGTGGTTGAGAGTCCGCCTGCCGATGCAGGGGACACGGGTTCGTGCCCCGGTCTGGGAGGATCCCACATGCCGCAGAGCGGCTGGGCCCGTGAGCCATGGCCGCTGAGCCTGCGCGTCCGGAGCCTGAGCTCTGCAACGGGAGAGGCCACAACAGTGAGAGGTCTGCGTACCACAAAAAAAAAAAAAAAAAAAAAGAATTTCAGATGTTAAATAAGATTGAGTGAGGCTTCAGAAATCATGGCATATACCATATATAAATTCAAAATGGATTAAAGACCTAAATATAAGACCTGAAACCGTAAAACTCCCAGAAGAGAACATAGGCAGAACACTCTCTGACATAAATCATAGCAATATTTTTTTGGATCTTTCTCCTAAGGCAGATAAATAAAAGCAAAAATGAACAAATGGGACCTAATTAAACTTAAAAACTTTTGCACAGCAAAGGAAACCATCAACAAAACAAAAAGACAACCTACTGAAGGGGATAAAATATTTGTAAATGACATGACCAGCAAGGGGTTAATCTCCAAAATATATAAACAGCTCATACAACTCAACATCAAAGAAAACAAACAACCCAATCAAAAAATGGGCAGAAGACCTGAATAGACTTTTTTTCCAAAGAAGACATACAAATGGCTAACAGGCATGTGAAAAGATGCTCAACATTGCTAATGACTAGAGAGATGCAAATTAAAACAATAATGAGAAATCACCTCACACCTGACAGAATGGCTATCATCAAAAAGTCTACAAGTAATAAAAGCTGGAGAGGGTGTAGAGAAAAGTGAACCCTCGTACACTGTTGGTGGGAATGTAAATTGATACAGCCCCTGTGGAAAACAGTATGGAGGGTCCTCAAATATAATCCAGCAATTCTACTCCTGGGTATCTATCCAGAAAAAATGAAAACTAATTCAAAAAGATACATGCACCCCAATGTTCACAGCAGCACTATTTACAATAGCCAAGATACAGAAGCAACCTAAATGTCCATCAACAGACGAATGGATAAAGAAGATGTGGTATGTATATATACAATGGAATATTACTCAACCATAAAAAGAATGAAATAATGCCATTTGCAGCAACATGGATGGACCTAGAGAATATTATACTTAGTGAAGTAACTCAGACAGAGACAAATACTGTATGATATCACTTATTTGTGGAATCTTAAAAAAATAAAACAAATGAGTGTATGTAGCAAAACAGAAACAGACTCACAGATACAGAAAACAAACTAGTGGTTACCAGTGGGGAGAGGCAAGACAGGGGTATAGGATTAAGAGATAAAAACTACTATGTATAAAATAGATAAGCAACAAGGATATATTGTACAGCAACAAGGAATTATAGGCGCTACTTTGTAATAACTTTTAATGGGGTATAATCTCTAAGAATATTGAATCATTATGCTGTACACCTGAAACTGATATAATATTGTAAATCAACTCTACTTCAGTAAAGAAAAGAAATCATGGCATGGATGTTGATCAGAGTTTTGAGTTAGTTATTATCAATGCTCAGTCTGTGGTTCACTTCGTTATCAAATAGTGGTTGTACATGTGGTATCTGGAGACAACGGCCTGGGCCTGAATCTTGGCTCTGACAGTTCTTAGCTGTGTGATCTCAGGCAGCTACTTACCATCTCTGTGCCTCTTTTTCCTCATCTGTAAAACGGTGAAATAATGGCATCTACTCAGAGGGTTGTTGGGAGTTAAATGAGTCAATATGTGACAGTTATTTTACGGAGAGCCTGGGGTATAGAATGCACTCAGCACGTGAATAACTATTACCTCTATGTTTGGGCTGTATTGAGGTTAACAGTAGTCTTTCAGATGAATGGTGCCAGTATTTTTATTTGTTTGAAAATATATCTTCCAGAGCATCTTTGTGGTGTGGTGAGGAGAGCTGAGTCTGGGGTAGAAGTACTGGCCTAGTGTAGGATTATCTTCTAAATCTCAGTTTCTTCATCTGTAATTTAGGAGAAATCTTCCTGCCTGCCACTATTTTCATCATTTTTATACTCTGCATCATTTTCAATAACCTGCATTTAACATGTAGAAAGAGGTCTCTTTTGTAATATTCCTTCTCTGTAATCTGGTGGTTTATAGACTAGCAGCTGAATTCATTCAACAGCTGAATGTATTTGCTTTCCCTGGTCTTGGAAGAACTGTAACAAAGAAGAAGCTAAGAACCATGCCTCTCCTGTTATGCTGATAAAGACCTTTTCATTTCTCACTGAACAACATTGTTCTATCATTCCTGTTGTCGCCTTTACGTCATGGAATAGTCTCACTTTTGTCAACAACCCGGGTCCTTTCTATTTTGTGTCTTACATTTAGAGTCTGCCTTGTTGCATGATTTCACTTTCCCTTGTGATAAAATCTAACACTCATACAGGATCGGAAATGAGAATGGTGATTGTTTCCTTATTAATTGCATTATTGCCTTTTCCTAAATCCTGTGTTAATTGGTAGCCTCTGCATGTAGCCTGCTTCCTTCATATGTGTTAGATTACAGCAACTTGGTATCTGGGTTATCAAATGGGACCCATCTGTGGGGGAATTATATCACAGCAGGAAATAATTTAAATCTTTAAAACTGAATTTTTATGCGTTGTGAGAGAAAGGAGTTCCAGGGAAAAAAGGTAGAGAAATAATGTTTTACAAAATGCTCTCCCTTATGTTGCTTCATCCAGTCTCGCCCTTTGGAGAAGCACCTTGTCTGATGTCTCTTTTAGACATGAGGAGACTGAGGGCCTCATTAGCAGAGATTCACTTACCCTGAGCCACACAGCCAGCATATTGGAGAGCTGGGCTTGAACCCTGGTCTTTGGCCAACCTCAGTAATGCCTGTGCCGTGACATGCAGTTGTGGGTTATCAAGAGGGAGCTAGGTTTTCTGGTTGCTAATGACATTCTCCCTGGCTTTCATTTTAGTGATGTTGTCTGTGGGCTTGTATTAGAAATAAATAAGCCATGTGGACAGAGTGTTTCAAGTCCAGAGGACCCTGGTGCTGACGTGTGCTGTTCCCAGTGACTCACAGCCAGTGATGTATGTCTAGATTAACAGGGAATGTGTGCCTAATGCACGGGGCTCCAGGGAAGGAACTAAAACTACGAAAGCAATCAAGTATAGCTCTTTGTACACGTGCGACACCAAACCCAGATCACGTTGTGACCGTGACACTTGGTCAAACTGATTATTCTACGCAGGACCATGGTTACATTACGTCTTCTATCTGATTGGAGAGGAGGGGACGTCTTGGGAAGCCTCATACCTTCCTGCTTTGCAGACAGTGCTCAGGATTATTAGTCCTCGAGGCAGGTGACTACCTCTTCTGAACAGCAGGGCGAGCTGTAGATACAGTCAGAGCTGTGGGAGATAACTCCTGTAGTAGAGAGAATTTGCGTGCTTTTAACATGCATCAAGGATTGTGCACTAAGGCTGGAATATCAGCCCTAGCATTCATTAAAATTACCCCAGGAATTTTGAGAAAGTATATATACCTGAAGTCCCACCCCAGCACAATCAAATCAGAATCTCTGGAGAGAAAATTAAAAGAGAATAGAGAAGGGAGTATCTTTTGATGGGATCCCTCCTCTTTCATTCTCTCTTTTGATCAGTAAGTCTTGACTTCCAGAGTTATGTCTGCTCTGCTACACAACCACTGCCATGGTTAGGTATTGTGGACTCTTACAAAGGAACAAGACTTCTTGATTACAGCTGCAAATGATCTCTTCCTGGCTTTCATTTCAGTGATGTTATTACTTGTGTGGGGTTGCTGGAAACTAACGAGACGGGAGGACAGAGCATCTCACGCCTGAGAACCCTCTCAGGTGCTGATACATCCATTTCCATTGGATCACTGCTCATGGTGGTTCAATTAGAATAACTGGGGAAGCTTTCAAACAACAATGACACCTCAGCACCATCTCTCAAATATTCTTATTTAATTAGTCAGGTGTGGGGCTTGGGTTTTGGTAGTTTTACAAAGTTCCCAGGTGCAGCCAGGAATTGGAAAAGCACTGAGGGCTACTGGGTGCTAGGCAGCTCACCTGCACACTCTGTTTGAGGGAATGCCCTCACGTGAGTGAAGGTGCCTTTGCTGTCCAGCTAGTGGTCAGAGAGGTTATTCAGTGTCCCATCAGCAGGTGGCTATATTGTCATTCTGCTCATTGCTCTTAGGCTCCTTAGTTCTGTTTGGGAAATAATGGATCTCTGTGCTCCTGGCCTCCACCCCAGGAATTCAAAGTCAGGATAACAGCAAGTCTCCTGCTGAGGAGACCTTAGGTAAGTTGGTGCAGGGTTCGTGAGAATGGCTATAAGGGTTCAAAATCTGTCCACACTGGCCTTCTTAACCTTTGGCCATCTCACACTTTGGGCTTCCATAAAAATGATTATGTTTCAGTCAAGGAAGAAACCAAAACCCTTTTAGTAGAGGGAGGCTGGAGAGAATAAGAGGTAGTAGATCAGGGAGGATCTTAGGAGATAAAGAGGTTCTATGTTTTGATTTTGACTCTTCGATGGGAATCTGACATCATCCTTCCAGCCTCTAGAGCTTGGGCTTCTCAAAGTGCCTTTTCTGCCTTTTATAAAGGTGACTGAAAATGCCCCAGTGGTCAGGTCATTCCTGATCTCCCTGCATCTGAAAAAATGGAAATATGATCTTATGGTGCTTAAGATTCCCATTTGGAAGGTCTTGTGGAAAAACATGAAGCCAAACAGAAAGGGGAAAAAAATCCCATGGACGCTTCCTCTGGCTTTCTATGTGCTTAGTATACAAAATGCCAGTGGAGTTTAGGGGCTGTCAGGCCTTGGCCTGGTCATCCCTTCCTCGCCTCAAGTCTCCTCGGTGCAGCCCCTCCTTCGTGAATCCTTGCTCGTCTTTCAGCTGAGTTAAGCGTTGTTTTCTTTTTCTTTCTTTTCTAAGCACTTTGTGGCCTCTTTAAGGCAAGGTCTTACTTATAGCACTTCTTTCTCCCCCTTAGACTGCTAAGTTCTCTCGGGCAAGAGTCCTGCTCACTCATTTCTTTGTGTCTAACATAGCACCTCTGTATGGTTGATGCTCACAGAATTGTTTTTTTCAATAAGCAAATGATTAAAGAGGCCCTTCTGCTCGCTCTATCTTCTTGATTTGAATGTTGAAAGCATTTCCTTCCTGGGTTCTTCAAGTTAACTTTTAAATGAGAAGATTTTCATGGACAGTGGTTGAGATGGTAGAGGAAGCTAAGCTGATCTTCCTTCGAAGTTTGCAGTCCTGTGGTCAGCACAGCTGGGGAGTTGAGGGGGGAACTGTTGAGACAAGCTCTGCCCCTTTCTTGACCTCAGTAACCCTTGCAAGTTCTAAAGTGTGGGCTCTGAGGTAGGGAAACTGATTGAACCACGGCAAAGAAATAAAACCCCTCATCATTTCATGAACAGAGCCGGAGAGAGGGCCTCACCTCCCTCAGTGCCTAGCACTTGGCAGACATGCAGTAAATATTTGTTGGATGAACTTGTCTAAAATAACCCAAGAAGGCACCAGTTCACAAAGGCCTCTAGTAGCTTCTAAGGTGCGAATTGGCTCCACTTCTGTTGCTTTCCTAGCATGACGGAGATACTATTAAGTTGAGGTGATTCATTGGTCATTGCCAGAACAGTTTTATTGGGATGACTATTACCATGTATTTAACTTCTCAGATCCCCGTAGCATTTTATTGCTGATTATTTTTCCATTAATCCATTCAGCAGATGGAGATATATGGTTTTAGCAGGGGCTAATCTATTCAGCTAGCTGTGTGCCCAGTGAGCCCCTGGTTAAAATCCCCACAGAGACCCTCCCAGAATATATCAGGACCTTTAATTATGTGGTGCTCATAGAGATCACACAGAGTTGCCTGTGACATTTTCACTAGACAAGTATCATAGACGTCTGTGATTACCAATGTGTAGAAAACTTACCAATGAGGGTATAATTAAGGTAGGTTTCAAGGGAGCAGCATCCAGGAAATTATTGAGTCTTTTTTAGAAGAGAAATAAAAGACGACTGACAGGTATCTAGGACTTTCACGTTTACATACATACCCCATAAAAACCGATTATTTAAATAGAGTGTTCTTTTGGTTTTGATCTCCTTGAGTTTTATAAGTTCTCCTGATCTAAGATATATTCACATATAGAGAAGGAAGACAAATACCTATGAAATAAATATAGTTGTAAGCCAAGGCTTTTGGTTGTTGCAAAGTGTTATATATGCCATTCTATGAAATTAGAATTTTTGATGTATACGGTGACTTAGTGTGATGTTTTCAGATACTTTTTTGGCAGCAGCAGAAAAATTTTGGGGGGAGGGAGGAATGAAAGCTTACATGGGACCCCAGTATATAAACTGTTTCTGTTTATCCACAGTTTGCTCTTCCCAAACCCCCGCTTTGTAGGCCCCTGTCCCCAGACACCATCCATTTGGAAGCACCTTTCTGGAACTCGTGGGCTGTACACAGTTTGAAGAGTATTGTCCTCTTGAGCAGAGTTTATAGAAGAATTCTCTGGAGTGAAAATGGACCCCTTTTCCTCCTTGAAAAGACACGTGGGTAAACTTTCAGTCACCGCCTCTGTCTCTGAACTCTCTTTATTATATTCGATAGTAATAGTAATAGCAGGTAGATCAGCCCAGTTTTAAAACATTTCATTTGTCGAATTGTTAGCATTGTTGCTAAGGGAGATCCTCAAGAAATGTGTTTCCGGTTCTTTTGAAAATCTCAGTAGACAGCAGGTGCAAAGTGTAAATGTAGTGGTATCAGAATCTGTTATCATCCTAATATGCAATAACAGTTCAACACAGACACAAGAGAAGACACACCATAATACGCATGCTCTCGTGAAACATCTTTGTTGGGTTTTTTAGAGGGAAGGATGAATTCTAACATCTAACAAGAATTTCACACATAGGAGTTATTAAATAAATAATTGAGGCTTAAGTTACACATGATTTATGTAAAATTCTTATTTTAAAAATTTGAGGCAGACATTATATAAAATTCTATTGTCTATTATGACTTGGCAGAGTGGCCACATTTTAGGAGATTGAATGGAGGAAAGGGCCCTGAATGAGAAGCCTTATCATCTGGGCCGCAGTCTTACCTTGGCCCAGATGAGTTGGTATGACATCACAGGCCAGAGAGACTAAATTATTTGCCTACATTTCTTATCTATAAGACGAGGAGGTTCACCTTGATGATCTGAGCTCCCTTTCAAACTGGAGCATTCCACAGGTATCCATGATCTATGCTGTTGTCGATTGTGCTGCTGCCTGTGATACACATGGGTGAACTCAGCGGGGGAGACCAACCTGTGATTTCGTGCTCCTGCACTTCCAGTTCTGATCATTCGACTCCTTTACTAGTCATACCAGCCTAAACTGTGCTTTGCAAACCCTCCTCCTCATGGGAAATCTTGCCTCGTTCAAAAGAGAGTTTCTGGCTCTGGTTCATGGCCCTCAGCAGAGCACAGTATTTATCCTTCTGCTTTTTATACTTGGTGATTAGCATTCGTGTTCCTGTTAAATAACCCATGGTTAGTTTCTGCACATCAGACAGATTATTGACGCCTTTTGCTTGTCATGAATCTATATTTTTATGGCATCATTTATTTTGTCAAAAATATACATTATGATAATAAATAAAATGAACTGCATTTGGCACTTTTTAACACCCTAATTATCTTTTTAAAGTAGCTAGTTAGAATGTAGTGCTTTTATCCATAGTACCTTATCTTAGATATAAATCACTTGTTTATCTTTAAATCTTCCTGGCTCAGAACCTCCTGTAGTATTTGCATTTCTCCCCAGTATCACATGTTTACTATTGTTTCATTTCTTTCTGCTTAAGTGTCACTTCTCTGTACCAAAACTCTTTAAAAAAGGCCCATAGGCACAACTGCAGGCACTCAGTTGAGAGATTTTTGTAAATGGCATGAATCTGATTGCAAAAGTTCCCTTCTGGGGTTGTAGTCAAACTTTAGGGTCAATAAGATCACCAAAGATGTTTGTTAAAATACATCTTTGGGGCCTATTTCGCAGGGATTCTGATTCAGCACATCTGGGGTATGTTCTAGGACTCTGTATTTCTACCAGCAATCCCAAGTGATCCTGATGCAAGAGAATACTCTTGCTGTAGGGTGTTATTTAATGACTCTGTGGGTGGGATATGGTGCTGTGTGACCAGGGCCTGGTACTGTATGATCCCCTTATGTCTCAGTTTGCTCCCTCTGTCCTGGGGCATGGGTTGCACTCATGGTTATCTTAGTCCAGTTATTTTTGTAGCCTTCACAGAGGCTTCCAGAAGCATCACTTCTGGAAGCATCCTTCTTTTTCCTATGCAACTTTTTTGTATATTAATATTTGAGAACCATTTCTTGAACGGAACATCAGAATTAGATTTAAAATTTCCTAACCAAGTGCCTGAGAGGAAGGAATATATAGATTTTAGTGTCTGGACTTAGAAAAGCAACATCATAAGTGGAATAGTAATATGAAAAGAAATAGATAAGATACTGGGAGGGAAGCAAATACAGATAATATTCAATAAATAATATATCCCAGATTTAATAAATGTTTCTAAGGACTTCATGATTTGAATGGTCACTTCATCCTCTGAAAATTAACACCTAAACTTTCAGAGGTGGGTGTTCAGAAGCATTCTTATTAGCCTTCTCTACTGGAATAACCCTCCTTACCCCTAATGAAGCCCAAGTGAAATTCTAAAGATGTTTATTCAACTATAGTTCCAGGGCGTTTCCATTCAAGTCCCCTGAACGTGCAAGTAAAAAAATGCAGATTTTGGAGTTCCACCTCAAATGCAGTGAAATATAGGCAGTAAAGTTTGGGAATCGCACATGCATTTTTAGAAAGCCTTGAACTGATTCTTATGCATACTGAAGGCTGAGGAGCTTAAAGTGCTGCTGTAATAATGTAGAACACAGTACTTCTGTACACTCTACTTCTGCAAAACAAAACACAGCAGAACAACTCCTGAAGAGTGGTGAGAAAGAAATGCCCAAGAGCTTAAATTTTTTGTGAAGCAGAGGTTTAGAAGGTCATAGGCTTTCAGCCCAACTGAACCCCTAACTGGCTGCCTGAGCCTGGGCAAGTGTCTGAACCCACTAAGGTTGTGAGGTTGGCACAAAGAGCCAGCGATTCTTCAAATTGGGAGCCACTGCCGTCTGAACAATGCTGCTCAAGTTTTTCTGTTTAGACACAGGAGGGCTCAGGTTGGTAAAGTGATCTTAGCCAGTTTGACCATTCAGCAATATTCGGGTCCATTTGTTAAAACTCCACAAAATCCTCATATGTCCATTTCCCCCACAATCTTTCTATAGGTGGTATTTTCTGTTGAAAACAGCCTTAGGCCAAATTCTGCCAAACATTCCCAGCTTCATTAGTAAGGAGACATCAAAATAGCCATACTACCTGTTCTTGTAAACCTAGAAGGTCCTCATTTCTCTGACTTTTGGCATTTCTATGACATCTTAAATGAGAGGTTCTAGTGATGCCGATTCAATACCTCTCTGATGACTAGATGCTAACTCTCTTTTTGGGTTAGATTACAGTCCTCTGTGAAGTGGGAAGAACATAGGACCAAACAAAGCTCTAGACTGTCCCAAGCATTAGGATACTTAGGATATTGCCGACTTTATTCTTCTGGTTCAAGAAACGTAGGTGAGGCCTTAACAGTCGATCTGATTTCCATTTACTTTACCAGAGAAAAATGATTTCTAACAATCCTTATGCTAATAAAGAAACCATCTGGTGTTGATTTCGATAACCATATTTGAAGTTCTTACTAAAATCCTTTGGAGGCTGGTATTCTTGGTAAGTGTATTTCAAATACTAAACAGATGCCTCTAGACACAGTCTATTTTGAAATAAATTACCACACAGCCAGCATTAGCACACGACCAATATTTCTTTTTTACCTAATGGGGGTTGGCCTCAAAGTTTAGAAGCACCTTAGCAATCCATGTAAAGTCCTGAATTAAAGATAGAATAGTACTGGGGTTTCCAACCAAGTTTTAGGTCTCATGTATTTTTTTTTAATTAATTAATTAATTTAATTTTTATTTTTGGCTGCATTGGGTCTTTGTTGCTGCGTGCGGGCTTTCTCTAGTTGCGACGAGCAGAGCTACTCTTTGTTGTGGTGTGCGGGCTTTCCATTGCGGTAGCTTCTCTTGTTGCGGAGCATGGGCTCTAGGCACACAGGCTTCAGTAGTTGTGGCACGTGGGCTCAGTAGTTGTGGCTCGTGGGCTCTAGAGCGCAGGCTCAGTAGTTGTGACGAACAGACTTAGTTGCTCTGCGGCATGTAGGATCTTTCGGGACCAGGGCTCGAACCCGTGTCCCCTTCATTGGCAGGCAGATTCTTAACCACTGCACCACCAGGGAAGTCCCAGGTCTCATGTAGTTTAAATATATTTGAAGTCTGAAGGAGTAGTACAGGGGAAGCCACAGTTCCATTACATATCTCCAGCCTTCTGCCTTTTCCTGCAAGGGGGCAGTATTACCCCTAATTAAGAACTACTGCTAAAAACTAATCTCAGGGCTCCCTGGTAGCACAGTGGTTAAGAATCTGCCTGCCAATGTAGGGGACATGGGTTCGAGCCCTGATCGGGGAAGATCCCACATGCTGTGGAGCAACTAGGCCCGTGCGCCACAACTACTGAGCCTGCGCTCTAGATCCTGCAGGCCACATCTCCTGAGCCCGCGTGCCATAACTACTGAAGCCTGCACACCGAGAGCCTGTGCTCTGCAACAGGAGAAGCCACTGCAATGAGAAGCCCATGCACTGTTATGAAGAGAGTAGCCCCCGCTAGTAGCAACTAGAGAAAGCCTGCATGCAGCAATGAAGACCCAACGCAGCCAAAAATAAATAAACAAACAAACAAATAAATAAATAAAATTTATTAAAAAAACCCCACTAATCTCAGGGACTCTCCCAGTTGGTTTGTGTTGCTAAAAATAGATACCAATTACATTAACTGGCACACTTAATGGGTAGGTGTAAAGTGGGGCTTGAAGCTATTTGGCAGTAGGGCCAGGAGAGCAGATCTGTCCCATGAGTGGAAAGACTTGGTAGCTGGGAGGAGGTAGACATTGAGGAAGTGAGTTGGGGGAGGTGGTGAGGGGAGGAGCCATCAGCCATCAAGATGATAGGAGGTTACCTAGGGTGACAGAACAGGTGAGAAGTCTCTCGTGTTAGGATGACAGAAAGGACTTGAAGAATAGGGAAGTCTATAGTGGGATTTTATTTTTGCTGTGTGATGTAGAATGGAATGCCTTTCTGCTGAAGGTCTTGATGCTTTGGGGATGAGGAAATAAAAATTGAGCAGGGGCATGAAATTAACACCAAAGGTGACTTTGGGAATGTGAACCTCCTGAACATTTATACAAATATTAGTAAAGGCAGTGGACCTTGTGCAGTATGGGGACTGGTGATTTGAGAAAATCTTATTTACATTTTAAGTCACAGAGTGACCCCATTCTCAGAGTAAGAATAGTAATTTACTTCAACAAATATTTCTGGAGGACTTATTATTTGCTTAGCCAGGTGCTGGTAAATTATCTAAAGGAAAGAGAAAACAGTTCTTGCTCTCCAAGAACTTATTTTCTCTGTAGAAAAACAAAATATTTCTATTTAAATGTTTAGCATGTCAGTGACCATTGTCTTTGAAGCAGCTGCTGTGTTCAATTCAGAACACTTGGGAAGGGATGGACCTAGAGCCACGGTTGTCAGCTATGGCTGCACACTAGAATCACTTAGAGAGTCATTTAAAACTTTTTTTTTTTTAAATGGAAGCATAGTTGATTTACAATGTTGTGTTAATTTCTGCTGTACAGCAAAGTGATTCAGTTATACATATATATACATTCTTTTTACATTCTTTTTCATTATGGTTTATCCCGGGAAATTGAATATAGTTCCCTGTGCTATACAGTAGGACCTTGTTGTTTATCCATCCTATATATAATAGTTTGCATCCATTTAAAGCTTTAAAGACACACAAAGACACACATATATTCCTAACCCAACATTATTGTATCATCCATATTTCCCTTTTCTCACGTTCCGGATGGAAATCAAACCAACCTAAATTTCCCCTTACTTACTCCTCTTCTGCAGGGATGCACAGTTTCTAAAATGTCACATCCTCTCTTTTATCCTCCACATTTGTATAACAAGGCAGTGGGAGTTTACTCTAGAAATTCCAATACCACAAAAAGTTATCTATAACTATAAGATCTCCAGGGCTCAGGTGGTTCGCATACTTCCTATAGCCAGCATATCTAATGCAATAGCATTCCAGCCCAACAGAATAATGTTGTCAGCCTCTTGGAACGTGTTGTGTGGGATTTGACTTATGTGCCTCTGCTCTAACAATGAAGTCAGTCTCTTTAGAAAATACTCAGAGAAAAAAAACAATAAAGGAATATATGTGACAGAAGAACATGGCCTAAGTCAAGCCAAGTCAAGCCACTCTTACTATCAGCTCTGGAACAAAGATATCAAGGATGTTTGAGTTTATCTAATTTTATATAATCAGTCAGTCATTCCTCCATCCTTTTTTTTGTCCATTCCTAGAGTCCATCAGTAACCCTGTAGAAAAATTATCCTTCTTCTTTTGCTCTCAGTGCTATTTTTGGCTCTCTGATCAAACGAGTAACTCCTGGAATGTTCAGTTTGTTTTATGGTTGTGGCACTCTGGGAAAGCGGGGCAGCTCACCTGCCCTACTCTATGGCTGATTCTAGCTGGGAAAGCTCCCAACCTCTGTGTCTGTAATACAAGACACTACAAAAGCAAAATAAATCAGCTTTCCACCTCCATTTCTCCTGCACATTAAAGGCTGATCACCTACAGTCATGATCCTGGCCCTGAATTGGGCTGCAGCATCTGATCTGATAGCACAAGGCAAGATCAATACCTGCCACTGTAAAATGTCAATGGAACATAAATTAGGAAGAGAATATTTTCTAACGCTGGCCCCAAGCAGTGACTGGTTGGGTGCAAGCCATGCTGTTGGCCAAAGAAAAGAGAGAGCAACTTTACTTAGCAGCAGGGTAGACTCTACTAGGGCCATATTATGTGCTATTCCTAGTTCTCTTTATTGATCTCCAAATAATGAAGTGTGATGATCCTCGCTAAAGTTTTTCAAGACTTTACTACGAAAAAATTATCAGAAAGTTTCTAACCATGGCTAGAGAAGTATGTGATCTAATCTAGGCATAGGTTTCCTTATAAGCATTTTGAGCATAAAAGATGATTTTGGCCAGCCCCGAGACAGGGTTTACCTCATACAAGACTGCTTTAGAGTTGTAATTAAGTTGGGTGCTGATGAGCAACCTCTTCTCTGTCCTTCCTTGGGCCATCATGCCTTTCCGTGATATGAAGCCCAAGCTTTTCAAATTTCCAAAATGGAAATCATTTTTTTCCTCATTTTTAATTAATACAGTTTTTTGGGGGGAAAATAATTCAAGCCCATGAGAGTAAAGGAAGAAAATAAATCTTGCCCATTACGCTATCACTCAGCAATAATTACTGATTGTATGTTAGCATATCTGTTTCCAAGTCTTTTTTGGTGTGTTCTCACACACATACATTTTTCAAAAGCGGGAACATAGTGTAGGTGGTATGTGGTCTTTATGCGAACTAAATAAATAGCACCCCACTTCCCCACCATTTTTGAAATGAGAATAAGCAACAAAGGTTTAATGCAAATGAAGGTCAAAATATCACATTAATTACTGATAAAACCTTAAGATTGGAGGGTGTTTTATGGCTGCAGTCAGGAGGACTTCCTAATACTGAGACTTATTAGATAGACTCAGTATAATTAATTAGATCCCTTAATATAACATGTCCATCTTCACATAGTGTTTTACTGTGTGTCCTTTTGATTGAATGGAATACAACATTTAAAAATTAGTGTAAGCTAAACAGCGACCGAGACGATGGTTATATTAAAGAAGTAGAAGAGTCTGCAGTAATCCAGGAGAACCCCAACTATTTTAGCTTATAAAGGACAAGAATTGAGGCAAATTCGGGGAAAATTTGGTCACTCTCTGGTATCTCATAATTATATATGAGAATAGAGGTTACTTACATCATCCCAGCATATTCTTTAAGTTTTGATGATGAAGTCGCTATTTTTAGTTTCTCTATTAGTTACCTCTGTAATTTCCAGTATTAGAATTAAACTGCTATTTCTGGCTCTATCAACTTTCAACTGTATCTCCAAACTCCCAGCATCCCTCTCTTCTTAGACATGACCTGTTGGCACCCCTTGCCTTTCTTCAGCCTCCCTCAATCCTGGTCAGCCATTACATGGCTTAATATCATAAGGGAGATAACTTTAATATATTTTTTGTAGCTGTGATTAAAGTCTTCCATGCTGTATCTATAGGTTGATTCTAAAAATTGAAAACTAATATACAAAAATGTTTGCATTTTTATGATAATGTTAAATTTGTTAATTGCTGAACAAAAAGCTCTGATTATAGTTCTTTTTCTATATTGCAATATTATAAATCCTGTTCCTCTCAAGGTGAAGAGTTTCCTTTCATACACTGCACCAATTAATCACAATCATACCTCATCCTAGTTATTTCACATGTGGCCCATGATATCCTCATGTGGAATTCTGGTTTTCCTGGAGTTTTTAAAAAACAGCCTTATTCAGATATAACTTATATACCATAAAATTCATCTGTTATAAGTGTACATTCCATGATTTTTTAGGAAATTTACAGAGTTGTGAGACCATCACCACATGTAGATTTTGAACATTTTCATCACCCCCCAAAAGTTCCCTTGTGTTTCTCTGTAGTAAATCCCTGTCCCTGTCAGCAGCTCCAGGCAAGCGTCAATCTACTTTCTGTCTCTGTAGATTTGCGTTTTCAGTATTCTTCATATAAATGGACTCACACAATATGTAGTCTTTTGTGTCTGGCTTCTTTTACTTAGAATGTTTTTGAGGTTCACCATGTTGTAGTTCTAACCTTTCTATTGCTAAGTAGTACTGTATTCCATTGTACAGATATACCATGTTTTGTTTATCCATTCACTACCAGTTGAGGGACATTTGCACAGCTTCCAGTTTTTGGCTAGCATGAGTAGTAACACTGCTGTAACATTTGCATACAAGTCTTTGTGTGGACACGTTTTCATTTCTTTTGGGTAGAAAATTAAAGAGTAGAATCACTGTGTCATATGGTAAGTATATATTTAACTTTTGAAAGAAACAGCCAAACTGTTTTCCAAAGTAGCCGTACCATTTTACATTCCCACTAGTCATGCATAAGAGTTGCAGTTTCTCCATATCCTTACCAATACTTGGTATTGTAATTCTTTTGGATTAAAGCAATTCTAGTGGGCATGCAGCAATATCATATATGGTTTTAATTTGCATATTCCTAATGACTAGTGATGTTGAGTATCTTTTTATTTTAGTAGCCATTTGTATACCTTCTTTGGTGAAATAGTCTATTCAAATGTTTTGCCCATTTTTAAATTGGATTGTTTTCTTATAATTAAGTTGTAAGAGTTTTTAATATATTCTAGATACAAGTTTTTATTAGATATATGATTTGAAGACATTTTAATATTTTTTCATATTTTCATATGTTCATATAAAAGTCCGTGGATTTTTAAAAAATTTTTTTTTAGTTGTGATTTTGAAGAGCTAAAGTGTTTAAATTTGATGAAGTTCAGTTTATCAGTTTTTTCTTCTATGAATCATTAGTTTATTGTTAACATTTAAGAAATCTTTGCCTAAACCAAGGTTACTAAGATATTCTCCAATGTTCATCTAGAAGTTTTATACTTTACCTTTTATATTCAAGTTCATGATCCATTTGAATTAATTTTTTGGTGAGTATAAGGCAAAGTGTAAATTCTTTTTCTTTTCTTTTTTGCTTGTCAAGGGTTCCCAAGACCACTCTCAGGTTTGATGATTTGCTCAAGGACTCACAGGACGCAGAAAAGCTGTTATATTCATGGTTATAGTTTATTACAGAAAGGCTTATTACAAATTAAAATCTGCAAAGGAAAAAGGATGCTTAGAGCAGATTTCAGGAAAAACCAAGTGCAGGCTTCTAGTTGTCCTCTCCTACTTTTGCATGGGTACTACTTAATTCTCCCCACAACAATGTATGCAATATGCATATGATGCAAATGATTTTACTTTGCATTATTACTTGAACTGATAGGTTGGCTGCCTGTAGAATTTTATACTCAAAATTATTTTGCGGGGCTTCCCTGGTGGCGCAGTGGTTGAGAGTCCGCCTGCCGATGCAGGGGACGCGGGTTTGTGCCCTGGTCCGGGAAGATCCCACATGCCGCGGCGCGGCTGGGCCCGTGAGCCATGGCCTCTGAGCCTGCGCGTCCAGAGCCTGTGCTCCGCAACGGGAGAGGCCACAACAGTGAGAGGCCCGCGTACCGGGAAAAAAAAAAAAAAAAGATACAAAATTATTTTCCCTTTGGACTTGGAAGACTTATTCCATGGTCTTCTAGCATTCATTGTTGTTCAGTCTTTTGACTGATGCTGGTCTGATTGTTGTTTCTTTCTACAGAAGACTTTAGGCTCTTCTGTTGATTCTTGGGGGTCTGAAATGTCACCAGAATAAGTCCAGATGTTTGTCTCTTTTCATTCCTTCCACTTAGCAATCATTGGAACCATTCAGTTTGAAGACATATTTTTCAACTTTGTGAAAACTTTCCCATTATTTCTTTGACAGGTTTTTACTCAACATTTTCCATTTTTCTATTTCTGCTGTACCTGTTCGTTAGATGTTAAAATTCTTGGTCTGATCTTCTTGGTCTTTATATTTTCTCTTTTTTCCCCTCTAATTTCTTGAATTCTGCTTGTACATTAATCTAAAGTTTAAAAAATTTTGCAACTCTGTTTTTTTCTGTAGCAATACATTTATCCACCCAACATTTTATCTTGAGAAAATTTTTAAATTAAATTAAATTAAAAAATTTTTTTGGCCATGCCATGTGCACGGCATGCAGGATCTTAGTTCACTGACCAGGAATTGAACCCATGCCCCCTGCAGTGGAAGCACAGAGTCTTAACCAGTGGACCACCAGGGAAGTCCCTATTATGAAAAATTTTAAACATCTTGAAAAGTTGAAAGAATAATTTAACAAATATTCTAATAATGTCTACCTAATTTCAATAAGTGTTAACTTTTTGCCACATTCCCCCCTCTCTTTACATATACATGTATATCTTTGCTGTGGACCATTTGAAAGTAAATTGCACTTACCCCTGAATATTTTAGAATGAGTATCGTAAGAATAAGGATATTTGTTTCTAATATCACAATACCATTTTTACAACTAAGAAAATTAACAATTATTCAATAACATCGTATAATATTCCACCCATATTCAGTTTCCTCAATTGTCCAAAGAATATGTTTTATACATTTTAAAAAACATAATCTAGATTCATTCACTGCATTTAGTTGCTATGATTGACTCTTTTTAGCCTGAAAAAGTATACTGACCTTCTCATCCCCACATTGCTACCAATTTTTTTTTTCTTGTATAGTGTCCCACAGTCTGGATTTTTCTGATTGTATCCTCATGATATCATTTAGCATGTTTTCCATGCTAAGTTTCCAATTTATTTCCTCTAAATTGGATCCAGAGAATTGATTATATTCAGGTTAAAAAGTTTGCCACAAGAATTTTGTAGGTTAAGTTGTGTATTTCATATTATGTCACATAAGAAGGCATATTATATCAGGTTGTTCCAGTAATAGTGTTACTAGGTCTGCTCATTTTGTTAAGGTGATACCCTTCAGATCTCCCCACTGAAATGGTATATTTTCCCCTTCGCAATCAGTAAGTTATCTATATGAGGTGATTAGGTTTTTCCAAAGATCTTTCACCTGGTGGTTTTAACAAAGATTATGTTGACCTAAGTCAATTATATTAAAAGTTACAAAATGGTGATTATCTACTTCTGTAATTCCTTATACATTTATTAGTAGACGTTCTTTTATAGAGAAGAACTTTGTTTTTATCTCCTTTCTCTCTCATTTTGAATTTCACAGTGTATTTCAAGGACTTTTTATTTAAAATGTTATAATCAATAATAATCACTATTCTTTTCAATGGCCAGATTGTCCTGAATTTGATCACTGGGAGCTGATTCAAGCTAGCTCCCTGTGTCCTTTTCTCATGATTCAGCTTGTCTTTGGGCACTTTCTTACTTTTTGACACAACATATCCCACATTGCCTAGTACTTTCTGTACGTCAGATATGGAATCAACCATCTCTCCAAGGATCCCTGGTTGCTTTTACTGGGATATGGTATTTAGAAACCAAGATCTGGGTGCTTGTTCATTGCTACTAGTTGTCACTGGTTCTAGGCCCTTCCTATAAGTAGAACTGGGAGAAATCTTTAAAAAAATTCATACTGTTTCCAGTTGAAATTTAACATTATAAGATTTTTAAAAGCTTATTTTATATTGTTACACCTTTTCTGTAACACTGAGGATCTTGGTTCTCAATACCATTCACATACTCATCTGCTTTATCCTGTAATATGCACAAAATAATTTCTAAAGTACACTATTACTACCAACAGTAAACATATTGAGTAAAGTTTTACATATCTTTGCAATTCTTTTTGTCCTTGGACTATATCACAGTAAGAACAAACAGTCAGTTTATTGTACTCGAAATAATTCTTCCTCTGTGTGGTTATTGATTTTATACAGTTAGGTTCATTTGTTTGTATTGGTGTTCAATTTTATGGTTTGCTTTCTCTTTTTTATTTAATTTAAGTTTTGAATATATAAAACATTCACATGTTGCGTCAGTTATTAAGCTACTGATTCTCAGCCTTCTGCACCCAGCTTTGTGATGCTGGGCCTGGGATTCTGCAAACCACATTTCTGTTTTTCCAGCTGGTTCTCTGCTGTGATCTTCCAAAGGTGATGCTAGAGGGAGACCGCAGAACTAGAAGAGTTAAAAGGAACTTTGCTCCTTCCTATTTTTACCTTGTGGGGCTATTTGTCAGCTCTTTGTCCTGTGCATACCACTCTAGCCATGCTTTCCCCCGCCTGCAGCATAAGTTCCTTCCATAGAAGCAGTTGAAGGCAGTTTGCAGTTTTTCAAATACTCGTAGAACTAGCCTCCCCCAGAGGTCCAGCTCATGGGCCCTTCCTTTGAACTCATAGACCTCAGCACCACCTGAACAGTGACCCTTCCTAGAAGTTCTGAGTTTCAGCCCAGCAGAGCAATTCTAAATTTTAAATAATTTCTAAATCTTAATAGTTCCAACGTCTCTAATTATTCTTCTGCCATAAAGGTGGTAGCTGCTTCCTGCAATTATTGTTGTCCTGATACATTTGTGTTCTTTTTTTACCCTTTCAGTCATATAGTTAACAATTTGTCATATTAAATTCCCTCTGTTCAAATAACTAGTGTGCTTTGGTCTCCTGACTAAACCTTAACTGATAAACATGGTTCATACGTAAAAATCATTACTCAGAGAAACCTTTCTTCCATCCTTAGCCTTCCTACCGCATTCCTATCTAACCCCTTGAGGTAATCATTCATTAGTCACTGTATTCTTGACTGTGTTTGTTTTGACAAAATTAATCAAACACACTCGTACATGTGTGTGCATACCTACATAGATATTCTTATTTTCTCTCTCTTTTTTAAAGTTTTTTTTTAAGTTGAAGTATAGTTAATTTACAATTTGTGTTAACTTCAAGTGTACAGCAAAGTGATTCAGTTATATATATACATATATATATATTCTTTTTCAGATTCTTTTCCATTATAGGTTATTACCAGATATTGAGTATAGTTCCCTGTGCTGTATAGTAGGACCTTGTTGCTTACCTATTTTATATATAGTAGTGTATATATGTTAATCCCAAACTCCTAACTTATCTCCCCCGTGCCCCTCGCTATCCCCTTTGGTAACCATAAGTTAGTTTTCTGTTTGTGAATCTATTTATGTTTTCTAAATAAGTTCATTTGTATCATTTTTTTTTAGATTCCATATATAAGCACTGTCATATGATATTTGTCTTTCTCTGTCTGATTTACTTCACTTAATATGTTAATCTCTAGATTTATCCATGTTGCTGCAAATGGCATTATTTCATTCTTTTTTATGGCTGAGTAATATTCCATTGTGTGTGTGTGTGTGTGTGTGTGTGTATAATACCATATCTTCTTTCTACATCTGTGACTCTATTTCTGTTTTGTAAATAAGTTCATTTGTACCATTTTTTTAAAATTCCACATATAAGCACTATCATATGATATTTGTCTTTCTCTGTCTGACTTACTTCATTCAGTATGACAATCTCTAGGTCCGTCCATGTTGCTGCAAATAGCATTATTTCATTCTTTTCTAAGGCTGAGTAACATTCCATTGTGTGTGTGTGTGTGTGTGTGTGTGTGTGTGTGTGTGTGTGTGTGTGTGTGTATATATATATATATATATATGCGCCACATCTTCTTTATCCATTCCTCTGTCAATGGACATTTAAGTTGTTTTCATGTCTTGGCTATTGTAAGTTGTGCTGCTATGAATACTGGGGTGCATGTATCTTTTCAAATTATGGTTTTCTCCAGATATATGCCGGATCCTGGATTTGCTGGATCCTATGGTAATTCTATTTTTAGTTTTTTAAGGAACATCCATACTGTTCTCCATAGGGGCTACACCAGTTTACATTCCCACCAACAGTGTAGGAGAGTTCCCTTTTGTTCACACCTGCTCCAGCATCTATTATTTGTAGACATTTTAACGATTGCCATTCTGACTGTTATGAGGTGATACCTCACTGCAGATTTTTTTCTTTTGTTTGGCCAAGTGGCATGTAGGATCTTAGTTCACCACCCAGGGATCGAACCCATGCCCCCTGCAGTGGAAGCACAGAGTCTTAACCACAGGACCTCCAGAGAATTCCCACCTCATTGTAGTTTTGATTTACATTTCTCTAATAATTAGTGATATTGAACATCTTGTCATGTGCCTGTTGGCTATCTGTATGTCTTTTTTGGAGAAATGTCTGCTTAAGTCTTCTGCCCATTTTTAGATGTCTGTTTCTCTTTTTAGTATGAAAGGTAGTGTAACATATATACTGTTCTGTGCCTTGCTTGTTCACTAAATATAATATATCCTGGAATCATTCCATATCAGTTCTTAGAGATTATTTTCTTTGGGGTAGATGCAGCATAATTGTTGCACCAGTGTTTGACTGATGAGCATTTGAATTGATTCTAATAGTATTTTGTTTTTGCCAGTAATGCTACAATGAATCACAATTTTGAGCACCTGTTGTTTTGTATTTGAGTTGGTGTATCTACAGGTGGAATCCTAAAAGTGAGATTGCTGAGCCAAAGGGTAAACCCATATATAACTTTATTATATTTTTATCAAATATTCCTCCATAGGATGGTACCATTTTCTGTTCTCATCAGGAATGTATGAAAGTTTTTGTTTCTCTTCAATTTTAACAACTGACTGTATTGTCAACTTTTTGGATTTTTACCATCTGCATAGGTTAAGAAATGTTATCTCAGTGTTGTTTTAATTTGCATTTCTTTTACTGTACTGAAATTGAGGTTCTTTTCATATGTGTCATGGTCATTTGCCTTTCTCTTTCTATGGGCTTTCTCTTTATCCCATTTTTCTACTGGGATTTTGGTCTTTTTCTTTTTGATTGTTAAAAGTGGTTTATATACTAGTGAGATTAGCTCGTTTGTTATATCTGTTGCAAATATCGCCCAGTTTGGAATTTTAATTTTGACTTTGCTTATAATGCTTTCTTCATGCAAATATTTAAAAATTTTTACATAGTCAAATTTTTAATCCATCTTTTGACTGCTTTTGGGTTTTGAACAAAAGTCATAGTATCTTGTAGTACTTGAAACTATGGTTTTATTTTATTTTTTTCACTAAGTCCTTTATTTATTTTAACATCTTTATTAGAGTGTAATTGCTTTACAATGTTGTGTTAGTTTCTGCTGTATAACAAAGTGAATGAGCTATATGTATATATATATACCCATATCTCCTCCCTTTTGTGCCTCCCTCCCACCCTCCCTATCCCACCCCTCTAGGTGGTCACAAAGCACTGAGCTGATCTCCCTGTGCTATGCGGCTGCTTCCCACTAGCTAGCTATTTTACATTTGGTCGTGTATATATGTCAATGCTACTCTCTCACTTCGTCCCAGCTTACCGTTCCCCCTCCCCGTGTCCTCAAGTCAGTTCTCTATGTCAGCGTCTTTATTCCTGTCCTGCTCCTAGGTACATCAGAACCATTTTTTGTTTTGGATTCCATATATATGTGTTAGCATATGGTATTTGTTTTTCTCTTTCTGACTTACTTCACTCTGTCTGACAGACTCTAGGTAACCATCCACCTCACTGCAAATAACTCAATTTAGTTTCTTTTTATGGCTGAGTAATATTCCATTGTATATATGTGCCACAACTTCTTTATCCGTTCATCTGTTCATGAACACTTAGGTTGGTTCCATGTCCTGGCAATTGTAAATAGTGCTGCAGTGAACATTGTCGTAGATGTCTCTTTCTGAATTATGGTTTTCTCAGGGTATATGCCCAGTAGTGGGATTGCTGGGTCATATTGTAATTCTATTTTTAGTTTTTTAAGAAACCTCCATACTGTTCTCCGTAGTGGTTGTATCAATTTTATTTATTTATTTTACATTTTTTTTCTTTTTTGTTTTAATAGATTTTATTTATTTATTTATTTATTGGCTGCATTGGGTCTTCTGTTGCTGAGCGTGGGCTTCCTCAAGTTGCTGTGAGCGGGGGCTACTCTTCGTTGCGGTTCGAGGGCTTCTAATTGCGGTGGCTTCTGTTGTTGCGGAGCACAGGCTCTAGGCGCGCAGGCTTCAGTAGTTGTGGCACACGGACTTCAGTAGTTGTGGCTCGTGGGCTCTAGAGCGCAGGCTCAGTAGTTGTGGTGCATGGACTTAGTTGCTCCGCGGCATGTGGGATCTTTCAGGACCAGGGCTAGAACCCGTGTCCCCTGCATTGGCAGGCAGATTCTTAACCACTGCGCCATGAAGGAATGTTTTATCAATTTACATTCCCACCAACAGTGCAAGAGGGTTCCCTTTTCTCCACACCCTCTCCAGCATTTATTTTTTGATGCTGGCCATTCTGACCTGTGTGAGGTGATACCTCACTGTGGTTTTGATTTGCACTTCTCTAATGATTAGTGATGTTGAGCATCCTTTCATGTGTTTGTTGGCAATCTGTACATCTTCTTTGGAGAAATGTCTATTTAGGTCTTCTGTCGATTTTTGTATTGAGTTGTTTGTTTTTTGATATTGAGCTGCATGAGCTCCCTGTATATTTTGGAGATTAATCCCTTGTCAGTTGCTTCATTTGCAAATATTTTCTCACATTCTGAGGGCTGTCTTTTCGTCTTGTTTATGGTTTCCTTGCTGTGCAAAAGCTTTTGAGTTTAATTAGGTCCCATTTGTTAATTTTTGTTTTTATTTCCATTTCTCTAGGAGGTGGGTCAAAAAGGAGCTTGCTGTAATTTATGTCATAGAGTGTTCTGCCTGTGTTTTCCTCTATGAGTTTTATAGTGTCTGGCCTTGCATTTAGGTCTTTAATCCATTTTGAGTTTATTTTTGTGTATGGTGTTAGGAAGTGTTCTGATTTTATTCTTGTATGTGTAGCTGTCCAGTTTTCCCAGCACCACTTATTGAAGAGGCTGTCTTTTCTCCATTGTATATTCTTGCTTCCTTTATAAAAAATAAGGTGACCATATATATGTGGGTTTATCTCTGGGTTTTCTATCCTGTTCCATTGATCTATATTTCTGTTTTTGTGCCTGTACCATATTGTCTTGATTAGTGTAGCTTTGTAGTATAGTCTGAAGTCAGGGAGTCTGATTCCTTCAGCTCCTTTTTTTCCCCTCAGGATCGCTTTGGCTCTTCGGGATCTTTTGTGTTTCCATACAAATTGTAAAAATTTTTGTTGTAGTTCTGTGAAAAATGCCACTGGTAGTTGGATAGGGATTGCATTGAATATGTAGATTGCTTTCAGTAATATAGTCATTTTCACAATGTTGATTCTTCCAATCCAGGAACATGGTATATCTCTCCACCTGTTTGTATTGACTTTAATTTCTTTCATCAGTGTCTTATAGATTTCTGCATACAGGTCTTTTGTCTTCTTAGGTAGGTTTATTCCTAGGTACTTTATTCTTTCTGTTGCAGTGGTAAATGGGAGTGTTTCCTTAATTTCTCTTTCAGATTTTTCATTGCTAGTGTATAGGAATGCAAGAGATTTCAGTGCATTAATTTTATATCCTTCTACTTTACCAAATTCATTGATTAGTAGTTTTCTGGTAGCCTCCTTAGAATTCCCTGTGTATAGTGTCTTGTCATCTGCAAACAGTGGCAGTTTTACTTCTTCTTTTCTGATTTGGATTCCTTTTATTTCTTTTTCTTCTCTGATTGCTGTGGCTAAAACTTCCAAAACTATGTTGAATAATAGTGGTGAGAGTGGACATCCTTGTCTTGTTCCTGATCTTAGAGGAAATGGTTTTAGTTTTTCACCATTGAGGACAATGTTGGCTGTGGGTTTGTCATATATGGCCTTTATTATGTTGAGGTAGGTTCCCTCTATGCCTACTTTCTGGAGAGTTTTTATCATAAATGGGTGTTGAATTTTGTTGAAAGCTTTTTTGCCTCTAATGAGATTATCGTACCGTTTTTAACCTTCAGTTTGTTAATATGGTATATCACATTGATTGTTTTACATATATTGAAGAATCCTTGCATTCCTGTGATAAATCCCACTTGATCAGGATGTATGTATGATCTTTTAATGTGCTGTTGGATTCTGTTTGCTAGTATTGTGTTGAGGATTTTTGCATCTATGTTCATTAGTGATACTGGCCTGTAGTTTTCTTTTTTTGTGACACCTTTGTCTGGTTTTGGTATCAGGGTGATGGTGGACTTGTAGAAGGAGTTTGGGAGTGTTCCTTCCTCTGCTATATTTTGGAAGAGTTGTGGGGTGTTAGCTCTTCTCTAAATGTTTGATAGAATTCGCCTGTGTAGCCATCTGGTCCTGGTCTTTTGTTTGTTGGAAGATTTTGAATCACAGTTACAATTTCAGTGCTTGTGATTGGCCAGTTAATATTTTCTATCTCTTTCTGGTTCAGTCTTGGAAGGTTGTATTAGTCTAAGAATTTGTCCATTTCTTCCACATTGTCCATTTTATTGTCATAGAGTTGCTTATAGTAGTCTCTCATGATCCTTTGTATTTCTGCAGTGTCAGTTTTCACTTCACCTTTTTCAGTTCTAATTCTATTGATTTGAGTCTTCTCCCTTTTTTTCTTAATGATTCTGTATAATGGTTTATCAATTTTGTTTATCTTCTCAAAGATCCAGCTTTTAGTTTTATTGATCTTTGCTACTGTTTTCTTTATTTCTTTTTCAGTTATTTCTGATCTGATCTTTATGATTTCTTTCCTTCTGCTAACTTTGTGGGGTTTTCTTTGTTGTTGTTCTTTTTTCTCTAATTGCTTCAGGTGTAAGGTTAGGTTGTTTATTTGAGATATTTCTTGTTTCTTAAGGTAGGATTGTATTGCTATAAACTTCCCTCTTAGAACTGCTTTTGGTGCACTGCATAGGTTTGGGGTCGTTGTGTTTTCATTGTCATTTGTTTCTAGGTTTTTTTTTTTTTTTTTTTTTTTTTGGCAGAACGTTAGCCTCTCACTGTTGTGGCTTCTCCCGTTGTGGAGCACAGGCTCCAGACGCACAGGCTCAGCGACCATGGCTCACGGGCCCAGCCGCTCCGCGGCATGTGGGATCTTCCCAGACCAGGGCAGGAACCCGCATCACCTGCATCGGCAGGCGGACTCTCAACCACTGCGCTACCAGGGAAGCCCTGTTTCTAGGTATTTTTTGATTTCCTCTTTGATCTCTTGGTTATTTAGTAGTGTATTGTTTAGCCTCCATGTGTTTGTATTTTTTACAGTTTTTTTTCATGTAATTGATATTTAGTCTCATAGTGTGGTGGTCAGAAAAGATACTTGATATGATTTCAATTTTCTTAAATTTACCAAGGCTCGATTTGTGACTCAAGATATGGTCTATTCTGGAAAATGTTCCATGAGCACTTGAGAAGAAAGTGTATTCTGTTGTTTTTGGATAGAATGTCCTATAAATATCAATTAAATCTATCTGGTCTATTGTGTCATTTAAAGCTTCTGTTTCCTTATTTATTTTCATTTGGGATGATCTGTCCATTGGTGAAAGTGGGTATTAACATCCCCTACTATGATTGTGTTACTGTCCATTTCCCCTTTTATGGCTGTTAGCATTTGCCTTATGTATAGAAGTGCTCCTATGTTGGGTGCATAAATATTTACAATTGTTACATCATCTTCTTGGATTGATCCCTTGATCATTATGTAGTGTCCTTCATTGTCTCTTGTAATAGTCTTTATTTATTTATTTATTTATTTATATATTTTTTGTGGTACGCGGGCCTCTCACTGTTGTGGCCTCTCCCGTTGTGGAGCACAGGCTCTGGACGCACAGGCTCAGCGGCCATGGCTCACGGGCCCAGCCGCTCCGCGGCATGTGGGATCTTCCTGGACTGGGGCACGAACCCATGTCCCCTGCATCGGCAGGCGGACTCTCAACCACTGCGCCACCAGGGAAGCTCAATAGTCTTTATTTTAAAGTCTCTTTTGTCTGATATGAGTATTGCTACTCCAGCTTTTGATTTCTGTTTGCATGGAATATCTTTTTCCATCCCCTCACTTTCATTCTGTATGTGTCCCTAGGTTTGAAGTGCGTTTCTTTTAGACAGTATATATACTGATATTGTTTTTCTATCCATTCAGCTAGTCTGTGTCTGGGTGGATCATTTAATCTAATAACCATTAAGGTAATTATTGATATGTATGTTCCTATTACCATTTCTATAATTGTTTTGGGTTTGTTTTTGTAAGTCTTTTCTTTCTCTTCTGTTTCCTGCCTAGAGAAGTTCCTTTAGCATTTGTTGTAAAGCTGGTTTGGTGGTGCTGAATTCTCTTAACTGTTCTTGTCTGTAAAGGTTTTAATTTCTCCATTGATTCCGAATGAGATTCTTGCTGGGTAGAGTAATCTTGGTTGTAGGTTTTTCCCTTTCATCACTTTAAGTATGTCCTACCAGTTCCTTCTGGCTTGCAGAGTTTATGCTGAAAGTTCAGCTGTTAACCTTATGGGGATTCCCTTGTATGTTATTTGCTGCTTTTCCCTTGCTGTTTTTAATATTTTTTCTTTGTATTTAATTTTTAATTCTTTGATTAATATGTGTCTTGGCATGTTTCTCCTTGGATTTGTCCTGTATGGGACTCTCTGCACTTCCTGGAGTTGATTATTTCCTTTCCCATGTTAAGGAAGTTTTTGACTGTAATGTGTTCAAATATTTTCTCAGAAAATTTATTTTTCCCTTCTTCTTCTGGGACCCCTATTATTCGAATGTTGGTGTGTTAAATGCTGTCCCAGAGTTCTCTGAGACTGTCCTTAATTCTTTTCATTCTTTTTTCTTTATTCTGCTCTGTGGCAGTTATTTCCACTATTTTATTTTCCGGGTCACTTATCCATTCTTCTGCCTCAGTTATTCTGCTATTGATTCCCTCTAGAGAATTTTTAATTTCATTTATTGTGTTGTTCATCATTGTTTGTTTGCTCTTTAGTTCTTCTAGGTCCTTGTTAAACGTTTCTTGTATTTTCTCCATTCCATTTCCAAGATTTTGGGTCATCTTTACTATCATTACTCTGAATTTTTTTTCAAGTAGACTGCCTATTTCATCTTCATTTGTTTGGTCTGGTGGGTTTTTACCTTGCTCTTTCATCTGCTGCATAGTTTTGTCTTCTCATTTTGTTTAACCAGCTGTGTTTGGGGTCTCCTTTTCTCAGGCTACAGGTTTGTAGTTCCTCTTATTTCTGGTGTCTGCCCCCAGTGGGTGATGTTGGTTCCGTGGCTTGTGTAGGCTTCCTGGTGGGAGGGACTGGTGCATTTGTTCTGGTGGGTGGGCTGGTACTTGTCCCTCTGGTGGGCAGGGCTGCGTCCAGTGGTGTGTTTTGGGGTGTCTGTGAACTTAGTATGAGTTTAGGCAGCCTCTCTGCTAATGGGTGGTGTTGTGTTCCTGTGTTCCTAGTTGTTTGGCATGGGACCTCCAGCACTGGAGCTTGCTGGCCCTTGGGTGGAGCTGTGTCTTAGTGTTGACACGGAGATATCTGGGAGAGCTCTTGCCGATTGATATTCCGTGGGGCCAGGAGGTCTCTGGTGGTCCAGTGTCCTGGACTTGGCTCTCCCACCTCGGAAGCTCAGGCCTGACATTTGGCTGGAGCACCAAGACCCTGCCAGCCACGTGGCTCAGAAGAAAAGGAAGAAAATAAAGGAAAAAAAAAAAACAAACCCAAAAACGAACAGATAGAACCCCAAACCAAATGGTAAGAGCAAAACTAAACAGACAAAATCACACAAAGAAACATACACACTCACAAAAAGAGAAAAAAGGAAAAAAACTAAAATATATATATTAAAAAACAATAAAAAAGTAAAAAAATTAAAACAAAAAAGAGAGCAACAAAACCAGTAAACAAATCCACCAATGATAACAAGAACTAAACACTAATCTAAGATAAACACGAAAACCAGAAAGAAATCAGATGCAGAAAGCAAACCCCAAGTCTACAGTTGGTCCCAAAGTCCACTACTTCAAGTTTGGGAACATTCATTGTTTATTCAGGTATTCCACAGATGCGGGGTTCATCAAATTGATTGTGGTGGGGATTTAATCCACTGCTTCTGAGGCTGCACAGAGAAATTTCCCTTTCTCTTCTTTGATTGCACAGCTCCTGGGGTTCAGCTTTGGTTTTGGCCCCGCCTCTCCATGTTGGTCACCCTCAGGTGTCTGTTCCCCGCCCAGACAGGAGGTTGGTTAAAGCAGTGGCTGATTAGGGCTCTCTTGCTCACTCAGGCTGGGGAGAGGGAGGGGTACAGTAGTCACAACTGGAATGCAGGGTAAGCCTGCGGTGGCAGAGGCCAGTGTGACATTGCAACAGCCTGAGGCGTGCCATGTGTTCTCCTGGGGAAGTTGTCCTGGATCTCGGGACCCTGACAGTGGCGGGCTGCATGGGCTCCTGGTGTGGTAGTGACCTGCGCTTGCACACAGGAGTCTTGGTGGCAGTGGCGGCAGCGCTAGTGTTTTATGCCTGTCTCTGGGGTTCGAGCTGATAGCCGCCTCTCGTGCCTGTCTCTGGAGCATACTTAGGCAGCGCTCTACCTTCTGTGGGCACATGGAGCAGGAATCCCTTCTCCTCATGCACCCGGAAACAATGGTCTCTTGCCTCTTCAGCAGGTCCTGACTTTTTCCCTGACTTCCTCCCGGCTAGCTGTGGTGCACTAGCCCCCTTCAGGCTGTCTTCACGCAGCCAACCCCAGTCCTCTCCCTGGGGTCTGACCTCCGAAGCCCGAGCCTCAGCTTGCAGCCCCGCCCGCCCTAGTGGGTGAGCAGACAAGCCTCTCGGGCTGGTGAGTGCTGGTCGGCACCGGTCCTCTGTGCAGTAATCTCTCTGCTTTGCCCTCCACGCCCCTGTCGCTGCGCTGTCCTCTGTGGTTCTGAAGCTTCCCCCCTGCCCACCCCCTATCCCCACCAGTGAAGGCGCTTCCTAGTGTGTGGAAACTTTTCCTCCTTCACAGCTCTCTCCCAGAGGTACAGGTCCTGTCCCTATTTTTTCTCTCTGTTTTTTCTTTTTTCTTTTGTCCTACCCAGGTATGTGGGTACTTTTTACCTTTTGAGAAGTCTGCAGTCTTCTGCCAGCATTCAGTAGGTGTTCTACAAGAGTTGTTCCACACGTAGATTTATTTTTGACCTATTTGGGGGGAGGAAGGTGATCTCCACATCTTACTCCTCCGCCATCTTGAAGGTCTCCTTCAAAACTATGGTTTTAATATTGAAGAATTCTTTCATTTTCTATGATATTTCCTTTCCATAATATTATGTTGTCATTTCATGAAAGTAATAACTTCTTGTATCTCTTAGAGGGATATCAATTAGGGACTTCAAAAATTTTCTTTTCTTCTCTGAAATATCTGTTCATCTGGAATCAATTTTTCGGTATATTTGTCTTTATCATTCTCCTTGATGCATATTTTTCTTGAAAATCTAGTTAGTCTTATATTTAAGAGAGAGACCTAAAGAGTGATCTGGTAGGTTCAACCTAAGAAGTTTCCTTTGGGTTGAGTGGTCAGGGATCTAACTGTTACACTGTTAGAGGAGCTCCCATTGTGTGAATGAAGGGGACATTTGCTGGGGTGCTAACACACTCATCCTCAACAGCAGTTCTGATCAGAAGAATTTTTTTGTCTGTAGGTGTATGCCAGGGAACCTGTGTTAAGATTGTAGTTTGTGAGTAAGTAGGCTACTATGGTGCATACAGATCTTAAAGTACTCCCCTTGTTTTTATCTTCACTTCTTACATTCACACTTTATTGTCTTTAATCTCTGAGTCCAGAAACTTTCCAGAGATTCTTTTCTCCTCACTTCCAGTTTTCATATGTGTTAGAGTCTAGCTTCAACATCATGCTTATATTTACCAGAAATTTGTTGAAATATTTCATCTGTTTAGCCATAACCTTATTTTCGTTTCTGTTGTGGGATTATACACTTTAATTTTTTGACTATTATTTTAATGGGTCTTTGGGTAAGAAAGAAGAAAAACCAAACCTTAGCCAGAAGTCTCTGTGTCCAAGTCATAAATCAGGTCATGTAAGTCTTGCATTACTGGATAGCCCATATAAGGGCTCCCTTTTGAGTTAGATTCAATTTTGGTCAAATTAATCAATTCCACATTGGTGAATATTTAAGTTATTTCTAGTTGTTATTATTTTGTACAATCCTGTGAAGAACACCTTTTACATACATTTTGGGACACATTTCCAACTATTTCTTTAGGATACATTTTTAGATATAGAATTCCTGAATTGAAGGGCATTGTTTCTTTGGCTTTTGACACATTATCCTTCAGAAATGTTGTACCAATTATATTCCCAGACATCGCAGGTAAAGGAGGCCCGTTTCTCAAAGCTCACTGACAGTGAGATTACTTATGTTGGTTTTGGATGTGGTCGTGGTTATTTGCTTTCACTCATGGAGCATCCAACTTGTGTTATGAATTATATCCCTGATTTTCACATCAGTTCTATATGATGTGAATTGAATTACATTATACAAAAGAGGAATATGAGATTCAGAAATGTTAGTTATTATTTCAGTGGCTTATCTAGTATTCAAACTGGTATCTGTGTTACTCCTATAGACAGTTGAAGGCAGAATTTTGTGCAAAATCATAGTAAAGATGGATAAATGTTATATTACTCTTTGAACATAGTGATATTAATATTATTAATAGGGCTATCAATATTTGGAAATAAATCCCCTATTGAGTGATGATGAAAGCTAAATGCTTTGTACCTTCTGATGACGCTTTGAGGAACAGGATGGAGCAACTGTGATCTTTGTACTCTGACATGACTTTCATGTCACTTCAAATACCAAGTATGTTATGAACTGCTTTGTACCACTGATACATATCACTCACTACTGATGGAAAACAAGCATTGATTTTGTGGGATGAAGGAATGAGATTTTGCATCGTTTATAATTATCTATTGCTGAGTGACAGATTCCCTCAAAAGTTGGGTTAGAGCAATAAACTTTTTTTTCCCCACAGTTTCTGTGGGTTGAAAGTTTAAGAGTGGCTTAGCTAATTCTGGTCCAGAGAGAGATTTCAGTCAAAAAGTTGGCAGTGGTTGTAGTTACCAGGAGGCTTGACTGGGACTAGAGAATCTGCTTTCAAGGTAAATCACTCACATTGCTGGCAAGTTAGTGCCGGTTAGAGGCTTGAGTTCCTCAGCATGTGAACCTCCCCATAGGACTGCTGAGTTGTCATCCTAACATGGCAGCTGGCTTGCTCTAGAATAAGTGACTCAAGAGGAAACAAGGCTGAAACTGCAATGTCTTTTATGAACCATCTTTGGAAGTCACACTGTTATTTCCACAATATCCTTTCAACATGGGAGGAAACTGCAGAAGGGCATGAATATCAGTAGACAAGAATCATTGGACATCATCTTAAGAGTCTGGTTACCACACTTGGATATGTAGTATCCAGGCAGACAGTGGATGCAGGAATCAATAAACAACACTGAAGATCTGCGGGGTTTGAGTAAACACAGATAGATGGATCCCTACTCACATAAAAACTGAATAACTTTCTCTATTTTATAGCAGTAAAATAAATATGGTTAGAATTCTTTTGTAAATGTTTGTCCAAAATGGTTGTCCTTCAATCTCAACATTTATTTGAGAAATGCTTGTAGTGTTACTTTTTGCACTAGACAATGAACTAGGCAAATTTACTTAATTCCCACAACATATGCATTATTATTTATATTTTACAGATGAAGAAACTGAGCCTTGTTGAGATTAAGGGACAGGCCCAAGGCTACTTAACTCAGAAGTGGTAGAGTTGAGTTTCATCACTGGGCCTATGCCACTGTTCTGTGTTGTGTCCCATCATACACAGGCCTTCATTGACTGAAGTTCCAGGAGTGCCAGATTGTCATGTTGGGGATAATAAAAGGCAGAACTGAACCTTATACGTAATCACATCGTGAGAACAATACTTTGAAGCTGATCTCCAACCTTCTAATCATCCTACTGGGAAAGTTAAAAGGACCTTTTGAGGATATAGGTAGAAATTGGGTTTTAACCACAGAGCAATAGAATCTGTTTTTGAGAAAGAAGAAATTTTGATGCTTTCAGCATACCTTGACCATCTTAGTAATAAGGTTGGGTTTTTATCCAGCCAGAAGGAGAACATCACCGAGTTCTTCCTTTGCAGCACTCCCCACTTCCTCTTTCCCAGTAAAGAGGAATATGCTTAGACAGCAAGTCAGCTACATTTTTAAGGCAATTTTTAAAGGCAAAAATTGCTCTCAGTAACCTGGTAGTGTTTTATCTGGCTTAAAAGTCACTGCTTGGTCACTGAAGATACATCTTTTAGGCAATAATAGTTACGTGCTTAAATTATGTGTAGTTGTGTAGACCTTCAGAATGCTGATTCAATTTGATAATCGTGATGGGTGTTAAACTATTATACACACTTCAGTGTCTCAAGATGTCAGGTTCAGTTGGGTCTGATTCACTTGGGATCAGCTTTTAGTTTTCTTTCAGAGTTGATACTGGGTTTTAAGAGATTCAGAAGTGTGGTTAGACCCTTCACTTAGGACTAGTGAGGAATAGTTCTGGCCTGCTCAAAAGATTTTTGAAGAGATATGATCTTGGGGGTCTACAGGAAGCTGCTTGTTCGAGATAGATAATCATTTCTTTTTATGGAGCTTTATTCAGTAATCCTGTCATTTCATATCCACTTTATCTGCGTTGATATTACTACCCTCATCTTTGATTGAGATGTTTTTTTCCTCCCCACTGGGTCTTAGGGGAATGAAAGTGCTGTAGACTGAATGTTTGTGACCCTCCAAAATTCATATGTTGAAACCAGTTTCCAATGTGACAGTATTTGGAGGTGGGGCCTTTGGGAGGTGATTAGATCATGAAGACCAAGCCCTCATGAATAGGATTAGGGCCCTTTATATAAAAGAGTCTCTGGAGAGCTCCCTAGCCCCTTCTGCCATGTGAGGACACTGTAAGAGGATGGCTGTCTATGAGCCAGGGAGCAGGCTCTCATCAGACACTGAATCTAGCAGTGCCTTGATCTTGTATTTCCCAGTATCCAGAACTGTGAGGCTGTTTAAGCCACCCAGTCTATGGTATTTTTGTTAGAGCAGCCCCAATGGACTAAGACGGGGAGTCACGTCTGAGTCACTTTTGATGATAACGCCCAGGGAATCTAAGTCTCTGTAAACTCCCATTTACCTAGAGAGAAAGGATCTGCACTAGTTTTCTTTGAAACAAGGAAATTAGTTCTTACTTAGTCTGTTATAGACCCCTTACTTTGGGTCTGTCTTTTCTGACCACATTATCTAAGTTTGTTTGTACCCTGATTATTCTTTATTATAGCAACCTGTTTCTTTCCTTTAAATTATCTATTCCAGTCTGTAATTATCTTATTTGGTGGTTTATGTGTTTATTATCTGCTTTCTCCACTAGAAGGAAGGCTGTATCAGTGTGGCTACAGTGTCTGCTTTGGCTCACTACTCTTCTGCAGGACCCAGCCTGGTGGCTGGAGACACAAACAGAGGCCACAATGGTTACTTGTTCAATGAATGAATGAGCATTTATGAAATACTCAAAGTTAGTCTAACAGACGATGTTGATGCTGTGCCCATAACTCCTTGCCATTGCCACTGCAGGGTACACCAGCTCTCTTCAACTGTCAATATCTTCACTTAATTACCTGAGGGTGGGTTTTATTTTTTTTTTTAAAGCCACTGAATCTTTCTTTCTCCTCACAGCAGGATGAAAGTTCCTGGAAGTGTGCATACCCCTGGAAGCAGCCCTCAATCGCAGACAGACGGGAGTTGGTGTATAGATATCCTAGCTCCCTTGTCCTTTGGGTGGGATGACTCTGAAGCATTTTCACACTGGCTCCCAGAGTTGCTGAAGTAGAATTAAGCTTCAGTCACTGAATGTGCTAGCTGCCTCAACTCTGCACCCTTTATAAGCTGTTCTTCATTCTTTCTTTGCTTCACTTTCCAACTCCCTTGCTGTTTTCCTCTTACTTCCCCAGTAAACCACTTGCACTTAAAACTTTGCCTCAGGGTCTCCTTCCAGACAATCCAAAACAAGACAGATAGGAAACAAAAGTTCGCAAAAGCTTTACAAGTGTTCTGAACTCTATTTCTAAATGAGGGAGCATGCACTCTATTTTGAAATGAAAGTGAGTTGGAAAAAGGTTATTTCCTTTCCTAAAGCATACGTTTTATTATTGTCTTTTGATTACCTTGTATACTAAAAGTATGGCTATTTTAAAATATTGTTTTATTAAATTGCTTTTCTAAGCTTCCAACTTTAGTTTTTTGTTGTTGTTGTTTTTGCGGTACGCGGGCCTCTCACTATTGTGGCCTCTCCCATTACGGAGCACAGGCTCCAGACGCACAGGCTCAGCGGCCATGGCTCACGGGCCCAGCTGCTCCGCGGCATGTGGGATCTTCCCGGACCGGGGCACGAACCCGTGTCCCCTGCATCGGCAGGCGGACTCTCAACCACTGCGCCACCAGGGAAGCCCACAACTTTAGTTTTTAACATGTTCGCATTTCCAGACAACCATCTTGCAATTGGAAGCATGCATTTTGTGAGTCACTATACAGAAATGTGGCTAGCAATTTAATGGTCATTTATAGCACGTTTACTGTATGAAAAGCGATGAAGCCCTTATGGAGGACACTAAGTTGAACAGGACATTTGTCTCCATCCCTCAAGAGCTCACAATATAGTAGTAGAGAGAAGTGCATATATGAATACATTAAAATGGGGGTCAGCACTTTTCAAGCTAAAAGAAATGTGCTATATGGGGCTCCAAAGTATTGGGTTGGCCACAAAGTTCGTTCTGGTTTTTCTGTACCGTCTTACAGAAAACCCAAATGAACTTTTTGGCCAGCCCGACAGATCAGAAGAATTCTGGTGAGGAACTTTGCAAGGCAGAGCCTGAAGGATGTGTAATTCTGCAGAGGAAACATTGTCAACACAGACAGTAGGTTGGAAAATACAAAGTATGATGAGAGGACAGCTCTTATTCTGATTACACAGAAGTAGGGAACAATGGTAGATAAGGTTGAAAGGCAGAAATAAATCTTTCTGAAATGCTTTATATTAAGAAGATGAAAAGTTCCTAAAAGTTGGGACAAAATGTAACAATTGCAAAGTGGGTCCATTACAGCTCCACTCATAGGGAAATCCTCAGCTGTTTCACTCACTCATAGAGAAATATCACCAAGGTATCAGCCGTTCCCAAACAAGTTCCCTACCGTCTGACTAGGGGAGCTTTTACTTGTCTAGATCAGGGGCCTACAAACTTTTTCTGTAAAGGACTAGATAGTAAATATATTAGGCTTCGTGGGCCATGTGGTTTCTTTTGCTACTACTCAACTCTGCCATTGTAGTGTGAAATCAGCCATAGATAGTATGTATATGAAAGAGTATGGCTGTGTTCTAATAATACTTTATTTAAAAAACAGATGGCCAGCTGGATTTGGCCCATAGGCTGTATTTTGCTGACTCTATGATAGACTAATTCTAGTCAAGCTAAAATGTCCCAAATGACTTGCTCTTTTATTAGGTAACATTTGCGTTTAAACCCATGTTTTAACATGAAGGAAGCAACAGAGCTAGAGGAGAATATTGGGCGTGGGAAGATAGAATTTCTGGTGCCCATCCAATGGTACTGGATAGATAGCTGCTTACACAAAAACTGGGTCAAGTGCCCAGTCCCACGTGTTTGGGACTTAATCTCAGCATGAGCTCTTGGAGCATAACAAAAAAGTGAGGCTGGAATTGAACAATGCAGGGATAGAGCAGTGCAAGCCAATTTAGCTATACATTGACAGCATAGTGAGATTTTTGTGGGTTAGGATTGGGAAGTATATTAGTTTGGTACAGCTGTCATAACAAAGTACCACAGGCTGTGTGGCTTAAGCAACATAAATTTATTTCTCATAGTTCTGGAGGCTGGAAGTCTGAGATCAAGGTGTTGGCAGGGTTAGTTTCTTCTGAAGCTTCTCTACTTGGCTTTTAGATGGCTGTCTTTTTTACCCTGTGTCTTCCCAAGGTCTTCTCTCTGTGCACATCTGTGTCCTAATCTCTTCTTCTTATAAGATTACCAGTCATATTTGGTTAGGGCCCATGCTAATGACTTCATTTTAACTTAATTACCTATTTAAAGATTCTATCTCTAAATATAGTCACATTCTAAGGTACTGGGGGTTGTAATGGACTTCCACATATGAATTTGGGGGAGGGGATGCAATTCAGCTCATAATGAGGAGACAGAGTGATAGGGTGTGTATGTATGTATGTACATGGGTTTACATACATATGAGGTAAGGTCAAGTTCATCTGATCTCAGTGATGTGAAGGAGTGTGGTTTCATTGAGCAAAGAATGGGAGAAGGAAGGATCAAAGTAGGCTGGGCAGAAGGAAAAAGAAAAACGGAAAAGTGGCTGGAGGTAGTGGTAGAAAGAAGAAAAGATAGTTATGGAGATTAGGAGAAAGAATAGAGGAAGATTAGAGAGAGAAAGCAATGATGAATGGATAACAATGATTAGCAGAGAGGGTGGTCATGGCAAGTGAAAATCAAGATGGCTAATTAGTTGAAAAACAATGGTCAAGAAGGCCTGAAGAAGAAAGATCATCTGCTCATATGTATTCTCCCCAAGAAAAATGCCAAGCATGCTCTCGTAAAGCAACGTTACATGTAAATTTAGGCAGAGGCAAGCTCGTGTGTGTGTGTGTGTGTGTGTGTGTGTGTGTGTGTGTGTGTGTGTGTATTTTTTTTTTAGGGTTTTTCTTTTTTTTAAATTAATTTTTATTGGAGTATAGTTGCTTTACAATATTGTGTTACTTTCTACTGTACAGCAAAGTGAATCAGCTATATATATATATGTGGGAATATATATATATATATATATTCCCACTTCTTTTGGATTTCCTTCCTGTTTAGGTCACCACAGAGCACTGAGTAGAGTTCCCTGAGCTATACAGTAGGTTCTTACTAGTTACCTATTTTATACATAGTATCAGTAGTATATATATGTCAATCCCAATCTCCCAATTCATCCCACCCACCTGCTTTCCCCCCATGGTGTCCATACTTTTGTTCTCTACGTCTGTCTCTATTTCTGCTTTGCAAATAAGATCATCTATACCATTTTCCTAGAATTCTACATATGTACATTAATATACGATATTTGTTTTTTTCTTTCTGACTTACTTCACTCTGTATGACAGACTCTAGGTCCATCCACATCTCTACAAATTACCCAATTTCATTTCTTTTTATGGCTGAGTAATGTTCCATTGTATATATGTACCACATCTTCTTTATCCATTCCTCTGTTGATGGACATTTAGGTTGCTTCCATGTCCTGGCTATTGTAAATGGTGCTGCAGTGAACATTGGGTGCATGTGTCTTTTTGAATTACGGTTTTCTCTGGGTATATGCCCAGTAGTGGGATTGCTGGGTCATATAGTAGTTCTATTTTTAGTTTTTTAAGGAACCTCCATACTGTTCTCCAGAGTGGCTATATCAATTTACATTCCCATCAACAGTGCAAGAGGGTTCCCTTTTCTCCACGCCCTCTCCAGCATTTATTGTTTGTAGATTTTTTAATGATGACCATTCTGAGTGGTGTGAGGTGACACCAGATTGTAGTTTTGATTTGCATTTCTCTAATAATTAGTGATGTTGAGAATCTTTTCATGTATTTGTTGACCATCTGTATGTCTTCTTTGGAGAAATGTCTATTTAGGTCTTCTGCCCATTTTTGGATTGGGTTGTTTGTTTTTTTGATATTGAGCTGCATGAGCTGTTTGTATATTTTGGAGATGAATCCTTTGCCTGTTGATTCATTTGCAAATATTTTCTCCCATTCTGAGGGTTGTCTTTTCATCTTGTTTATGGTTTCCTTTGCTATGCAAAAGCTTTTAAGTTTAATTAGGTCCCATTTGTTAATTTTTGTTTTTATTTTCATTACTCTAGGAGGTGGGTCAAAAAAGATCCTGCTGTGATTTATGTCAAAGTGTGTTCTGCCTTTGTTTTCCTCTAAGAGTTTAATAGTGTCTGGCCTTACATTCAGGTCTTTAATCCGTTTGGAGTTTATTTTCGTGTATGGTGTTAGGGAGTGTTCTAATTTCATTCTTTTACATGTAGCTGTCCAGTTTTCCCAGCACCACTTATTGCAGAGCCTGTCTTTTCTCCATTGTATATCTTGCCTCCTTTGTCAAAGATAAGGTGACCATAGGTACATGGGTTTATCTCTGGGCTTTCTGTCCTGTTCCATTGATCTATATTTCTGTTTTGTGCCAGTACCATACTCTCTTGATTACTGTAGCCTTGTTGTATAGTCTGATTCCTCCAGCTCCGCTTTTCTTTCTCAAGATTGCTTGGCTATTTGGGGTCTTTTGTGTTTCCATACAAATTGTAAAATTTTCTGTTCTAGTTCTGTGAAAAATGCCATTGGTAATTTGATAGGGATTGCAGGCTGGTATATTTTTTAAATGTCAGAGAAACAGGCTCATGATGACGTACAAATGTGAATGGCATGTATTACATGTCCACCTGTATTCCACATTGACATAATGGAAGCTTGTTTACTCTGAGTACTACAGGATTCATTATCAAATAATGGTGAAATGAGATTTTTACTGTAAATTAACTGTGTAGTACCAGCTTCTACACTGGGACCAAAGAGATAAGATATGACTTCTCTCCAGAGGAGTTCATCTTGCTATTCAATGTATATTTTTACATATTTATATAATTTCAACATTAAGGAAACCTTTTATTTCTCCATGCTTCACTTGTGTGGACACTCATTCCTATCTGGAAACCTCAGTAGCTGACAGGAAAAGAGGCATTTTGTTGTAAGAGTTTGGTTGAAAGATGAACACTTATCTCACTGGTATTCAAAATATTTGAGCCTGGAAGTTTACGGGCTAGCTTGAAATTTTAAACTCTAGTTTCTGAGCTTTCACTGGTAACAAGTTTACAGATTTGCCATTGTACTTCATTCTGCCACTTTGTGATGAAAACTCATGATGTAGAATGCACCATGGAGGATAAAAAGAATTGTAAAATATGGGTGTTTAGAGAGCTTAGTGGTACAGTAACTACATTCCTGGGCTGGAAAGCAGAAGAGCTTATGCTAATGCTGACCCTTGCACTGGCTCTTTGCGCTTTGGGAAAAGTCACTTTTCCCTTAAGCTTTCATTCCCTCTTCTCTCACCTTATACTTTTTTATTTTGAAAAATTTCAGACCTTCAGAAAAATACAACAGTTATAGATCCCTCTAGCTTTACCAATAGATAACATTTTGTCACATTTGTTCCATTTCTCTGTACATCATTATCTGTCTACATATGTATTTATGTGTGTTCACAATTTTTTTCTCAACCATTTGAAAATAAGTTGCAGACATGACATAACATGCTTAAGTATGCCGACATTTATCACCTAAAAACAAGGACATTCTCCTTTATAAATTCATAACCACCTACCTTATTTGTCAAGATATTTAACATTAATATAGAAATATTACCTATATTCAGACTTTGCCATTTGCTCCAAATGTGTCCTTTAGAGTTTTTTCCTCCCAATTTAGAATCTAAACAAACAATATGCATTGCATTTAGTTGTCATGTCTCTTTTGTTTCTTTTAATCTTGAGTATTTTGTCTTTTGTAATATTGATAATTTTGAAGAGTTTAAGCCAGTAATTTTGTAGATGATATCTCAATTTGAAATTATTCTGATTGTCTTCTGAATACTAAATTCAAGCTAATAATTTTGCAGGCAAAAATATTACATAGATGACATTATATACTTTTTATTGCATCCCATTAAGAGGCACATGATATTAAATATTTCATTGTGTTATTAAGTGTGACCAGTTGTTTGAGGAGGTGTCCTCCAGATTTCTCCATTATAAAAGGTACAGTTTTTCCTTTTTAGTTAATAGGCAATAAAAGGGTCATTTTTTTGAGATCATGTATTTTATTTTCCAATGAATTTTTCACCCAATGGTTTTGTTATCCATGAATGATCCTTGCTTCATTCAGTATTAAATTGATGTTCTATCCATGATTGAAAATGGAGTGTTGAAATCTCCAGCTCTTACTGTTGAATAATCTGTTTCTCCCTTCAAATCTGTCATTAACACGTTATTTTCTGTTTTTTTTAGTAGTTAGTCTAGTGGGCATGAGGTGATATTTCATTGTGCTTTTGATTTGCATTTCCCTAATGATGAGATATTAAGCATATTTTCATATGCTTGTTAGCCATTTGTATATAATTATTAGAGAAATGTCTGTTCAGTCCTTTGTCCAGTTTTGTATTGGTGTGTTTGTTTTTTTGTTATTGAGTTGTAGGAGCTGTTTATATACTGGATATTAACCCCGTATCAGATACAGGATTTACAAATATCTTTTCCCATTCCGTGAATTACCTTTTCACTCTGTTGATTGTGTCCTTTGATGCATAAAAGTTTTAAATTTTGATGTAGTCCAATTTACTTATTTTTTTCTTCTGTTACCTGTGCTTTTGGTGTTATAACCAAGAAGTCATTGCCAAATCCAATGTCATGAAGTTTTTCCCCTGTGATTTTTTTCTAAGAGTTTTATAGTTTTAGGAATTACATTTAAGTCTTTTCCATTTTGAGTTGTTGTATAAGTATAGGGTAAGGGTTCAATTTCATTCTTTTGCATGTGGATATCCAGTGTTCCCAACAATATTTGTTGAAAAGGCTGTCCTTTCCCTATTGAATGGTCTTGGCACCCTTGTCAAAAATCACTTGACCATATGTGTGGGGGTTTATTTCTGGGCTTTCTGTTTTATTCCATTGGTCTATATGTCTGTCTTTATGGCATCACCACACTGTTTTGATTATTGTAGCTTTGTGATAAGTGTTGAAATCAGGAAGTGTGAGACCTCCAACTTTGTTTTTCTGTATCAAGATTGTTTTGGCTGTTTGAGGTCCCTTGAGATTTTACATGAATTTTAGGATGGATTTTTCTATGTCTGAAAAAAAAAAAAAGCCACTGGGATTTTTATTACATTAAATCTGTAGATAGCTTTCAGTAGTATTGACTTGTTTATTTATTTATTTTTGGCTGTGCGATATGGCCTGTGGAATCTTAGTTCCCAGACAAGGGATCAACCCCAGGCCCTTGGCAGTGACAGCACAGAGTCTTAACCACTGGACTGCCAGGGAATTCCCTGTATTGACATTTTAACAATGTCAAATCTTCCAATCCATGACCATGGGATGTCTTTCTATTTATTTGTGTATTCTTTATTTTCTTTCATCAGTATTTTGTAGTTTTCAGTGTACAAATCTTTCACATCCTCAGTCAAATTTATTCCTAAATTTATTCTTATTGATGCTATTGTAAATAAAATTGTATTCTTAATTTTCTTTTTGGATGTTTCATTGCTTATTTGTTTATTTAATTATGATTTTTAATTGCATTATAAATGACTTATAAAAGTATATTAATTTCAGGTGTACAACATAGTGATTTAATATTTTTATACATTGCAAAATGATCACCACTGGGTGGTTCATTGTTATTGTATAGGAACACAGATGATTCTTGTGTTGATTTTATATCCTGCAACTTTACTGAATTCATTTATTCTAAAAGTTTTTTTTGTGTGGAATACTTAGGTTTTTCTACCTCTAACATCATGTTGTCTCTGAACAGAGATGATTTTAATTCTTCCTTTCCAATTTGGATGCATTTTATTTCTTTTTCTTGCCTAATTGCTCTAGCTAGGACTTCCAATACTATCTTGAGTATAAATGGCAAAAGTAGGCATTCTTGTCATGTTCTTGTCTTATAGGAAGAGCTTTCAGTCCTTCACCATTGTGTATGTTGTTAGCTATGGGATTTTCTTATACAGCCTTTATCATGTTGAGGTAGTTTAGTTCTGTTCTTGTTTATTGAGTGTTTTTATTATGAATCTCTGTTCATTTTTCTTTATTCTTTTTTTTCTTTTTGTTCTTTGGATTGTGTATTCTCTATCAATCTATCTTCAGTTTTTCTGATTTTTTCTTCTGCCATTCAAATCTACTGTTGAGCCCCTTTAGTGAATTTTTCATTCAATTGTTGTACTTTGAATGCCAGGATTTGTGCTTGGTTCTTTTTTTATTTCTAAATAATTTCTATCTCCTTATTTATTTTCTCTATTTAATGAGACATTTTCATCATAGCTTCCTTTACACCTTGAAGTATGATTGCCTTCTGTTCTTAGAACGTATTTACAAAGGAAACTTTGTTGCCTTTGTTAAATTTGATGTCTGAGCCTCCTCACAGACTTTTTCACCTGCTTGTTTCCCCTGTGTATGGGTCACTCTTTTCTGTTTCTTTTCATGTCTCATAATTTTTTGTTGATGGACCGCTTTAGATACTGATTCTCCTCTGCCTCTGGATCTTATTTTGGTTGTTTGCATGTTTATTTGTTTAATTACTTGGCTAGATAATTTTAGTGAGTTATATATCTCCTATAGTGGGAAGCTTTTTGTTTTGCTTCTCATAGAGTACAGGCTTGGGTGTGTGCACAGTCACTCTGGGACTTTCTCTTTCACTGAACTCTCTGTTAAGCTGTTGGCCTAATTTTTTTTTTTTTTAATCACAGCAAGCTGTTGAGACCCACTAATTGCCAGATGATTGCTCTATTATTTAGACAATGCCCTGGGGCATAAATTGCTCTGCACTCCGATTCAGTTAAGTTTGAGCAGGGAGATACAGAGGTCCATGTTTGAGGTTTATTCTAACCTCAGGAGGGCTCTTAGTTTTAATCTCTGTTTCTCTCCAGTGAACTAGTTGGCCTATGGTTTGTTGCTCTTAATTAAGAGGAGCTATTGGGGGTTCCCTGGTGGCGCAGTGGTTGACAGTCCGCCTGCCGATGCAGGGTACACGGGTTCGTGACCCGGTCCAGGAAGATCCCACATGCCGTGGAGCGGCTGCGCCCGTGAACCATGGCCACTGAGCCTGCGCATCCGGAGCCTGTGCTCCGCAATGGGAGAGGCCACAACAGTGAGAGGCCCGCGTACCGCAAAAAAAAAAAAAAAAAAAAAAGAGGAGCCATTGTTTTTGAGAGCATTCTGAGGCTTGAACTTCTCTGCCCTCTGTTTCAAATAAAGGCAATTTATTTGGGGAGAATTTTTGAACTCTCTGTTCTTATGAATTGCCTCTTCCCTCTCTGTCCTGGGTGCTGGGTAGAGGAAGGGATCTATTGACCTTTTGTCTGCATTCACCAGGAATTTAGCTTCTTTGACTAAATTCAGAGTTTGAGGGAATGAGAAATGCTGATGACCTGCCCCCATGGGTGAGAAACTGTATTTCTTTTTTTTTTTTTTTTGTCCGCATTGCATGTTCGTTGCTGCACGCAGGCTTTCTCTAGTTGCGGTGAACAGGGGCTACTCTTAATTGCAGTGTGCAGGCTTCTCATTGCAGTGGCTTCTCTTGTTGTGGAGCGCCGGCTCTAGGTGCGTGGGCTTCAGTAGTTGCAGCATGTGGGCTCAGTAGTTGCAGCATGTGGACTCAGTAGTTGCAGAGAATGGGTTCTAGGGCACGCAGGCTTTGGTAGTTGTGGCGCGTGGGCTCAGTAGTTGTGGCTTGTGGGCTGTAGAACGCAGGCTCAGTAGTTGTGGTGCATGGACCTAGTTGCTCCGCAGTATGTGGGATCTTCCCAGACCAGGGATGAAACCCCTGTCTCCTGCATTGGCAGATGGATTCTTAACCACTGCACCACCAGGGAAGTCCCTAGAAACTCTATTTCTTGATTGGCTGCTGAGGTAGCAGAAAGCTTTGAGTCTTGGCCACACCCACTGAGAGTTTCAAGCTAAGTTGGGGGTCAGGGTGAAGAGAGGGAGCAGGTTGTGCTGTAAATACCATGGACTCTCCTTTTGTTGTTTTTTTTTGTGGTACGCGGGCCTCTCACTGTTGTGGCCTCTCCCATTGCGGAGCACAGGCTCCGGACGTGCAGGCTCAACAGCCATGGCTCACGGGCCCAGCCGCTCCACGGCATGTGGGATCTTCCCGGACCGGGGCACGAACCCGCGTCTCCTGTATCAGCAGGTGGACTCTCAACCACTGCGCCACCAGGGAAGCCCTGTTTTTGTAACCAAGTTTTAGTCGTTTTTCTTGAATAAATGTTTCTTCATTTTCCATATGCCTTTAGGACAATTTCCAGAGACTGTTGTTTTTAAAATACTTTTCATTAGTTATTTATGTTTCCCTGGGTAGTGAATCTATGGAGCTCCTTACACAACTATCCCAGAAGTTCCTCATCGGTTTCGAGAAGTCTTAAAGTAAGGTGTTAACAGGGTCATGCTCTCTCTAAAGGTTCTAAGAGAGGATGCTTCCTTGCCTTGTCCAGGCTTTTGGTGGGTTGCTGGCAATTCCTGTTCCTTGGCTTGTAGGTGTGTCACTCCAACCTCTGCCTCTGTGTTCACATGGCATACTTTCCTCTGTCTGTCTCTGTGTCAGATTTCCCTCTTCTTGTAAGGACAGTGTGACCTCTTCTTTACTTAAGTACATTTATAAAGACCCTATTTCTAAATAAGGTCACATTTGTAAGTACTGGGACTTAGAACTTGAACCTGCTTTTTGGTGGACACAATTAACCTGTGGTACCATATAAGAGTGTTTGCTTCCCCATAGTCCTGCCAAAAAACTGTGTTGCCAAGCTTTCAATTATTTGCCAACCATATAGGTCCTAAATGGTATCTTAGCATTTCTAATGCTTTTACAACAAAAGAAGTTGAATGTTTTGTCATATGTTAATGTGCCATTTTAAAACTGTCTCTTTATATCTTTTTAGGTTGTAATTAAAAACATCATTATGGAAAATTTCAAACATTGCACAAAAGTAGAGAGACCATTTAATGATCCCCCATATTTCTAACATCTGTCTTAATTAGTTGTCAACATTTTATCAATATTATTTCATCTATGACTCCCAACCACGGCCCCGTATATTTAAGAACTTCAGTGGGTAATTATAATACATATAACTTAAAAAAACACATAATAGCAGTAGCATTCTTACACATAATAAAATTACCAATGATTCCTTAATTTTATCTAATGCCTAGGCTGTGCTCACGTTGTCTCAAAAATCTCTTTTGTAGTATAATTTTTTAACCTATTAAATGAAGGGATTGGATAAGATTATGTCTAGGGTCCTCTTTCATTTTGAAATTTGGTGATTTATCCTCTAATTCTCCATAATAAATGGAGAGAAACCTTGCTATTATAAGCCTTGAAATACTGCTGGGTAATGATCTCATTACTTACTGGTGAATTCTACAGAGCACAGTTTTCACGTTCTCTTTCTTCAGTTTGTAATAGTCTTATCTATTGTGCTATCATTAGATTGTTATCTGTTACTTCTCTGGAAACAGAGTGACTTGGTTCCTTAATGGGACTTTGTCCTCAAAGCATTTTTCAGATGTGGCAATAGACCATAATGTCACCTTAATCTTGCTGTGAGCTTAATAGGGAGTGAAAAATATCATTGGCGATGGTATGATTGTAGACCCATTTTTCTCATTTGTTATATCCTACAATTCTTTCAAAATCTTGACTTTACCTCCTCTCTGTCCCCCTGACATGTGCATTACTGCCACAATCTATGTGGCTTCCCTCCCAGGCAGAGCCAGACTTCCAGGGTTCAAATCTCAATTCTGCCATTCATCAACTGTGATCTTGGGTACTGTTTTCTTATTTGTGAAAGAGGGAAATAATGAAGTTATTGACTGCATTGTGTTTTTGTGAAGATTAAATTATTTAATCCACATTAAACTATTAGCAACAGAAACAATGACCAGCATACAGGAAGTGCCAAGGGAATGGTAGGTTTTACTAATCTGTTCCCTGCCCTAAGTGCCTCTGCCTTAACCCAGTTCTGCCTACCATTGTCAGAATAACCTGACAGCTGTTCTTAGAGACCTCTACTGTTTAATATGGATGCCACTATTAGCCATATGTGGCTATTTAAATTTAATTAAAATTATAGAAGGTTAAACATTTGGTTTCAATCTAGGCACTTAACAAGTATTCAGTAGACACACATGCTTAGTGGCTACCATATTGGGCAGCATAGATAGAAACATTTCTTTCCATTAGGACCGAAAGTTCTGCTGGACAGTGCTGCTCTAAAACTTTCTCTTGCTGGGGTGATGGCACTAATATCAGAAGGGGATCCTTGTTCCCCTTCTTCTCTTCTTTTCATGAAGACTTTTTCCTCTGCCTTCAAGGACACAGTAGTTTTCAGAGGGAAGACAACATCCGTCACTCAGTGCTCTTTATGGGGTAATAATCTAATGGGATAGAGAGCTGGAAAAATTTACTGGACCAAGTTTCTTTGTTGGGAGGGGATAATGTATTAAAAATCTTTCCTCATGTGTGACCCTGCTTCTTAGCTCTTGTTCCTTCTTAGACTTCCTTTCTTATCTCTGTTTTTTGCCTCACGTGTGGTAAGCACACTAGGGTATAGATTTCTGGCAGTGTGTCTTCTCCCTCCCTACCCCTCTTGTGACGGGCTAGGTAAGTTCAATTCAGAGAAGAGCTAGTGTGAATATTTTTGGCCACAGATCTGGGCTGCATTAGCCATTCCACTTTTATCAAGGATCCTAGTGCTTAGAAAAAAAATATAATACCTTATTTTTATCACCATGTATGTATTTCTCAAATTGGTTAGACCCCATGGAGGAGTCTGAGAGATTAATTAGTATCCTATAAAAAACTTTCACTTCCACACTAGCTCCCCCAAGCCTGCCCCATCAAGTCAAAATTCCTCACCCCGACTTTCAAAATTCTCTATAATTTGACTCCACTGTAATTATTCAATCTTCTTTAATTCAATTCAGTGACTATTGGCTGGGTGTCTATTATACTCTAGTTCCTCTGCTTGACATTGAAGTTATAGAAATGATAAGACATGGGATCTTTCATAAAAGTCTAATAGATTAGTTTGATAGAAAGACATATATATATAAATAATATATATACTGTGCCATAGTCAAAAAATGATCTAGATACTAGGTGAACATGAAAGAAATAGCAATAAGTTCTACATGGAGAGAGAGAGAGAGAATGGGATACACACACACAGAATTGAATGGCTGATAGGAGGTTACCAGATAGAAATGTTAGGGGAAGGATATTTTAGATAAAGGGAAGAGTATGGAAAACATAAGGCATAAAGTTTGTATTCTTTACTCCAGCCAGGCTTCTGTCCACAAGCCATGACTCCATGCATACATTTGAGTTGCTGTGCAAGGTTATGGAAGCAATCAAACCTACTGCTCATTTTGGAGGAAACCTATCTGATGATTTTTATTTTTGCACCTGTAGGGCAGACCTAGGAAAAATGCTTCCTATTTAATAAGAGAACGTACACAGCATACTACAATGGAGGATTAGTTATCACAAGGCTCATAAATTAATTTACAGAGGTTAATTACCACCATGGTTGGTGAACTCATTTACAGTGGGAAAAAATTCAATTTTTTGCTAACAAATATATTTTAAAATTTATAGCTTCTTGTAACAAATATTTCTATAGATTGTTGAAACAAATAAAATTTCCCATATGAAAATACTCTATGATGAAGTGAACAAAGCCAATTTTCCATACAAAGAAGCTTTGTGATCATCATAGACTTCAAGTTTAAGAATTATATTCCTTGGAAATCAAATAAACAATGAAGAAACAGAGAAGATTATTTATGATTAAGAGTTGAATAGCTTAGAGTACTTTAATAAACATTAAAAGGAAGATTGTAATTAATCATATCAAGAATTAGAGCACACATATATCATACTAGTTTTCTAAAAGTGCTTTTTTAAAATTTAATTTTATAATAGAGTATAGTTGATTTACAATGTTGTGTTAGTTTCAGGTGTACAGCAAAGTGATTCACTTATACATATACAAATATCCATTCTTTTTCAGATTCTTTTCCCATATAGGTTATTACAGAATATTGAGTAGAGTTCCCTGTGCTATACAGTAGGTCCTTATTGTTTACCTGTTTTATATATAGCAGTGTGTATATGTTAATCCCAAACTCCTAATTTATCCCTCCCCCACCTTTCCCCTTTGGTAACCATAAGTTTGTTTTCAAAGTCTGTGAGTTTGTTTCTGTTTTATAAATAAGTTCATTTGTATCATTTTCTTTTAGGTTCCATGTATAAGTGATATCATATGACATTTGTCTTTGTCTGATTTACTTCACTTAGTATGATAGTATCTGGGTCCATCCATGTTACTGCAAATGGCATTATTTCATTTTTTATGGTTGAGTAATATTCCATTGTGCATATATACCAGTCTTCTTTATCCATTCCGCTGTTGATGGATATTTTAGTTGCTTTCATGCCTTTTGTAAATAGCCAAGTGCTGCAGTGAACATTGGGGTGCCTGTATCTTTTATTTTTTAATTTTTTTAACATCTTTATTGGAGTATAATTGCTTTACAATGGTGTATTAGTTTCTGCTTTATAACAAAGTGAATCAGCTATACATATACATATATCCCCATATCTCTTCCCTCTTGTGTCTCCCTCTCTCCCACCCACCCTATCCCACCCCTCTAGGTGGCCACAAAGCACCAAGCTGATCTCCCTGTGCTATGCGGCTGCTTCCCACTAGCTATCTGTTTAACATTGGTAGTATATATAAGTCCATGCGACTCTCTCACTTCATCCCAGCTTCCCCTTCCCCCTCCCTGTGTCCTCAAGTCCATTCTCTAGAAGGTCTGCGTCTTTATTCCCGTCCTGCCCCTAGGTTCTTCATAACCACTTTTTTTTTTTTTTTACATTCCATATGTATGTGTTAGCATATGGTATTTGTTTTTCTTTTTCTGACTTACTTCACTTTCTGTATGACAGACTCTAGGTCCATCCACCTCACCACAAATAACTCAATTTCATTTCTTTTTATGGCTAAGTAATATTCAATTGTATATATGTGCCAAGTCTTCTTTATCCATTCGTTTGTCGATGGACACTTAAGTTGCTTCCCTGTCCTGGCTATTGTAAATAGAGCTGCAGTGAACATTGTGGTACATGACTCTTTTTGAATTATGGTTTTCTCAGGATATATGCCCAGTAGTGGGATTACTGGGTTGTATGGTAGTTCTATTTTTAGTTTTTTTAAGGAACCTCCATACTGTTCTCCATAGTGGCGGTATCAATTTACATTCTCACCAATGGTGCAAGATGGTTCCCTTCTCTCCACACTCTCTCCAGCATTTATTGTTTGTAGATTTTTTGATGATGGCCATTCTGACTGGTGTGAGATGATAACTCATTGTAGTTTTGATTTACATTTCTCTAATGATTAATGATGTTGAGCATTCTTTCATGTGTTTGTTGGCAATCTGTGTATCTTCTTTGGAGAAATGTCTATTTAGGGCTTCGGCCCATTTTTGGATTGGGTTGTTTGTTTTTTTGATATTGAGCTGCATGGGTTGCTTGTAAATTTTGGAGATTAATCCTTTGTTGCTTCATTTGCAAATATTTTCTCCCATTCTGAGGGTTGCCTTTTTGTCTTGTTTATGGTTTCCTTTGCTGTGCAAAAGCTTTTAAGTTTCATTAGGTCCCATTTGTTTATTTTTGTTTTTATTTCCATTTCCCTAGGAGGTGGGTCAAAAAGGATCTTGCTGTGTTTTATGTCAAAGTGTGTTCTGCCTATGTTTTCCTCTAAGAGCTTTATAGTGTCTGGCCTTACATTTAGGTCTTTAATCCATTGTGAGTTTATTTTTGTGTATGGTGTTAGGGAGTGTTCTCATTTCATTCTTTTACATGTAGCTGTCCAGTTTTCCCAGCACCACTTATTGAAGAGGCTGTCTTTTCTCCATTGTATATTCTTGCTTCCTTTATAAAAAATAAGGTGACCATATATATGTGGGTTTATCTCTGGGTTTTCTATCCTGTTCCATTGATCTATATTTCTGTTTTTGTGCCAGTACCATACTGTCTTGATTACTATAGCTTTGTAGTATAGTCTGATGTCCGGGAGCCTGATTCCTCCAGCTCCGTTTTTCTTTCTCAAGATTGCTTTGGCTGTTCGGGGTCTTTTGTGTTTCCATACAAATTGTGAAAATTTTTGCTCTAGTTCTGTGAAAAATGCCATTGGTAGTTGGATCGGGATTGCATTGAATATGTAGATTGCTTTGGGTAGTATAGTCATTTTCACAATGTTGATTCTTCCAATCCAAGAACATGGTATATCTCTCCATCTGTTGGTATCATCTTTAAATTTTTCATCAGTGTCTTATAGTTGTCTGCATACAGGTCTTTTGTCTCCTTAGGTAGGTTTATTCCTAGGTATTTTATTCTTTTTGTTGCAGTGGTAAATGGGAGTGTTTTCTTAATTTCTCTTTCAGATTTTTCATAATTAGTGTATAGGAATGTGAGAGATTTCTGTGCATTAATTTTGTATCCTGCTACTTTACCAAATTCATTGTTTACCTCTAGTAATTTTCTGGTAACATCTTTAGGATTCTCTATGTTTAGTATCATGTCATCTGCGAACAGTGGCAGCTTTACTTCTTCTTTTCTGATTTGGATTCCTTTTATTTCTTTTTCTTCTCTGATTGCTGTGGCTAAAACTTCCAAAACAATGTTGAATAATAGTGGTGAGAGTGGGCAACCTTGTCTTGTTCCTGATCGTAGTGGAAAAGGTTTCAGTTTTTCACCATTGAGGACGATGTTGGCTGTGGGTTTGTCATATATGGCCTTTATTATGTTGAGGTAAGTTCCCTCTATTCCTACACTCTGGAGGGTTTTTATCATAAATGGGTGTTGAATTTTGTTGAAAGCTTTTTCTGCATCTATTGAGATGATCATATGGTTTTTATTCTTCAGTTTGTTAATATGGTTTATCACATTGATAGATTTGCATATATTGAAGAATCCTTGCATTCCTGGGATAAACCCCACTTGATCATGGTGTATGATCCTTTTAATGTGCTGTTGGATTCTCTTTGCTAGTATTTTGTTGAGGACTTTTGCATCTATGTTCATCAGTGATATTGGCCTGTAGTTTTCTTCCTGACATCTTTGCCTGGTTTTGGTATCAGGGTGATGGTGGCCTCATAGAATCAATTTGGGAGTGTTTCTCCCTCTGGTATTTTTTGGAAGAGTTTGAGAAGGGTAGGTGTTGGCTCACCTTAACAGTGCAAGAGGGTTCCCTTTTCTCCACACCCTCTCCAGTATTTATTGTTTTGTAGATTTTTTGTAGATTTTTTGACTATGGCCATTCTGACCGGTGTGAGGTAATAGGTCATTGTAGTTTTGATTTGCATTTCTCTAATGATTAGTGATGTTGCAGTGATATTGGCCTGTAGTTTTCTTTTTTTGTGACATCTTTGTTTTGTTTTGGTATCAGGGTGATGGTGGCCTCGTAGAATGAGTTTGGAAGTGTTCCTCCCTCTGCTATATTTTGGAAGATTTTGAGAAGGATAGGTATTAGCTCTTCTCTAAATGTTCAATAGTTTTCACTTATGAAGCCATCTGGTCCTGGTCTTTTGTTTGTTGGAAGATTTTGAATCACAGTTTCAATTTCAGTGCTTGTGATTGGTCTGTTCATATTTTCTATTTCTTCCTGGTTCAGTCTTGGAAGCTTGTACTTTTCTAAGAATTTGTCCATTTCTTCCATGTTGTCCATTTTATTGGCGTATAGTTGCTTGTAGTAGTCTCTCATGAACCCTTGTATTTCTGCAGTGTCAGTTGCTACTTCTCCTTTTTCATTTCTAATTCTGTTGATCTGAGTCTTCTCCCTTTATTTCTTGATGATTCTGGGTAATGGTTTATCAATTTTGTTTGATAACAAAAGAACCAGCTTTTTATTTTATTGATCTTTTCTGTTGTTTTCTTCATTTCTTTTTCATACATTTCTGATCTGATCTGTATGATTTCTTTCCTTCTGCTAACTTTGGGGTTTTTTTGTTGTTCTTCTTCTTCTTTCTCTAATTGCTTTAGGTGTAAGGTTAGGTTTTTAAATTTAAGATGTTTCTTATTTATCAAAATAGGATTTTATTGCTATAAACTTCCCTCTTAGAACCGCTTTTGCTGCATCCCATAGGTTTTGGGTCCTTTTGTTTTCATTGTCATTTGTTTCTAGGTATTTTTTAATTTCCTCTTTGATTTCTTCTGTGATCTCTTGGTTATTAAGTAGTGTATTGTTTAGCCTCCATGTGCTTGTATTTTTTACAGCTTTTTCCTGTAATTGATATGTAGTCTCACAGCGTTGTGGTTGGAAAACATACTTGATATGATTTCAATTTTCTTAAATTTACCAAGGCTTGATTTGTGACTCAAAATATGATCTATCCTGGAGAATGTTGCATGTGCACCTGAAAAAAAAGTGTATTCTGTTGTTTTTGGATGGAATGTCCTATAAATATCAATTAAGTACAGCCAGTCTAATGTGTCATTTAAAGCTTGTGTTTCCTTATTGATTTTCAGTTTGGATGATCTTTCCATTGGTGAAAGTAGGGTGTCAAAGTCCCCTACTATTATTGTGTTACTGTCGATTTCCCCTTTTATGGCTGTTAACATTTGCCTTATGTGTTGAGGTGCTCCTATGTTAGGTGCATAAATGTTTAGAATTGTTATGTCTTCTTGGATTGATCCCTTCTTCATTCTGTAGTGTCCTTCTTTGTCTCTTGATATAGTCTTTATTTTAAAGTCTATTTTGTCTGATATGTGTATTGCTACTCCAGCTTTCTTTTGATTTCCATTTGCATGGTATATCTTTTTCCATCCCCTTACTTTCAGTCTGTATGTGTCCCTAGGTCTGAAGTGGGTCTCTTGTAGACAGAATATTTATGGGTCTTGTTTTTGTATCCATTCAGCCAGTCTATGTCTTTTGGTTGGAGCATTTAAGCCATTTACATTTTAGGTAGTTATTGATATGTATGTTCCTATTACCATTTTCTTAATTGTTTTGGGTTTGTTATTGTAGGTCTCTCCTTCTCTTGTGTTTCCCATGTAGAGAAGTTCCTTTAAGATTTGTTGTAAAAGTGGTTTGGTGGTGCTGAATTCTCTTAACTTTTGCTTGTCTGTAAAGGTTTTAATTTCTCTGTCAAATCTGAATGAGATTCTTGCTTGGTAGAGTGATCTTGCTCGTAGGTTTTTCCTGTTCATCACTTTAAATATGTCCTGCCGGTCCCTTCTGGCTTGCAGAATATCTGGTGAAAGATCAGCTGTTAACCTTATGGGGATTCCCTTGTATGTTACTTGTTGCTTTTCCCTTGCTGTTTTTAATATTTTTTCTTTGTATTTAATTTTTGATTGTTTGATTAATACGTGTCTTGGCGTGTTTCTCCTTGGATTTATCCAGTATGAGACTCTGCGCTTCCTGGACTTGACTATTTCCTTTCCTATGTTAGGGAAGTTTTCGACTGTAATCTCTTCACATATATTCTCAGACCCTTTCTTTTTCTCTTCTTCTGGGACCCCTATAGTTCGAATATTGGTGCATTTAAAGTTGTCCCAGAGATCTCTGAGACTGTCCTCAATTCTTTTCATTCTTTTTTATTTATTGTGCTCTGTGGCAGTTATTTCCACTATTCTATCTTCCAGGTCTTTTATCTGTTCTTCTCTCTCAGTTATTCTGCTATTGATTCTTTCTAGAGTAATTTTAATTTCATATATTGTGTTGTTCATCATTGCTTGTTTGCTCTTTAGTTCTTCTAGGTCCCTGTTTAACGTTTCTTGTATTTTCTCCATTCTATTTCCAAGCTTTTGGACTTTACTATCATTACTCTGAATTCTTTTTCAGGTAGACTGCCTATTTCTTCTTCATTTGTTTGTCTGGTGGGTTCTTACCTTGCTCCTTCATCTGCTGCCTATTTCTCTGTCTTCTTTGCTTTGTTAACTTACTGCGTTTAGGGTCTCCTTTTTGCAGGCTGTAGGTTCGTAGTTCCTCTTGTTTCTGGTGTCTGCCTCCAGTGGGTGAGGTTGGTTCAGTGGCTTGTGTAGGCTTTCTGTTGGAGGGGACTGGTGCCTGTGTTCTGGTGGGTGGGGCTGGGTATTGTCCCTCTGGTGGGCAGGGCCATGTCCAGTGGTGTGTTTTGGGGTGCCTGTGAATTCAGTATGACATTAGGCAGCCTCTCTGCTAATGGGTGGGTTTGTGTTTCTGTCCTGCTAGTTTGGCATGGGGTGTCCAGCACTGGAACTTACTGGCTGTCAGGTGGACCTGGGTCTTAGTGTTGCGATGGAGATCTCTTGGAGAGTTTTCGCTGATTAATCCTACATGGCGCTGGGAGGCCTCTGGTGGTCCAACATCCTGGACTTGGCTCTCCCACTTCGGAGGCTCAGACCCGACACCCGGCCAGAGCCCCAAGAGCCTTCCAGCCACACAGTATGGAAGAAAAGGAAGAAAAAAGGAAAGAGAAAAAACGAACAGACAGCACCCCAAAACAAATGGTAAAAGCAAAACTAAACTGACAAAATCACACAAAGAAACATACACACACACACTCACAAAAAGAGAGAGAGAAAAAAAAGGAAGAGAGCAACCAAAGCAATACACAAACCCACAAATGTAAACAAACACTAAAAACTAAACTAAGATCAATATAAAATCGAAAACAAACCAAATGCAGAAAGCAAACCCTAGTCCACAGTTGCCCCCAAAGTCCACCACTCAACTTTCGGAACACTCATTATCTATTCAGGTATGCCACACATGCAGTGTTTACCAAGACAGCTGTGGGGCTTTAATCCGCTGCTCCTGAGGCTGCACGGAGAAACTTCCCTTTCTCTTCTTTGTTCACACAGCTCCTGCAGTTCAGCTTTGGTTTTGGCCCCGCCTCTGAGCGTAGGCCTCCCTCAGGCGTCTGTTCCCCTCCCAGACAGGAGGGGGTTAAAGCAGCAGCTGATTTGGGCTCTCTTGCTCACTCAGGCCGAGGAGAGGGAGGGGCACGGTAGTCACAATTGGAGTGCGCTGTGTGTCTGCAGCGGCAGAGGCCAACGTTAACACTGCAACAGCCTGAGGCGCGCCATGTGTTCTCCTGGGGAAGCTGGCCCTGGATCATGGGACCCTGGCAGTGGCATGCTGCACAGGCTCCCAGGAGGATGTCGGTAGTTACCTGTGCTTGCACCCAAGATCCTTGGTGGTAGTGACGGCAGCGGTAGCAGTCTGTGCCTGCCTCTGGGGTCCAAGATGATAGCTGTGGCTCACGCCTGTCTCTGGAGGTCACTTAGGCGTTCTGATGTCTGTGGGCTCACAGAGCAGGAAGCCCCTCTCCTCACTCACCCCAAAACAATGGTCTCTTGTCTATCCAGCAGGTCCAGACTTTTTCCTGGATTCCCTCCCAGCTAGTTGTGGTGCACTAGCCCCCTTCATGCTGTCTTCATGCAGCCAACAGCAGTCTTCTCCCTGGGGTCTGACCTCTGAAGCCCAAGCCTCAGCTCCTGGCCCCCACCTGCCCCAGCAGGTGAGCAGACAAGTGTCTCAGGCTGGTGAGTGCTGGTCGGCACTGTGCGGGAATCTCTCCACTTTGCCCTCTGCACCTCTGTTGCTGTACTCTCCTCTGTGGCTCTGAAGTTCCATGCCCCTGTCCCTGCCAGTCAGAGGGCTTCCTAGTGTGTGGAAATTTTTCCTCCTTCACAGCTTTCTCCCAGAGGCACAAGTCTCGTCTTTATTCCTTTATCTCTTTGTTCTTTTTTCTCTTGCTCTGCCCAGGTACATGGGGATTTTCTTTCCTTTTTGGAAGTCTGAGGTCCTCTGCCAGTGTTCACTAGGTGCTCTGTAGGAGTTGTTCCACATGTAGATGTATTTTTGATGTATTTGTCGGGAGGAAGGTGATCTCTACATCTTACTCCTCCACCATCTTGCTTTTAACAAATAGAGTTTGGCAGAAGTGATAGCATGTCACTTTGAAATTAGGCTATGAAAGACTTTGGTTTATGTGTTGGGAATGTCTCTCTCAGTTCACTTGCTCTGGGGGAAGCAAGCTGCCATGTTGTTAGCAGTCCTATGGAAAGGCCTATATGGCAGTGTTAGTGTACAGGTTAAGATTAGGGGACGGTTAGGGTAAGGCTTCGATTAAGGGTTAGGGTTAGGGTTAGGGTTAGGGAATGGGGACGGTGTAGGGTACAGGTTAGGGTACGACAACGGTTTAGGGTTAGCGTACGTGTTAGGGTATGGGTTAGTGTTAGTGTACGGGTTAGGATTAGGGGACGGGTTAGGGTAAGGCTTCGGGTAAGGGTTAGGGTTAGGGTTAGGGTTAGGGAACGGGGAAGGTTTAGGGTACAGGTTAGGGTACGACAAAGGTTTAGCTCCCAGCCAACAATGAGGACCTGAGGTCTACCACCAACCAGTGAGCTTGAAAAAAGATTCTCTGATTGAGTCTTGAGGTGACTGCAACCTTGGCTGGCATCTTTACTGCACCTTTGTAAGATACTTTGACACACAACTGCCCAGCTAGATCATTCCTGGATTCTTGACCCACAGATTCTGTGTGAGATGATATTTGTTTGTTGTTTTAAGCTGCTGAGTTTTGGGGTAATTTCTTATGCAGCAATAGAAAACTAATATAATACTATGTGATGATGTGTATACACAAAACTTATATTTATGTATGTATACATATACTTATACCAGATATGCCTCAATAATTTTTGACTCTTTAACCTAAAAGCATTGCTACTTCCTACCCCATGCAATCTGCTTTTTTGTTTAGAGGAGTCCTGTATTAAATTTTAGTCATTAGAATTTTTTCTGAGAGACATTTTTTGGTGGGTGGAGGGAGTACTGTCTCTTCTTTATATTTTTTGTAAGAGATTTTTATATATCCTATATATTCATTATTTTCTTCATTTATTGAGAGTAATGTCTCCCAGTCTACTGATTACTTGAAAAGCTGGTTTATTAGGTATCATCGTCAAACAAACATTCTTATAGCTATACTCTTGATGCCGTTAATTTTTAAATTTTCTTTGGACTTTTTGGATTTTTACAATTTTTTTAAAGAATGCTTCTTCACCTTCAGGATTATAAAACTTCTGTTTCATCTCTTTTGCTGTTTATTTTCATTAGTATTAATTTTCTAATCTTTAATTTAATTTTAAACTCTATTTCTGTTTAGTTTTCCTTAAATCATAAACCCATATTTCTATTCTTTTATAAAATGAATGCACGTTATATTTACTAAAAAGATTTTATTTATAACTTTATGACTTTTATTTTGAAATATTTGTTTTGAAAAGTTTCTCCTTTATCCCTTGAATTGTTTTAAATTATCTCACTAGATTTTACATTTTATAGAATAACACAACTAGGTAAAATATTATCTCTTTTAAAACATTTTTTTTGCAAAATATAATGTAAAAATATAATATAAAAAATATAAAATAAAAATAAAATATAAAAAATATAAAGTCTGTTCTCTATATCTATGCAAGATATAGAGAAGAGACTTGTGGCCACAGGTGGGGAAGGGGAGGGTGGGACAAATTGAGAGAGTAGCATTGACATATATACACTACCATGTGTAAAATAGATAGCTAGTGGGAAGCTGTTGTATAGCACAGGGAGCTCAGCTTGGTCCTCTGTGATGACTTAGAAGGGAGGGATGGGGGAGTTGGGAAGGAGGCTCAAGAGAGAGAGGATATATGTACACATATGGCTGATTCACTTTGTTGTACAACAGAAACTAACACAACATTGTAAAGCAGAAATTTAGTACATAGTGCAGAAATTTCTGTGCAGGGTAACAGATCTAGTGGTTATGCAGTTGACACCTATGTGCCATCCTCCTAGGTTAAGAGAGCTTTGATAATGCCTGTAAAGCTTTTCTGTTTTTAAGAAGGCTCTGAAGAAAACATGACAAAATATTAATCATTAAAAATCTACATGTGATTTTACAGATGTTTGTTATTCTCTGGAGTTTCCTCTATGTTTAAAATAGCTCATGATAATAACAGCATCAATAATAAAGGAGATATCGTTAGCTCTGGAAAGCAGATTCTTTAATGCAGTGTTTATAATATTTTCCAGTATTTAAGATAATACTTCAATATAGGTTATTAATGGTGAAAGGAAAAGTTAAGAGGGAAGTTTGTGGGAAAAAAATCCTACAAACACTTCTGGCTCCATACTCTCTAGAGAGAAATGAATGAACCTAGCTAATAGTGTGAAGTTGTTAACTTCTTGCAAAAGAGACATTTGATTGTAGGATGCCTAAGTTTTTCACTTTGCTTAGTTAAGAAAATAATAAGATCTTACTCAGAGCAAAATGACTGTAAATGTCAACTTACTATTCACAAGGTTTATTCCAAAAAGGAGGATCTAACACAACACAAAATCTTCATTGAGTTATAAATCCCCCTTTGGGAGTAGGTAGAGTTTATGACCCATGAGTGTATGAGACTAATTAAGCCTTCTTAAAAAGACTCCAGGGAAGAGGTTGCACAGAGCCCTCAAGTCATGGAAAGAGTCCAGAAAATTAGGGGAAAATAGAGAAAATAACTAAAAGTGGAAATACATTTGGCTAATAGAAGCTAGGCATTTATTTATGGGGTTCTCTTTTGTAGATATCTGAATCAAAATATCTTAAAAGGGGTTCCTGGTTACAACATGATTTGCACTAACTTAAGTTTGTTAGTGAATAGTGTTGTGATTTGTAATTCTTGGTGGGAAGGTAGATGTTCAGTGATTCTCAAACTCAGAGAATCACCTGGCACATTGTGCGTCAGAATCACCGGGAGGGTGTATTGAAAAATAGATCACTGCTCCCATTTCAGGTTTCTGATTCAGTGGGTCTGGGGTGGGGTGAGGAATTTGTATTTCTGACAAGTTCCTAGAAAACCACACGTTGAGATGCTGTAGTAGATGCTGTTGATGTCCACCCAGATCCTCTTTTTTAGCTGGTGCATCCACCCCTCTGCTGTTAACAGCATATACCTGCTAACTTCCTCAGAAAATTGTCCTGGCTGATGGAGCTGCCTTTCATAGAGATGCCTGGAAGGTTACCAGCCTATTCTCTACCAGTCACCTCCCCAGCACCTCTAGCAGTCAGTGATGGACTGATAGAGGCAGACCAGAGCCTGGCTCCTTTCCTTAAAAGAGGACAACTCTGTAATATCTACAACCCAGAGGGGCCCCCCTCCTTCATTACCTGCTTGGCATGGACCAAGACTGCTTCCCCTTCCCTCTCCTATTTCCCTCACTCTTTTGCAGATTTTTCATGAAGAATACACCCTCAATAAGTCTCTGGTGCCTAAATCTCTGTCTTTGACTCTGCTTTTAGGGAACCAGACCTAAGACAATAGGTAAAACGTAGACTTTGGTTTCTAGGAGTTGTTTTAAATTGTATCTGCCTTATAGGTTCAAATAAAAGCTGTTCACTGAGATCTGTTCTCTGGTTAGTTGTTGCTTTTTTGTCATTAAACATTTAATACTTGAAAAAGTATCTATGGACTTGGCATGCAGGACGGTTTTGTTTGAAGAACAATAGCTTTGTCTAGCTTTAAACATTTTTAGTTCTACAACTGGTTGAAAACAGGAAGAAAATATGAAGCTGATCAGGCCAAATTTTAGCCATGGAAAAACGTTAATAAAGTCAAGTTAACAAATCTTGACAATAAGGAAGGGAAGGGATTATAAAGGGCTTATAATGGAAATGACAGGGAGGAATAAATTTATGGCAGGAGGGAGAGAAGCCCTGTTTGAAATATATTGCTAGCCAGCTCATATTATGTGACTGAGAGCTAACTGTCATTAGCTCTGAGGTATCATTCTGCACTGCTATTGATATGCCTTCCCCTAAGGGCCAATTGTCTCCCGCTGTAGGTGGGATGGTGCTAAAAGGACTTTGCTAACTTCAAGTTGAAAAGGGAACTTGGGACCCTTTTGCATTCCCCCTCAAACCCAGTGATTCCATAGATTTTCACTGGCAACAGCTCAGCTCTATGTCAAAAAATTGTGTGGCGAGTGGATGTTGACTTGATGCTCTACTCGACCAAGGTTTAGATCTTAGTTCTGCCCTGTAGCTGATCAAGGGCAAGCTATATCAGCACTGATGGCCTCAGTTTCTTCTGTAATGTGGCTGAATGAGGTAAGGTTTATAAGTCTACGGTGTATTTCTGGGCCTATGCTAAGTGCTGATTTTCTTTACTCTCTGAGATATTTGATTCCATCCCATCCCTTCCTTGCTTGTAAAGTAAGTGCACTTATCAGGTGTCCTTCCCAGTAGGCTATTTTGATTGCTGGTTCTAGGGGCCTGCATTCCTTCACCCCTTTGATTTTTAGAGAGCTGGCTTGCACATTATGTGCAGCCACTGGGAAAGAATCTGGCCACACAGGCTATCCCTAGCATGGCAATTTTCTGATGAAAGGTAAACAAGATAAGTGCAAAGTATGATTAGGTCTGGGACTGTGAACAAAATGATATAACCGGGTTAAGAAAACCCAAACAAACAAAAAGCAAACACCCTCTCTCAAGAACTTGTAAATTGAAACAGCGATAATGTTTCCAAATCCAGAAGGAATATAAACCAGTTATTCTACTCCACGTTTAGTCACTTAATTTCATTCTTTAAACTGTCCTTTTCATCACCACATTAAAGAAAAAAGCCCACATCCTTTTGATCCCTCTGGGCAATAATTGTTTGACATATGTTTTCCTGGCAAATGATGATACAGACAGAGCTGACATTTTGATTACATTGGTAAGTCAAAGGCTAACAGAAGTTAGGGAGAAGTTCTCTCATGTTATAGCTCACACAGTAAAAAGCCATGGGATCAACTCTGACAAATGTCATTTTTGAGGTAAAATAAGTGAGGGTTCCCTTTTGGACTTCATGTATTGCTGGTTTAGGTACTTAGTCTGAAACACAAATAAACCATAAATCCAGTCCTCTTCTCAGCGTTCCAGCAGGGACATGAAGGGAACCCGGAAGTAGAGCAATAGAAAAACCTTCATACTCTCCATTAATCTGTGTGTTGAATTCTAAGAAACCCTAGCTCCAGAGGTGTAAAATAAATCAGAACACATTCTACTGCAATTAGATTTAAGTTCAGTGTTCTGGGTAAGGGAATTCAATACAACAAAATGTATTGAATTAGGTATTCAGAGGCATACTGAAATAAGCAAGATCTTTTGCTTGTGTTTTAATCTAGTGAGGGAGCCAGATGCATATGTAAACTCTTACTTATGTCCATAATTGCTGAGGCTTAGGGACGTGAAGTATTTTACTTTACTTTTCCCATTGAGTCAACTACCATTTTTTCATGAAGTCCATGTTGGATGGGCAACTAGGAGTCCTTCCTTTTTCTTTGGTTTCCCTCCCTCTGCTTTCCTTATGGCCCTGTCCATATTTTACCCATCTTATCTCCTGTTGGTTTTCTGGAGTTCAGACAATTAGTACCAGATTGGTTCCAATTACAACTGTTTTTCCTGTGAAGGGAGCTAAGGCTGTGGGTTCCAAAGTCTGTGTCAAGTTGCCCCTGGACACAGCAGCAAATTCAAAGAGGCACTACCACGATGGATATTTTGTTTTTGAGGAAAACTGATTGGCCTCTGCTGGATACCACGTGAATTACATTACTTTTTTAAGTTTTTTTTTTTATTTGAGGTATAGTTGATGTACAATATTATATGTTTCAGGTGTGCAACGTAGTGATTCACAATTTTAAGGGTCATATTCCATTTATAGTTATTATAAAATATTGGCTGTAGTCCCTGTGTTGTACAGTATATCCTTGTAGTTTATTTATTTCGTACATAGTAGTTTGTACCTCAGTCTCCTACTCCTGTTTTCTGTTCCCCTTTCCCTCTTCCCCATGGTGACCACTAGTTTGTTTTCTATATCTGTGAGTCTGTTTCTTTTTTGTTATATTCACTAGTTTGTTTTAGTTTTTAGATTCCACACATAAGTGATATCATGTTTGTCTTTCTCTGTCTTATTTCACTTAGCATAAGTGGACCCTTCAAGTCCATCCATGTTGTTGCAAATGGCAAAATTTCATTCTTTTCATGGCTGAGTAGTATTCTATTGTATATTTATATATATATACACCACATCTTCTTTATCCATTCATCTGTTGATGGAAACTTAGGTTGCTTCCATTTTTGGCTATTGTAAATAATGCTGCAGTGAACATTGGGTACATGTATCTTTTTGAATTAGTGTTTTCATTTTGGGGGGGATATATACCCAGAAGTGGAATTGCTGGTGAACTACAGTTTTAACATACAGTGCAAATTGCTTTCAATGAAGTCATAGTTGCTGTGATAAAAAGCCAGTATCCTTGAAAATCAGTGTGTAATAAGAAATGGCAATGGCAACGTGCAGTATAATTCCAAGGTTTAAGAAGTTGTGTGGTGCCCAGCAGGCAACACATTTCATTAGCTAAGTGATTGTGGTTATTTATAAAATAAAAATAGTTTTTCCTTTCAATTTATGCATAGTATTTTTTTCAAACTGCTCTAAGTTGTTAGGCCTAAGGTGCTTTTTAAGGGTTTGAATTTAATAACTTCATAAATGGAACTGTTAAGTATTTTGTTTGGTCTTAATTAAGTTGACATTTAAGGTGCCTTGGACTGAGAAAGTCTGGAGAACTCTGAGCTGGAGGGAAGGTAACATGTTCCTTAGATTCCATGAGAAGTTCTTCCACCTATAAGAAAAACAAAGCGTTCTCTCTGTAATATTAATCACCTTTTTTGGGCATAATTTTGATATGAGTTCAGAATCGTATGCTCTTTTGCTTTCCTCCATCTGCCCAAATATCCCTTTTGAGGGAAGAGGTATGAATACCAATGAATGGTGGGGAAAATAGGGAAAGAAAAGAAAGGGATTAAAGGAGAAGAAAACCCGGTCCTGTCACACATAAAGGTAATTATTATACAAATGCTAAAAGTGAGTTTCAAAGACATTATAATGGGAAATCAGAGGAGAAGGTACATGAAAATAAATGGCCAAATCTGTCCTTTCCTCTCTGCCTTCTGTAGTTGGACTGGTTAGATTTTAGAGCACATAATACTGGACTATAGTATTTTGTAGTTGGAAGTGACCTCAGGGATGCTCTAATATTGAATATTAGAATTTTCTCATTTTACAGAGGAGGGAACAGATCTAGCGAGGGAAAGTGATTTGTGGAAGGTTCCAATGACAGTGTTAGGTCTGAGACTAGACCTTTATTTGGGGAGACCCTACTCACTGTTTCTGTCTGTTTTTCAAGCATATCCTTATATAATACTGGGACATGGCTGCTCTGAGGATAGCAGGCTGTTGCTCTGCCTGGATGGAATGGTGCCATTAGGTAGCCAAAGCCTCATATCACACATCCAGGGAAAATATAAACAAAGCCCAAATCTAATTACCAGGCTGTTAATTTTAGTCATGTATTCATCCCTGAGAAATGTTGTGAAGCCCTTACATCCAGTCCTTGCATCCAGTTTGCTGCTTTTCACACCCCATGCTGCACTTACAAACTGATGCTGTTAATATGTCCGGTATTCTTTCCTAAGGTCATGACCTGAGAGTGGTGTTGTTATCAACTGTAGGCTATGTATTATGGGTCTTCTTCTTTACTTAATGCTTTAGAAGAAGAATTCTATTGAAATTTTACATATCCAAAAGGTGTGCAGGAATTACAGGCATTTGTTTTTTCTTGAAGTATACGTTTATTCATGGCACTTTTTCCCATATAAAAGGGGACAGTGACCATATGAGACTCAGTATTTGAAATTACCTTATTTGCATACCAAATCCTTTTTGAAATAATATTCTGTGAGCAACTCTACCTCATCTGCTTGAATAACATGAAGCAGAAAGGCTAGCAAGAAATGCACCAGCATTAATTCTGCAAACCTGCTGGGAATATGAATTCTCAGGGACATCTGTAAAGTACTTTAGCAGACTCTAAAGAAACACATCTATGCCAGAGATTTGATATGTCTGTAAGTTCTAAAATAGATACTCTGAGCTGGTGAAAAATTTTTTAGGATTAAGAAAAGGAATGCCAAAGAAGAAATTTTAATAAAGGAGAAAAGATGGTGAAGAAAACCTAAAGAAGGAAGATCTTGGAGAAAGGTGCAAGGTGGTTTCAGAAAATAAAAGGAATTTTAAAGCTATTGTTTGTTAGGAATAGAAAAGCAGCATCAAGTAGTAGAAAGGCAGGGCCTAGAGCTATGCAGTCCTAGGTGTTTGTGCCGTGGTTCTACTGGCTCATAAGCACATTATGCAAGAGGAATCCAGAGCCTTAGAAGAATTAGGACAAGTCATGGATGTTATGGCGTACTGCTGTAAATTTTTGTTGTTTTTAAATGACAGTGAACACAAGTTAACATTTGTTACCAGCATAAATGTGCGGCAGATCACATCTGTGAGACATTGAAGGGAGAGCCCATCATGTCAACAGCAACATTTATTTGTTTCTTTAAAAAGACTTTCCTTGGGTAGAAAAGTATCTTGTTTATTTACATTAGCTGGTTTTCACTGAATGTGTGTTGCTCATTCATGCCTCTGAATGGATCACCTTTCAGTGACTGTTTTTCCCAGTGGTCCTGTACCTACTTTTTGCTTCCATAGTTGTCTTTCTGGGTAAAATTTGACTATGAGACAAGTGGTGAATGTTTCTCCAGGAACTTATAGGTTTTGATAATTTTAGGTCATAAATTATGTCAATTTCAGTCATCTTTCATACACGTATACATACACTCACAAGATTTTGCATCTTTTGTTCTTATAGTACTTCTGAGTGATGTAGACCTGCAGCCATCTGTAACCATCAGGGTTAGGTGACAAGAACCATAGAGAAGTGGATCCAGCATTGAGTGGTTGAACAAATCCTTGAATTACTTAATTCCAGGCCTCTTGTTAATTAAAAAATATAAAACACTATTTGATTAAGTCACTGTCAATCATACGTTCTTTTACTTGCAGCCAAAACACTCCTGTTTCAATTCCATACTTGAAAGAACCAATTAGCATAATTCAAAGCAGCAGGTAGCATAATCTCTCTGATCCTGGTTATCTTATTGTTGAAAATGGAGATAAAAATGCCTGTCCTGGAGAATCATTGAGATAATATATGTGAAAAAACATAACATGCTGTCTGCAGCATAGTTGTTGCCCAATAATATTTCCCTTTTCCTGGCCTGGTTCTGCTAGAGCTAACATACTTACTCAAATTGTTTAGCCATTTATGCATCAACTTACGCCTCTTGAATAAGGATAATAATTCTATTTTTACTTTTTTTCTTGTTAACTTTCCACATAGAATCTATTATGCTAATGTATTAAGTTAAAATTTTATTTATTTATTTTTTTTACTTCTTATAGACTTGGGATATAGGTTAGTTACTAAATGCTCCATTTATTCTTCTGGGCCTCTGGAACACAATAAACCATTTGCTGAAGTGCAATATACAGTTAAATACAAATGCTATGAAAAAATTTCTAGAGAATGGTTTGGGACCATAAGATCTTCTTATTCATGAAAATTTAGGGCTAGAAGATAACTTAGAACCATTTATAATACCTCTCCATAAACAGATGAGGAAACAGATCTGGGGGTGTAAGTGATTTACCCATGATCAAAAAGTTAATAGGGGCAGATTAAGATCATTCTGCAAATGATTTTTCTGGATGAAGAACATGCAGACAATGAAAGTTTTATAAAGCTCTGAAAAGGACTATGAGCTATTTGCTCTGAGAATTTTTATTTTAAAATAATTTTTTTCTATTCTATTTGAATAATAACTTAAAGAAAAGGCACAATGGTATTTTGCCATTTCAATTCAGTTAATGAATTTAGATACAATTTAATGGGTAAACATGCAAAAGGATCACAGGCATATTTTTCTAAGAAACTTAACTCTCTGGTTTTCTGTTTAAAAACGTTTTGATTTTGAAAACATTCTCTTACAGAAACATAGAGCAAATGTATAACATACCCCATGAGCAAAATTTTTAATACTATGTCATGCAACCAAGATTGTTAATAAAATGAAATTGCATAATTGTAAAATAGTATTTGTTTTAAGGAAAATATTTCTGTCATGGGAAAAGCAAGTCAAAGATTTGACCAGGCTAGTATATGGGTCTCTCAGCTAATTTTGTGAGTGAACCAGGTACCATGTCATACTAAGAGTATAAACTCAGAAGCTACCAATGATATTCTATATCAGCAACTCTAAATGTTGCATTTGTCTTTGCCTGAGACTGTATAAGTGGGTATGAAATGAACATTTCCAGAAAGTTCAGGTACAAGTTTTAGTACTGGGTGAGCACCTAAAAGTGACATACTTTCAGAAGTTTTATAGTAAATCAGGACCATGTGTACAATGCTCATGCCTGAATACAGGTACTCTAGTCAAGTCAGCCAGCCTGAAGGCTGTCACGAATGGACCTTCAGTGTGATCTGAATTGCAAGGCTTTTTCCTATGTGATATACACCCTTCCCTTTCCAAAACTAAAATTCACTTGAAAATCTTATCCTTTCCAGTAAGCTTATTACTATCACCAAAGGACCATGGAACAGTCTTCAAACCCCACACGTGGAATGCTCCCCAACAGCTTGTTAAAGTTTCACGAGCTCATCTGTTGTCGTTTGCTAACAGCTCCCAACTCTCCTCTTCCCCCTGCAACCTCTACATACACAAAACTCATCCAGTATTTAAAGAATTTTTGGAGAAGGGAGGTGACTGCAACCAGGAGCGGAGCCAAATTCCACAGCTGGCCCACACACATTGCTTCAAGTCTCCAGCCATTGGCTCAGGAAGGTCACAGCCACATTAAATTTAGGCCCCTTATCGAAGAAGTCGACTCACATCATGGGCCATAAATTCTTCATTGTGCGTGTTCAGTGCTGTTCACAGAAACGTGAAGCCTTTGGGTTTTCAGACTCGGGTTTTATTTTTGTCTGAGGATCAAAGACTCAAAAAGATCTTCTCTCTCTTAAGGCATAAAAAAAAATAGAAAATTAAAGAAAACCACCCAGCATCACTACAGTGTTTTCTGTTGCCGGTAACTTTTTTGTAATGACTGGAGTATTGAGTAACTTTTGAATGTGGTGCTTATATTTCTGGGAATAAAGAAGCAGGAATGGTCAATGTCACCATAACCTCTTAAACTATTTATCTCTTCCAGCAAGGAATGAACAAAGCAGGGTATTTTGTCCCACTTAGAACCAACAAGGTTGACTTTCCATTTCTGACTTATGTGCGTAGAGAATTTTACAGTTTCAAAATCACGTGTATAAACATTACCTTCTTTTATCGACATACCTCCGGGCATGTCTTGGAGAGTCTTGGAGAGCAGTACATTTTCTTGCTCAGTCTCACATTAAAGAGCAAAAACTAGGAGTATTTTATTTTAGATAAGAAACCAGGTTTTATTCTGGAAAATACTTCACCTCACAAGACTGTGTCCATCTCTCAGAGGTAGTTTCAAAGGAGAGTTTTCATTATAACCTGAGCAGTTGTTTTATCTGACAGCTGTGGAGTTCTCCGAGGCAATATTCCAGAAGTCCAAGACATTTGTCACAGTTGGCTTTACTCTTTGCTGGGACTAATATTTAGATTTCTCAGCTCTTTGTCTGATGCTCTTCGCCTCTACCCAGTGCATCAGTGATGTCTTTGTTCATGTGGAAAGAATGGCGTGAGATGACTCTTTCTAGTAGGAGCTTCCTACAAAGAAGCTTCAAATCATGTCCTCTCAAAAAAAGGGAATAGGAGAATTGATCCCAAAGCCGCATAATCCAAGCGAAATTCCTAACCTTTTTCTGCTTAAGTCAGTGACTCAGATATGGGCCGGATCTGTCTATCTACCTGTCTATCTGTCTGTCTATCTGAAAGGAAATATTATATCGGAGGGTTGTATAATTATTCAAGGACATGTAATTATTCTAGAACAGTGTTTGAGGAGATAGGACTTTCAGATTGTCACTCAGTGAATGAGAGCAGGTTGTCTGCATGATAAAGAGGAGTGTGGGATTTGGATTCTAGTTTTGTCTTTGGACTTCCAGATGGGCCTCTGCCACAGAGAGCTGTGTTATATCAGTTAAGCTGATCTCTTCTAAGTTTATTTCTTATTCTATAAAAATGAGAATAAGGGATTCCCTTGTATATGTTATTGGGAATTTTATTAAATAAGAGTCTGAATGTAAAGAATTTAGCCAAGTGCCTGACACATAGTAATACTAACACTCTTACTAGTAATAATAACAAATAGAACTTGAAAGGCCTTGTATTATACTGGGAAGATAATCAAGGAGCCAAAGGACTTGAACTTGAGTGATAATTCAGCTTTTAAGGCATTTTATTGTTATGTACTTTATAATAAACTATGGGGATAAAATGGACTTTCTCTGAGATCCCTTTTAGTTCTAAGCGTTCAGTAATTCTACTGCTTATGTCTGTCTAAGGTGCCATGGATAGGTGAAGTGGAAATCCCAGATACTCTCCTTCCCACTAAGCCAGCCCTGTGCCATCTAAAATGGAGTTACTCTGTGTCTGATTTAAACCTTCAAGCCACCGAATTTATCCTGTGTCCTCTTACAAGAATTTAAAAATTTCTTTTATTTTTAATTTATGGTTTTAGCAGCAGTGTGAGGAGTGTGCACATGTGGTTTCTGGGAACTGAGAAGGATGATTGATGGTTGATTACAGTTAGTGACAGTGCCCAGGACATTTGCATGAGTTATTCAGTCGATGTTGTATGACAAGTGGGGGAATTAAAATCAACAATAATCTCCCAGTACTTCCTGGATTCTTTTTCTCTTTTAAAGATTTATTTATTATTTATTTTATTTATTTTTGGCTGCGTCAGGTCTCAGTTGTGGCACACAGGATCTTAGTTGAGGCATGTGGGATCTTTCATTGCGACGTGCGAGCTCTTCGTTGTGGTGCACAGGCTTCTCTCTAGTTGCGGTGTGTGGGTTTTTCTCTCTCTAGTTGTGGCACGCAGGCTCCAGAGCATGTGGGCTCTGTAGTTTTGTGGCACACGGGCTCTAGTTGAGGCGTGCAAGCTCAGTAGTTGTGGCACTCCGGCTTAGTTGCCCCACAGCATGTGGGATCTTAGTTCCCTGACCAGGGATTGAACCCGCAATCCCCTGCAATTGTAAGGTGGATTCTTTACCACTGGACCACCAGGGAAGTTCCAACCACATACTTCTTAATGACTACTTCAGTAATTACACAAACACCTGACCCTTAAAAGGCCTGATTAAGTTCTTAATGAAACTACCATGGTTTCTGGTGTGTGTATAGGAGTAGGGGTATGGCGGGGAGAGTAGGTCATGTTTTTCTTACAGCTACATGTTTTTAAGACAAATATCTCTGATGAACACTGGACACAGTCAAATTTGAACTCATTTTTTTTTGTATACAAACATGCTTTTATTGTTTATTTTTTCAAAAATTGTCATTTCCTCTACAGTCACTCAGACCAACTTCCTTCTTTCATTTGCATTTTCTCATACAGTCAAGGAGTCCTTTCTGAGTCTGTATTTTTAACGTTCCTCATATTTATTCCTTATTTTCTTCCCATTTCTACTCTCACTATTGTAGATCAGACCCCTATTATTTCTTACTTGGATCATTGCCCTGGCCTTGTAATCCCTCAGTCTTTTCCAAACTGTTCTATGTCTTACTGCCAGATTATCTTTTCAAAACTCTGTTCTGATTGTATCATTCTTCTATTCAAAAACCTTCAGTAATTCTCCATTGCCAGCCCAAAGTGTTCATGTTCATTTGTAAAGCATTCAAGACACTCCATGACCTGATTCCAACCCAGATTTCCAGCCTTATCGCCCACTGCTCTCCTTTACATAACTTTTACTCTAGCCAAACTGAAGCACTTACCATTTCTTAAATGTGCACTTGTTCCTGTCTCCTTACCTTTTGCTTTCTTTAAATGATTTCCTTCAGCTTATAATTTCCTCTAGGTCCACTGTGCCTGTCAAAACTGCCATCCTTCAAGGCTCACATCAAATACCTCCATGAAATCGTTTCTGATCTCCTCAGCAAGACAGAATACCAATAACACTCTGCACATACCTCCCTTTTGGCACTTGTGACATTTTACTTTGAATTGTAGAGGCAATGACTTGTAATGGATTTGGTGTCAGATAACTTAGGGAGGGTTGAGTCTGGGTTCTGCCTTTTATTACTTCTGTGTGGTCTTGGTACAAATCATTTAGCCTTTCTTAGCCTCAATTTTCTTTCACATTAAATAAGAATGAACACTTCTGCATAACTCACAGGGTTATTTTGAATATCAGATGGGAATATATATGTAAAAATTTTACAGTGTAAGATTATATTTTGTCTAATCTCCTCAACTACATATCAGATTTCTTATATCTAGGAAGTATTTTTCATTGATTTTTTGGCGGGATTTTTATATACAATTAGGTACTCAATAGATGCTTGTTGAATTAATAATTTTTAAAATATAATTTTCATTGAAAATAGAATATCAAGAGTTATCAATAGACATATATCTCCTAGTGCAATCTTTCTCGTTTTCTTTTATTTAAGATTTTTTCATAGTATACTTCGACTCTACAGTCGTGATGGGGTAAATTCATACTATATATTTACTTTTATGTAATAATTCCCTCAATGTTGATAATCCAATGCAGTTAAAACTTCTATATTAAGCCTTTGAAGAGCAAAGTAGTTTGTTTCACTGTGGAAATTTTCTGAAAGCCTCCACATATAATTCTATAGTATAAAGAGAAGAAAAAGGTTTTAGGCAAGTCAGATTTCTCCTGAAAGAAGTGATTCTTCTTCCTTAACACCTCAAAGCCTTACTGAAGTGCAAGAAACCAGAGGGTAGAGGTCTAGGACTTATATGTGGTATGCATATAATTTGCACTTGCCTGTATAGCCTTATTTGTTTTTTGGTCAATTAAGATGATTGCCCAACTGGATTGTTACTCTTTATTTCTGTCTTCCATTCCTTCTAATGTCATTGCTCCAGGTGCCCTATCTCAGAACTCTTCAGCAGTCAGGAATGAATGAGACCCACAGGGGAAGGGAATGTTGAAAGAAACAGAAATATTGAATAGACAACAGTTTAGAGTATATGGAGCATAACAGAAGGGTGTCACTCAGTACAAAATGTTCATCTAGAAAAAATAAATCACTCTTGTTTGTTTCTGTGATTGTACAAATGAAAAACAAGCCAAGAAATCCACCATCCTCTCCTTGGCCTGTAGAGAAAGCTGGGGGTACATTCCTTCTCCAGCGGGAAGGGAGCTTATTTGGGTTACTTAAGCAGTAGCATAGGATTAAGGAGTGACATAATTCCTTCTTGGAAGAGTCTGGCTGGATTTTGTGCCATTTTTGGAAAGTGAGGGTGATGCACCCAGACTGACAGATTGCTTGGAAAGGGAACTATGTGGAAACCTCCTAAATCCCTTGAGTTTTATCCAAGGAGAAACTAGAGGGCAAAAGAATGCCTAGGCACTAATATGCAAGTTCCTGCTAGTAATCCAGATATGGAAAGAGGTATGTGCTTGGAATATTTAAAAGTAAATATGTCTGATCCCATAGGGACTGTATACATTTAGATGGAATCTTAGATTGTCTCAAAGATTCTTAATGTAGAATGTTCTATCTTGTTCCGAGTTGAGAGAGGGTATTTCATGAGAAGAGGAGAAGAGTGCAAAGCAAAGGATTATCAGAAGCTGTGTTGAATCAACAAAGCACTGGAGAGTTGCTTAGATAAAAATGGGGCATAATTTCTTTATGAAATTTTCCTTAAAACAGTCCTTGCCATAGTCTCTGAGGACTCTAAGCTTGTGTAGTTTATGGCTGGAGGATAGGATCTAGCTTATGCCTTCATGTTCTCTCAGTCATCTGTGCTGACTGATAGGACATTGCAGACAGGGTAATCCAATATAGAGGTTCTCCCTCTCTCTGTCATACACCCTCATTTCTGGCTTTCTGTTCGTCTTTAATCTCTTCCTGATTCTTTCTTACTCTCCACATACTTGCTTTTGCTGCTGTTGCTCACAGCCAAGTACATCTAAGTAAAAGTCATATTTTTGGCAAATTGATAAGTGATGAGAAGATTAGCCTCCTGTCTTCAAAAGGTCAAGTGATGGTCGATTAGCTTAATTTAATTCTTGCTCAAGGTGATAGAAGTTGAATCCCTGAAAGGACTAATTTTCTTTTAAGAGACCTACTTTGCCCCACTGACCAAGGCTGTGTATGGGGCAGGGTTATGTTACATAATTGCACTTTCTCCCAACTTCTTGCCAGGAATTTTTTTTAAATGAATGGATTAGAAATGTTGGTCATAAGAGGAGCTGATAGAGAATTTGATGATACCACCCCTACTGGAAAAAACAGTGTGGCACCTTCTGGATTTGTAGGCAGGAATGGATTTTGAATTCTAAGCAATTCAAGACAATGACCTGGGGAAAGGGCTGGAACGGTGCAGGAATGCTAAATTTAGCTATTAATTTTTTTTTCCTCTGTACTCAGTTTACTTCTTTAATCCCTTGAGATGTCCTGAACCCCAGTCTCTGGTCTGGTCTGGGAGGGGGCAGAACTGCATGCAAACTGCTCATGGCCCTGGCACATACACAGTTAACTAGAAGCACATGCGAGTCCAGTTATTTGAATTGAAAACAGACCTGAATGAAGAGATATCTGTATTGTGTCCCAGTACCTCCATGTCCAACAAGTTATCAGTGGGCCATGAGGGATGAAAAGGTCTTCCAGCAATCCGGGCTCATCACTGCCTAGCGATTTAATTTGAGTCCAACTAAATGGGACTTGATGTAAAACATCAGCCAAGGCTGAGCATCCGCCTGGGTGCGCTGGGCTTGCCTTAGGCTGACCTGACAACAGGCATGCTGTCACGCTGGATCATCGGCTGTCAGTGGAGGCCTCCCCGTGGGAGATTCAGGTCACAAGCATTGCAATAGTCTAGACAGGAGGTGACAGACACTTTGACCTTTGGGATGAGATTGATCTCTGTTTTTTTTGACAGGAGGCCTTTCCAGAAGGGAGGTCTCCGGAGGCACAGTCTGGAAGGTTCATCATCTGTGAGTGGAATCAAACCTCTGTATCTGCTCCAGCAGACTGGAATGCCAAAGAGAGTTTATCAGGGTTGTTTTTTTTTTTTTGAGCTAAACAGGGATACTGTATTTGCTTTGGGCTTCAAGAGTGTGAGGAATGAAAAAGGGGAAAAGAATTTGCTTTTGCTGTGTCAACTCAGTAGCCAACCCTAGGAAAGGTACCTTTCCACACAGTATTTCATTTAACTGATACAATGTTATGAGGTTTGCGTGGTTCTCTTCACATTCAAGAGGACAGTGTAGAGGCTCAGAGATGATCAGACCTTATTACCCAAGGCCGTGTAGCAAGTAGTTGCTAAGGCCCAGATTTGAACTGTGGTTTATTTTGATATTATACCATGATACCTTTCCAGGGTCTAGGTTTTCTACTACAGTGGGGATAATTTCAGCTCCTCCTGGAACTCTGGGGATTATCAAAATGTTAAAATAATTTGAAAAACAGACTTTTGCTTCTCCTCAAATCATCTAATTTTAAGTAAAATGAAGCTTGTCTCCTTATTTTGCCACCACCTGGTTACCCCTGAAAGAGAATAGAAATTGTTCAGTGAAGGAAGTGAAGGAGGGAATTGGTCTAGACTAATGTGTCCTAAAGTGTGTTCCATTGGTCTCTAGTCCCTGGACATTCTCTGCACAAACACATTTGGGAAACCTGGCATAAATATCTCCTTCACGAAGAACCACGTGATTAGATTTGCGTTTTGTTGGAAAACCAAGTTTTTTCAAACTTAATTGATCAGGTAACCTTTTCCCCCTAGAAAACTGATTAACATCACATGGGTCTAATGTTCTGTGGACTACAGTTTGCAGACAACAGTTTAAGTTTTAATGGTAGTAATGTTTCCCTGGATTTAGACTCAGAAGCTTTGTTAACTTCATCCAGGAGAGCATCAATTATCTAGGTTTTTAACCACTTGCTGTGGCCAAGGTTCTGAGCTGTTAGCAAATGCAAGGCCAATCCCAAACGGTTTGAGGATTATTTGAATAATATTTTGAATATGGTGAAGATATTTCAAGTCTGAAAGAAATATATAAGGCTGTACATATAGTCTTCTGAAGTGTATGGTATGTGTTTCCTTATACCCGTAAGCCTGAAACATTTGCATAGACTATCTTTCAGAAACGAATGATTTTCAAGTACAAATATTCCAAATCCAAAGGCCATTTACCTTCTGCAGATAAAAAAGGTCCCAAACCAAAATGCTCTTGAGCCATCTGGCAAAGGCAAATGTGATTTTTCTCTTTTCATCTTTCTTCCTTCTCTTTATTTCCTTTCTCTTTCCTTTCTTCTTCCTTCTCATTTCTCCCTCTACCCCTTCCCTCTACATCTATTTCATCTACAGGCTGGGGGAATGGATGTGATAATAATTCTTACATAGACAACTCTATATCCAAAAGTCTTTAACCATCTTCAAGCTGAACTTCAGACTCATCAACTTAAAAAGAGATTCCCATTGAGATTAACCAGGGTTTTCCGGTTAATAAAAACCATTCTGTTTGAAAATGAATTTGAGCCATTATCTCATTCTATGAACTATCAAATAAAATTAGGCCTTTCCTCCAGTTGTTTATTTTAGATTTGTTGGTATGTTTAATAATACACCAGAGATGCTTTTTTGATTTGATTTTTTAAAATAATTATATTTATAAAGAAAAAGAAGTTTCAAAGCTAGGGGGAATTATGTAAGTATATATACTATTTTGGTTGCTTCAAGGTATTTATTGATTTATTCTACAATAAAACATTTCACACAGACTGCCTGCTTAAAGGGGAACAATATGTGGTCCAAGGATTTCCTTTAGATTAGGAGACTGAAATTTTATTTGCTCTGATAAACACAAGATCCAATCTCCAAGACCTTAAATCCAGCACTTAGAAGAGTGACTCCGTGCAAAGGGACCTCGAGACAGCTTAATTTCTCCATTGGGCAGCTTTACGTATGCACCACCCAGGCGTAACCTGGCATTTTGATAGCTTGATTGAAGATCCCAATTAAAAAATGTTTCACAACCACAACCAGTAATATACTCTCTAAAATACAAAGAGGAAACAAATTACCTACCTCTTGACTCCTTTACTCACTCTGAAAATGACTTACATACAAGACAGGGGACAAACCAAGTCATGAAGTAAGATTTGGAAGTTTGAACAGTGTAGACCCTTTACCTGAAAGGATTTTTCAGAACACTTCTAAGCTGATTGCTTGGTTTCTATTTTCAGAGCAGAACCCTAAAGTTAAGAAGTAAAAGCTTGATTCTGTTTATTCCCCCCTCCTTTGTCCCTTTTCAGCAAGTGATTTTCCTATGTCATAGGAGTTTGTTTACACAGCGATGCAGATTACTATAAAATGAGGTAATCACAGCAGAGAGTAACAAATAAAAGTTTAAAAATATTTGCCTTCCAGGGTAAAATTCATGATTGCACACTTCTGGCAGCTGAGATAAAATATTTGGTTTTAGTGGCATTAAGAAGGAGAAAAAAGTGATGACCTCCAGAATGGTTTAGAGTATTTTCTAGAATGTCTACTCTTCACAGTATAGCAAATGAAGCTCCAGTTGCTCTAGAATTAGGGAAAGTTGATGGAGTACTGAAACTGCAGCACAAATGAGTACAGTAAAGTAAAGACAATTCTTAAGAGTGCATATGGCCTGGCTTCAGATCTGGTCTTGGCCATCTACTAAACACCCAGGGCAAGTTTCTTAAAACCTACCTTGGTTTTTTCGTTTGTAAGATGGAATGAATAGTAAAAATACACATCCCAAAGAGTTTTAGTGGGGCTTGGAGAATAAGTGTATAGCCCGACAGAGAAGGCTTTCAGTAGATGATTTCTCTTATGTTTTTATTATTAAGTGCTCTTGATATCTACTCATACCTAGGCCTATGATCTCTCTGGTCTGCACCACATATTTTGTGTCCCTGGATGGGTGAATAAGGAGTGGGAATTACTGCCATGTTAGTTGACTGATTGAATCAGTTATTCAATACAATTTTAATGAGTAGCTATGGGCTCTGTTACTGTGCTGGGACTAGGGATGTAGCAGTGAAAATAGAAATAAGGTCCCTGTCTTCAAGAAGCTTACTGGGAGGGTAATCAATAAACACATAAATAAATAATTTTACATGGTGCTAAAAGCTTTGAAGAAAAGAAAATGGAGAAATGATTAGAACAATTCATTTTAGATTACCTGGTCAAGAAAAGCCTCTTTGAGCGATGTTATTTAAGCTGATACCTAACTTACAAAACAGTGCAGTCATTTGAAGATCTGGTGAAGAGGGAGAGGGGACATTAAATGTAAAGGCCTTGGGACAAGTAGGAGCTTGGAAGTTTGAGCAATAGAAGATGAGCATGGCTGGGGCAGAATGAGCAAGGAGGAGAGCGAGAAGGAAACAGTCAGAGTCAGATCACAGCCTGAAGACCGTGGTAAGAACTGCAGATTTTCTTCTATAATGCTTTGAATAAAAGTACTGTAGTCCTCCACATGCAGAAGTGACACTGTGGAGCTTCCTTAGAAAAGCTAAAGGCTGTTTGCTGAGCAGTTGCAATAGTTTTACATTGTTCTCTTTCTATATATACACATTTTGGGTGCAATCAACTACAAATAAAGAGGTTAAGCATTTGCTCGATACATAAAGTGAAACTTTAAGGACATTCCACCCGACCTTAGCTGTATCAGAACCAGGCTTTAGCCTGGTGTTTTGAACCTATGCCCACTTCTGTTAAACACCCCAAACGTGCCCCACTGAAGATTCTCACATGTCCCTGGGTAAGGAGAGGGGAAATTGATTCAACTCTTTTTCTTACCCCTGTTAAGCAAAAAAAAAGACTTCAGGTTCTCTATGCTCCCACTAGCCAGGAAGATGTTGTCCAGTTGTTCTTTCTGTGGTTTATAATACACAAAATATAGAGGTTTGTAGAATTTCCAACTCTAACGTTGTGTTATGATATTTTCACACCACATCCAATTCTACGAGGTTGAGCATCCGTGATCTACCTGCTGAGAATCATTTAAATCCTGCACTGAGTTTGATGTTCTATCATCTTACGTCCTTCATGTATCTACACAAATAAGCCCTATGGAAACAGAAACTTTCAGAAAGATCAAAGGGGGTGATAGTTCCTATGCAGGCGGCAGGAGACCCTAATTCTAGACCCAGCTCTGTCTCTGTCTCCTGAGCATGTCGTTTGGTCTCTCTGGCACTTCTCCTTATCCCATTCTTCACTCACAGAATGTGAAAATTAGATCAGCTCATCAGTAAGTTTCCTTTTTGGAGCCAGCATCCATCCATAAAATTGGCTTACAACCAAAAAGAGGCAGAGTTGGTCCTAGACAAAAAGGAAGGGAGAAAAAAATTATCACTGTTACTGACCTCCTCATTCTTTTAGCACCACCCCAAAAGCACAAAGCTCAAAATGTGGTACCTCTGACATTATCCAGTGAATGGAAAAGTACTCTAGAGAGTAGTGAGCTTTCCCATGCCCTTAAACACATGTGATGCAGGCGATAACTTACTCCATCTCTGTAAAGAAGCTTGCTGGAAGAATTCCCATATTTATGTGGGTGTCAGAGGTAGGATTGCTTCTTGCTTCCAAGTTCTGTGTCATCAAACTCAGTAAGACTCCCCAATCAAATTTCTTTTTCTTTCTTCCCACTTCATATTTTCTTTCTCTCCCATTTATCTCTTATTTTAGCAAACTGCTAATAATAATTGTGGACAAGGTTCAGTTCAGTGGGTACCCAACCATGATGATGGATGAATGTGATGAAGTTAATCACTGCTGGAAGTGGAAGCCGGCCTAAGGATTTTAGGATGCTGTGTTGAGACCCAGGTCAGCTAGTCTGCATGTCCAGCCCTGGAATAAAAATAGATTTGTCAGAAAAACATTCCTTATGCCACAAGTAAGCCATTTCCTCTCCTACCACTAGTCACTGCAGCTCATGACATAGGTTGTATCTTTCCCAGTCACTTCAAGGTGGTCAATTTTATAGTCAGTGTCCACTCTGTTTCTTGATATTTTTTTAAACAGGTCAAGCCACCTGTGTACTGTGTACCATTCCCCATGCTCAGGAAAGCAGACCTACTACTGAGGGAATTACTCAGGACTGCCCTCTTCCTGTTTGTCACCTGCTCACATGGTTCTCCTCTTCATGGTCCCATGTTTGGGTGACTTCAGAGTCTCTGTCCAGTGAGAGACCCAGTGCTTGGTGTCATGTGGTATGAGTGGAGGAGGATGTTTTTACAGTAGGGAGACTGATTTCCCAACTTGAAAATGAAAATAATTCCTTATGCTTTCTAGTTACTCTGCTACGCATTGGTTTTTAAAGGAAGGTTTAAAAGAGGAGAAACTGGTTTTTTTTAACATCTTTTTTGGAGTATAATTGCTTTACAATGGTGTGTTAGTTTCTGCTGTATAACAAAGTGAATCAGCTACATGTATACATATATCCCCATATCTCCTCCCTCTTGCATCTCCCTCCCACCCTCCCTATCCCACCCCTCTAGGTGGACACAAAGCACTGAGCTAATCAAAGAGGAGGAACTATTATGCTTTTTGTCATAAATTCCTCTATAAGCGCATTGAGCTTGGGCATGAAAACAACTCTAGAATATGGTACAAAACTGTTTGCCCATATCTAGCTCTCTGAGACCTGGACATTTCTAGTAAAATGACTGTTTTATTATTATCATCTCCATATATTTACCTGCCATACTTTTTAGCAGACGACTTTTTCCAGTTCAGTGTTACTGTGATTACTTTCAGCTATATAACACACCAGAAGGAGAAATACAAAACATTCACAAATAAGTTTCCAAGAGAAAGCAGAGGAATTGGAGAATCACCTAGCTTGTATTTTCATTATAGCTAAAAGCAAGAAAATAGCCAGGTAATAAGGAGACACTGAATAAAACAAACCTAAAGAATTTATTAATATCTATAGGGCTTTCTCTGTTAATGGAGATAAAACCTTAAATGGGTTCATTTCCTGACTAAAATCATCATGAAAATGCTTGTGGTGTGCCTATAAAAGAATTTTTTTTTGTATTCGAGAGATACAATGAAATAAGGTCACAGAAATGGGCTAGAGCTATTTGTGACAAAAACACAGACTTAAAAATCTTCTAGGATAGAAGTACTTTTGGGGTTATGTATACGTGTATTGTTTTATGCACAGCGTTGTTAAAATGAGTAAAAGGATGTGCCCCAAATAGTGTTGATAAGACTGTATTGGATATGGTCAACTAGATTAGAGATACTTTAACATATGTTTTGGTAGTAAGAATGCGTTCATTCATCATTTGTTCATTTACTGCAGTGGGTGCCATGATGTGCTGCTAGATTCCCCACTTCAGAACTGAAGCTCTCAACTCCCCAGTTGCCCCAAGTGTTGGCTGCTGATGGATCACAGCTGAGGGCTTCTTCAGCCCTTGTCCTGTCTGAAGGGAGCTGCCTTGCCCCAGATTAATCCCTAACCCATCCCTAGGGGCAGCCCATTACTATGACTGGTCCGTGTGGAACTATAAGGCTGAGCCCCATTGTGTCTCCATCAGGAGACTCTCTGAAGGGCCATCCTAGCTCAGCTCATCCCTCTATCCAATTCTGCTCCCCTCACTTCATTACACATGTAATGTAATGTGGTTACACATGTAACCACAAAGATAAAAAAAAAAGATTAAAAGAAAAACCAACACAAAGAGATAACACCTCACACCTGTCAGAATGGCTATTAGTAAGATAAGAAACAACAAATGTTGGCAAGGATGTGGAAAAAAGAGAACCCTCAGGTGCTGTTGGTGGGGATGTAAACTGGTGCAGCCACTATGGAAAACAGTACAGAGGTTCCTCAAAAAACTAAAAATAGAACTACCACAGGATCCAATAATTCCACTTCTGGGTATTTATCCAAGAAAACAAAAACATTAATTTGAAAAGATAAATGTAATCCTATGTTAATTGTAGCATTATTTACAATAGCCAAGATAAGGAATCAACCTAAGTGTCCATCAATAGAAGAATGGGTAAAGATGATGTGGTATATGTATACAATGGACTATTTACTCAGCCACAAAAAATAATGAAATTCTGCTGTTTTCAGCAGTACCCTCCTTATCTTCTTGGTTTGTTTTGTTGTCCATCTCCTGCACTAGAATGTTATGCCCTAGGAGAGTAGATAATTTTTATGTCTTTTAAAAAAATTTAGAAAACAGATACTGAGTTACAGGTACTGGGGATATGATAATGAAGAAAACAGGTAGAAATCCCCGCCCTGCTGGATCTAATGTTACAGTGGGAGGAGACATATGATAAAAGAGATAACAAGAAAAATATATTAGATGGTGATAAGTGCTATGAAAAATCTGAACAGGGAAAGAGGATAGAGGCTCTAATTGGAGGGAGGGACACTTTCCCTGAGGAGATGGCATTTGAGCAGAGGCCTGAAGCTAGGGAAGAAGCAACTCAGGAAGCCATCTGGGGCGGAGGGAGCTCTATATGCAAAGTAAACTCAACACAGACCTTTGGTAGCACACACTTCAACCTAGGGAAAGCTGATTAGAATCCTCTTCATTCTTGTTCCTTTGTTTTGTGACTGTGGCTTACAAGATCAGTGGATATTCCAAATGAAAATTCTGTTCCCCACAAGAGTCAACTTGCTTCACTGTTCAGTGTGGAAAATCAGGTCTCCATCCCCAAACCTGGAGCTGTTCACCTTTGCAGGGTTTTGGTCCTATGGGGATTTGGGAAAAAATGTGTTGTCTTATTTGTATCTACTTCTGGAAGACAATTCAAAGGCAGACCTTCCTGATATAATTTATAGTGAGATAAACTTAAAAAGCAGAATATTATTTTTAATATTGTAGAATAAATCGCTGCATATGTGATGTAACGTTGTCTTTCTCCTTCTGCCTCCTTGACCACTAAGTATTCCTGAAAGCTTCTCATTACTATTATTAGTTGAGTACAAATAGAACAGTAAGTGATATTCTCAAACTTTTTAGGTTTCCCTAATCTTCCTATTTCAGCCTTCCCTGTCATTGGCTTAGGGGTATATTTGCCTCTGATTAAAAAGTTTGAGCTTTTCACTAGGTATCCTGTAGCCAGATGGGCAAAGTAGGTATGAAGGGCTCTGGAATCCCTGTCATATGCAAAATAATGGGAGGAGCGAGAGAGAGGACAGACGAAGAAAAGGCTCCCAGGACTTTCTTCAAGGACTGGATGGTCTTCCTTGGGACGGTGCAACAGTTCTTTTGTGTTCCACCGGAACGCCAAGGTAGGACAAAGGGTTAGAATCTGTGCTCAGCCAGATTTTGGCTCAACGTGAGGAGAATCATTCTAAAAGTTGTAACATTCCAGGAGTGGAATTGCTTGCCTCTGAAGTAGTGAGTTTCCCATTGTTGAAAGCATTCAGGCTGAGCCTGGATTGCTGAAAGTATTCAAGCTTTCCTATTGACTGGCAATGTGAAAGAAGTGTTCTGCATTTGATGTTGAGTTGACTTAGATGAACTCAAGGGTCCTGGTCATGCTTAGCTTTTGTGATTCTATGGCATGAGATAAAGACTGTGACTCAGTTTATTTCCTGAGTTTATTTATAAATAGAGACTCAAAGGATATGGCTGATGGTGTTGCCAGGCTCTTTCTTTGTGGACAGACCTCATGTTACTGAAAGGTGAAATGGCAAGACGAATTTAATGGAAGACTGTCGCTTTGACATCTTCCTGAGACAGTAACCACCTGTCAGCCTGTGGTGTGAATAAGGTAGCAGGGGACCTGGGGGACCCGCGAGGCTGACTTATGTTGCTGCTGCCTCCAGTTACTTCATCTTCTTTGCATGACAGCATAATGACATCACTATACATTTATGGAAAGAATAGCACCAGAAAAAGAACAAGTTTCCCAACTGCGTCTCTTTAAAAATTTTTAATTTTATTATCACAAATTTAACTTTACAGAAAAACAGTATCATAAACTTTAATTTACAGAGGATAGAGTGGCATAGAGGAAAGAGCCTTAGAACTTTAATCTTGACTCTTTCTTTGCAGTGGATCTATCGCTGTTAACCCACTCTGCTTCCCCTCAATGTGGAGGATTATAATTCTTCATGCTATTGAGTCTGGGCTTGCTTTGGCCAATGAATATAAATGTAAGTGGAACATGGCCATTTCTGGGCAGAAGCTTTAAAAAGTCAGTTTGAACTTCACTCTGGTTTTCTTTTCCCTCAGCCACAATCCTAGGCCATGGTCCCAAGGGTGTTGCTTCATCCACCTGGGTTGCAGAATGAGGGTGATGCAGAGGAGAGCCACAGCTGGCTGTGACAATCATGTTGCAAGAGTGAGAAAACATCCTTTGTGGGAAGCTGCTGAGATTTGGGGGGTCAGCTGTTAATGTGGTGTAACTGAGAGCATCGTGACCGATACAGAAATATATTAGCTGTGCAATAGCCAAGAGAGAGCTTAAGTCTCTTAATGATCATGATAATGATAATTATACTAACAGTTAACTTTAATCGGCACTTTCTATGTGCTAGGTGTCGTCTTCGGTACTTCCCTTTTCACAGCCATTTGATGGAATATATATTATTAACATAATGTATATTTTATAGGTGAGAAAACTGAGGCAGAGACTTCAAGTGACTTGCCAAAGATCAGACATCTAGTGAGTGACAGAGCTAGGATTTGATCTTATTCATGACTGAAGCCGGAATCCTGCCTCTCAACGCAGTTTCCTGAGTTGTCATTCTTCTTCATTGTTCCAGTTTTCAAACTTCTCATCTGTAAAGTGAGGCTAGCAGTACCAACTTTCACATCACTTTTCTTCCTCTTGTTGATGGTTTGAGGAAAGACCCAGAAGAAGGGAAGGCTTTCTGGTTTCTCCTTTGCTTCCCAGGATAATGGAGACAGAATCTGAAAACAGATCCCAGAAGGTATTTTGCTGTGGAACAGTTACACTGAGAGTAACATACCCTTGTGTGACCTCTTTTGGCCATACACCAAAGCAAGGATTCAGTATGATCTGATTAAACACAGGGCAGGCTGTGACCAGCCACAGTGGAGCCCGAGTGGCTGTGGTAAGGTGAAAGGCCAGGACAGGTGCTAGTCACACAGCTCAGTTATGGCAAGAGCTTGAGAAACGTGGCATCATCTCAGCATTGCGATGGTTGGGCATAAGGGGACCGAAGAAACTTTTCTCCCCTACGGTCTGAATGAAAGCAGTAGCACATAGGGAAAGCATGTCAGAGGATCCAACAGAGAGCCTCCCTTGGTTGTTTTCATGAAAGAGTCAGTGGGTTGGAGAGCATTATAACAAACCACAAATGACCACAGAAATCATTGGGCGCAGCTTTTACGCAGATTGTCTAGATATCAGCTGTTCTTTCTGAAACAGTCTGAAAAATATACCACACTTGGAATTTTTGAAGCCCCAGGGAGAGAATTGAGAGGCCACTATTTTTTCCCTAGCAACCTTATCTTCCTTCTATTCTAACAACATTTTTCCTCACAAAACTGGCCATTTCCTTGTTTTTTTTTTTCTGTAGAATTACTATGTATGTATGGGAGTTTGATCTACCCACCGTATAAGTGCATTGCTCCTTTCTGGTAGGAGTTTATAATAGTTTTATGATGAATCCCATTTGTTTCGGACTTTTTAGGAATATAGTATTATTAGATTAGGTTCAAAGTAAACGAAATTATCCACCTACCTGAATGATATCAAGTGTGAGTATGTGTGTGTGTAAGCAAAAGGGGAAGGGAGGAAAAGAGAGAGAGGAGAGAAAATGTAAGTGTAACATTAACTGACCCTTTTATCACAATAACTTTAACATCAATATCCTTCCCAATTAGTATTCATCCCAGTTCTTTGGCAGAAGTACCAGGTTACAAGCCAGTGAAAATAAGTAAAGGAAGAGGGAGCTCAGGATGATGGAAGCAGTGGGGGAGATTTTTCCAATTGTCTCCAGATAGTGAAACAGATTGTGGTTGTTCTTGCTGCTCTTCCTACTCTCTCTTTCTTCTACTCCTTCCTCTTCCTCTTTTTCTTTGTCTTTGCCTTCTTGACCGTTTGAATTCTTTTTTATATAGTAAAATATACATAAAATGTGCCATCTTAATCATTTTAAGTGTATAGTTCTGTGACATTAAGTACATTCAATCATCATCATCGTCCATCGCGCCCAGAGCTTTTCTCTTCTTGCAGTTCTGAAGCTCTGTACCTGTTAAATGGTAACTCCCCATTTCTCCCTCATCAGTCCCCTGGAGACCACCATTCTGTTTTCTTTGTGAATCTGACTACTCTAGGCAGCTCATATGAGTGGAATCATATTGTATTTGTTCTTTTGTCACTGCCATATCTCACTTAACTTAATGTCTTTAAGGTCCATCCACGATGCAGCATGTGTCAGAACTTCCTTCCTTTTTAAAGGCTGAATAATATTTCATCGTAGATCTATACCACATTTTGTTTATCCTTTCATCTGTGGATGGATATTTATATCGCTTCCACCTCTTGGCTATTCTGAATAATGCTGCTATGAACATAGGTGTATAAATAGTTGTTTGAGTCCCTGCTTTCAATTCTTTTGGGTATATACTTAGAAGTGGACCTGCTGGATTACATGGTAATTCTGTTTAAAATTTGTTTCAGAAATTGCCATACTATTTTCCATATTGGCTGCACCATTTTACATTTCTACCAGTAGCACACAGAGGTTCCATTTTCGCCACGCTTGTTATTTTCTATTTTTTTTAATAACAGTCATCTTAATGGGTATGAGGTGGTATCTCATTGTGGTTTTGATTTGCAGTTCCCTAATGATCAGTGATGTTGAATGTTTTTATGTACTTCCCATTTGTATAGATACTTTGGAGAAATGTCTTTTCAAGTCCTTTCCCATTTTAAAATTGGTTTATTGTTGTTTTGTTGTTGAATTGTAGGACCTTTTTTTTTTTTTTTTTGCGGTACGCAGGCCTCTCACTGCTGCGGCCTCTCCCGTTGCGGAGCACAGGCTCCGGACGCGCAGGCTCAGCAGCCATGGCTCACGGGCCCAGCCGCTCTGCGGCATGTGGGATCTTCCTGGACCGGGGCACGAACCCGTGTCCCCTGCATCGGTAGGCGGACTCTCAACCACTGCGCCACCAGGGAAGCCCCTGTAGGACCTTTTAATATATTCTGGTTATTAACCCCTTATCAGATATATGATTTACAAATATTTTCTTTCATTCTGTGGTTGCCTATTCACTCTGTTGATGGTGTCCTTCATGCACAAAAGTTTTAAGTTTTGATGTAGTCCAATTTATCTACTTTTTTCTTATGTTGCCTGTACTTTTGGTGTCATATTCAAGGAATCATTGCCAAATTCAATGTCATGAAGCTTTGATATGTTTTCTTCTAAGAGCTTTATTGTTTTAGCTCTTAATTTTAGGTCTTTGAGCCATCTTGAATTAATTTTTGTATCACCTTCTTTTTTTAAAGCATAAAGAGTACTACATTTTACAGATGTAACTTGCTCTGTTTAAGGCATTGTGCCTGGCACTGTGTGGGACTCAGATATATGAAACATGTTTCTGACCTCAGGAGTTTAAAAGATGAGCACACAGTAGCCATGCTATGAAGCAGGAAGTGGACTTAAAGGACAGGTAGAAATAAGCTAACTTCACTCTGGTGTCTTATAGTAACATGGGAGCTTCAGGTTTTGTAGTGTACTTTGTGCAAATCATAGGCCAAAGACAGCACAGAAGAAGGTCAAAAAGTGGAAGATAAACTGACAAAGATGTGATGGATGACAGAGTCAAAGCCCCTTTGTGTAGAAGAAGCTGCTTATTGGGGTTTATCTCCTCCAGGCTCCAGCACTGCAACCATAACTATCAGTAGCTCTGTCCTGTTCAAACACCATCAAATAGTACCTGAATGGGCTATTTGAATTCCAGATTTTATAAAGTGGCAAAAAAAGGCTTGTTGAGAAAGCAAGCACAGACATATAGACTGATAACTTCGGAGCAGATCACTTCTTATTAAGAGTGGCTAAGGAAAATGCCTTTACACTACCTCTGTCTGGATCCTCTTCTGGAGGGCCTGGTTCCATGTGGTTTCTTGGTTTGTTTCTTGGTTCTGTGCTGTTCCATGTCAGTCCATGTGATACTAGTCACTACTCTGACCCAGGACAGCTATACTTATTCATTACAGGGAATTCTCAGTTTCTACCTTGACATTTCTTGACATTTAAAGAATAAAAATTTTATCATATCACATTAACCCTTTTTATTTTTTCCATAATTCTTTTTCTATCTCAAATTGTTTGTGTATTTATTGCACCCCTAAATGTAAGCTCCATGGAGGCAGGGGCTTGTGTCTCTGCTGTATCTAGCACTTAGAACCTTATCTGGCACATAGTAGGTACTCAGTAAATATGTGTTGACTAGATGAATGTATAGGTAAGATTTAGCTATTTTTGTTCCTGTTTGATACTGCACAAGTCTGTGAAGATTAGAATTTCTGAGTGTGCAGCATTGTTCTAAATGTATACTTTCAAATACTTTCTAAAAGTGTGTTCTTCTCTGTGTCCCTCTGTGCGAGGGTTTTTCTTTTTCCCCGGTTTTTGGTAGGAGAGAGATAACTTGTGTAATAAGCCTCATCAAGAGGCCTCGTACTGTTCAGATGTGTAATCCCTCTCTGGGTACTTCCTGTGCCACACCATTAAATGTCTAGCCTTGACTACACAGTTGGATTCTTCCACTGTCTCTTTGAAGTTATACGGTTTAGTTCCTGAATTCCTTCTGGCTGCATACACTTCAGAGCAAAGTGCCTGTTCTGTCAATAACCAACACCTAGGTAACCTGGGCAAGTTATAAAATTTCTTCGTGCCTTATTTTTCTCATATGTAAAATGGTGATAGTAATAGTATCAATAATTAAAATTGGTTGAGTTGGGCCCTGTTCTAAACATTTTACATGCAATAGACTTTAATAATATTTAATAACAATGAAGTGGGTACTATCATTATCCTCATTTTATAGAAAAGGAAATTGAAGTACAGGAAGCTTAGGTGCTTGGCCCTAAGTCTCATAGATAGTAAGTGGTGGAGCTGGAATTCAAACCCATGGAGTTAGACTCCAGAGCTAGCACTTCGGGGCATAGATCTCTGATCAAGGACTTATGCAGAGGATAAGATAAAAAATGTAAATTTCTTGGCATAGTGTCTGGACCACAGTCAGCACTCCATAGATGTCAATTGTTCTTTTTGCTAACGACTCATCTCCCTCTGTGACCAATACAAGGAAGCCCTTATGATGACCACAAATACCAGCTGAAGAGTGCAAAGGGATAAAGTGTAAGTGGGCAAAGAGTGAATAAGGATATTGTAATTGGGAGCAGTTTTAATGGAAGGGTGAATCCTCAGTAGAGAGTAGAAGGTCTAAATAAACCCAGTTCTTACATAGTAAGAAGCTTAAGGCCTTAGATTGAGGCGAGTTTGAGAAAAGTCTGTGGAGACAGTGGCAGCTCTGCATGTAACACCAGTGAGGGAGGAGGGTGCCTGAAAATGGGGTAGTGATCCCACCCTCTGTTTTGAACACACCGGCTATGGGAAGAGAGGATTTCCATGACAGAAGTTCCAGGCAAGTGGGCGTTGGAGCAGGAAAGAGAGTTGCTCCAGTCCCTGAATAAAAAATGCCCACTGTTTATTATCCTCTTACGTGTTTACTGTATCCTGCAGGTATGTATGTTCTTTGAAATTCCAGCAGCAAGATGAATGGGGGTGATTTCAGTAGGCAATCAGAGAGGCAGACTACCGGTGCATCAAGTAGATATGATGATAAGATATGGCACCTTGGCACAAAGCAAGGAAATATATTTAAAGAGTTATAGGATAAAAAAAAAAGAAGAGTTATAGGATCCTTCCCGTATATTAGGAAAAAATATGTCTAGGTTATACTATAGCACATTGCTTAGAAGGTTGAGAGACTTGGGAGATGACACGCAAAATAGCATACAAAATAAATTATTTCAAAACGTGCTTTAAGAACATAGGAATGAAGATGTCTAGCCTTACATAACACACTCCAGAGCTAGAAAGTTCATTTTAGGAAGAGCAGGAGAGAAATTTAACTTGACAAAATCTAAACACACCCAAAAGAAAAAACTATTTAAAATAGGAAGTAAAAGAGAATAGTGTGTAAGTTTGGGATGTGGGATGGGATGACATCAAAATGCTTTTCTTTGTGGTCTCATATCACCACCCCACTTTTCAGGAGACTGGAACCTTTCTTGGACAAACCATTTCATCAAAGGATCAGATTGTCTAGTTCTTAGAGGAATGTAAGCCACAATAAGAAAACAAATGGGAGATCAGGGTGGTCGTAACAGAGCCTAGGGCGAGGTATAACCCTGGGTCTTTGCTTTCGACCAAGCAGGCTTCTCTAGCTTTATTGTGCATGTGAATCACCTGAGGAGCTTTTCAAATGCAGATTCTGATTCATTCAGTGGTGGTGGTGGTGTTCCGATTAATTGTGTGTGTGTGTGTGTGTGTGTGTGTGTGTGTGTGAGAGAGAGAGAGAGAAAGAGAGAGAGAGCGCGCGCGCGAGAGAGCTAGAGAGCGAGAGAGCGAGAGAGAGCGAGAGAGAGCGAGAGAGAGAGAGAGAGAGAGAGAGAGAGAGAGAGAGAGAGAGAGAGAGAAAGAGAAAGAGAAACTGAGAAACTGAGAAACTGAGAGGAGAGAGAGAAACTGAGAGGAGAGACAGAGAGACAAAGTGAGAGAAAGACAGAGACAAAGTTGAGCTCCATTCGGGGCAGCTTTGGAATTTTAGTGAGAGACAGAATTAAAATAGGAAAAAGGACAGGAAGAGTGGGAACATGGTAGCAATTAGACAGTGAGGCCAGTGCCCCAACATGACTAGCATCTCTGTGCTCCGTTCTTACTGGACATCCTTCCAGCATTCTCTGTTCCATCTCATTTCATGGATGTGTACACCCCATTCCCTCTTTTTGAAATGTGTTTTCCCTGCCTTCATCAGATCCCTTCATCATTCAGAGGAGACTTTTCTCATCAGGCAAGATCTTCAAATGTTCCTACAGCATATAGTCTTTTTATTACTCTTTTCATACTTATAAACGTTCATGATTTTTGAGATACAGGGATGGGTCCATTTTGTTCTTTCCAGCCTCCTTACACCTAACCTAACATAGTTCCTGGCATGTGGTAGGTGTGCCGTGTACATTTTGAATGAATAGATGAAATAGTATGGATGATCATATGTCCTAGATTTTCTGGGCCTTAGGCCTTTTAGACCATGTGTAACCCCAAATGAAAAATCTAGTCCTGGAGCCATCAGAAAATATTAACAGGATGAGTTGAAGGGTAAAGGAGGAAAAAGCAATGAGTGGACACAATTAGTCAAATTTAAGGTAGGAGAAAAACTTGGATTCAGCCAAAATATGTAGGAGGAAACCACCAGATAATAATATGAATGATACTGTTTTCTTAAGCACCTAGTATGTACCAGACATGGTCATAATGGTCATAATATATTCAGTTTCATCTTGAATCCTTACAAAAATGTTGTTAGGTGGACCTTAGGTGGCAGAAACTGTGGCCTATAGAGGGTAATAATTTTCCCACATCACTTGGCAAGGAAGTCGTGAAGAAGGTTCGAATTCAGAGGCCTTGGGCACTTGACCTTGTCATTGCATCAGTGTCTATCATCTGCCTTCTCCAGTAGCCTGTAAACCCCATGAGAGCAAAAGTGTCTGTTCTGTTCTTGGCTGTGTCCCCAGCACCCAGCATATTTTTTCACATGTATGTACTCAAAAATAATTGCTGAAAGAATGGTCAGTACAATTTGAAATTACATGTCCTTTCTATTTTTTGTGTTATATAACCATGTATATATATGTAAAATACTAAAAAGGAGGTTTGCCAAAAGGCACATGTTTCTTTCTTTGACCTTGAGTTGTGTTTCTGAAAACTCCTCTGTTAGGTTAGAACAATGTCTTTCAACTTTTTTTCGGTATTTCCCCCTACCCCCCACCATTCAAAGAGCCTTCTGAGATTTTTTTTTCTAGAAGCCTCCCCCATGAAATTTTAATACCACAGTTACACTGTATATCTGTTATGTATTGTATATATATTTCTGTGTTTTATACATAGTAAGAGTAAGATTTTTTTTGCCCTGCTTTTCCCCTTGCAAGAACCAATTTCACTCCCTTGGGAGCCATATCACCCTGCTGAGAATGCATGGATTAGAAGGTGGCACATTGCAGTAAAACTGTGAAAGCACTTAAAATATGTTTTATGTTCAGTTCACAGGGACACAGTGATGCAGGAGAGATTGTCGGTGATCTCCCCATTGTCATACTTCTCTTCTTCTTAAGTAATCAATTGCAAACTTTTAGCTAAGCATAACCATCAAACTAGAGGACTGTATATTCCCTTGTCTACCCTGACACCTCCTTCCCTTTGGCTAGCTGAGCACAGTGACACTGGGCCAAGGTACTACCTTTCTTAGCCTTCCTTATAGACTCCCTTTGGCTACCTGACCAAGTTAGAGCTAGTGAGCTAAAAGCAGTGGGAGAGAAATAAATTCTCTACATTAAGTTATTATATTTTGAAGGTCTCTGTTACTCACAGCTGAACCTAACACTAACTGGTACAATCTCATTTTCATTATACTTTAAATTATTAATTATTAGTTCTGTGTAATTAATTGACATTTATCAGGCCACACGCCTTATAAATTTTTCAGGATTTCTCTCTATGTCCTTCGTTTGTGTCCACCTTCATAATTTTAATGACTTGCATTAAACATTTGTATAGAGACAAAAAAAAATGTCATGGCATTTTGCATGTATAATATTTGCTACAAATCATGGTGACTACAATGGAAGTCCACTAATTTTGAATTTATGACTTACAGTCCGTATATAATTGAATTTTGAATAAGAGGAGTTCTCAATTAGGTAAGGATCATTAAATACTCAGGAATAATCGGGAGGTAGTTGGAAAAGAGAAAAAGGAGGAAAAATAATATTAGATAAAGTCAAGAAAAAAATCATTTATTCTTTAGATTCATTTAGGGAAGAAGGAAGAAGAGAGGAAGCAAAGGAATATTTGGAAATTCACTTTGGGTTGCTCTTGATTAGCAGGAAAAAATAAAGATCTAAAGGTCAAAGTAAGTGTCAGAGAGAAGAAAAATTCAAAAACATAAACCCGTAAGGAAAGAATGTGCTTGTGCTGATTTGAATTAGGGATTTGCCCACTGCTATAGGAAAGCCTCTGGAAGACTTGTCACCTGCAGGCTTGGTACAAGAGCCATCAATTATTTAGCCTAAAAATGAGGGGTAAGAGGTGACATCAGGAATTGGGCATTACTAAGGTTTTTTGTTGTTTTTTTGTTTTTGCTGGGCATTTGATTGCAAGGCCTTTTATAATGGTAACCAGCAAAATGACTCACAGCAAAGTACAAAATTGGGCAATGAAAACTGTAGACCTTTCAGAGTTTTTAAAACAAATAACAAAACAGAAAAATTAAGAGAGAGTTTGGTTGCTTTGTAAAGCTGGATCAAGAGAAAACGTTTGACAGGATGGAGCTATTGCTTAATTTAAGATCGTGTAAACAAACGGGTTCTCTCCCCCAAGTCATAAATCATGCAAAAAAATGTTGTTAGTCATGCTATATGTACTGTCTGTATGGCAGACACTGTTAGTATGTAACCAACAGCCATTCCCCTCAACTTCCTTGTTAAGCAAACCTGCATTTTGGTCAGAAAGGTCAAGTGCCCTGCCTAAGGATTGAGTCAGCCTTGACTCACATGTCTAAGTGAGTCATGGAGCTTGTTTCCCATTTGTCAGATTTTCCCAGACACCACTGCAGCCAGAAGTGATCATGTGACTCAGTTCTGCCCAATAACCCGTCGGTAGGAAGTCTGCTAGGGAGCATTTGTGAAATATTTTCCTGTTCAGATAAAATGCAAGGATTTACAGAAGGAAGTTTGTCCCCTTTGCCCATTTTCCCCTGCTCGGTATGCTGGTGTGATGAAGTGATGATTGGATCTGTATGGGGCAGCTCGTGTGACCTTGAAGTGACAAACAAGAGATAAAAAGCATATACGTAGAGACTGATAGAGTTTAATTTTGTAAAAAGTCTGTTTTGTTTGGAGTCTGGGTTTTGGAGGATATTATTGATCTGCTGACTTACACCATGGTTGCTCTTGGGTAAGATATTGTAGGTTTGATAATGCAGTGAGAAATAGAACATGGAAATAACTAATTGGGGCAGCAAGAATTTCCTTATATGATAGCAGGGCAGACCATTTTGTGTGGTAGTTACCCTCTCTCCCAGCTAAATATCAGTGAGCAGACAATTCTGATTTCCTCTAAGTTAGTGGTTTCCTTGTATTGGCACCATCCTTTGACACCAAATTTGGAAATACTCTTGAGAAATAGGGGAGGGGAGGCATAGGAGAATTGCTAACTTGTCTCCCTGGGTTCGTGTACATTTAAAAAATATTTTTGCCAATTTGGTAGTAAGTGAAGGGCATAGTAAAATGAAACTAGCCAATTCTGAATTGTTCTCACCAATCTTTGAGCCCATACCAGCCTAATTCAACTACCCTCATGGTTTAAGCCTCTGAGAACTGGGTCATTTGTTACTTGTAGACCAAAGCATATTTAACGAATGCCAACAGAATTCCAACAAAGAGCGGCTGGATTGTAAAAGAGACAAGGGCCACTGGAGGGAGTGGCCAGTATCCAGGCACTCTCATTTTATATGTTGACAATGCCGATCAAATGAAAAATTACACAAATGAATAAGAGTCCTGAATGATGTACAGATATAGGAGAAAAGAATATGTAGATATTGACCTAAGTCCAGCCACGTCCTGGCACTAGAAGTGGTAGAAGTTCAATATAATGGCAAGAGTTGGAAGACCTGGGCTTAAAACTCATCTCCACTACTTACTAGTTGAGTGACTCTTAGTAGATAGATCACCTCTCTGAGCTTCAGACTCCTTATTTGTAAAAAGGGAATAATAATATCCACTTCATGGGGTGGTTGTGAGATAGTTTGAGATGTCATACAGTAAGTTTATGGTGGCCAGCATGTACTAGATTCTGAGCAATAGAGGATAATAAGCTGTTTTCACATCTGTGATGAATATAGAAAGTTGGGGCCTTTGAGAAAGTCGCTTAAACATCTTTGGACCTATATTTCATAGAAATTAAAGGTTTGTACTAGATGTTTCTTTTTTTTTCATTTTCTGGATTTCTGCATTTATTTCTAACTATACAGGAACAAATTCAGTACGTAGGGAAAGACAAAGAGAGAAATATGAAGAGAACGAAGCCTGTGGGAGACTGGCCCCTTAAACAGGAAAAGGGCTGTAGGCAAATTTCACCTTTGTACTTTCCTTTGATCCTCACAGATCCCTGGCTGGGCCCCATATCCCAATGGTTTTTTTTGAAAAGAGAGCTTCAGAGGGGATGCATAAAGTGAGTGGAGGGGAGGATTGAAGCAGTGGCGCATACACCAAGTCTCGTGTTTGGAGGTAAGAAAGCTTCTTGCTTCACATCTTGCGTCACACATGCACACACTGCAGTCTCAACACCACACAAGGGGGCACTGAGATGGGATTTTAACACTCTCTGCTGGGTCATTGTGCAGTCAAGTGTGGTGACACTGTATGTGGTTATTCTGACACCTGTAATACAGATTCTGCCAGGTGTGGTGGGAACTAGTGGGAACTTTAGGGAAACGGAGTGAGCAAAGTAAGCTGGGAGGCAAAAAGACACCTAGGGGAGTTTTTGATGAGGATGCTGTTGGATGTGCAAGTGAGGAATGAAAAGAACCAAGTAATACTGAACCCTGAGAGTGAGAGACTGTGAGAGATAATGAGAAGTGGTGGAATCTGTGAATCTTTGTGGGGATGGGTGTCTTAGATAAATGATGTTAAAGGATATTTTCATTCCAAAGTTGTGAAAACATACATTGTCTAGTGCTTAACATTTATTTCTCCAAAATTGCTAAAGACTCGTGGGCTCACCTTTAATTCTTCACTCTATTTCAGCCCCTAGAGCTGCTCAGTTACCATGTATTTATCCCTCTTTTGGTGCACTGCCTGGGATTCCTTATTGCGTGGTCCTGAATTCACACCTCATCATAGGCTTTCTGGTTTATGCCAGAAGCCATCAAACTCATCTCTCCGTGAGAGGGATTTCCCTCCACAATGATATCTGGAGTCATAACACTGTTAATAAGAGCAACTATTGCTCTAAATGTGCTATTAATATTAACTCATTTAGTCCTCCAAATAGCCCTGTAAGGCAGGTATTATTATTATTATTCCCATTTTACGGATGAAGATACTGAGGTAAAGTGACTCACCCAAGGTTACAGAGCAAGTAGGTGGTAGAGCCCGAATTCAAACCCAGCCTCTGCCTGGCTCCAAACCACTGTGCTATGTTGGATCTCCTTATGTGAGATGCTGTTTTCATGATGTTTCTTTCCAGCTTCAAAATTTAATCAATGTAGCAATCGATTAAAGTTTGCTCAGAGTTGTTTTTTTTTTTAAAAAGCTGTGTCAAGGACTATGTCTTGTATCATGAACTAGGTTTAAAAGTTCTCTAACCACGATGAAGAGTGGCCCCCACTTGCCACAACTAGGGAAAGCCCTCGCACAGAAACGAAAACCCAACACAGCAAAAATAAATAAATTAATTAATAAACTCCTATCCCCAACATCTTCTTTAAAAAAAAAAAAAAGTTCTCTAAGGCAAGAGCCAGGTCTTCTACATAAATCCAAGTTTTCCAGGTTTCAATTTTTCTCCTTTATAGCATAAAAAGAATTCCTAAGCTCTTGTACAGTTCTGGAGTTCTGTCCTGTTTTCTAGACATGTTCGAACATGAGGCTAAGTGCTGGGAAGAAACAGATGGTTATTAAATATCCATTGGTTTGACTCATCCTGAAGTCCTGCCAAAGTCCAAACCAAAGACCAAGATTTGTGCAGTTTGATTAGAAATTATTTTAAAGATTTATTATTTATTTATTTACTTTATTCATTTTGGCCTGCGTTGGGTCTTAGTTGCGGCATGCGGGATCTTAGTTGAGGCATGCGGGATCTTTCGTTGTGGCGTATGGACTCTTCGTTGTGGTGCACGGGCTTCTCTCTAGTTGTGTCGTGTGGGTTTTCTCTTCTCTATTTGTGGTGTGCCGGCTCGAGGGCACGTGGGCTGTGCAGTTGTGGTGCGCGGGTTTCAGGGTGCGTGGGCTCTGTAGTTTGCGGCAAGCAGGCTCTCTGGTTGAGGTGCACGAGCTCAGTAGTTGTGGTGCACTGGCTTAGCTGCCCCGCAGCATGTGGGATCTTAGTTCCCTGACCAGGGATCGAACCCGCATCCCCTGCATTGTAAGGTGGATTCTTTATCACTGGACCACCAGGGAAGTCCCAATTATAAATTTTTGAAGCCTAGACTCACTGTAAGGTTTCAGCTCCTATTTTCCGTCATGGAAAAATGGAAGATAAGAATGATAAGAATCATAAGAATGATTGTTGGCTGAATTTGTCTGTCACTCAGCATACCTTTCTAGTTTCAACTGCTTTGTCAACAGCCATGACTTGGGAGAGCAGGACTGGATTGTTCTTTGTGCAGGGAAGGTCTGGATCCGGAGTGTGCTTTAGACTTAAGGCAGCCCAAACCCAGGAGATGACCTTGAAAAATGATAGGGTTCAGTAGATCAGATGGTCATGAGCTGAGCATATTTGATTGGCTGCCTCCAGAATTAGACTACAGGATGGGGAGAAGAGTAGGTAATAGGAAGAAAGTAAGGAATGAGAGAGATGCCTTTAGAGGTAGAGGTAGGGAGAGAGAGAAAGAGGAAAAAGAGAGAGACAGACAGACAGACACACTGAGAGACGGAGAACAGAAAGGATAGCCAGGCTGAGAGCTGTCCACATTCAGTGTAGCTTTTTATTACTTTGAATATACATACTTTTTGTCATTAAATTCATTTAATTAGCCATATGGTAGTTACACAAATCTGCCAGTGCAAATAGTACTTTGCATTAAAAACAAAACCAAACCATCTTTTCCTTAGAGATTCTGTTAAGCACCCTGTATCTTAAATTAATTGTAATTCCAGAGAGAACATTTTATTAGATGTTTTCTTTTCTCTTTCTTTTTAACTCAAGAAACTATTTTAGAATAAGACTTCAAAGAATCTTCCAGGGGGAAAAAAAAAATCCCACAACTCATGAATTATAAAGAAAAAAGGGTTTTGTCTTTAAAACAATATCTTATGCAATTAGGGGCCAAGTGAACTTAATTACCATGTGAATAATTCAAAGAAGCAGATTAACTGCAATAGGAAAAATTTTGGTCCAGTGTGGTCCTCCATATTCATGCAACTCAAATGATCTGTGATCTGATCCTGGAACAGTCAATTTAAGGTTCTGAAACCTGGTTGTTACATTCAACAGATATTTGTTTTTCACCTTCTATGTGTCCTTATAAGGAAACTGTCATGAAGTATTTTGGTCATTTAGTGTTCTTTTTGCTTTGCTTCTATTTCCCCCTTTCCACTGGGGCAGGAACTGTAGACCTTCATTTCAGCATTTGCTTTCCCTCCATCCTCTTCATTTGCACCCCTGCAACCTTCCACTTTGCACCAGAGTGGGGCAGAAGAAAGGAGCATCAGAATGGCAGGAACGTGACTTGTCACTTTCAGCCAGGATTGAAGTTGCATAGCAGTGCTCCAACAAAGTGAATTCAATAAACATGTGTTGAGGGCGCTGCCTTGTAATAGACCTCATGCCAGAGACTGTGGGGCAGTCAAAGAAACTAAAATACTGTTGTGTTTTCAGATATTGTATTAAATGGTAAAGACAACAGATCTGCCAATAAAGCACTGTAATATAAAACAAAGGGATGTGTGCCTTAACAGTGGCCCAAAGAAAGGCAAGAGGACAGATGAGGAACATAGACATGGAAAAGTGTCCCTGCAAACAGAATTTCAGATCTCCCTCTGAATAAAATTGACAGGCTATTCACAATTGAGGATGAAGGGCAGGTAGTAGGATGTCACACTAGGGGAAAACAGGATAAGTAAATGTCTGGAGGCAGAGAAGCGAATGCACAAGCAAAAGAGTGTGTGTTATCAAACTTAAAGATTCTTCTGGTGGCTGGGCACAATACACTGACATTGGAGTAGATGAAAGGCAGAGCTCTTTGTTACTTACAGCTACAAGGAGAGAAGGCTGTTTGTAGGGCCACACAAAGGGTTGCACCAGGGGACAGGGTAACACAAGCTAAGCTCTGGGTGGGGTTTGTGCATAGCAAGCAGAGTGGGTGTGGTAACTAGGTTTTGCAGGCTTCCTAGAGGGTTGATTAATTTGAATAATTACATGGCTCTGGAGCATAGAGGCTTTCCTTAATTGTTGAGTACCTGGCCTGGGAATGTGGAAGCCTCATAAGGGGGTGCGGTTGGCGTGTATGCCTAGTGGCCCTGGAGAGTGGGAGCCTGGTAAGCAAAGTGTTTGGTGTGCAGCTTAGCAAACTGCCCATGAAGGGGAATTGAGAATTTTTAGATATGACTTCAAAAGTAGATCAAGACAGCACTTGTGAAATATATTACAGTGTACATAAGCACACTGCACCTAGCTTGATTCAGGTTAGGGGAGGGGTAGGTGGGAAGGCATGAGTTAGGACATTGGATTATAAAACTAATTAGATAGAGAGCAAATCTTAGAGAACATTGAACCCCCGGGTAATAAATGATGTTCTCATAGTAGGGTAAGAAATGTGGTTTTCTTGAGTAAATAAGGTAGATATCAAAGTGATATACTATATTTACCATAATTTTCTTACAGTTTACCTTAAAAAAATGGACACATTAGGTGGCACAATATTATATGGAATTCTGTAACCCTGAAGAACATTATTTGATCAATGAAGCAGGAAATGTTAAAGCAATAGTATAACAAATTGCAGACATTTTACAATGACTGCTGTATACTTGTGAGATGAGATGAAGTTGTGAGGAGAGAAACTCTCATCCGAGAGGCCAAAACTTCTCATTCCTGAATGCAAAAATTATTGTATTTGCCAACTGGAAAAATTGTTCATGTACTTATAGTGGTCCTCTTTGAAAATTACCATGCTAAATTCCACTGAGCATCCAAGTTTCCAGATAAAGTTGTGACATGATAGTTTCCATAAAGGCATAAGGAAGTTTTAGAAAACGTGGAAATTATTGATTCATGCTAATATTTGTTCTAAGCGGACAAAGTGAAAGTTTTAGTCCAACTAAAGCAAGTGCAGTGGATATAGTGGTGCACCACTCAGACCCACCCATTCAGGACCAACATGTGCTCATTCCCTCAATCGTTGCAAGTGTTGGCTGAGGATAGCTCACAGTTGAGTCTCTCCCGCAGACTTGTCCTTGGCCTGCAGGAGCTGATTCACCCAAGGTGAGATTCCCTGCCCATTGGCAGTTCTGTCTGTGAGGATGTTTCTAGAAGACATTAGCATATGAATTGGTGGGCTGAGGAAAGTAGATTGCTCTTCCTAGTGTGGGTGGGCATCATCCAGTCTGTTGAGTCAGAATAAAACAAAAAGGTGGAGGAACGGAGAATTCTCTCTCTCTCCCTGACTGCTGACCTAGGACATTAGTCTTTTCCTGCTCTTGGATTGGGACTTACACCATCAATTCTCCTGGGTCTCAGACCTTCTTGGTCCAGAACTACACCACCAGCTTTCCTGGACCTCCAGCTTGCAGACTTCTTTGCTTTCATAATCACATGAGCCAATTCTTCCTTACAATAAATAAATGTCCATCTATCTAGCTATCTTTCCTTCCTATTGGAGGTATGTGATACACGTATCTTCTGTTGGTTCTGTCTCTCTGGAGAACACTGGATAATACAAAGGACAACCCTGGAGGGCCATCCTAGCTCTAGTGCCCCTACTCCTTTCAGCTTCCCTCTCCATGCTCCATCCTGCTTCCTTCACTCTTCTACAGGTCGATGCTCCCAAGAGCACTTCCCAATAAATTCCATGCACTCAGGTCTCCATCACACAGTCTATTTCAGAAAATCCAACCTATGACAAATGCATCTATAGAATGACTAAACAATTCCCGAAATAATGTATACATTCTGTAGTCTCTGAAATTTCTTTTATTCCAAATTGAGAGATGAGTTGTGAAAGAAAGAACATATATAGGTTTTTCAAAATTTTATCTATCCTTTAATATAAAAAAATTCGATGTTATTCAAATTATTCCAGACCATAGAAAAGGAGCAAAGGCCTCCTGATTCTTTTTATAAAGCTAGCATAACTTGAATACTAAAAGTTGATCAATATATTATAAAAAGGAAAAACTATAATTTTCTATATGAATATAGATATAAAAATTCTGTATAGCATATACCAATTGATTCCAGCTGCATATTATGAGAACTGTATAATATAGACTTAGTAGAGTTTATTCTAAGACCATAAGGATGGTTCAATATTAGGAAATCTATCAATGTAATTTCTTACATCAACAAATTAAATGAAGAAAGTCAATGATTATATCAATAGATGCCTGAAAGCCATCGTAAAATTAAAGTCATTTCTAATAAAAATTCCAAGTAATTTAGAAATAAAGGAAACTGTTTAAGTATGATAGATTCTTTTTACCAAAACCCAATAGCAAACATTATAATAAAACGCAAAATAGCTGAAACTATTTCCATTAAAAAATAGAGCTGGTATCTTGTTAAATTTAATTGGTAGTGAAATTGGTCACACCTTTCTCCTACCCCTGCCAATCTAGGGCATACTCCTAATGCAGTGACAGCAAGGATGTATTTAAACATCTCTTCATCCCATTATACTGAGACTTCCCAGAGGCAGGTGTAGGCCTTACAAATTTTTGTATCCTTTGTCCCTGACAGTTTCTGGCACAAAAAAATTTCTAGAAGGCACAAGCAATTGAATGAGTATAATAGTAGAATTTATACTTTACAAAAGACCATTTTCCCTTCACCACAAGAGAATTGTGAGATGCCGAGCATGCCATGAGCATAATTTGCAAAACTTTTTCAAAAAGTTATAATTATATCAGAATCAGGGAGTAGAGACCGATGAGCCCATTTTCACTTCTTATTTTATTTTTTCTTGAGATTTAAAAAATCTCACATAGTTTTATCATTTTTGAAACTCCTTTCATGATTGTTCTAGGATTTATTCATCGTATTTAGAAGTGAGCTGTGAACAGCTTGGAAATGCAATAATCCAAGTCATTTAGCTTAAGTCTATATACCTTAGAAACCATAACAAGATTAAAAACAAACAAACAAATGAAAACCCCCAAATTACTTGGGAAATGCTTCTCTAAAAGGAATTTCAGTTTCACATCCTTCCCACTTTCTAAAACCAAATTTTCTTTTAATATGTTTTTCTTTCAAAGTGGCTGTTTAAATCTGAGGACACCCACGTATTTAACTTCTCTAGAACCCTGAGTTATTTCGCTTAGTATTAATGGGCCAGGCCCCTTTGCCCATACTTGCTGCTACCTATTTAGAAGCTAGTGCCTCCTCCTGTTGCATCTTTCTCTCAAGAGACAATAGATGTACTACCCTGAGATGGAAAACAGACGTTGGATTCAGGATTTCACTCTGGAAGGGTGGCCATAGAATTAAGGGAGATTAAGGCAAGTTCCCCCAGGGTTCAAGTTTAAGGGAAGTTCCTATATAATGCCCCCATTATATGAGAGAAGGATTGAAACATGTCTATGGGACTTAGCAGTAAGGATGATGTTACTGATCCTGGAGAGAGCAGTTTTAGAGAAGTGGTGTGGACCAAAGTCAAATGGCAGTGTGTTCATTCAGGAGTCAGTGGGGGCAGTGACAATTTTTAAAGAAGTTCAGCTAGGAAAGATAGGAGAGGTAGAGACAGAGACAGAGATAGAGATAGAGGCAGAGAAAGAGAGAGAGATGGGATGGAACCTTATCTCAGAGGCTACCCATACACCCAGCGTAGTGTAATTATCTCTTCTAATAAACGTGGTAACTTGATATCACAAAAGTTGCCTTCATAGTTCTTTACTCTATATCTCCACTGCCATTTAGATTTAAAGACATAAAAGCATAGCCTGTCGGGAAGTTTAAATTTGAATCTAGTTTGCTTTGTTTATGAACTGAGACCCAATCTGTGTCATATATAGCCCCTCATATTTTCTTCCTGAGTGGAGAGAAACGTCTTACTGGCATCATCTCTTCCATAGCTGGAGGCATCATCAAAAAATTGAGATAATTACCCTTAACAGGAATAAATGAATTTTGAGTATAGAGGCTCCCACCTCTTAAAGCAGGGCAAAGGAGGTTAACAAAGCAGAGCGACTCTTGGCTGGAGGAGTGCACGCAAGTCACTCTTAACTGGAGGTTTCACCTTTGTTCCTCTGAGCAGCTGCCAGGGAACTTTCTACGTGTGACTGGAGATAAACGAGCGAGTCAGGGAACAGTTTGCATCTCTAAGATGAACTGCTAGGCTATTCCTTTGAAATCCTAAAGGGGATGGTGGTGACTAAAGGTACATTTTTTACAACTTAATGTAAAAGACAGTTAAGAAGTCCTGAAGGAAGAGGCAGGGCTCAGGCAAGTCCACTACCAGTGACTCTGGGATGCTGTATTTCACGTTGTTTTCCTTGTTAATGCTAGAGGGAGGCTGATTTGGAAGATACACCATAAGGAGAACTGTAGAGCATGAATCAAAGCGTCACTACTTTTTTGTTAAAGAACCAAGGAAGCAAAAGGAAGCCCTTGAAAGGAGAGTCATACGAACACACTTTCTTCTGCAATCATCTCTTCTACTCCTTGAGGGAGGAGACTGAGCCATCTTTCTTTCAAGTCTCTAGCTGCAATAGCTACTGTCAAATGATGCCTTAGAATGCAGTCAGATGATACCTTAGAAACAGTTCTGAGTGGAGAGTCAGGGATCTGAAGTTACAGGTCTAGCCTGTTCACTTCTCTGTCACTAATTCGGTGACTTTCGGCAAGACCCCTCAGAACTTCCTATTCTCCCATGTGTAAAATAGTAGAAAGCAAATGGCCACTGGGATTCTTGCCCATTACGGGGTTCAGAGCATCTGGAAAGATGGACAAAAGAATGTATATCTGTAATAAAGAGGCTCAAAAGAAAACAGCTTCTTGCGTATTTTGCTTTGGGAATAGTATGTGCCATTTGATTATATGGAAAAAGAAAGAATGGGTGTGAAACCCAGACACTGGCGCATGCAGATAATAATATTCTTGTATAAAATTTTGGATAAACATTTATTATACACTTGCTTTTACCCCAAATATTTGGATTTCAATTTCTTAATCTTCTGGAATGCTGGAAATTACTTTTGGCATTTTCCCCATTCCTGGGGTACAACTTTATGCTATTTGAAGCAGAAATGGTTTCGGCCCCAAAATAGCACAGTTCCTGCTAATCAACTCAAAATCTTCCAAGGCACACAGGCTTTCGGAAGCCAGAACCGATTTTTCTGGACAGGGAGTATATTTGCTCAGTCCATGAAATTGAGATCAAACTTGGATATTATTTTCCAGATCCTAGTCTTTGCAAAGCAGATGGAGAATACCCTGATGGCATGAGATGTTTGGTGAATAGCAAACTCTATAAACATTTTCTTAGGAACCACGTTTTGTCCTGTGAATAAATTAGGTAGCTCGTGTGTATATTTTCATGAACTTCTTTTATGTTTAGTGTGGGGCATGGCACATATTTAGCACTCAGAAATATTTGTTGAATAAATGAATGCATGCATACATATATGGCATTTAAAAGAGACTGTGAAATCTATCATTAGGCATTTTCCTAATTAAAATTTAATTATTGCTATCAATTTTTATCTATTATGTATATAAAAGGATTGACAGTTAATGAATTTCTGAGTAGATTCTTCTGAACTCTTCTTGAGATGGTCTTATTAACTTTGAAAGGCTTCTAATGGCATTTGGCTTTCTTAAAAAAAAAAAATCAAGAAATAAGAGAATCAGTCTGGTTATCCAGACATCTATGGGCTGGTCAGAGAATGATTTAATCTGGGAATAGCTTCCCAAATTAAGTGGCCTCTCTGAGAGGCCTTTCTCAGTTAAAACCTTCTTGAGTCCCTGATGGTACTGTTTGAATTGTGGCCACACTTAGATTCAGAGAGAGATCTGGAAAGGAAAAGTATTGATTAAAGGAGGGTCTGATCACTTTTGACACTAAGAGAGCACATTCAATGATATGAGTAGTAGGTGCTAACTATTTATTTATTATTCTGGCCTCTGATTAAAAATATGAGAGAAGAATCCTCTCTGTATTCCATGGGCTGCAACTTGGCAATATTTAATTTTGATCAACTGTTTTCCTTTTTGATTCAGACAATTTTTCCTGGAGGCTTTGCCTATGGGAAATAAGTGCTGAGATTCCTCGCTAGAATGGAGGTTTCCTCTGATCATTGAATGAATCCACTGAAGGTGTGCACTACAGGCAACTCTCAGATTGGGACCAGAATGTCTAAAGGACCTTTTTGCATTCTTTTTTTTTTTTTTTCGGTACGCGGGCCTCTCACCGCCGTGGCCTCTGCCGTTGTGGAGCACAGGCTCTGGACGCGCAGGCTCAGCGGCCATGGCTCACGGGCCCAGCCACTCCGCGGCACGTGGCATCTTCCCGGACCGGGGCACGAACTCTTGTCCCCTGCATCTCAACCACTGCGCCACCAGGGAAGCCCCCTCTTTGCATCTTGACAGTTGACATTTGTAGGTTGAAATCATTCCAGGTCTGTTTGATCACACATGTTTATTAGAAGAGTAAGATGTTTATTTTTCCCCCTAGAACACCAGGGTTAATCAGCCAATCCAACATCCTTGTTTTATGATGTGAAACTGAGGCCTGGAGAGGTGAAGTTACTTGACCAAGGGCACTATTAACTAGAACTGGAATTCAAGTCTCCTGATGTTTTTGAAATTTGTAACAGGCTGTACTGCCACTTCTTAGCAAATTTTATATAAGTTCAGTACTTTTACTGAGGTTTTACTTGAGGTAGAAAATGGTATTTTGAAGAGCTCTCAGAGTGTGACTATTCCTGTTCTACGATTTTTTCCTAGTAAGTCATAAGCTCATATAGCTCAGGATACCTTCTTTCTTTGAATCTGACCCCAGGTCATAAATGCAACAACTAATGTGTGTATAACTACAAGGACAGCTGCAGCAGCTTTTGGTGTGGTAGCAGGGTCAGATTCTAAGGGTATATAGACTAACAAGTCTACAAGTAAACTTTGGGACATCGAACTTGTTTGCCTCATTTTCACCTCTTATCCAGTTGATCTTCACCTTGGTGAAGGGCTGCAGACTTTGACTTCAGATCAAGTCCTCACACCCTGGTTCTTGCCCTCTAGGATTGGATGACAGTGTGGGGGGGGGGGGGGGGGAGTTGTCTGGTCACCAGCACTTACCAGACCCAGTCTCAGCATTTCCCCTGGGGCAGGGTGTTGCTGCCTGCTGCACTCTCCCAGCATGGTAGGAAGGCAGATACTAAAGTGATGAGGCCGCCCAGAGCCTCTGAAGCCATCTTGGGCACACTGTCTCACCTTTCTGTGTCTTGGTTTCTTCATCTGTTAATGGGTATAATAATAGTGTCTAAAGAATAGGGATATGTGGAATGATATGCAGGTTTGTCCAAAAATGGCCTTGAGTGACTGTTCCAGATTGTCCGGTGCAAGCTGGCTCAGACTACCTGTTTGTGCTAGATGAATCTCATGCTTTATGAAGACAGAGCAATAGGCTGTAGCGCCCTCTGCTGGAGCAGGGTCTTTTTATTGGTGCAGAGTGCCTCCAAACAGGGCCCTCTGCAGAATGCTACAAAATCCGTCTGTTGTCTAAAATCAAAATCTGTTGTCCTGGGCTTCCCTGGTGGCGCAGTGGTTGAGAGTCCGCCTGCCGATGCAGGGGACGCGGGTTCGTGCCCCGGCCGGGGAGGATCCCACATGCCGCGGGGCCCGTGAGCCATGGCCGCTGAGCCTGCGCGTCCGGAGCCTGTGCTCCGCAATGGGAGAGGCCACAACAGTGAGAGGCCCGCGTAATGCAAAAAAAAAAAAAAAAATCTGTTGTCCTGATGTCCAAGTGATGCTTTTAGTGTTTACCCCAAACCCTCAGAGTATTAGGTTGTTGTAAGGATTCGATTAATACATAAGAACCACTAAGGACAGTGCCCGATGTTCTTAGCTTTCAAAGGGACATAATCATTCAATTGAAAGTACCATAGTGAGATAACAGATGTAAAAGCCATTTGTAAACTATTTAGTGCACACATACAAGTATTAGCTCTTATATTACGTAGCTGTATCTATTTTTTGTATCATAAAATTCTCTTCATCCAACCTGCAGTATAAAAAGAAATGGGGGCCATGTCAATATTTACTGCAGAATGGAAAGAAATGGGGTGTATATAATAGTGAACAGTTAGGCAGGAGGACTTCCCAATGAATTGTTTTTCCTCCCAATATTAACGTCCTTATTTTTAAAGAATCTACATGAGTTGGAAGAATTAGACTTGTGTTCTGTCTTAGGATGAGAAGACTCCTTTTTTCTCCTCAGTCAATAACTACCAAAAATCACATCTTTGCCTTCCCACAGAAGGTGGTTAAAAACTCAGTTCTTTCTTCCTCATACTTTCAGATGTATAAATATATCATTATTGCTCTAACACAATCTCAATATGAATACAAGAAGGATAAATTCCTGCTAAAAATACCACCAGGTTGCTACTGCCTAGAATAAGAAATATGTCAATAAGCTTGGAACATGAATCTGATTATCTCAAGCTATGTGTACATGAGGGCTCTACAGTGACTGCAGCATCAAGGAAAAGACTCAACTGACTAAAATTACCCATGAGCAACACCTCCAGAATCCTGAGAGCCAGGTTTGATTCCCATCCTTCCCTCACCCTCCACATGGAGTCTTTTCATTTCTACCATCAGTACATCTTTTTTTTTTTAACATCTTTATTGGAGTATAATTGCTTTACAGTGGTGTGTTAGTTTCTGCTTTATAACAAAGTGAATCAGCTATACATATACATATATCCCCATATCTCCTCCCTCTTGCATCTCCCTCCCTCCCTCCCTATCCCACCCCTCTAGGTGGACACAAAGCACCGAGCTGATCTCCCTGTGCTATGTGGCTGATTCCCACTAGCTATCTGTTTTACATTTGGTTGTGTATATATGTCCATGCCACTCTCTCATTTCGTCCCAGCTTACCCTTCCCCCTCCCCGTGTCCTCAAGTCCATTTTCTATGTCTCCATATTTATTCCTGTCCTGCCCCTACGTTCTTCAGAACCAATTTTTTTTTCAGATTCCATATATATGTGTTAGCATACGTCCACCATCAGTGCATCTTAAGGCCATTCACTTCTCTGCGTTACCTCCACTGCTGTCTTAGCCTAAGCTCCGTCATCTCCCACATGAACTACCACAAAAGCCTTCTGTCTCATCTCTCTGCTTATATTTTCGTCCCACTTCAACTAATTCTCTACAAAGAAGTTAGAGTAATCTTTTAAAACATAACATGTTTTAAAACATGTCTCTCCCTGTCTCTGGTAGCCTTTCACTTCAATACGGCCTACAAAGACCTGCGTGAACTCACAACATTCTCAGCCCTTGTGCGGGAAAGTGCAGCTACACTGGCTTTCTTTTAGTTTCTTCTTTAGTTCCTGCAAAGTGTTAGGCGCTCAGAGTGTTTGTACATGCTGCTCTTTTTTATAGAACTACTTTCTCCCCATTTTCCTTCTAGATCCTCTTTACTCCCCTGCTAGTGTCAGCTCACATGCCTTCTCTGAGACGCGCGCACACACACACACACACACACACAACACACTCCCATCTAAATAAGGTCCCCTCCTTTATCCTCTATTTGAGTACTCTGGCCTTTTCATCCACTACACTTAGAGTATATAAATGTATCTGTATTTGCCAGTGCATTTATTTAATAGTTTTCTTCCTCAGTGGATGGCAAGATCCAAGAGGACAGGGACCATGTCTGTTCTGTTCACTTATGAGTACTTAGTATTTAGCACAGTGCCTGGCGCATTGTAGGTGCTCAGGAGACTTTGATAAGTGAACGAATATTCACATGGTTACAAGTTGTCATAGTATGCTCTAAAAGCTGAGGAGACTCAGGGATTTCCATTGACCTATCAGTCTGGTGTGTACAGAAGGCGAATGTATGGAACCCATTGGGAACCCTCGACTCTAGATCTGTCAGACCTCAGGCAAGTTACTAAATTTCTTTGAACCTATTTTTATCATTGATAAGTTGGGGAAAATAAAGAATCATAATACTCTCCTTATCCACCCCTTGGAAGCGTTGTGAGGATCAAATGAGAGACTTGTTATACTAGTGCTTTAGAACCTTAAAATATTTATACAGATTTACATTTTGTAATTTTAAATGGAAAAATTGTGTCTGAAAGCAGAATAGGAAAAGAAGGAAACGCAGACAGAACAAGGAGGGACAAATGGAATGACAGTCAAGAGGTCACTGGGAAATGAGGACAGTGGTCTGGAATTTGTTGTCCATCCTTTTAAATACCATTGTTCGAGAAAGCCCAAACCAATCAAATCAATCAGAAAGCACTTATCATATGTAGATTTTAAGGCTGCTTCCATCTTTGGCGAATTTCCTCACAAATGAGTCCCACTCGAGTGAGAGCAGATGTTATCTGTATTTTTAAACTTCTTAGATCTTCAGGATTTTGAATATTGTATCAACATGCAATACTTACTTTTGTCACATGTTTTTTCATATCTTTCCCAATTTTTCTTTCCTTTGGTAAATTATATGCTAATTTCTAAACCTGTATGAATTCTTTTATGATGTTAATGATTCCTTTTCTTATGCCCATTTAATATACCTAATTCTGAAATTCTCAACTCATCAGGCAGTTTAAGCAAAACCTATAAAACATGCATTATAATCTGCCTCATTGCATTTACTGTAGATGATTTTAGCTCAGAGGGTATTGGTTAAGCCTTAGCTATACGGTTGAATAGTGACATCATTCGACTCCTGATTTCACAGTGGATTTATGTGATGACCATCATACTTATTTCTGGCCTGAAATACTGTACAGCTCAAGTATGATGGAGAAACCTCATCTTTGGTTTCCAAATGAGAAAGAAGTCACCGTGAATGTAACACTTTAATTAGCTGTCATTTTTTCAAATAATGAATCAAGGAAGTGTCTTATTTCATTTGCTCTGAATTTAAACTCTTTAAAGAAAATGTAGATTTGGCATGTAGGAGGTGCTCCAGGTATACTTATGAATTCACCCATCTACTTATTTGGTAAACTACTTATAATGTGCCAGAATTATTCTAGGTGCTAGGCATTAAAAAAAGCAAACAAGATGACACTTGACTTTTTTTTTAACTTTCCTATTCATTTTCATCTTTGACGTAGATTTCAGTTAGGTAAGATTCATAAAAATCAGACTCGGTAAGAAGATTGTTGATCGTCTAGAGACTTATTAGGCCATTAACGAATGCTTGATGGTTGATTCCCAATGCAGGTTTGCAAAACCTGGGTTGTCACTAGTCACACACTAGTGTACACAGCCCCTCACACACCTAACCACTTGTTTAAATTCACTTTAATTTTCCAAAAATAAGGATGCCACATAGTACCTTATTGACAGGCTATATTAGTCGGGATACTGGTTTGGCCACTTTAACAGAAACCATAACAGCAGTGGTTTAAACTAGATAGAGGTTTCTTTCTTTCATATATAAAAGTCTAAGTTGGCAGGGTGTTCCCGGGGAAGGTTATCCAGGGATCCAGAGTTCTTTCTGTTTTGCGATTCTCATCCTCTAGGGCATTGCCCTTCAACAGCCTTGCTACCACATTTCTGTGCTCCAGCCACTAGGAAGGGGAAAGATAAAGTGGAAGACACAGTTTGATTTCAAAAACATAACCTATGATTTGCTCAGGTTACTTCTTCTCACCCCCATGGTATAGACTATGTCGTTTGACTACACCAAGCCACAAGAGAGGCTGGGAAAGTTAGTCGTTAGTTGAGCAATTAGTTGCGGCCAGCAGAAGTCAGGAAAAAGAGTAAAATGGATTCTGGGGAAAAACTAATAATCTTTAGAAGATGTCCTGATTCCCTCTCCCACCCGCCACATATAAGGAGATTTTGATTTTATTTTATAAAACAAATTTAAATATAAAAATGTTATATAAAGTTTTAGAATACTCATGATCCCAACATCCATGATCTACAAAGGTTTCATCCTACTTTTTGGCTGAGTCCCAAGGCGTGGAAGTTCAAACTCCCTGCATAACTTCACTTGTCCTCTTTAGTCTTAAAAACTAGTAGTATGGGCATTTCCCCCCTCACCAGTCAGGGACGTGCCCATTGGGAGAAAGAGGGCTACAGCAGAAGCAGCCTGTTACTGACAAATTATATGAAGTTTTACATACTCATTAAAAGGTATGTAAATGGTAGCATATCTGGAGCTGGGGCTGAATTTGATCACCTCAGTAGCTGAATCCTCCTTGCAATCATTTATTATTTCTCTCTGAAATCAACCTTGGCTTCTGGAGACTCTTTTGAGTATTCATTTATTCATTCACTCAGTCAATATTTATTGAATAGCTGCTGTGTGCATGGCACTGTGCTGTCTGTTGGAGGGGTGTGGATAAAAGAGTGAAAAAATAAACGATCCTTTCCCTTACAGTACCTGTCATCAGGAAGAGAAGACAAAGGATCTACACACTTAATTAATCCTGTAATGTGTGATGAATATCAAAGCTATGGGGAGGGTGGCAATTCAGAAGCAGACACAATCTTATCTAGTGTGGTGATCTGCTTTAGGAAAGAAATGGCTGGTTAGAATGTAGAAGTTTTTTTAAGGTAATGGCAATAGAAGACTCTCTAGGAAGTGGGAACAATATGAAGAAAGTGGTAGAATTGGGGAATCTAGGAGTGATATTACCCAGGCTGAGATTCTTCTAACCTAGGAGACAGGTGGGAGCCCTGAATGGCATGGTAGACACAGATGGTGACCTCTTAAGGCAGCTCTGTCAAGTGGTGCTGGGGCAGGCATCTTGAGGATTGTGTCTCCAAACTCATGCTACCTGTCCACTCCACAGGTTCCCAAGCCACAGTGCCCTGCGCAGGGACTCTCAAGGCCAACTTCCATGTCCTCACGTGCCTTCTCAATGTCCCTGCAGTCTCCCTCCCTTCCAGCATAACTGAGCTCATTATTTCTGTATGTAAATGAAAAGTATTTTAAGGCTTGGCTCTCTGAGTTAACTTCCAAACATCAACATGGTCCAATACACTTCTTCTTGAAAAATAGTAGGTTCAGTGTGTTGCATTTTTATTCTTAATTTTGTTTTTGTTTAACTTGCAAATGACAAATCTTCCTCTACTGTAAAGCATAGGAGGACTTGTCCTTCTGCCACTGTTTGGGGAAGTTCTGTGAAAACAGACAGACAGATGTGATTTAGGAAAGTAAATTCTCCAAAGGTCACTTAATAAACATATATAAAAGAAGACTACTTTTATAATCTTTCAGAGTTCTCAAAAGTGAGACTCTCATGAGTTAACTTCTCAGATATAGGAGAGACACCAAATCCTCAGAGTGTCCAACAGTCTTAAAAGTTAAGTAAAAACATTTGAATTTCCATGCTGAGCATAGAGTATTCTGCATGTGACTCTTGCCTAAAACAGTGCTGGAACCTGAAACAGAACAGAGGCAAAATTTTAAAATGGTATTAAAATGATAATTTCTCTCTAGTATTTCCACTTTTAACAGTTTCTGAACTCACTGAGTTGAAAAGAATGGTTTCAACTTTGCCACAATAGGACAACGTCTGACTTTCAGTCTGGAAGAAGTTATTGATTTTGATTTACATTTAAATGAGGCTCCTTGCAGATAGAAGACTTAAGAGATGTCCTAGCAGGAGATACAGATGCTGACTGAGGAGGAATCCAAAACAGAGAGAAGGAATAGGAGGGCCTGCCAAGTAGCTGATTATCTGGGTCTTATCTTCTCATCTCAGATCTCAACAGGGATAAATGCTAGTCTAGGTGAAATGATTTGGCCTCCCAGGAAGAAAGGGAGTAGAACAACCCAAGGTGGCATGGATACCTTTACCATTATTTATGAGGTTTAAAGCTGAGTGAGGAAGCCCCAAGAAATTTTAATGTAGGTCTCTTCTCTAGGTGGGAAATGCACAGTCACCTAGTGAGAGTGAGTGGGAACAGCTGAGTGCTTTCTGATTTCATAACCAAAGCCCTGTTTACTTATTTATCGGCTCTCTTCTAAGTATCTAAGGCTGAATGTGTAGATCGTTTGTGGGGCAATTTGGTGAGTAACAGACCCATGAACAATAGATCAGCATTAATATTCAAATTAGACTCTTCTAACCTTTCCTACTCCTCTGTTAAGCGCTTCTTGAAAACTTCTGTCTCCCGGGATATTACTGTGTATCGGAGGAAGACGTGTGTGTGTGCCAAACAACATTTGGTAGACTATCGAAATAGACTCATTTTGTCAGTTAGGTTGACTTGCTTCAGTCCAGCTGAATGAGTGAAGCTGGGAAGGAAGGAAGGAAGGTGGATCTCAAATTTCAGCTCAGCTGACTCCAAGTACCCATGGGATGAGTTCAAGGCAAATATCTTGATATATGATGGGTTTGCAGCCGAAGCAGATAGCTTGTGCTGCTTTCCGACAGGCCCATTTCGAAACACCTGTAAGCTGCTTTTCACATGAGGATAAAGCAGCAGTTCCTGGGAGACTTAAAATGACCTGCAAGCAGACAGAAGATGCCTGTGTTTGGCTGTAGTGTTTTATCCTTTGTATTGATTTCTGATGGTCAAGCCCCATGTTTTTGGGAAACCTACAGTACAGTTCTCTACAGTAATACTCATTCATCCTAACTAGATAAGACCTTCTGTAACTTCTGAGACAGAGGTATCTCGGGTTTGTGGGCCCCTAGAATTGGTAGCTCTTGCTTGTGTCTATTGTGGAGTATCTTTCAGGAAGCCAGCAGAAGCAGCTCCTGGGACACTATTAACCTCATTTTCCACTATGTGGCTCGTGCTATGAGTGTGTAGAAGAAAAATATGATGGGATGGAGGGACCAAATAATGAAAAGAAAAAATTTTGTTTTATAGACAAAGCCTGAGGAAATCCCATTCAAACTCTATTAGATAACCTGGAGACCGATGAGTACATCAACTTGGTAACAGTGACAGTGACTAGAAATGATCCTCACTGACTGAGTCTCACACCCATGTTCTGAGCAGGAGAAGGCTGTTGTATGATTATTCTAGCATTCTCTCATTGACTGAAGGGCAATGTGAACTTACTGTACTTAGGAGAGAGGAAGCATGACTTGGCTAATATTGCAGAGGACTTAGTTTCACAGCCTGGCATCTTGACAATTTCCGCAATCAACTTTGTATAGATTGTATCAACATCCACCTCTATAGCTTCTTAATCCTGCAGCTCTTCAACCCTTCTGAGGACTGACCTCCTCCAAGATGTTGACACCAAGTTCAGGAACCTGCCATTCTCTGTCCCCTCTTAGTCTCTGGCTATCTCTTCACTTTTCCATACATTTTTTTTCCTCAGAAGCATCTTCCCATGACCACCACTGGAGCACACTTCCCCTCTGGAGTATAATCTCTCGAGAGAGTTTAGGCTTTTATTGTAGATGAGAATAAACTATGAATTGAAGAAGGAGCATATGCTTTTCATACTGAAAAAATATTCCCAAGGCAATGAAATACAAAAGAGTTGGAAACCTGCTTAGAGTGAGGGGTGGGGAGGGGCGCATGGGAAATACAAAGAGAACAAACAAAACACCTCAAAAATTGTTCTGTCATACCAGTAAATTTCAATTTAATTCAACAAAAATTTATTTTGTACCTTCTGTATGCTAACCAAAGAGATATCATGATTAAGGGTACGTGAGCTTGAGTGAACAGGTTGTGTTTAAAGATCAAAAGAGTGCCCAAGATGGTCAATATATAAGCCACAGCAAGTGGTGATGGTGGTGGAGGGGGAGAGGTTCATGGGAGGAACAATGAGTAGGGCCTAGCCAGATCATAAGGGACTCTGAGTACCCAGAGTTTGCTTATGATATTATAATCAACAGATGCTATGGAAATATTTTAAATCAGAGACTTGATAAGATCATGTCTGTGTTTTTAAAGAAGACCCTGGTCACACTGTGGAGGATGAGTTAGAAGGAGGCAATGAGTCCAGTTATGAAGCTTTGCTTCTTGGGAGATGATAGAGCCAGTCTCCCACCAACATTCATTTTATTTGCAGGGCGTGGGGCAAGAGTACAAATGGAGACCACTTCCCCACTCCCAAGACCCCACTCCACCAAGGCCTACCCTCTTTTCTTCCCATCTCCTGTTCAGGGCACTCACATGCCTGCATCCACATGTCCCGGCTCCATCTGTCTGCCCCCCAACCGCCATCCCACAAACAGCTAGCTCTTTGTCGCAGCTCAGACCTGGGGGCATGCACATGGGTTGCATTGTCTGCTCTCAGAAGGATACTCACTTGTAGGAGGCTGTACAAGCCCCCAAATGTATTCTGGGCTATTTGGGCTGGGAATTCCAGATCACAGGTACCCAGAATGTGGTTTACAATCAGGTATGGGCTCCAGATCGGCACATACCCTTCACCCTTTGGACTCCTAGCTCTTGCCCCATAGCAGACCCAGACAGGGCCCCTGAAAAGGGCCCTAGTTGCGTGGGCTCTGGATTTAAGGGAGGTACTGGCGAAAGATCCAAAGTGTATATTTAGGAAATACACCCATTACCAATGTGTAGAGAAGCCACACAGAAAAAGCACACCTTAGTATACCTGAATATGAATTAGACAAAAAAATGATGCCTCTGACTACGGTCTGGTTGCCATCATGCTATTCTCTTGTTATAAAGAGATAATGCTAGAGAGATAATAACAAAGATTCCATGCTCTTCTAATAGACTCTCAGAAGGATTCCAGTTACTTTTTTCTCCTTCTTTAATTGGCCAAGGTGTTAGCAGATTGAATTTCCTCTTTATCTGTCCGTTGGATAAAAAGGTCTAAAAGAAAACCAAGAGTTCTTGCAGAATGCAACAGATCTCAGTGTACCAATTCAATTCCATTGTGAATGTTTACCGCATTCTCAATGCAAGACATTCCCTACCTCGATCCACACCCAGCAGCTCTTACTTCTCTTTACAGAACCATTGCTTTAAGTATCTATATAATGGTGTATGTGTGGTTGTGTGTGTGAGTGTGTGTGTGTGTGTGTGTGAGAGAGAGAGAGAGAGAGAGAGAGAGAGAGAGAGAAAGACAGCAAGGATGAGAGGATAAAACAAAAATGCTCTGGAAAAGGAAGTTCCCTCTTTATTATCCTCTTTCCATTTGTCCAACAGTAATATAGAGATGAGTATTAGAGGAGCAAAGTTCTAGTTCTGAAACCCAGTAACTACCCAGTGACATGGACCAGTCACTCACCTTCTCTGTTTATTTTCTTCTTTTGCAAGATGGGAGTAGCACATTGAACCAAATGAAAGGTGAGGCTGACTTTGAACAGCAAAGGAAGCCAGGACTCTGAGCATCACCTTAGGACTTCCTACTATTGCCCTCTCTGTTTTTCTCCAGTTCCAGCAACTGAGTTGGGTTGCTGGGATAGAAATAGAGAGTGAGGGAAGACAGAATCCTGGATGGTGGAGCATTGTTTGTCTTCCAGGACATATGCTCCCTCTGGTACCAGGAAGGCCTCACACAACTATATCATGAAGTATTCTCAAGTCCAAGTAAGTTCTTATAAGTCTTTGAATCCTCTTTATTTGACCCTCCCCTCAACAAATCAGTTATTTGTATGGGTGTATCCTTACCATCTGGTTGTGTTTCTGCTGTTTGTCCATGTGATTATCACCCAGAGTTGGGTTTGAGAACGTGATGTCCGTTCTCCTTCACAATCCACTCTGACTAGTCCTGGGCTTTCTACAGTGTTCTAGCTACACAGACAGGGTCTATGCTTTCTCCAGAGATTCTAGAGGGAGCAAATCAGCAGTCAGTATTCTCCCCCAAATTGTACTGTGGAATGTAGTGAAGAGTAAATGAAATTGTTCCAGAGCAATCTCTTTTAAAAATTTTATTTTATTGAAGTATAGTTGATTTACAGTGTTGTGTTAATTTCTGCTGTACAGCAAAGTGATTCAATTATACATATATACACATTCTTTTTAACATTCTTTTCCATTATGGTTTATCACAGGATATTGCGTTTTAGTTCCCTGTGCTATAGTAGGACCTTGTTCTTTATCCATTCTGTATATAATAGTTTGCATCTGCCAGTCCCAAAGTCCCAATCCATCCCTCCGCCACCCCCTCCTCCTTGGCAATCACAAGTCTGTTCCCTATGTCTGGGAATCTGTTTCTGTTTCATGGGTAAGATCATTTGTGTCATATTTTAGATTACACATATAAGTGATATCGTATGGTATTTGTCTTTCTCTTTCTGATTTACTTCACTTAGTATGATAATCTCTAGGACCATCCATGTTGCTGCAAATGGCATTATTTCATTCTTTTTTATGGCTGAGTAATATTCCATTGTATGTATGTGCCACATCTTCTTTATCCATTCATCTGTCCATGGACATTTAGGTTGTTTCCATGTCTTGGCTATTGTGAATAGTGCTGTTATGAACATAGGAGTGCATGTATCTTTTTGAATTATAGTTTTATCTGGACATATGCCCAGACGTAAGATTGCTGGACCATATGGCAACTCTATTTTTAGTTGTCTGAGGAAGCTCCATACTGTTTTCCAGAGAGGCTACACCAGTTTACATTCCCACCAGCAGTTTAGGAGGGTTCCCTTTTCTCCATACCCTCTCCAGCATTTGTTGTTTGTTAAACTCTTTAATGATAGTCATTCTGACCGGTGTTAGGTGGTACCTCCTCATAGTTTTGATTCCAAAGCAATCTTAAGAAGAAAAATTACTTGATTTTTGTTGTTGTTGTTGCTCCAACTCAGTATGAGCCTCCCATTTTAGGAGCTAGGAAACCAAGCTGCTTCTTGTCTTCTTACATATCTGTAAGCATCAGAATGTGGAGTGGAAAAGAAGTTGAGAATTCAAATTCTGGTATCACAGTTTGCTATTTGATATTGAGTTTTTTCAACCTCTTTGAACCTTAGTTCTCTCATTTATGAAATAAAGTTAATAAAATATATCTTACAAGGTTGTTGTGCAGCTTCATATAAATGGTACAGATGTACATGAAAACACAAACAGTAATCTACTAAATGTCTAGTACATTTCAATCTGTATGTTAATTTTCAATTCTGTCTTTTTGCTTACTCTTTGATTTGCACAAAATTTATGGAGCAAATAGTAATAATGCATGTTGGAGAGAGTATTTGCAGGGACACACAGTGTTTGGAATGTCATATTATTTGTGTGTGTGTGTGTGTGCGTGTGTGTGTGGGATGTGCTCTAGCTCTTAGTCTAGCAGGATATCCCACTTTTGATTGAACTTGGTTTATTTTTCTGCTCTAATAAAAGAGGTAACAAAGAATCATCTTGCTCATTATAAGGAGATTAAATCATCTTTCTCATGCTTACATTGGTTCTTCCCTAAAGAAGGGGAACCACTTCCCATCCCCAGATCATCAGGGTATACACCTAAGGAGGTGGTTGGCAAAACTTAAAATCAAACCTCTTGTGTTTTGAAGCTGATGGATCCTCTAAAGGCAATCTGGGTGGCCCACTTAGACTGTGAATAGGTAGCTCTCTTGGCCACCAAAAGTATAGAGTGAGGCACTTCGTGTTTCTGGGATTAATGGGGAAAGCTACTTGATCTTACGGAGGAAAGAAGTAGTGGATCCCTGGGAAGGAGAGAAGACAGTAGCTCTGGTTCCCTAATAGGCTGAACCTTGAACCACTGTGACAGTGCTGGGAAATGGGGCTGGTCCTTGCAGGGATGGCTGTGCAGGGAAAAGCTAAGTACTCAGCTGTGATTCTGGGAACCCATGATGTTCTGGGTCAAAAGCACTCTTGAGGGAGCAGGATCATATTCCCATGAAGATCCAGGGTGATCTCTCTAGGGACTCAGGTCAGCAGCAGGCCAAGGTAACGATGCAGGCCCAACACCAGGTAATGGTGAAAAGCAGAGGTAGCTGTGGACCCATCTAACTTCAGGATCTTTCTTCTTCAGGTGAGGATGTCAGAATTGCCTCACCCCTCTCCCAGGCCTTCTGAATGTTTTAAAGAGGGTGACAAGAGGAAAATACCAGACATTCTACTAATTTGGCACCAGGGGCTCAAGACAGATTTATTTAGGGAAAAATAAAAGATGTGTGATACTAATTGTACCTTAAAAGTGTGGAGCAATTTGTCTCAGTTACGTGGATCTGCATTAGCGTTGGTTGATTTTTCCTTTTGCCCCGTATTTCAAATTTTGTTGCTGTTTTCTTTTTGGTCTGTGTTCATTTTATTTTGCACACAAAAAAATTGTGGACTGGCCTGTATGGCAGACAGATCATGTTCGGGAAACAGGACATGCTATTATTGTTGGTTAACTTGTCTTTCACCAGTGCTGGTCGTGGGTTATGACCTGTGCTCTCAGCTCTTGCTGGGAAATTACCCTTGTAGACCACGTGAGCAGCTGTGCCTTGCTGCTCTCCCTCCTGTCTCAGAGCCAATACACGTGGAGGAAATTCTTTTGTTCTTCCTAGGAAATCCTATTGTATTATTAACATTTTTTTCTATTAAGTTGCAAATTACACTGTCTTATTGCAGTGCTATCATTAAATATATTGAGCCTCCTAGGAAAGATATATCTGAAACACAAACAAGAGGAGTTATTTTGTAAATAAATTATTAGACTACAACTAATTTTGGCTGGCAACAGGAGAAGGAATTCCTCCCCACGAATAAAATATCAACTGTAAGATGGCAAGGCAGGGCTGGTCTTTTCTGCTGAGGAGCATGATGAATGATTCTGTTTTGTAGTTGTTTCTGAAATATAAACGTTTTCAAATCACTGATACAGTGTTTGGTCCCAGGAGAACAGTAAGAATTTCTGAAGATAGTCTCACTTTCCATGTACAGATTGTTCAAAGAGGAACATTGTGTCCTGCATACTGGGTTGGACTAGTTGTGTCCTTTGAGAACAGTGTAGACTTGATGTTGACTCAGAAAGATCAGTGATGCTGCTGTAACTTGTTATATGACCTTGGTCAAGTCATAGAACCTCTTTGTTTCATTTTTTTATTGTTTTAATTTGTATAATTTGGGCCTTTGGGTAGCTCGAGATTTTTTTTTCAGAACTCTACAAAATCTGTTCCATTGATGGGAAATAGAAAACATTCCTCTTGGACTTTTACAGGTATCACTTAGGCATCGAGACTGAGTAGCTCTGAGAGTGCACATCCCAGGAAGACACTGTGCAGCCTGGGGCAGAGGCATTTGGACACAGAATCATCCCACAATGTTTTGAGAGGGACACTTTTACCTTCTCTGCTCAGATCCCCAAGAACGTCATGAGATATCAAAAATGAGAAGTCAAAATTTCAATAGTTTACTTTTAGAATAGCAATATACAGAATAACCAAACATCTTTATCTTTTCCTCTTTTTAAGTGTCTTACTCTCTTCCTCTTCCCCAGGTCATATGCTCGGGTAGATAAAGGAGCACAGGGGAAGGAGGTCACTAGTATTGACTAATCTTCTCTAATGTGCCAGGTACTACACCAGACCCTTAATGACAAGATTTTATTTAATTCTTGTAATATCTCTTTAAGGTAGCTCAATTACGATCTCCATTTCATAGATGGGGAAACTGAGGCTTAGAGCATTAGTGTATCTTGCCCAGAATCATACAACATAAGAAACAGAGTCAGACTGAAACCCAAATATGTGTCAATCCTCAATATTTGCACTTTATTCCTGTACTTTTCCTTTTTATTAATTTTTCTTCATTTTTTTGGTACCCCTTTTTTCTCCAGTGACTTTTCCCCCCAGTACTCTAATCCCGTCGTTTGCCCAGAGATCGGCATTTCTAAATCTCTCCCTGCCTCGTTCTCTCCCTCTTTGCTGTCCTATCCCTGTTCACTTAGCTGGCTGCTAGCCAATCTAATGAGCTCATTTCCATCACAGCGTTTAGTGACAGGCAAGGATATAACATTTTGCTCTTCCGGCATAAAGTCTACATTTTATAATAATTTTCAGTTTCCACGGGAGACTAGATGTGGGGATGATCTGGAAAACCACAAAGTCAGTCCACCTCAGTGAACCCACAAAAAGTATATGAGTATGTATTTCTAGTGATGCCTGGAGGAAGGTCATTTCTAGTTAATAATGGAGTATCTTACTACGCAGGGGACCATGAGAGGATATTAAATAAAGATTTTCCTTCCCTCTCTGGTGTGAGGATATATATAAAAAGCCATTTTGAGCATGTAAAGGGATTTTGACTTCTAATAGACTTCCTAATTGATCTTACTTTTGATCCAGGTACACCCCATCCAACTGTATGTGTATAGATGTCCCCAACTCTGGTCTACGTGAGGCATAGGCCCTAAATGCACCAGTCCCCCATATTCACCCCAAGATTATTCTACTTCTTGTGTGATATCATGTAGACGTGAAAAAAACTTCAGTTTTAAATTTATTTTCCCTTAGATAAATGGTGTGAATGTAGTCTTTGAATTTCACAAGTCTTCCACAAAAAGAAAAAAAAAGGAAAGAAAGAAAAAGAAGTTTAATTAATCTGTCCCAAAGACAGGTTTTGGTTGACAGAAAGGAAGAAATCCTCTTCCTTTGCCTCCCCTTCATCGACTCCCCTTCCCTCCCACACTCCTTGGAGTGATTTTCTACATAGGAACATTTCCTCAACAGAGGGATTCTCCATCCCTGGAGCATAAGAACAGTGTCAGGAAGAGCAATATCTTGTCCTGCCCTGTAGCCTCCTAACTGGCTTTGCATCGTCTATGCTCACCTTCCTCCAGCGAAGTGCTCCTCAAACATGAGTGTGCATCACAGTCCCCTGGAGGGTTTGTTAAAGCACTGATTGCTGGGCCCCGCCCCCACAGTTTCTGATTCCTGAGGTCTGGGGTGGGGCCTGAGAATTTGCATTTCTAAATAGTTTCCAGGGTGATGTTGCGGCTGCTCTGGGAACCCCTCTTTGAAAACCGTTGCTCTAATCCATTAGTATGCAGTGTCCAGAATAATCTTTAAGCATATAAATTAGATTATGTCATCTCGTTTAAAATCCGTGCATGTCTTTCCATCTAATCAAATGCGTTTCCATGCCTGCAAGGCCTCGCATGGTTGCCGGCAGCTTACTTCTTCAGGCTTATCTTCTCCTGCTCCTTCCTCTTGCTCACAAGGCCCAGGCCCTCTGGCCTTCTCCAGGTTGCCCTCGAAATCGTAGAGCTCTTATTCCCCTTCGAGACCTCAGGCTCTTCATTCCTCCTCTATTATCCAGCAGATTCCTTATCAACCCTCAGGTTACAACTCCAATGACCCTTTGTCCAGAAGCTTTTGCTGACAGTACCATGCAGTGGAATCACTGCAGTCACTTTGTCATATCGCCTTATTTTCTCTATAGCAGGTAGCACCATCTGAAATGAAAAATGAAACCATATTGATTCAATTATTTGTTTATTATCTGCCTCCTTCGTCTAGAGTATAATAAGGTCTGTGATGATAGGATCTTATCTTGCTGACAGCAATATCCCCAGTGCCCACAAGAGGTATTTGATACATTGTAGGTACTGGGGTAATTTCTGTTGTATAAGTAGTGGGTTTAAACAAGGAGTCTGAATTACACTCCATAAGTAGGGCAGGCTTTGGACCTGTGTGCCTTCTACAGTGTGGCTGGAAGTAGCCAATCAGTGAGAATAAGCCAGTCCTTTCTAATGGTTTAAGCGCACTGGAAGCAGGACCAGTCCAGAGAGGCTAGGCTGGATAGTGGGATCTTTGAAAACCCATGATGACGCTGGTGCTGTTTCCACCACACAGCAGTCTACTAACCCAAAGTGGGGAGGCTTGGAACGACAAGATTATCTCCTTTGCAATTTTCCCAGCGTTGCTCCTATAGCCATGATGCATCTTGGAGTCCATATGGTTTTTAGGAAGGGTGTACTGGAAAGTTACAGCTGAGACAGCACTAGATCCTCTTTGATAGCCTTAGGAGAAGAAGGAGTCCATCCTATTGGGCTGACTGCCTTGCTCCTGGGCAGGAGGGCCAGCATTCCTGTCACTGGACAAGACTAAGACTGGAGCTTCAGCACTTCACTCCAGGAAAGGAGAACGAGTGAACTTTCAAAGTGGGCATGGGGAATATTTTGAAAATGAAGATTTTTCAGTGTTCTTGGGTTCCCCACAAACACAATGAAACCAAAAAGTGATCCTCCCACCCACAAGCCCTCAGAGACCCTCAGGACTTCCGATTCTACTCCATCCCCTCCAGCAGCACGCTATTTGGTGTAACTGAGTTAGTGGCCTGCGGCAGATAAAGTGACTTTAAAACAGTTGTGTTAATATTAGAGTCTCACATCAGAAAAACTGCTGAAAAACAATCCTGTTTCCCAGCACTCTGCTCACTTTGGAAGAGAAGAGTCTCATCTAGGCCTGACCCAGGGAAAACACAGATCCGAATATGGCCTGGGATCCTCTAAACTGGGAATAGTCCAGCACCAAGAAAAAGTGAGTGGTTGCAGTTCTTTCTAGAAATAGGCCCATTTCTGGAAGAGAATCACTTTTTTAGGTGCTAGTCCTTTCAGAAAGACGTTCTAGTTCTAGTTGTATCGATAAAAGTAATAGATGCCCATGCACAACTCCAGTGGGCACTGTTCAAATTGAAATCCGCCACAAGTGCCAGGAATAACATGATGATCAGGGTGACAATGTGTCCAGGTTTGTGTGTAATCCTGAGATGGTTAGTTTTATGTGTCAACTTGGCTGAGCTAGGGGGATACCAGATAGCTGGTAGAACATTATTTCTGGGTGTCATTGAGGGAGTCTCTGGAGGAGATTAGCATTTAAATCAGTAGAGTGAGTGAAAAGATCACCCTCACCAGTGGGGTGGGCATCATCCAATCCGCTGCGTGTCTGAATAGAACAAAAAGGGGGAGGAAGGGAGAATTCTCTCTCTGCTTCAGCTGAGATATCCATCTTCTGCCCTCACACATCCTTGCTCCTGGTTCTTGTGCTTTCTGACTCAGACCAGGACCTACATAATCAGTTTTCTGATCTCAGGCCTTTGGGCTCAGACTGAATTATGCCATGGCTTACCGGGTTTTCCAGCTTGCGAATGGACTCCTTGGCCTTCATAACCAGATGGCCCAATTCCTATAATAAATCTCTTCTTGTATATATCTATATATTTCTTACTGGTTTTGTTTCCCTGGAGAACCCTGACTGATACATCCCAGCATAAATTTTTCATGGTGACCCTTTTCACACTCTGCAGTCTCGGGATAAGCATTAATGACTCTTTTCTCTCTCAGAAGTGTTCGGACAATAGGCTATATCGTCATAATACTGATCATACATACTCATCCCTCTCTTAATAGTTACTAAATAGACCTTCATCTGGAAACTCCAGAGCAGTGTGTCCAATAGAACTTTCTGCAGTGACCGAAATGCTCTGCATTTATGCTAACACTGTAGCCCTTAGCTGCATGTGGCTATTAAGCTGTGCGATATGTGGCCAGTGTGACAGAGGAACGAATTTAAATTTTTATTTAATTTAAATTAGTTTCACATTAGCTGTAAATAGCCGCATGTGACTGGTAGCTACCATATGGGACAGCACAGCTCCTGAGGCCTTTTGTTTAAGCCTCCCAATCTTCATATCTCCTCTCCTCTCCTTTGGTAAATTCCTTCTGGAATAATCACTATTGTACCCACCCCCCACCCCCCAAAAAAATAGTCAGGTAGCACACAAGAAGAGATAAGAGCCAGAGTATAAGGGGAGTGGAGTACAGTGACATTTGTCTGTTGGGTAAAGAACCAGAACCAAGAGTTTTAATATTCCTATTACTTTCATTTGTCTGGGTTGAGCTGAGGAGGAAGAGCCTGCTGAGGTTTGAGGTTTTGCCAATATGATAATCCACACATGTGACAGTGGGGGAGAGGACACACCCAAGCTTTACTGTTTCCCCGTGGTTTTCATTCCTCTTAGCAAGCCAGATTTGCTAAATTGAGGTTGGGGAGGGGAGAAGTTGGTACAATTTTGTTACCTGGAAGTCTTATTTTTAAAACAGATTTGGATAAAACTACTACTAAGAGCATTGGTGGATGAATGGATAAACAAAATGTGATATATACAAGCAATGGAATATTATTCAGCCTTAAATAGGAAGGAAGTTTTGACACATGCTACAACATGGATGAACCTTGAAGGACCTTGTGCAAAGTGAAATAAACCAAACTCAAAAGACAAATACTGTATGATTCCAGTGAATGAGGCATCTAGAGTAGTCAGGTTCCTAGAGACAGAGAGTAGAATGATGGTTGCCATGCTCTGGGGGTAGGGAGAGGGAAGAGTTATTGTTTAATGGGTATAGGATTTCAGTTTTGCAAGATGAGAAAGCTCTGGAGATAGGTTGTACAACAATGTGAAAATATAACACTACTGAACTGTACGCTTAGGAATGGTTATGATGACAGGTTTAATTTTTTTTTTACCACTTTTTAAAAAACTGCTAAAACATATGGTAGTTCTGAGATTTTTTTGGCTTCTTCTTAAAATTTGAGTGGTTCATTTAAAGAAGGAATTTTTAAATGAATAAACAAAAGTTTATAGTGAGCTGGGTACTATAACCCCTTTTGCTTCCCCCAAAGATCTTTCTATGGAAAAGAGACTTTTTGTTTGTTTCTTTGTTTGTTTTTCCTAGCCATAAACCCATACAACTTTGGGGAAGAAAGGAAACATTTATTGAGCATCTACAATTTGCTTGGCACTGTGCCTGGCCCTTTCACAAATGTTACCTCATTTAATATTTATAATAACTATTTAACTCAGTTTATAAATAAGTAAATCCGAGAGACAAGAAAGGTTCAGTTATTTGCCTAAAGTCACACAAAGTGTTGATACTACTAAGAATACCAGCAAGAAGAGTGTTTGACATTTATTGAGCCCTGATTGCTGGATCTCTGACTGCCATCCCTCATTTGTAGGTGACGTGACTGAGCCTTAGATTCAGTGATGTGCCCAAAGTTACACACTGCTTAGTACCAGAGCTAGGCTAGGACCAGAGGCCATATCAGTGCTGTTTCCAACTCATGCTCTTTGCTATTCCTGACTTTGGGTAAAGAAGTATAATCCCTCTTTAACTGGAAAACAAACTTATTGGGAAATCTCCTTCAAATGAGACATTTAGTAAACTGAATCAGTTTCATGAGTTGGTATTTCCCTTTGGTGTGATACTTACCAAGAGTCATCTAGACCAAGAATGAAGAGACAAAGTGATCACTTTCCTGGATGCGATTTCAACTCTCAAATGGTATACAAAATGCAACTTTATAAATATACTGTTCTTAATTTTCTGGGTTAATGTGGTGATAACCAAGTAGATAAATAAAAAATTACTCTTATTTGTATTACAAAGCATTTTTAGTGGCTCCAGCGTGTATGTCTGACTTATGAGAAGCCGCCGCATCTCAAGAGAATAATAAATTGAGGCATGAAGTTCTTGTCTAGGATGAACTGAAAAGTTTTCCGGTACCACATTCTGCCTCATGACTAATTCTTTTTTGGTTTTGAGTAAGTGCCATCGACTCTTAGACCAAGGCCATGCACCAGCTAGAGCTATGCTGCTTTTGCTCTTTCTTTGCCTTCCTTGCTTTGTTTTTGCTTCTCAGTTCAGGGTGGTAACAATGTGCTTTTATTTTATGATACTTTCTTGGTATCAGAGCTAAACATAGCATCTACAGAAACCTCAAAAATTCCAGTTTCCTGCTAGAGTCAAGAAGAATTCAGATTTGGAATTAATACATGACATGTCACAAAAGAATTAAACAGAGGAGTTGGTAACATAAACATGTCTCTTTCCTCCCTTAGGTGTAGCTTTGTCTAAAGTGATAGTAAAGGGGAACTTACTGTGAGAAGGCAGTTTACCCCACTGCCATTTAACCAGACATTCAACTGGTTTTACAACCCAGATTGTAACATGAATTAAACCAACATTATTTATTTGCTTTCAGCATTAAAAAATGAATCTGTCTGTTTCTAAGGTGGTTATTGCAGTATTTTTGGAAGAAAAGTCACCCTGAAATATTACCTTTTCTGTGTTTGAAGCATAACATTGCCCTTCTTTCAGAAAAATCAAATGTGTGTGTGAGACACACACACACAAGCACACAACATGCTTTATTAGTTAGTCCCTCTCCTCTCCCCCACACACTGAAGGGATATATAGACAGTAAAATGCCATCCACACAATTTGGCAACATTCACTGTGGGCTTCTATCAATACTTACTACCGATGGGCCCCGGGGCTTCTTGCAAAACTACCTCTGGCCTCTAGTCAAAAAACCTTTGCATTCTGACTCTGATTCCAACGCTATTCAATTTCCTGACCGTGGAAAAAGATTTTCATTAAATTTCCCCTGCATAAACCTGGAATTGTAATAAATGTATGTTTCCTTCTCACCACCTCCTACCTCAAGGACCTCCTGGTATCTAGGAGGATTCAGTAATATCTGTGAGAAACCTTGTACCTGGGATTATCTCTCGTAAGTATGCTGAAGTTCAGGTCATTTGGTTTTTCTGCTCTATTTAAGGGTTTATTCCCTTGGATCAAAGCTTGGATAGGACTTCTCAGAGATTTAAGTTTCTGTCTTTTGACATAGTGCCTGAATTGGAAACACTCTACTTCTGCATTTAATCAAAAGTCAGTCTTACTACTTTATTTACAGTCAGTTTTGATACTGTCCATTCTACTTTCCATTTAACTTTGTGTCATCTCCACAATCTGGGCAATCTCTGAAATGAGACCAGGTATTTACTCTTCTAATCCCTGGTGCAGTGCTGACCCTGCTACTATATGGGTGGTGGAGAGAGGGGCATGAAAGGACACAAATGACTGGCAGTTCTTTTTGTGGCAGAAAAACAAATTGTTGAAAATGAGACAGTTCCTTCCAAACGTGATAATGTGGCTGCCTCCATCTCTTCTCTGGTTGGCTTTTTCTTTTGAAGTAGGGCAGACCACAGTGATGTTTGAGCTCCCAGAAGACCTAGGCATATGTAGTAGGAGAAGATGCACAGCCAGAACGAAAAGAACCAGTTCAAGACTGTGGTCCAGGACTTGGAGGTCACGTGGGAGCAGACTGAACACACTCTGGATCCCCAGAGGGTCAAGGCCAGCATTCTCATAGTTTGTGATGATATTCTCCTACTGGTCTCCTTGCTTCAGGTCTTTCCCTTGACCTTTGAATAGTATAAGTGGGATCTGCTATTTAAAACCTTGCAGCTGCTTCCATTGCCTTAGACCAGGACACCAAATTCTTAACTAAGGCTAGAAAGGCCTTGTGTTGCCTTGTCCCTCCTAACTCTCCAACCTCATTTCACTTTCTTTTTCTTCGCTACTTTGCAGTCACATTAACTTATCTTAATTTATTTGAATTTGCCAGACTCTTTCCTGCCAGAAGATCTTCAGTCATGTTGTTTTCCTTGCCTGGAAAGCTGTTTGTCTGTTTTGACTACTACTGATCCTTTAGGGTTTAGCTTAAATGTCACTTTCTCGGAGAGGCCTTTCTTGTGGATCTATTTCAAAGCATTTTGGTTTTTTCATGGTACTTATCATAAATTGGAATTATATATTTATTTGACTTTAGGATTAATATTTGTTTTAATTGTTGGATTTTAAGATTTGTAAAGGTAGGAGAGTTGTTTGTTCACCATTGAACCTCCGATAACTGGCACATAGTAGGTACTCAAGTAATGTGTGTGTGTGGATCTTGGGGTTAAAATCAAAATAAACAGTTCAGACTCGTATCACCTACAGCACAGGGCCAAGAAATGAGATAAAAACAGGCAAGCTGTCAAACACCAGGGGACCCAGCTCTTCAGAAGCAAGGTTGCATATCAAAGACCTGGCAAATAGCACAGGACTAGGAAATTTGTGTGCTCTGAGTGCAGAGTAGAAGTCCATATAAGCCCTTGGGAAAGCTGGATGTGCCAGACAGGGTCAGAACCTTAGCAGAATAGTGTAGTAAACACATGGCACCGGCAACCAAGGAGACCACAAAACAGAAGCAATGTTGTGACTCAACAAGGAAGAGTCTTAGAAGATGAGAGCACCTGGATTTCACTGCAGTGATTCAGCTTACAAGGCCTTGCTGAGGTTTTCTACAACAGCTACCAGGCCTGGTGGGCCTGACATCCCTTCTTGCCTTACAGACTACCTGGAATATCTGCATTTGATCACTCATCTTTGCTGTGAAAACTCAGTTTGCACACGCCTCATCCTAGCTAGCGTCAGCCATGCAAATGCCGCATGACAATTTCAGTATTCACCATACACTCCGCAATTATGACAGCTCCCTTCTGTTCCCAAAGGCATTTAGACGGGGTGATAGAACGTTCTCATCTATTTTGAATGGGTTGTATCGGATCAAAAGATCCTGGGGCTGAAAAGCCCACACAAGTAACAAAGAAAGAAAAAAACATTCCAGGGTACTTTGACAAAATGATTTTTTGCTTTGTGAGGGCTAACCAGCCTGATCAGCAAAGAGAGAAGCAGAAAGGAATGGCCTGGTGTCTTACTGGGTTCATGAAACAAAGGCTGTTTGAATAGGACCTTCTAGACTGTTTTCAAATTATTTATCTTGGGCTTCCCTGGTGGCGCAGTGGTTGAGAGTCCGCCTGCCGATGCAGGGGACACGGGTTCGTGCCCCAGTCTGGGAAGATCCCAGATGCCGCGGAGCGGCTAGGCCCGTGAGCCATGGCCGCTGAGCCTGCGCATCAGAGCCTGTGGTCTGCAACGGGAGAGGCCACAGCGGTGAGAGGCCCGCGTACCGCAAAAAAAAAAAGAAAAAATATATATTGTTTATCTTTCTTGGATAAACTTATCAGCTTTGAATGAATGGGTTAGTATTATCATTATTGATCAGTCTTTTTTTTTCAGGGTTTTTCCTCAACTGTTCCTAAAGTAGGAAAAGACACAAAAACTAAGATAAGGTCAGCCCAGTTTTCTTTCCATTTCTCCCTCTAATTCAGTATGTATTTTAGTTTTCTTGAGAAGGAAAGCTTTTCACTTCCTGACATAAAATTGGCCCAGTGAAGTGCATCCCGCATCGCGTGGTCCTACCTTTTGCCTGTGTGGACACTTTGTGGGAAAGCAGCGTCCATTGTAAAAGCAATAATGTGTGAACTAGGATGGGCTTTCCGAGCAACAAGTTTTTATGGGTGATCCAACATAGCAAAACCAGAGGGGGAAGAAAGCAGTTGTTAACTTTGGCCCTGAGTGAGCTCAAAGCCCTAGGGGCTGAGGGCTGGCTGAACATTCTGGACAGACAGGCTGACCTAGCTGAGTTGAATACCCCATCCACTGCAAATAAACACCCGAGGAGCCATAAGCACTCATACTGAAGACTTCTCATTGCAGCATCTCAGTGTACCTCAGCAGGTAAGCACCAAAGGCCCAGCGCATGTGCACCCTGTGAAAATAGGTCTGGAGTGGGTGATGGGATGGCCACATATTTCAGAAGGAAGGTAAAAGTGTTTAAACAGAAGGTAACGATGACTTCTGAGCTGTAGTTGGCAAGACACATGGAAGAATACAACAGATTCTCATTTTCACTGCACACTCAACCAGAAAGGAAGGAAGAGACACAGCAGTTACTTCTGGAAGTAGTACACGTTATTTATTTGCTGTGGATTCATCAGGATATTGCACTGTGTGGTTATAGAATGCTGCTTAATGAAAAGCCTCATGAGGAGATGGATGCCCTCTTGTTCTATAATTTAATACATGGTGCTTCAGTGAACACAGATTTAACAAATGATTTTGGTCTTTAGGGACAGAAGCAGAAAATTTTATTTACAGATGTATATCTATATCCAGGTACTTGTAAGTATGTTTTGTTCTTTTTCTTGCCCCATTCCTTCCTCTTCTCCCTCCCCTCTTTTCCCAACTGCTTCTGAAAATAGCCCAGGATTAGATGACTCCCTTGGTATTCCGTAGGGATGGAACAGTCATTTCCAGTCAGCAATTCAGCTTATCAGAGGAAGAGTAAACAAGAAAATAACCGGAAGCCCGTTTTGAAGTTCTTTACTGACGGGCAGGCACATCTTCTTCCTCTGCCTTACAAGGAGAACTTTCTCACCCACGTCCTTCGTCTGCCTCGGAGCCATCCCTTTCCTACAACTTGTCCTGCTGCTCCAAAGAGAATTTGCAACATCTTCTCACCCAAGCATAATTTTTTATAAAAAAAATTCCCCCAGCTTTAAAATGACAGCTGAGCACACAGCGTGCAGAGCTACTTGGAAATTATAGTTCTTGCCAGCTTGGATGGCCCAGCCTAGACTATTTGAGTTGAGTCTGAGGGTTTATAAACCACGCTTTGTTGGACTCTCAGAGGGGTGAGAGGAAATTTCTTAACCAAGAACTCCTCATGGAAAACATTGTTTCTGTAACAGCCTGAGGTCAAACTCTGGGACTAGCTAGCAAGAATTCCACTGGCAGTGTTCAATTGTCTTGAGGTTATAAAAGGAGAAAGGAATCCCTTTCCCCCTCTCTCCCCTCCAACATTCAGGGGGGCCTGGATTCTGAAGAATTTCGTCTGCCTCAGCCATTTTTGAAGTGTTCATAGAATCAGACAGTTTGAATTGCAACCAAGGTTGTCTTTGTGGTTAAAGAACTCTTGGGCCTGAGGAAACACTTTTTTTTTTTAATTTTCAGGTAAGAAAAGATAGAGACTGGAGCTCCAGAGGAGCTGCAGACCTCCAAAGATCTTGCTTTATGTGCTTAGAAAATGATAGAGCATCATATGTATTCAAAGGTAGTTATTTCCTATGAAATAGTCCTACCAGGATACTCTTAGAACAGCTTGAAGTCAACTCCTTTGGAGACCACAGTCCTAGGCATTATAAACTCATCAGGGGGACTTTCAACTGTTTTCAAATCTTATTGAAAGAAGTGAAGAAGAAGCGGCTCTTACCAAGTTTGGGGCTGAGAAATCCAAATGTAAGGAACCAGGGTATTTGTGGCGGGTGGGGACACTCACCTGGGAATGAAGGTAAAGCACCAGGAGAAGGATCTCTGACTTGGTCAGCAACCCTCTTCATTGTTTTTCCCCCTGAAGTGTCTCACTTCTACCCTCCCCTTCTAGAGGATGAGTGACTGCACCAGGAAGGAGGCCCACCCAGTTAGAGGTGTCTGGGGTTTCTGCACATGCTACCTTTGGGGCTGGTTTTAGACTCTGCCTCAAGAGCAGATCAATACACAATGGCCAAGGTCTCCCAAGTGGTAGAGAGCAGGGCCATGCTCACCTTGGAGCTCCTAGGACACTGACTGGTGCAAACTTGCTGAATGAAAGTAGGAGGGAAATGAAGGGGGTGGGGGGAGAGAGAGAGAGAGAGAGGTCTGAAAAACCATTTGACTTACTGACTTGAGTTTACGAAATAATGGCTTTGAGGAATCGAAGAAGTGGGCAGGGATTTAAAAATACTTTATTTTCCATTATAAGTTATTACAAGATATTGAGTATAATTCCCTGTACTATATAATAAATCCTAATCTAAAAAAAATATAAATGAATCACTTTGCTGTACACCTGAAACTAACACAATATTGTAAATCAACTATACTTCAATAAAAAATACTTTATGTTTTAATCTTAAATAAGCCTCCATTTACATTTTGGACTTACCCAGTAAAAGGATCTTTAAAGTTTAATTTGTGAAAACACCAAGTTTTTAGAATTTGCTATCTTCTTTCACGTATTCACTCACATATAGCTACCCTCCCTCCCACTAGATGGGCCTGAAATTTGGGAGATGAGAAAAGAACAGGTTTTTAGAATGAGATGCCTGAGGTGAAGGATCAAGATATCCCTTTGAGGGACCCTCTCGATAGCTCTCATCTTTCCTATTCCCTCACGTTTCAGTCCTTGTTTGGGGGCAAAAACCAGAGTCTAAACTATTTTCACAACAGACCGCCATGTCTAGGGAAGTGATAGAAATCCACCTGGATATGCTCAATGATGAGCAAGCAAGGACTATGTGCCTGAAATCTAGAGAGAGGGCAAGAGATGAAGCCAGAGAAGTAGGATCTGAAGGCCTTTCATGTCATGTGGCTCATTGCCAGGGTCTGAACTCCTCTTCCAATGGTCAGATCCAGAGACTTTTCAGTCATGAACGTGATCTAGACAGCAACAAATCAAAGGTAGGAGTGCTGGGGACATGGGTGTATGGGAGGGCTGGGGCCAGGTTCATGACTGAGCTCGGGAGGCAGGCTTTAATCTCTTACACCATATTGATTTGCATGTGATTATTAATACTCAGTCCCGGGAGTTCCCTGGTGGCCTAATGGTTAGGATTCCGGGATTTCACTGCCTCGGCCTGGTTCAATCCCTGGTTGGGGAGCTGAGATCCCACAAGCTGCGTGGTGCGGCCAAAAAAATGAAGAAAGAAAAAAAATATTCAGTGCTGGTTTTCAAATGCCTTGTAGTACTTTGATTAAAAAGATCAAGACATGGCATTTTTTTACTTGGACTTTTTAATGACTGTGCTTTTGTGAGTCATTTTATGTTTTTAGATATGGAATATATATGATCCTGTAATAAGATTTTATTGGGCTCCTTTTTGGAAAGAGAGCTGGGGGGATTCATTGCATGAGAGATACACAGTGGTTTGACACCTTTTTTGAGCCCCTGTTCTCAGAGGCGGGGCTGAAGAGGAATCAGGGCACATGTAGGTGTGTACCACTTGACCTGCCTGCCCAGAATGAGGCAGGTAAGCCCGGCGTTTCATGAATGATATTCTTGCTGTGGACGATATTCTGGAAGACAGAATATTACTTTCCCATAGCACCTCTCATCATCATAACTGGAGGTAAAACAAGACCCTCCCCAGAATTAGTCTGAATAAAAGGAGAAAAAATAAGCCACCCTTTAAAAAGCAATATTGTGGAGAAATGTGACATTAGCCATGCTTTCCTACCTTTGATTTGCTACAGTCTAGATTATGTTCATGACTTTGAAAAGTTTCTGGGTCTGATCATTTGAAAAGGCCTTGGCAACGAATCACATGTCGTAAAAGGCCTGGGTATCTACCTCTCTGGCTTCCTCTTCTGCTCTCTCTATGCTTTGGGCACATTGAACTTTTCTGGGACCTGAAGGTGCCTTGTCCTCCCCTTCGCACATGCTGTCCCTTCTGTGTCAAATGCTCTTCCCTTACCATTCACTGGCTAACTCCAACTCATTCTTTGTTTTTCTGGGAAGCCTTTCCTAACCCCCAGGCTGGCCTAAAAGCCTACGTAGTCCTGTGTTCCCTCAGGCCCAGTACTTAACACACTGGATTGGCAAGGCTTATCTACTTCCCTGTGTCCCGTACTAGACTCTGGGAAAGTTTTACTTCAGTTGTCTGTGCCTCAGTGTCCTTATCTGCAAAATGGGACCATTAGTTATACTGACGTGGCACGTGTGAGGAGTAAATGATCCAAGTGTGGCACTAGGAGGTCCTCTGGCACATACTAAGTGCTCAGCCAATGTCAGCTGTTAACTGTATACATGAGGACAGGGGCCATATCTGTTCTTTTTATGTTCTTAGAGCCTGCCTCAGTGCTGGCACAGAATGAGTTGCCAAGACCTATTTATTAAATACATGGGAGAAGGTCAAGAACCCTGTAAGGGCTAATCATGGACTTAGGAACATTGATGCCTCTGGTAAGATTCCTGCGGCTTTGCAAATGTCCAGACTTAACTCAGGTTGTCTCTTAATGTGTGGTGGCAACAAGGCCTTGACCCAGAACAGGCTCTGGGGGAATGACAGAGGCATCTTCTCTCAGCAGTTGGGAGTCTGCTGAACTGCTTGCGGGACACTACATACCAAAAGAGGCTGAAGCTTGGAGAGAGCTGAAAGGTACTGACCCACATGCACTCACTCAAAGCATCTTAAGAAAGATGGTAAATGCAAGAGGCAACATGGTGATGTAACAGGAATAGAGCCTGGTTTTGCATCTCAACTCTGCAGTGTAACCAGCAGTAGTCTAGTTATTAACCTCTCTCAGCCTTAATGTCTTCATCCATAAAATAGGAATTATGGGCTTTGCAGTTAGATGGACCTCAGTTAGAAAATTACTGTTAATCTAAAAAAGAGTGGATATATGTATATGTGTATGTGTAACTGATTCACTTTGCTGTGCAACAGAAACTAACACAACATTGTAAATCAACTATACTCCAATAAAAATTAATTTAAAAAAAGAAAATTAGTTTTGCTATTTACTAGTTGTATAACATTGAGGCAGATATACTTCAAGCCTCAGTTTTCCTCATTAATAAAATGGACATAATAATAGCATCTGATGATAAGGTTGTAGAGCAGATTAAATGAGACACATATAACAAGTTAACACAGTTGAAGTGCTCAGTAATGGAAGCCTTGCCTGTGTGTAGTGGTGGCATAAATCATTTCTTGAAATATAGCAACTACACATAGTAAAAAGAATTCTGATCTTTTGAGCAGAAGCTTAAAGGCATGTCTTTCCAACCTCAAACAGCACACATTTCTCTTAGGAGACAATTTTATTACAATGAATGGCAACCCAACTGGAGGCACAGATATCCAATTTGTTTTAACTCTCTGTAGCATTCAGATTCACTTTTAATATTCTGTTTGCTTTGGTGATTTTTAGTTGTAAGTGTTTTATCACATAGAGAAACACATCAGTGACCATCTTCTCCTTAATAAACCATGTCTTTAGACACAACATTCTGCAATATGATTACAAACCATTACTGCATGTTCTTCTAACTAGGAAAAGCAATGGAGCAAGTGATGTTAACATTATTGGGATTTTGCCCAGCTCAGCTGAATCTCAATAATATTTCCCTTTAGAAAGTGCCCAAGAATGGCTGGTATATCTCACTGCCAGCCTGGCTCGACATTCTTCAGACTACACTTTTGCATGTTTCATGTCTTGGAACCAAAACACCCTTAAATTGTTCCATTTTCAACTGCTGGATTTTATTCCATCTTGAGATCACACTGAGGGAAGGAAAAAAAAACTTTAGCAAAATTTTTGGTTTAGCTGCTTCACATTCTTCTGCTTTACAATGCAAGCATCTCATTTATGTCTCTTGGCGTCTGTGCGTAGAATATCGTGTATTTAGTGGAGCCTGAACAGGCAACGGTGTGTGCCGCTGAGTAATTTATTGGCACTTCTCCTGCAGTGGACCCATCCACATGACCATGTGGCCTAATTTCTAATTCCAGGGTTTGAACTGGGAATATCTTTGGGACAGTTTCTAAGATAGAAGAAAAAGAAGGTGTAAGAACATCTTTGCCTTGGAGCCCTGAGGAGAAAGGCTGAATATAAAATGGTCCGCACTGCGTTTGACCATCCCCATCCTGTGATAATATTCTTGTATTTACCTTCTGATGCTCCAGACTCTGCTTTTTACCAAGTTTCTGTAAGTGCCTTGTCTCCAAGCCTGGGATGTTCTACAGGCAAAAAGGAAGTCCAGAAGAAAACCACTGTCTGAGAAGCTTTCATTCATCCAAATGTTTCCTCTGCAAATGCTATGTGCAGGGCCAGGGCAGGTCCTGGGGATTCAAAGGTGAAAAGTATAGGACTCCTGAGCTTCAAGGACCTCAGTGGGGGACACACACATGCAGTTAGTTAGAGTATGATGTCACGTGTGTCAGAGGAACTTACTGAAGTGCTTGGAACATGCACAGGATGGAGAGGAATTCTGCCTGGAAAACTGGGAAGCTGTCTTCAAGGACATGACAGTTGAGATAGACCCCAAAGGACGTCCCATGCTCCAAGGGTGTTCAAAGGCTCTTCTGTCAGATAGAATCACACACAGTAATAAGAATGTAGTTTTGTGATATATTATACATCTTAGGCTTGTGAGGGAGACCGGACAGGTGGTATTATTTCCAATTTGCAGAAGAAATCATGTTCAAAGAGACAGGATGATTTTCTGAGCTCCTATGGGTAGGTGAGGGTAGAGCTGGGACAAGAGCCAGATCAGGATCCGTACTCGGGTCCCATTGGTGCCTGCTTGGTCAGTGTGCTCCTACACTCAGCACTCGTGAGAAGACAAGGTCTACGTGTGTTATCAGTCATGTAATCCCCCTAAAGTGTCCCAGTGCCGGTGGCCTAGATTGGGCCAGCCCACGCCAGAGTCTTGCACTTGGGAATTCCTTGATGGGGAGAAAGCTTAAACCAGGGGAGGAATGTCTCAAAGGTTATGTGGCTCTCTGCACTTTCCTCTCTGAGACCCTTGGTGAGGGTGTCACTAGGGTACCTGCGAGCAGCCAGAGACTGCAGGAAGGGGGTGAGCATCCTTATAGCCAGGGTGCTTTATCTTCATGTGAATTATTTCATGAGCTTTACAGCAGCTCTGTGATGAAGGTATAACAGGATTTTCTTGCTATGGCCAAAGATACTAAAATACAGAGAGGTTAGATGACCTGCTCATGGGACAAATAAATCATATAACTGGCTGGAATTCAGATATTCTTTTAGTCCCACTAGCTTTCAGTCAGCTGAGAGATGTGGTACCTCCTCATTTTGGTTTCTGAAATTCCTTTGATAGGAAACAATGCCATTTACTCTGAAATTGAGCCAAGGTGTAAGATGAAATAATTAGTCTGCTTTCAATTCTTACCAAACCATAAGTCACCTATATCAGATCTCTCCCTGACAGCAGTTTTGATGAGTGGGGAGGGCAGCAGGAGGAGATACTGGACACCAAGCTTCTGAAGGGATGGTAAGAGGAAGAAAGAGAAAGTGCCAAAGTGGGTATGTGAAAACCAGAGTTTAACTCCCAGCACGCTTGCCTGTGACCCCAGCATCCCCCTAATCTACCTGTTCTCTACTTATCTATTCTACACTAGCAACCCTTCCTCAAACATGATTCTGCTTCTCCAGCTTGACTCTGTGATCATCTTGTTTCTCCCAGCATTTCCACCTGTAAACATGTCACCATCTTTTCAAGACCATTTCAGATATTTCTTGATGCTCCTGCCTGGATTCATTCTCTTTTTGTTTTGACTTTGGTATAAAAGGTCTGAGCACTTTAGATGCTTTTGGCACCTGCTGAATTGTGCCTTGAACTAGAGTTGAGTAGTGTTCTTGTGTGATTCCCTCACTAGAGTACAGAGGGCAAGGCCTATGTCTTAGTCCCTCTAGTATATAGTCGGTAATATATATACACACTTACTTCAAATACATAGTAAGTAAGTGCTCAAAGAAGAGGGGCCATCTTGAGTTTTGGAATAGAATTCATGATGTTGCTTAAGGTCAGCCCTGCTCCATTTGGAGGCCCAGTTATCAGGCCATAATAAGGACCTGTACCTTAGAAGAGGGGTTGAGTGTCCTGAGTGAGCTGCTTGGATCATGGAGAAGGGCTGGGTGGCAGAGAAAGACTTCTTTAAAGAGAGTGCCTACATCCAAATAGTTGACCATCTGAGACTCTTCTCCAAGTCTGTAGCTTACTCTGTTGGATTCAAGTTCCTATTCAACTAATTCTCTGTAGTGACCTGTCCCTTGGTGATATAGTCAAGGGAAGAGAGAGACCACTGTGCTCTTAATTTCCGACTTTAAAGTGCAGCTGCTCAAATGCTCTTTACTTGTGAACTCATTGACTTCTTTCCAGCCAATGTTTGGAAGTCTCTGACTTGTGAATGTTACTTTTCAAAATGACCTCAGTGTGGTGGATGAGAAAAGGCCACTCCAGGTGTAGGTGTTTCTGAGTGCAAACAAGTATCCTAGGATGTCTCAGCAGCTCACTGCATATGCCTAGTGCTTAACAGCTTACAGAACAGTTTCACACATCTTACCTCATGTGGCCTCTACAATTACTTCCAGAAATAAGTAGGGCAGGGATTACTGCCTCCTCTTTACAGATGAAGCTCAGAGCCCAAGAGCCTTGTCTTTGCTCTCATGGCTAATGAGGGGCAGGGCAGATTCCTGAACCCAGAATTTTATTTGCCAAATCTGGGGCTATTTCTGCTATCCTCCAAGCATCGTCGATAATACCTACTACCACTACCAAAATGAAAAGGACAGGACGGCCAGGAGGTGAAATAAACAAATTTAAAAAAAAAGAAGAGAACAAAAAGTGAAGCTGAGAATATGCAAACTAGAACCAGTCCCAGGAGGCATGTATTAACTTTGTTTTGGCAGGTGATTTTTTTCTTTCTTTTCTTTTCTTTTTTTTTTTGGCTGCGTTGCTTCTTTGTTGCTGCATGCGGGCTTTCTCTAGTTGCGGCGAGTGGGGGCTACTCTTTGTTGCGTTGCACGGGCTTCTCTTGTTGCAGAGCACAGGCTCTAGGCGCGCAGGCTTCCATAGTTGCAGCACGCAGGCTCAGTAGTTGCGGCATGTGGGCTCTAGGGTACACGGGCTTCAGTAGTTGTGGTGCACGGGCTCAGCAGTTGTGGTGCACGGGCTTAGCTGCTCTGCAGCACGTGGGTCCTCCCGGACCAGGGATCAAACCCAAGTCCCCTGCACTGGCAGGTGGATTCTTAACCACTGCGCCACCAGGGAAGTCCGATTTTATTTTTTATTTACTTACTTATAAAGATAATGAGAAATATGCAGAAGGAGGGATATGGTTGTCTGCTCCATACTTCTTCCTTGATACCAGCATTCATCTCCAATAGAGGAGTTAGAAATAGCCGAGACTGCTTTCCCAGCCTCCCATGCAGAAAGGGCATGAGCATGTGACTTAATCCTGGTAAATATGACCAGAAGATGAGTCTGCTGAGAGGCTTCTGGGAAAGGTTTTCCTCCCTGGTAAAAAGAAATATAAGAAGAAAAACTGCCCTCTTGCTTTTGGACAGCATTGTGGAGGATATAATGTCTGAAACTGCAGCAGCTATTGTACTTTGAGATCATGAAGTGAGAAGTTTAAGTGCTGAGGATGGTAAAGCAGAAAAATATAAAAGATGCAACTTCTATCTTATTTTTAAGCAGTTTATTTACCAATGTTGCAACCACGCTACCTCTAGATATTGTCATGTGAGCTAATAAATATTGTTATAACCACTTTTAGATGGATATTCTCCTTTTTTTTTTTTTTTTTTTGGCTGCACTGCACAACTTGTGGGATCTTAATTCCCTGACCAGTGATTGAACCTGGGCCCTCAGCAGTGAAAGCGTGGAGTCTAACCACTGGACCACCAGGGAATTCCCTAGGTGGATATTCTCTTATTTGAGGCTGAAAATATTCTAACAGATTCATGGAGCAATAGCCTATGCTCAACAGAGTCTCTGTCTGGGATCCTGGCGCTGTAGGACTCTGCCAATCTGTATTGAGAAGGTTATTTAAAGTCCATCCTACACATTAAACAAGACCCTCATCTAAGAGCTATGAAAGGAAACTTAGAATTAAAATATTGCAAAAGTTAATAATAACTTTAATAAGTTATTAAAGTGCGGATAATCCATCTCTAGTCTCAATGAATTGCTGCTTAATAATAACAAAAATCTCTTTTATAACAGTAATTACATTTAAAAAATAAGGGAGTTTCTTAATTTTGTTTATTAAAATGCTACCAGACAAATAGCATTGATTTGAAATTAATGTTACAACATTCATTACTAGCTCCTTGCTGATGCAGACATTCAAATCTGCATCTTTTTGTCTATATCTTCTTGCAGGATTTTGTTTTTTTCTTACCTGTTTTATTTATGTAATCATCACTCTCAGGATTTTGTCCATCCTTAGGCGATTTTATACACACTTTAATTTCTATAACACAGTAATCCAAGAATTTGAACTTCTTTGCAACTGTAGTATAAATTTGCCACATTTCCCAGCAATGAAGAAGTAAAAGATGTTTTCATTTCCTCTGTAGTAGTGTAAGGAGGCTACCAAAGAAATGAAGCCTGTGGGAAAGCACGGAAAAGAGCTTTCAGATCTCTTAGTCTCATGAATGAATGTCCCACTACTTAATAGCAAATACCGCATTTGAGAGACAAAAGACAGAAAGCAAAGAAAAAGTGATTTGTGGAAACTGCATATTGCCACTGATGTGATAAACTACAGCCTTCGTGTGTTAGTGTGCACGAGGAATGGTTTCTGGAAGGCCTGTCCTGAAAAAAACTCACTGCCCCACTGCTGGGTTTGCACCTGGCTCAGCTCAGCACTTGTGGGGTTCATTGATAATGTGAAATACATCCAATTGGCCTCTAAAGGCCAATGTGATGCAAAGCTTGACTGAGAGAAATAAATGTGCTGTATGATCCAGAAGCACTTTATTCCTGATGTTGGCTTTTCACAGTACATCTGTCTGGTAGAAGAGCTTTTTGGACACTTTTAAGCCTCTTGCCATGTGTGTACATGTGGAGCATGTAAGCCTGTAAGTATGTGTGAAAGGGGTGCTGTGGCATGAAGCCAACTCATGAAACATGGGCTTTAGAGTAATAAAGATGGGAAGCTAATAAGCAGGCCTCATGGTAAATAAGTCCCCTTTTCCTATACCCAGCCTGCAAATGTGACTTTACTGAAATTTTGCAGCCCTGCCCCTTGTCTTCAGCAACTAATGATATTGTCAGGGCTGCAACAAGTTCAGTGTTGTAGCAAGTGGGAGACTGGTAAGAAACAGTGAAGAGGCACTAATAGCTTTGGCAACAAAACATGTTACTGGAGACAATTACACGCATCTCAGGGGCATTCGATAGACTCTAGCACCGACTTTAATGATCCAAGAATCCACTTGCCCTTTTCGTTTTCTCTGTTATCTCCAAGTAATGAAAACATTGAGAAAGTTATTGTAACTGTAAAATTGCAGCAGAGTTCGTTTTTAAAAAAATAAAGTTTGATTTATCCTGTGACTTGGAAAATGGTTCATTACGCTTCAATTCAAAGGGAGAACAGAACCGAGATAGCAGGACTAGCTCATTCTGTCTGGTTTACTTGGCACCAAACCATTTGGGCGTCAGCTCAGGAGGGGTGGGTGTTACTTCACCACATTGGAAATGTGGCAAATTTATACTACACCACTGGAGGGAGCCAGTTTCTCGCTCCGTTTTCAGAAAGTCTCTAAAGGCCAATGATCAGCTGTAATCTTACTGATGCAACTTTTGAAGACTTTGGAAAAGGCTTTCTGAATTAGATGAGAAAATAGTCATAAAATATCAGATGTAGTCACCAAACAATTATCCACATAAGTAGGTCCCTTGTTTCGTCAAACAACTGCCGTCGCCTGTGTTGTGTTTTGTGCCGCTGCTAAGCTGTATCTCTGTGAATGATGCTGCCCCTCAGGATCATCTGTCACTTACTCTCTGGGAAAGTGTCTGAACTGTCTTACAAGGCGAACTTGAGCTCTCCTTCATCAGTGATTCTACAGCACCTTTTAAAAACATGCCTATTATAGAACTTGTGACATTTGTCCAGAGATGGCATTATGGGTATGGATTTGTTCTTTGAGCGGGAGAGAATGGAGGTAGAGGGGGCCAAAGTTAACCTCTCAGTGAGTAAGTATTTAGGTGGTGGAGAAAGAAGCAAACCCAGTTAAGGAGAGCAAGAAGGAATAGAGAGCAGGAATGCAGTGAGAGGGAGGTGTGTTTCATTACTGACACTGCATGGGAAGAAATTTCAAGCTGCTTGTTCTAGACGATCAAAGCATCCCAGTGCTGACAGGAAGGTTGCTGGCAGCATGATCATTTGTTCCCTCTCATTCCGCTCGGTGTCCTAGCCTTACTCTTTCTCTGGTAGCTCTTGAGTTTCCCAAGAAGGAAAAGGTATTGTTTACATAGGGTAGTTAATTTCCAAATAAGCCATCCTTGGGTTAGAAACAGGTATCTTTCCTGCTGAATGATGCTAAGTAAAGTGATGGCTGTCTATGGTGGAAATTTCTCACTGGACACCAGTGAGAAGGGTACTGATGTGTGTTATTCACTAGAATGGAGACTGGATGGTCAGGGGCATAGGCAGGGCTCACACATATTCTCTTGTGCTGACAAGAGATTATCAGGCTTTAAAGCAGTCAGTAAGGTCTTTGGATATTGACTCTCCTCATCCCTGCTTGCTTTTTCTGGTCTAGGCCCTACCTGGTCTCCCTATTATGGGTCCTACCAACTTTTCTTCATTGTTTCTTTTTTCTTCACCTTCCATAGTTCAGAGCTTTATTAAAGGGTGAGAAAAATAATGGCTTTCCTATTCATGTAGTCTTCCAAATGCCTTTGTCTTACACCTGGAACTTTGCTTTGAAACTCTAAAACAAGAATATAATTATTTGGTCTCTTGTCTTGCTGTGATAAGGGGTGAGATGTTCCATGGCTAGGCAATATGAACACCAGAGGAATAAGTTGATAAATCAGTATATAAAAATATTATTTACTAATCAGGATAACACAGAATCATAGTTGCTAAGGAAGGGGAGAGTTTCAAGAAGGAAGGTGTAATAAGTACAACAAATTTATGCAGACAGTTAAGGAAAAATTAAGGTAAATATTAGGTTTTACAAACTAGTGACAATTGAAATTTATTATTAAACCAAAGGGGACTGAAACCAGATTGCAGAAAGTTGGAAAGAAAAGGGGATGAGGAGACAAAGATAGACTCTTGGCATTTTAGAGGCATAAATATTCTGACAGACTTTCTCATTAAATACAACCATGTGCTGGAAACGTTACAACAAACATTTTTCAGTGCATTACTACATTTATTACAAATCTTGGAAGTCTCCAAGAGGGGGTGGTAGATTAGAACAATGAGCAAGGCCTCCGTATGTGGTTGCGTAGACTGCAAATGCCACATTTGCATGTGGAAATCTGGAAGGTGACATTCACGTCATAGGTACGTGAGTGCCACCTTCTGCAGTTTTCAGGGGCTGTGGCACTGAGAGTAGTGAAAGAAGAATAGTGAGCTGAACATTAAGTGAGCACAAAAGTAGTGTTTTCCTAAGAGCAATGCCATACTGTGACAGGAAGACTAAGTCAGGACAAGAAAAGAGAGCTGAGATTAAGCCCTCTTCATTAAGCCAGGGCCTTCAAAATGGGCCAGAGTAATGTCAGATGAATAGTCCCCACTGCCTCTCAGCAGGAGCAAATACATGTCTTCCCTGGAGAAAACCATCTTTTCTTTAGCCCTTAGGCTAAAGTTTAAGTTCTATAAATATGACCTCATAATAAAAATTTAACAAAATACAGAAAGGTAAAGTGTTACATGATTGAAAATCAAGGGAAAGAGCAGAGTTAGATCTCCCCACACACTTCAGATATCAAAATTATCGGATACTAAATATGAAGTAACGGCATTTGAATTATTTAAAGAAATAAAAGAGGAAAATAAATAAGCAAGCAAACAACAAACCAAATGAGGAACAATAACAAAAATTTCCAGGCAGATTTGAAAAACAACCAAATAGAACTTTACATATAAAAATATAATTGACAAAATTAAAAGCTTAATGAATTTGTTAAATTGATGAAATTAGACAAAGCTGAAGAGAGAATTAGTGAACTGGAAGATAGAGCTGAAAAAATTACTCAGACTGTAGCACAGAGATCAAAGAAGATGAAAAATATGCAAGAGAAATTAAGAGACATGAGGATGGAATGAGAAAATCTAACATAAACATAGAGATTAAATCAATCCAAATGAAAAGTTCAAAAGAAGCCAAGAAAAAGCAAAGAAGTAGAAAAAAAGGAAAAAAGGAAGAAAGAAAGTATGTGTCATGCTTAATTTTATGTGTTAACCTGACTAGGCTATTGTGCCTAGTTGTTTGGTTATACACCAGTCTAGATGTTGCTGTTAATACATTTTTAGATGTGATTAACATTTACAGTCAGTAGACTTTAAGTAAAGTAGATTACCCTACATAATATGAGTGGGCTTCATCCAATTAGTTTAAGGCCTTAAGAGAATAAGTTAGGTTTCCTAAGGAAGAAGAAATTATGCTTCATGACTGCAACACAGGGACCTTGCCTGAATTTTCAGCGTGCCTGGTCTGCCCTGAGGATTGCAGATTTGCAAGCTCCCATAATTGTGTGATCCAATTCTTTAAAATCATGCTCTGTCTCAAATATCATATTGGTTCTGTTTATCATGAGAATCCTGACTTAAACAGCATGGGTGGTAGAATTCCATGTGTATTAATAGTAGCAATAAATATAAATGGACTAGAATAGAGCTAAAATATACATATTATCATGTTATAGAAAGAAACAAAATCCAGCTAAATATTCTTTACAAGAAACCCTCTTAAAACTCAGAGACACAGCATAATTAAAAGAACAATAACTAAATAAAACTAAGCTGAAATAGTTACTAATATTAGATAAATTTAAGACAATAAATATTATTAGGGATAAATAGAGTCACTACACAATGATAAAGATTATGTTCACAAGGACAACTCAAAATTCCAAAATTCTATAAATTTAAAAAAAAATCTCAAAAGTTATAAAGCAAATATTGATGGAACTAAGAAGGAAATTGACAAATTTACCAACATACTGGGAGCTTTCAACATACATTTCTCAATCATTGATAGATCAAGCAGGCTGAAAATAATAAAGACATTAAAGAGTTGAATAATGCAATTTACAAGTTTATTTTAAAGGACATATAAAAATGTGTCTCCAGTTGGATTATACATCCTACCAAAGTACACATGGAACATTTATAAAAATTGGACACATAATAGACCATAAAACAAACTTCAAAAAATTTTTAAAAAATGGCGTCAGTCAGATCATGACCTCAGATCGCAATGAAAACTGTTGTAAATCAAAACCAAAAAGGTAAATTAAAAAGAAATTGTAATATATTTGGAATTTTATAAACACACTTCTAAATAGCTCATTAGTCAGAAAAGAAATCACAGTAGAAGTTTAAAAAAATTATTCAAAACTAATCATACTGAAATGCTGCAAATTAAACTTGTGGAATATTTAAGTGTCAAATTTTATAGAGTTGAATGCTTATATTATAATTGAACTGCTAAAATTTAATGTTAGGCATTCAACTAAAAATTTTTTAAGTAATAAGATTAAACAAACCAAAATAATTGAAGGAAAGAGATAATGAAGGTAAGACCTGAAATTAATGAAAGGGAAACAAAAATGTGGTTGTAAACATCAACAAAGCTAAAAGTTTTTTCTTTGAAAAGATTATCAAAATGGATACTTATTTTTAGATTGATTAAGAAAAAAAGAGGAGACACAATAAGAGGAATGAAAAAGATGTTGTAAGTAGAGAAATAGCTAGAAACAAGAGGATAATTATAGAATACTGACTAAACTTATGTCAGTGCATTTGAAAATGGAAAAAATACAAAAATTCTTTATAAGTATAGCATACTAAGTTTGAAAGAGAAACAAAAGCTGAAATAATTAAGGATCTTCCCAGCAAATAGAACATGAGGTCCAGATGATTGTATAGGTGAATTCTATCAATTTAATAAGCAAATTATTCCAATAGCATATAAATTCTTCCATAGAACATAAAAAGGGAACCAATCCATTCATCTTTTGAGGCCAGTTGAAGCTTAATATCAAAACCTGATAAAGACATCACAAGATAGGCCAATTTCACTAAAAAGCAAAGATGTAAATATTTTAAACAAAATATTAGCAAATGGAATACAGCAGTGTATAAAATAATGATGCAGTATGATCAGGTTTAGTTTCCACTGGGAATGAAAGAGGGGCTTAATATTAGAATATCTATAAATGCAATTTTACTATTAGATAAAAGCCAAAAAATGTGGTCATCTTAATAGATGCCTATAGGAGATAGAAAATATTCTTAGCAAATTAGGAATACATAGAAATGCCTTGGCATGATAAATGGTATCTACCCAAAATATAACATCAAGTATAATTCTTAGTGAAATGTTAGTGGTGTTGACTTTAAAATCAGAGTAAGAGGATGTCGACTGCCATGACTTCCATTCACCACTAGAGGTTCTTGCCAGTGTAGTAAGATGTGAAAATAAAATAAAAGAATAAGGATCAGATTTCTAAAGCCAGCAGCAAACAGAAATATAATACAGAAAGAGATACCAGTGACAACAAACAAATGGAGTCTAAGATTACATCTAACAAATGATGTGCAGGATCTGTGTGGAGAAAATGGTTGCTTGTATATGAATAAAACTTTATTGAAAGTCACTGAAAAGACCTAAATAAGTTGAGAAATATACCATTTTAATGTACAGAAATCCTCAGTATTACAAAGTTGTCACTTCTCCCTAAATTGAATTATAGATTCAGAGCAATTTTCATCAAAATCCCAACAGTGGTTTTGGAAGGAATTTGAAAAGCCAATTACAAAATTTAAATGAAAGAACAAACTCCCAAGGAGAACCAAGACTGTGCTTAAGAAGGAAACAATGGAAGGACTTGCATCACCAGATAGCCAGGCATAAAGCTATTGTAATCAATGTAATATATGAAGTTATAATTCACATGGAGTAACGAATTAAACTAAATAAGGTGAATAGACAACTCAGCAACCAATCCACATAAGGAACATTATATGACAGGTGGCATTGCAAATGACTGGGAAAGGAGGGTAGTACTCAATAGATGGTACTGAAAGAGCTGATTATCCATATGGAAAAAAAGTTAAATTTGGGTTCTGTTCTACGCCATAAAGAAAACCAATTCTAGTTGGATTAAAGCATATATATGAACAGCAAAACTTTTCACAGAATGTATAGGACAATATACATCCTGGGGTAAGGAAACATTTATTCAAATAAGACACAGAAAGCACTAACCTAAATTTTTAAAAATTCAACCACATTAAACTAGGAACTTCTGTTTATCAAAGACAGCAAAAAGTGAATGAAAATACAGGGAGATGACATTTGCCTGACATATAACTGAAATAGGATTAATGTTTGGATTATATAAAGAATTGCTCCAAATCAATTACAAAAGAGATTATCAACACAACAGAAGAAAGGGGGAAAAGACATACTACTGAAGAGGCAATATGAATGGCAAATGTGTATAAGAAAAGATGTTTAACTTCATTTGTAAGCAGGGGATGTAAATTGAGACCCCTTTTTATAAAGTTCAAAACCAGTCAAGAGTAAATAATATATTGTGCATTTATAAATATATGTGCTAGACATAGAAAACAAACGATGGTTCCTAAGCGGGAAAGGGAGTGGAAGAGGGATAAACCAACAAGATCCCACTGTATAGCACAAGGAGCTGTATTCAGTAGCCTGTGGTAAACCATACGGAAAAGAATATGAAAAAAAAATACATATGTATGAATATATATACATATATATCTGAATCACTTTGGTTTACACTAGAAACTAACACAACATTGCAAATCAACTATACTTCAATTTAAATAATACCTATATATGTACTAACACTAAACGGCAAGTCAGTGATTAACATCAAATTCAGTGCAGAGTTCAGCTCTGGAGGGAAAGGTGTAGGGTAGGGGCGGAGCAAAGCACACAGGTGGATTCATTGCTAAGAGTAAATCCCTAGTACCTATTAAGTTCATTGGTAGGCTCATAATGTTCTTTTTATTATTATACAGTCGGCCCTCCGTATCTGCAGGATCTGCAGCTGCTGATTCAACCAACTTGGATCAATTTTTCATGCGGAAACTGTGGGTATGGAGTGCCAACTGAAATAGCCATTTTATATAAGGGACTTGAGCACCTGTGGATTTGGGTACGGGGAGGGAGGTGACTGTATAATGTCCTGAGACCAATCCCCTGTGGATACCGAGGGAGGACTCTATTTTATAATTCACATATTTGCTACATACATCCTTTAGTATATATCAAATGTTACATAGTTTTTAAAAGTCAGTGAAAAAAGGAAAGAAAGTGAAGAAAAAGACTGTGGAAACAACTTTTGCCTGCTTCCTTGCATCTCCAGTCCCATCTTGGAGGATGGGCCCTTTGAAACTGTAAGTGAAAAACATCTTCATGTGCCATATCTATTTTAGGTGTCAGGTAGAACAGAGCCCAACTCTCCTGGCCCCTGGTAAAGTCTCTGTGTAGACTCCTGACTCTCTGGCCTCTGCTCTGTAGGTGATAGAAGTTGACTCATTGTTAATTGATCGAAGCAAAACCAGTGAGGGAGTTGTTGCTGCAGAACTATACTTCAAACAGAGAATGGCAGTTGTGCTTTATTGTACCCAGCACCACCTGCAGATGAGTGTTTAATAAATGCTTCTTGATAACGGCAATGATGAGGAAAAGAATCCCTTTGAGAGAAGTTGGCTTGTGCTGTTAAGATCATGAAACTTATAAATGAGAAAAATATTCTGGCATTTGAATGGTCACACAGGCTTACAAAGCCTGGGCTGAGAGCTCCCTTGATTATTCACGAGATTGCCTCTGATGGCTTAGCAAGCAGTTTTACCATAAAGACCATGCCTCTGAGGGTTGTTCTCCTCTGGGGATCATGGGGACATGGGGGAACATCTGTGTTAGTGCCAACTGCCCCTCTTCCTCACCTGCAGGTCCCAGAGTCCAGCTGGAAATAGAACGAGGCGGTGAAAGTGAGGCTGTCAGCACTGTTTTGCTTATTTCCTGGCCTTAGAGAATTCTCAGCCTAGCTTTAAGGAGAGAGAAGGAGAGCGTGTTCTCATTCTCCAAAGGAAACTCAAGCACTCTCAGGCTAGATTATGGAAGGGAAAGGACATTTTTGAAATGTATCTTTACAGGTAAAACTCTCAGGGTGATGTGTCTGAACGCTGCTATAATTCTTTTGCCCAGGGTGTGGCAAGATCACCTGCTGCTTTACTTTTAGGATCAGTTGCCTAAGAAAGGAAAAGGAGGTATGATTTGAATTCAACAAATACAAAACAGAGACCCCTATCCTCGTTTTTAAAGCAAAAAAGAATGAAACTTAACAGTGACTCTGAAGATAATGCAGCAAGCTTGAATTGCTTTTATTTGCTGGTGTTTAATTTCTCTCTCCGTTCTGATCCACATTTCATTTCTTTTCTACTTTTATTATGTAGTAAGCCCACCCCTGCTTCTGTTCTGCTTTTCTCAACCTTTAGTGGTCCCATTGGAATCCCACTTCTCTATGCTCCTGAATCCCTTAGAGTGCGAGTGAAAGGGTCTTTCCTTTTGTGACTGTTAATGGAATTTTTTTGGTCTGAACAGCGTTAACAAACCTTGTTCTGCCTTTGGATTTGGGTTGTTGCCGAGACCTGTTATTTTAATGCAGGGCATGATACACCAGACAGAACATGAGCTTTGGAGTCAATTTAATCCAATTTGTTTATGCAGATCCTACTTCTTTCCAAAAAAGAACAGCAAAAACATAAAGAAGACAGTTGCAATAAAATTAACCACATAGAAGAAATATGCCAATCACAAAGGATAAATAGAGCTGAATACCTGGCACTGAGCCACCTGTCAGCACTGTGGAAAGAGAAACATGACACCATTAAGTTCTGAAAAAGTATTTAGAGTTACATCTGGATTTCAATCCCAGCTCTGCCACTTACTAGACATGTATCCTAGTCAGTTGCTTAAGCATCTCCAAGATTTGGTTTTTGTGAATATATAAAATGGGAAAATACCTAATTGAGTTATTGTGAGGATTAATACTAAATAAATGTATGTAAAGTATCCATCAAAGTACATGGTACATAATGGCTAATATCTATCAATTTATCTGTCTCTCTGTCCACATGTCCATCCATCCACATATCTATCCATCTATCATCCCTCTCTCTCCTCTCTCTCTTTTATCTCTCCCTCTATCATCTAGCTATCTATCCATCTATGCATTACATTCACCTCTCTCTGTTTCTGTCCCTCTCCCTCTATCATCTGTATCTATCTATCTTTCTATCTATCTGTCACCTCTCTCATTCTCCCCATTCTCCGTGATATCATTCCCCCTTCATAAATCATATATTGTTAGTTCATTTTTCATAGTTTAGGAAGTTTTGTTCTATGAGATTATAATCTTTATTATAATATTTTCAAAGGCAGGACTGCATCTTATTCTTTTTATGCCCTTTCTTTCCTGTAGAGTGCTGTTATAAAGCTGGCATCCAATAAGCATTTATTGGTTTGGTTATTCTCATGAGAAAGTCTCGGGTTCTCATTTGCTTCTGTTTCTCAGGAATACTTCTCATCTCTGTTAGGTTTCCTTTTCCTCTTGACTTTAATGATGAAGAAAACATTCCATTTGCCTGGACTGGGCCCCTGGGCTAACTCCTCTCATGGTAATGAGTCTCCAGGATTTTCTGGGTTGCTTCCATAGAGGTGGGCACTGGCTATGGCTCTGCTGTATACATTGTTAGGCTCCGTTGATGACCAGTCCAACAGAAAGGGGAAAAGTGTCAAGTGGGCTCATCTAATCCAAATTCTAGGCAATCAGAGCTGCTGCGTGAGAGTGACTTCTCAGCAGGTGTGTGGGAACACACCTCCCTGAAAGGAACTTGGAAGCCTTTTGAATCCACAGAAGTCCCAGGCTGTTATTGTACGTAAGGGTGGACCTCTTTCAGCAGTGGAGAATGTGAGAGTCCTTGCTCCTGCTCCTGGGGTAGCTCTGTATGCAGAGAAGGCACAGAAAACTATGATGTCATTCCGGATGCATTGGCGTTCAGATCTTCCCACGGATCCAGCCAAGCCTTAATGGGATGACTCTTTCTAAGCTCTGAAGTGCAACTCTCCTTTGAATGCATGGTGCCATGGGTTCCCCCATCCCCTACACCTTGATTCCCAGAAGAGCTGCCATGGGAGCTGTTAGCCAACTGGAGGGAAATAGAGACCCTCTTGAATTGTCTTAAACTGTGCTTTCAAAGAAGGCTCACTCCATACACTTCTCTGTGGCACTGTAACTCAAGCCTTCAGAGCTGCCCTAACAGGTTACATCTCCTGTATCATTTGATGCTCATGACAACTCCTTCAGGAAGGCATGATCCCCCAATTTTACAGAAAAGAAATTCAAGGATAGAAAATACTGGCATCAACACATCATCTTTCTCACTTCAGAGCCCATGGTTTTTCAGTGGGCTGGGCTGCCTTCTTTCCAGAATATAGAAATTTAATGTTTATTAAAAAATCATTTAACATTGCAACTCCTCCACTTCATTAGCACTCCTTTTTTGGGTTTGCATTTTTTTTTGTTTGGGAAGCCATATGACAAATAAATCCAAACATGTTTTGGAAAGCCAGAAGTTGGAAGCTTAAAGAAGCATCGTATATTTAGAAATACAGTATCTTAGCAGTGAAAATCCAAAGGAGAGTGGCAGAAGGTTTGCACATCAGTGCCAGCTGTTGGGACCTATTGACTCATGCACACTCCCTTTCTTCCAGATGGTCTTCTCAGATCCTAGTAGATGAGAATTCATTACACATGGTGCTTTTGTAAATAAATCTAAGGTCTCATATGTAAAATGAACATTGTATTATAGAGAGGAAAAAGGGAAAAAAAGAACGAGAGCTTTTTCTTTTAAGTCCTAAGCATATATATTTTTTACCTTTATATTTAGTGAGTCAGGGGTAGGGGGGAAATATTTGAGTTCCATTAGTTTCCAGATGGAATCTCTGTCTTTTTTTCCTCTTAATTAGTTGTGTTTTTTGATAAAACAGCTGTAGTATCGGGGAATTTCTTGCAGTATGGATGTCATGATTCTCAAGTTCAAATAAAGTCGAATGAATAACTTGAATTGCTGGGAGGTGCCTTATACTCTGTAGATGAACACAGTTCTTAATAATGTTGCTCAGCAAAAACTACTATGAAAATGAGTATTAATCTTAAAAATATGCACAGTAAACCAGGGGCAAAAATATTAAGCAGAAGCCTGTGCTGGTAAACGTAAAAGTATAAGTTTAAAGAATTCTTATTAGAAAGGAAAGAAAGAAATCTTAGAAATGCCATAGCTGCGATTTATTTTCTTAATGAAATTTAAAAATTAGTAGTAGTAGCCATATATTGGAATAGCTAATAATTATTATCATTATTAAATTTTATTACAAATAACTGTAACTAGATTTCAGGGTGTGACCTTTTTTCTGGCTTGAATTGATGCAAATCAACCTTTTTCTCGGTCTCTCTTACGGTGATGTCTATTGAGTTGGTTCTGTTCACTGCATTGTTAGGATAGTTCCTTGAACAGTGAGGCCTGCATTTTAGGATCCTGCTTCTCCTAACATAGACAGGCCTTGGAAAAATGCTGATTTTTTTTCTAACTCTCTCTGGTCATGTAGACACAACTTTGATCTTCAGTTGAATTTAGCAGCCATAGAGTTCGAAGCGCTGTATAAAGTCATCCAGATGGGCAATACCAGCCACATAGTTGGGACTGATATTACAGGGAACAAACAAGAAGCTCAGGGAAAAATGAATCAGGCACAATTGCTGGAATTGCTATAATTTTCAGACATATTCTCACCTTTCTGAAAATTTAAAAACTGCTCCTTAAGAAACCCATTATTTACAATTAGTCTTTTAGGGTCTTAATTTAATTTTCTTATGTCTTTATATGTTCATTCTTAGGGCCATTAAAAAAGAAAACCAGACACTTGTTCACAGCCATTACTTGGATTCAACTCACTGCTAAATCTACCATTCTTTTTGCTTTGCTCTCTATATCCTTATAAAAAGAAAATAATAAAAAACCACCCTCTAATCTTTTTCCTCCATGAAAGAACTACTTTTTTTTTTTTTTTTTAAAGTAAGTAAAGCAACAAGGAACGAGGAGATTCATTGTGTTGATTCTGGAATGAAAGTGTGATAGTAGATTTAGTGCATGTTATTCAACTCTGAGAGTATATTGACGTCAGCCATGTAAATCAGACTGTTTGTATAGCCAGACCTCATCAGGAAACAGAGCCGAGCAAACCCAAATTTAGCAAGCTTTGCTGCTCTCTTCAGATATTAGAACTTTTATAAGATCTTCACAGGAATGTTGTTCTATGGGAGTGCTTTTAGCACATCCATCTGATCTTTTTTTATAAGGAGACAGTCTAAATTCTAAGTTATATATCTGATACACACACACACACACACACACACACACACGCACACACACACACACACCCCGTTTCCTCTGTAGACAGCTGCTCAAATGTTTTTAGATGCATGTTACTTCAGATCTAACTTCAGGGAATGGTATTGAACTGGAACCCAGATTCCTCTTGCTGTCTGGTCATTCTGCCAGTGGATTATGGGATCCTTCTGATGCAGAGTTGGAATCATGGCTGGTAGAGGCGTGATGTTTTAATTTGGGCTGCTGAGAGTCTGTCTCTGCCCTGTCACAGACAGCACATCACTGCAGACTGCATCACACCAGAATGAGGAGAGTCCTAATTTAATTCAGTACTACTATACACACATACGTTCACATACATTTAAACTAGAACTCTATGGAATATCATGGGAGAAAGTGGCACTTGACATATGTAGGGGTAGATGGAACACATGGGCTTTTGGACAGGCTTTTGGTCTCTCTCTCTCTAAGACTGGTTTGTTCTTAAATAGATAGAATAATCCATAACTGCTTTGATCATCAATATTTAATTCTTCACTTTGGGTAATGGGTATATATGGTCAAAATATATCTATTTAAGTTAAATCAATGGTTACAAAATATCCAATAAGCAATTCTGTTAAAAAAAGAAAACCAAATTCAGTGATAGTTGTACATAGTTGACTAACTCCACTGACTGTTTAAAGGTCATGTGGGCCCAAGCTGGAATCAATAGACCAGAGATCTCAAACTCAGTTGCTTAAGGGGTTAAACATGTAAATAAATGAAGTAGGTTGAGTTCAACACAGGCTGCATCCAATGGGAGACCCCACTCAGTTGCAGTAATTATGGCCATATGTAAGAATTTGGGCCTGGTGATGCCAAATCTTCTGATTTTCAAAGAGAGTGCCGACGTCTGCCATATAATATGTCCCTACCCATTCACGTGTATAACTCCTACTCATCTTTTATTTTTTTATTTAATTTTTATTTTGTATTGGGGTATAGTTGGCTCCTACTCATTCTTTACAACTTTGTTCAGATATTAACTTCTCTGGTAAGCATTTCCTAAGTCCCAAGGAGAGGACGAACTGCCCACACTCACTCTCATACCCATGGCATGTTGTACAAATCTCCAATATTGATTGCTCTTCACTAATGATAGAGTAATTTCATGTTTAGTGACTGTTTCCCCAAGTATACAGTGAACTGTCAAGGGCAGGCTCCAGGTAGTACTCCTGAAGCACGGTGCCTGCCCTAAGCAGGTGCCAAGTAACGCTGAATGATTGAGAGAGGGTTATGGAGGCAGGACCTGAATGGAAAGCTCTTAGGTTCTTACAGTTGATTTGGTGATTTGGCAAATACTGGAAACAAAGAACGAGAAGGGGGTAGGCCTTGCCAAAGTTTGTCGTTAGCATTCCTCACCACCTTCTTTTTTTTGTTGTTTTTTTTTTTTGCTGTACGTGGGCCTCTCACCGTTGTGGCCTCTCCCGTTGAGGAGCACAGGCTCCGGACGCGCAGGCTCAGCGGCCATGGCTCACGGGCCCAGCCGCTCTGCGGCATGTGGGATCTTCCCGGACCGGGGCACGAACCCGCGTCCCCTGCATCGGCAGGCGGACTCTCAACCACTGCGCCACCAGGGAAGCCCCCTCACCACCTTCTTAAATGCTCTATTTTTCAGTGCCACCTACTACAACCCATATGGCACTTCCAGTCTAGCCCTGACCTCTGCCAAGCCTATTAAATATGACATTAGACGATGCATTTTTGAAGGGAGGATATTGATGTATTGACCTTTGAACCCTAAGAGTCTAGTACAGTGCTTAGAACGTAGCTCAATAAATGTTCTTATGAATGAAAAAGTGAATGAACAACTAATACATTTATCAGATTGTTTTCTGTTTGGGGCGGCTGTCTGAGAGCAGCCCTGTAAAAAGATGTGATCCTGGGTAGGCAGAGAAAAACAGGCCATGGAATAGGCGGGGAGCAGAAGATTCCTAGATATGAAAATTGTTCACATCATAATTTCCTTAGGGGTCGGACTTAATTGGGAGGAGAACCTGACCCCCAGAATGGAACCATAGCTGATGCTTTTATTTGCTGCTTAATTTTATAGTTAGACTCTAGGTTTCTAGAATCCTACTCTTTATCATATAAATAGCAAGTATCTGACCAAGCTATAAGCCACCCTGCATTGCTCTACTTCATTTAGCTCATCTGTGAGATGATGAATCAAGGACATCTTTCAAACAGCCATTTGGAAGCTCATTTGGAGGTCTCTGGTGTGGACGGGATATCAGGGCCAGCTGATGTTTGAGCTGCCTACTCAGGCTATAATTATTTTGCCTCAGAGCTGAGTTAATGCAACATAGAATATGTTTTCCTCTGAGGCAAAGCAGCTTGCTGTGTAGCAGACTATGCTCACTCCTTAGTATGAATCATAAACAGATATTTCTCAAGCCACATCACCCCCATTATAAAAGACATTATTGCATTTTTAGTCTTGGGTGAGGAGAGAAAAAGTAGCCTGCAGCCACAGATCATAACAAAATGTTCTTGTCAATTACTGGTGCTTGCATGATGGGTTGGTATTACTCACTGGTACTAAAAGTAGTAATTACATTATAATATTGTCCCTTTGTGCCTTAGAACGGAATCGTATGAGTAAGGAGAGGGTGACTTAATGGTCTGCTATGTTCAGTCTGTCTGGGTTTTCATGGTTTTTAAGTTCCAGTAAGAGGAATTTAATTGAAATATAGTAATAAATTAATAATATTGCAGCAGTAATTGTAACAATAGAGAGTGAGTTCGATTTTCCCCCAGTTTACTATATATAAAAATATGTTTCTATGATACTGCTTGTGGGAAATGTGTGTCAACATCAGTAGATTACCACAAAGCTCCAGTTCTGGCCACCTTTCCGGGCACAATCTTGTGAACTTGAATTTATATGCTCCTCAACATAGGACAAAACTGGGGAATCAATAATAATCCTAGGAAGTGGGTAGATAGTCAAGAAATATTTGCATAATTGAATAGAGCCCCATGTCTATTTGTTGCTGTTAATTTTTTACATCTTTTTCTTATCCAAGATCTCTTTTATTTATTCTCCCTCCAGCATATGAATGGGGTACAGTGTCAGTATTCTTTTTTACATATAGAGGAATAAAGCCACAAAGCATTAAGTGACTTGTCCCAAGTTACCCTGATTTCTACTGGCATAATCAGGAGGAGAACCCTGAACAGTATCTAGACTCCCATCTGACGATGGATGTGGTTGAAAGTTGCAAGGAGAGAGTGTTCAGAAACTTTTAAATAGCACATTTGTATTTGTATCTGGAGTTGTTCAGGGACATTGCTGCCTGGAAGCCAAAGAATAGAAATATGACCTACATGCCTCTTTTGTACAAAAATCAAAGTCCTAGATTATTTCATGTGGGTAATAACTGTGTTCACATATTAACAACTACAGGCTGCCGATAACCTTAGTTTCCCTACGAGATCAGTTTCCAGGAGACTAAGAATATCAGTACAAAGAAACAAAGGCAAAGAGAATAGGGCTTTTATCCCACCTCTGTCCCAGTGTGCACACCTGCCCAGGTTAATTCACCTACCTGGGGAAAGCCATGAGTGCTCTCACTGAGGCCATATTATATCATGTGACAAGTCAGCTTTCCTCTATGCGTTCTTCGAAAGAATCACGTGCCATTGTTGAATAAATAGACTGCTTTAGTCAGGGACTATGCTTCAGGGTGTTACCCATTAGAGAAGCGCTTAGGGCAAATCACTACTTGTTACATAGAGTATCTGCTCTTTTAACTTTTGATTTAAGGCTCATATTTGAAACTTCTGTTTGTTTTCTTGATCCATGGCATCTCTTTTCTGATTGGCAGTCACATGACCTCTGTCACCCTGTTTCTCTGGATAGATTGTGGTCTCTTGAATGTGCCTCCCAGAGTCTCCCAAAGTAGATTTCATCAATGCCATATAGCCTGTAGTTCAAGCTTGACCATCCCAATATGAACTCCAAATCTGGTGAAAAACCATTTCATCTGATGTGGTAAGATTGCCATGGAAGTCTATTTTTATTTACATAAACTGCAAAATCATCTTATCTAAAAGACAATTATGGCTTCCTTTTCTAGACTCCTAGATGTACTTAGGTATTTGGTTGGTCAGATTCTATGTATTAATCTGGGCCTGCTTTCTTGAACTTTTAAGGTCAAGTTTTGAGTTCCTTTTCACCCTTTTTTAAATCTGTGGCCCCCTAAATTAGTGTTTCTTGAACAGGAGTCTGAGAAATACTGGGATGTCTAAGGACCACTTTTGCAGGGTCTGAGTTCTTTACAATAATTTTTAAATTTGGGGTTCATATCTTAGTAGTAACCCGAACATGTTAATATAAACATGTTCTAGGTTGCTGCATCGTGGACCTCTATTGTTGGTGGTTTGACACATCTATTCCCATCCTTTCTTGATAACAGTACCACTGATTTCCTTTATAGACCACTTCTCTCTGTTTTTCAAGCACACAGTTTAGGTGAGAGTAATCCCATCGCTAGCTCCTGGCATTAGCTCTGATTGTGATCAGTGCATTGTATTCCATTGGCCTCAGGAATGAGCATGTAACCTGTCAGAGCCAATGGGGGGTGTTTGCCAAAGATTCTTTCAGCTGTGACCCAGTTTGAGTTAGATTTTTTTTTTAAATTTATTTTTGGCTGCGTTGGGTCTTTGTTGCCATGTGCGTGCTTTCTCTAGTTGGGGCGAGCAGGGTCTGCTCTTCCTTGCGGTGCGTGGGCTTATTGTGGTGGCTTCTCTTGTTGCAGAGCATGGGCTCCAGGTGCGCTGGCTTCAGTAGTTGTGGCACACGGGCTTAGTTGCTCTGCGGCATATAGAATCTTCCCGGACCAGGGCTTGAACCTGTGTGCCCTGCACTGGCAGGCAGATTCTTAACCACTGCGCTACCAGGGATGTCCCTGAGTTAGAGTTTTTTAAAAAATTTAGAACTAAAGGAAATCCTGACAGATATATAGATCATTTGGATGAATTTAGTGCCCATGTTCGTGCTCATGTTCCTAGTGTCTTTAGTGCCAACTGGTACTACTTTAATTATCTTGAGCTAATAAGAAAATAATAGAGGCAGATTTAATATGTAAATGATGCAAATACGCATTTTGTAAATGAAGGTTTTGCAGTAAAATCCAGTTGAAGGAAGGGACTCATCAAATGGCACCTATTCTTTTTTTTTTTTCTGCGGTACGCGGGCCTCTCACTGTTGTGGCCTCTCCCGTTGCAGAGCACAGGCTCCGGACACGCAGGCTCAGCGGCCATGGCTCACGGGCACAGCCGCTCCGCGGCATGTGGGATCTTCCCGGACCGGGTCACGAACCCGTGTCCCCTGCATCGGCACCACCAGGGAAGCCCGGCACCTATTCTTTTTAAGCCTGCCAAACTTGAAAGGACCTGTACCATAGATACAGATTCTGAGTTCAGACTGCAAGGAGTGATGAACTCTCAGCAACACACTATTATCCATCACATCAAATTAAGATTGCTAATTAAAAGTTTACTGGCTCAAACTTTTGTCTGTATTTAATTTTAAACATTTTTCAGCTGTCCAAGAACTATGAGCATAAGGGCTTTTATACCTGTTAAGTTTAAGGTTGTACGCGTTTGAGTAACATTCTAATAAAATTAAGCTAACACAAGGGGCTTAAGGGGAAATGTGTTTTTTCTTTACAGGGAATCAATCTGTTCATTTCTTGAGTTTTAGAAGTGTTGCCATAAATGGTAAAAAGGTGCACTTATGTTATAAAAAACAGACAGACTTTGGGATTGGATAAACATCCTCCTGTCTAGAACATTAGTGAATTGTACCAAACTATATAAAAATCTAACTCTAAAATTCCAACCTTTAGAAAGGAGCTTCTCTCTTCTAAAGAGGACTGAATGTCTTGCAAGCATGACTGCTATCATTTTCAACTCACTGGTGTGCAAGTTTATTCAGTAAACTCTTGGAACAGATATGAAAATGAGCCAGAGCTCAGCAAGTGGTTTCACTGGTTGCCTCAACCTCTTCTGTAAAATTTGCTTCTAGAGAAAAGCTAAGTACTGGCAGGGTTTACTGAGGATGAAGTGGGTTTGTGTAGTGGGGTGGAATCTGAGAGTGACTTTTTCTGTAAGAAGGCTCTGAGGGCTTGACCTCTACTAGGTGGATCCCCAGCACGTGGACGTCACAAGTTGTCTCATGCAACAGGCTAAGCTGTGATCTCCTATCACTTGCACCCTGTCAAACAGGGAACAACCTTCTCCTGGAAGGAGCCTCCAGGTGCGTACATGAGAGGCGGTCTGCTTCTACCTGTTTGAAGAACAAGTTCAGGTTAGTTTAGGTCGGCTCAGCAAATACTCTCCAAGTTTCTATTACATGTCCAGCATTATGCTGTGTACTTAGGGGATACAAGGGAAGACTAAGACACAATCCTCTCCCTCAAGAGGTTTGTGGTGTGCAGAAAACACATTTCAATACGAGGTGGCAATCCAACAACAGGGATGATCACTGAATACTGGGAAAGCCCATCTGCCAATTCATAGGAAAAAAGAGAGATAACACTAGTTATTTTCACTGCCTTACACACACACATCCAGTTGTCTGACTATTTGGGCTTTACAAGTGGTTGTGCTGGTATCACCTTCGATAGACTTAGTGACAAGTGGAAGATGAATCAACAACTGTGCTGCACAGTGAATGAAAACCGCTGCTGATTTCTGATTCCCATATTTTAAAGTTGTCAGCAGTGTTTTTGGCTGGTTTAACATTGCTGTTGAAGAGAAACATATTTGGCGAGACAGTTACAGCTTTTATTTCCACACCTGTGTGCATTGAAAAGTACTCTTTCTTGCCAACAAAGCTATAGTGCCAGTTTCCTGATGATGCCCTGTCAGGTTGAAGGCAGAATGTGCTCTGAGTGTTCACCAGCCTTCTGTGCTCACTAATTCTGGGTAAATTTTAAGTTACTCCTTCAAGCGCTGAAACCCTCGGACGTGGCATAACAGGATTAACATGAGGAGGGGCGGTTGTCTTTGCGGGAGCATTTTGGAGGGGAGAAGGGCTGGGGTGAGGGTATGGGTATGTGGTAGTTGATGAACGAACAAGAAGCCTACAACGTTTAGGCCATTATACTTATTTTCTGAGCATCATAAAGAGAGTCTTGTAATTTCAGTGCTGAATTTTCCTCTGTTTTGCTTGGCTTCATAATTTGGGCCAGTATGTCTGGGTTGTCAAAAACCACATCCTCCTTATTTAAAGTCTTTCCATTTTTACCTTTCACTTCCTTGCCAGCCGAAAGCCTTCTTGTGCTAATTCTATTGATTCCTTCCTTTTCTCATTTGGAAAAAAGCACCTTGAAAGGCATGCCATGATAATGTGGGTAGCATATGTCTGAGGGGACTCTTCTATAAAACTGAGAATTTTGAATGCAGTGGTAAGGGCTATTCTTCTTTAAATTTCTTTTGGGGTCTTATCTAATACCACATTAAAGGTTGGCTGGGTACTAAATTTATTGAGAAGTCCAGAAAAAGTGCAATTTAATCTAATAAAGATTTAATTATGCTGAGAAATAATGAGATCTAAAGATCCCAGTGGAGTGCTCTGAGTTAACTTACTCTTATGATACATTTCTTAGCACTGGCATAAAAAAAAAAATCATGGTGTGGGTGTGGGAGACGCTCTCTGTGTGTGCATTCTTTTTTGGAAGAAAACGAGAGTTTATATGATGTGTGTGTGTGTGTGTTTGCATAACTGTTGCCTAAAGTTGTTTATGAAACAATAGCTCTGTGTTTGTGTAGTCTTTTGAAAGGGGCCTCGATGATTATAGTCTCTAAGAGAACAGTTGTAGACGAGGAACTAATCCTGGTTTGTCCAAATTATTCATCTGTTCCTCCACTGTTTATTGAATATGCTGGGGGCGTGCAGAGCAGTATAGCCCAAGGCAGCTCCTGCCTGCGTTGCTCAATATACTTAGTTCAAAGTTTTGCAAATATAGTTGTACACTAAAAAATAAAGGAGAGGGAGGGTTGGTGGGCTAGAGGGGGCTCGGGGTCAGGTGTTAGGAAAACACTGCTTACTTATACCCCTCTAGGAAATGGAGTAGTGCATTAGTTAAATACTCTGAGACGTTTTTCCATAAAATAAGTACTTTACTTAACCTAGAGATTCTAGTTCTTATTTGACCATGGATTTCCATTTTCTTCCTGATGAATACCTATGTATCTCATGAAACACAACCTAAGAAAAAAATTGCCATACCGGTTGTTTTCGTCATCTGAGATGGGCGGCTGATATGTCGTGGTGTTGTACGGATACGGAGCAATGATTCTCAAAATGTGATTATGTTCATGATAAAAGAATAAGTCTTTTTAAGTCAGGGTTTCTCCACCAAAGGCCTGAGGAGCAGTAGCCCAGAATCCTGCCTCAGGGCCCATGTCTGGTTAGCCCTGTGTCTCTTTAGCTAAAGCACTCAGTGCCTCCTTTCCTCTTCTTTCAAATTTAAGGATATTCCTGTGTCCTGTCACACAAGCCACTAGAACTAGTTCCTATTCTTTCTTCTTAATGTTTCCCCTCCTTCTTTGTTCTGCTTCTGCCAGGGAATGAAACGTGTTCACTCATTGGGTTCTCTATGTGGGTTCATTGTGAGATAGGGACAACTTTTTCTACTCTCTGCTTCTCCCCATTCTCAACCTACTTCTAGAAGTACTTATTTTAAGATACAAGAGAGGAAACAAAAACTCTGCAGAGACAAAAATGTTTTTCTTCATAAGAACTATTTGAACGATTTACTTTAAGACATCCCAGAGATAATATTCCTTTTATCTGTATATTATTTTCAAGGATTTTTATGTGCATTATCACATTTGATCTCACTAAATTCTTGAGAGATAGGTGGACGAGAAGGTTCTTAATCTGGATGAGAAGAACTAACACTAGATTAAATAGATTTAGAAACTGAGGAGCACCCAAGTTGAATGCCCTTTCTTCGATACCAGTTTCCCAAAGGCTAAGTATTTTAAGTAGGGCGTGAACATGGGACTAAATGCCACTGAGTCATAAAGTCAGAATGTTAGAAATGTTTCACTTCCTTTTTTTAAATTAATAAAATATATGTTTTAGGGCAGTTTTAGGTTTACAACAAAATTGAACGGCAAGTACAGAGTTTCAACATAATCTCTATTCCTGCACACGTACAAGTTTCCAGCTATCGACATCCCACACCAGAGTGGTACATTTGTTACAGTCAATGAACTTACTTTGACACATCGTTGTCACCCATAGTTTATATTAGTCCATAACTTACATTAGGGTTTACTCTTGGTTTTGTACATTCTATGTGTTTGGACAAATGTACAGTGACATGTATCTCCCATTAGGGTTTCAGAATATATGTATATATTTATATTTATAACTATACATAGTTGCAGAAAAGTTTCACTACCCTCCAAGACCTGTGCTCTGGGGCTTCCCTGGTGGCGCAGTGGTTGAGAGTCCGCCTGCCGATGCAGGGGACGCAGGTTCGTGCCCCGGTCCGGGAAGATCCCACATGCCGCAGAGCGGCTGGGCCCGTGAGCCATGGCCGCTGAGCCTGCGCGTCCGGGCTCCGCAACGGGAGAGGCCACAACAGTGAGAGGCCCGCGTACCGCAAAAAAAAAACCAAAACGCCTGTGCTCTGCTTACTCATCCCTGTGTCTCCTCCCTTCCTTCCAACCCTTGGCAGCCACTGATCTTCTCACTGTTTCCATAGTTTTTCCTTTCCCAGAGTGTCATATAGTTAGAATAATAATACAGTATGTCGCCTTTTCAGATTGGCTTCTTTTACTTAGTAATATACACTTAACTTTCCTCTATGCGTTTTCATGGCTTGGTAGCTCATTTATTTTAATGATGAATAACACTACTTTTTCTGGATGTACCACAGTTTATTTATTCATTCACCTACTGAAGGGTGTCTTGATTGCTTCCAAGTTTCGGCAGTTATGAAAAAAGCCGCTGTAACTATCTATGTGTAATTTTGTGTGTGTGGGCATGTTTTCACTTCCTTTTCGATAATAACAAGGAGTGTGATTGCTGGGTCATATGGTGAGATTATGTATAGTTTTTTAAGAAATCACCGAACTGTCTTCCGAAGTGGCTGTATCCATTTTGCACTCCTACCAGCAATGAGTGAGAGTTCCTATTGCTGCACATCCTCACCAGCATGTGGTGCTGTCAGTGTTCCAAAGTTCAGCCATTCTAATAGATATGCAGTGGTATCTCATTGTTGTCTTAATTTGTATATCCCAGGTGACATATGATGTGGAGAATCTGTTAATATGTGTATTTGCCATACGCATACCTTCTGTGGTCTTTTGCCCATTTCATTCATTTCTAAATAGAGTTTTACAAGTTCTTTGTATATTTTGAATAATGGTACTTTTTCTGATGTGTTTTTTTGCAAATATTTTCCTCCAGTTTTTGGCTTGTCTTCTCATTCTCTTGATCAGTTTCTTTTCTCAACACTCCCAAGTACATGAAGGAGAAAGTCTCTTTTAACATTGACACATCTCCCCTTTCAACAAATACAGAGCAGGATACAGACAACAGTGTATTAGTTCCATTTCACAGTTACTTTCTATTAGTGGTAATGTAAGCTTTTCTTTTTATTAAAATATTTTATTTTAAAATGATGGAGCAGAATATAGAGGCCAGAAATAAACCCATGTATATGTGGTCAATTAACTTACGATGGAAGAACCAAGAATATACAATGGAGAAAGGACAGTCTCTTCAATAAATGGTTTTGGGAAACTGAACAGTCACGTGCAAAAGAGTGAAACTCAACCGTTATCTTACACCATACACAAAAATGAACTCACAAGGGATTAAAGACTTGAATGTAAGACTCAAAGCTGTAAAATTCCTAGAAGAAAACATAGGCAGTAAGCTCCTTGACAGTGGCCTTGGCAATGATTTTTTGGATTTGACACCAAAACTAAAAGTAAACAAGTGGGACTACATCAAACTAAAACACTTCTGCACAGCAAAGGAAATCATCAACAAAATGAAAAAGGAACCTACTGAATGGGAGAACATATTTGCAAATAATATATCTGGTAAGGGATTAATATCCAAAATATGTAAAGAACGCATACAACTCAATAGCAGAAAATGAACAGTCAGATTAAAAAATGGGCAGAGGATCTGAATAGACATTTTTCCAAAGAAGACATACAGGTGGCCAACAGATGCATGAAAAGATGCTCAACATCACTAATCATCAGGGAAATGCAAATCAAAACCACAATGAGATACCATCTCACACCAGTCAGAATGGCCATCATCAAAAGGAACACAAGTAACAAATGTTGTGGAGGAGGTGGAGAAAAGGGGACCCTCGCTCACCATTGGTGGGTGGTAGCCACTGGAAAACAGTCTGGAGGTTCCTCAAAAAAATGGTGATCCAGCAGTTCCACTGCCGGGTATTTTTCTGAAGGAAATGAAGACTTATTGAAAAACATATCTGCACCCCCATGTTCATTGCAGCATTATTTGCAATAGCCAAGATTTGGAAACAGCCTAAGTGTCCACTGATGGATGAATGGATAAGGAAGATGTGGCATATATATATATATATATATATATATATATATATATATATATATATACACACACACAAACCACATACATATACCTATACATAATGCAATATTTTTCAGCCATAAAAAAGAAGGAATTTTTTCCATTTGTGACAACTTGGATGGACCTTAAGGACATTATGTTAAGTGAAATAAATTAGATGAGAAAGACATATACTGTATGATCTCACTTGAAATCTAAAACAAAACAAAAAACAAAAAATACCAAACGCATAGAAACAGAGAACAGATTGGTGATTGCCAGAGGGGTTGGGGAGGGCAAAATGGGTTAAGGTGGTCAAAAGGTACAAACTTGAAGTTATAAAGTAAATAAGTCCTGAGTATGTAATGTACAACATGGTGACTATAGTTAATAGTACCATATTGCTTATTTGAAAGTGGCTAAGAGAGTAGATCTTAAAAGTTTGCATCACAAGAAAAAAGTCTGTAACTGTACCTGGTGATGGATGTTAACAAAACTTATTGTAGTGATCATTTCATAAAATATACATATATCAAATCATTGTAATGATATATGTCAATTATATCACAATAAAAATACTTTATTTTATTGACCAGATAGTATATTCAAATGGTACAATACTCAAAAGTACAAAGAGGTATACCCTTACCTTTTCATCGCCCAAATTTTCTACAAAGACAACTACATTAAACAATTTCTTACTGGTATTTTCAGGGATATATTAAGTTCATAATAGTGTGTGTGTATGTGTATTTATAGATAGTTTTTTAAAACCTAACTGATAGTGTATTATTCATGCTATTCTGCACATTGCTTTTTTTCTATTAAACATTTATCTGGAGGTCCCAGATGTGGCAAAAATATTGAAGCTAATTTATGGATGGTTGAAGATTGGTCAACTGTTTACACTATACTGTAACTTTCCTATTGCCCTTAAGTGAAAACAGGATATGTTGCTGAAAATTTTGCTCCCAAAATAGAAGTTAAATAATTAAATGAGGTCTAATTATATGGCTTTTGCTCCCACATTTGTTCCTTTTGCTCTTTGTGTTGTCTTTTTCCTTGAAGTCGAGGAAGGAATAGAGCCTCACTTACCCACCAGAGAGATCTGCAAAGAAAAAATAGTGTTAATGAACATTTTTATCCCTTACTCATTTAGAGGAGTCTGGAGCGTGAATCAAACTAACGAAAGGGGAAATGGTTTTTCCTAATGGCTTTTGCTCTGGAAAGCTAAGGCAGATTTAACAAAAAGATGCCAATAGTCTGATTTGCTGAGGTCCATGCAAACAAGTCCATAAATTGCAGCAGCTCTGGAAAACTGTTCTATTCAAGTTACAGGCAATCAACCTGACACAACCTTTGGACTCACCTGTTTTCCTTATCTCATAGGCAGTGTTTTTGTCTGCAACTAGGTTTTCACCAAAAATATGTTTAGCCAGATTCAAAGCATTTTTAAACCAACTCAGGTGCCAACCTTTATGAATTTGAGCATGTTCAGCTTCAAATGGGTATGTTTTCAGGGGGTCAGAAATTTCAGCTTCACTGTGGTCTGGGCTAGTTGGCTCTGTTCCTTAGTGGATGTAGCCAAGGTCTGGAGTTAAAGTTCCATGTGGGGCAAAAGAAAAGCTGTTCATTTACTCTAAATGATGCCATGGTCTCAGCCAGTCTTCCACCGAGTGCAGGAGGTTTTGCTGCAGGCATTAAAGGCAAGTTAACAGGTGATCTAGGACAGACCTGCCTCATCATTGGGGCAAGAATCCAATAAAGTGAAAGCACGTATGATTAATTAATTTGTTAAACATCGCCTTAAAATTTTCAAAATGCTCTGTTAATTCTAAAAAACATCCTGAGTGAATAATATAATAATAATATCGACCATGATTATTATTGTTGTTATTATTATTACCATTTTATCTAGTTCAGGAAGCTAGGGGTCAGAGTTTAGAAATTGGGCAATATTCATATAGCTAGAGGGCAAATCCTAACTCAAATCTGGGTCCTTCAACTCCAAATCATGAGTCAGTGACCTCACCCTTATACAAATAGAAAAATCATGTTTCTTAAATCACCTACCTGCTACCTCAAACTGACTTCGGCCAGCATCTGTGTTCTTTAATATCATAATCGCATATAAAAAACTTAGGTGGGATACAGTTGTATGTAAGTCATGGCATATGTTTTCCTTTATTTTTTTAAAATCCCAAATAGTAGCACATTATCACACTGTTCTGTTCCCTGCTTTTGCCGATTAAACGTGTATGGGGTGGGTGGGGGAAGCTGGATGTGGCAGAAATGTTGCGGCTGCTACATGAATGAGTGAAGATCGTGTGAGTCATGTCTGCTGACATATTCAAAAGAAGATTCTTCTTTTCCTCTGCATCATAATTATGAAAGGAAGACGAAGGGTTTTATAAGAAACACTTTGTCTCGAGAAAAGTTCCAGGGCTGTTGAGGATTTGATCCCATGATTTCATGCTCAAGTACGAAACTTATAAAGGGGTGAGCAGGGGTTTCATTCGTGTTCAAGCTATTTGAGCTGAGCCAGCTGTTTCCAGAGCAAAGATTATAATGCAGGAAGTTCATGTGCTAAAAGAAAATGCCAGAGTACAACAATGAGGAACGGTAATTATAGTCCCTGTAGATAATGCTTCTTCAACTCGGGGCGTAAAGATGTCTGCAGTGCGAACAAGGCCAGGGCCATTTTCCATGTAGCAGGTAACTCATTCCAGCTGTTTGGCCATATCTTCCTCTGCCAGAGCCTTTCCCCAGAGGTAGCATTAGCTCCAGGTGCTCTAAGCTGAATACTGTGAAAGATAGCGATTTTGCAGCCTGTCTGGTAGTTTCTTCAAGGAAAAATATGTTCCCAGCACCAAGTCTCTACTACAGGGAACACAAATTCACCTTGATGCTGCGCTTTATGGATAAGAACACTTGACCCTGCAGACCCAAGTGGGCTGCATTTTCTGCCACTTCATCGCTGACCACACTTTCCTCAAGACATTTGATTGCAGCAAAATATAAAGGCATTTGTCCAAAATTTTTGAGACCCACCCAAGGGCCAGATAAATGTCGTCATGTTTATCTTCTGGAATCAGGGCTTAGGGACAGGGTTAAGGGAAAGATCTCTCCCGTTTCAAGTCATGTTTACTGGAAATGAAGCAGTGAAGCAATCGTACTTCACACAAAATGCTGTGTTTCTGGCTCTGTGAGACATGATCGTCAGGCATGCTGTAATGACTCTTCAGTTGTCTTACCTTTGAATGTCATACACTTGTCTTACTTATATTCTTGGATGCAGTATTGCAGAGGACAAAAATTACCAACTTGGGCAAGGCAGGTTTGCTTAGATCTCTCTGGTTGTGGGTACCTAACACTGACAAATCTATGTTTTTTAAATCCAGGGTAAGTACATATCCGGCAGTCTGAAGTATGCATCCTTGTACATGTTTGAGTCATTTTTATAATTCTCTGGAGATGAGAACAAACTTGTAGCAGTAAGTACTTTAAAAAACAAACTACCGACACATTATGAGTGTGTAAACTGTTGCAAATTATACAAAATTCAGAAAATAAGGAGACTAGAAGGTAATGTAAGTAAGTCGTGGTATCATTGGCCCCTCACCCACCCCCCATGAGACAAATATGCATTGCATGTTGAACCTAACACTTACACATGGTTGATTCGGCAGCCCCCATCTGGTGGATGGTATTCACTGTTTTCCTGGACACACGATGCTCTTCACCCCTCTTTGACTTTGCACAAAGTGTTCCCTCTTGTGGATATTGTATTCCTCTTACTTCATTTATCAAAATCTTACATTGGAGGCAACTGTTATTTATCTCCCCTTTCTAGAAACCATCTTCAGTATTAGTTGAATGTGGAGCTGGACATGTGGCTCCCCAGAATAAACACTACATTTTTCAGCTTCTCTTGCATTGAGATGTGACCCTGTGACTGAGTCCTGGCCAATGACCTATAAGCAGAAGTGTCCAGTAGCAGCATCTGGAAATCTCCCTTATTCTTTGCCCCTTTTCTCTCCACTGCTGACCAGCATGGAGACAAGGTGGCTGGAGCTAGGGCAGCTATCTCGGTGGCATTGTGCTTGGAGTTAATGCTTGGTGAAGCATTAGGTAGAGGGAGCCTGAATCCCTGATACAGACATAGGCTGCCCAGCGCTGGATGCCTGCCCTTTGACTTAGAAATTTGTTTTTCTCTACAATCTAAAGTATTTAAACCATTGTTATTTTGGGGTTTCTGTCATTCATAGTGAACTTAATTCTAACAAAATCGACTGTCTTATGCTTTAAAGCTTTTTTTTTTTTTTTTTTTTGGACCGTGTCACATGGCTTTGTGGGCTCTTAGTTCCCCAACCAGGTATCGAACCTGGGCCCTCGGCGGTGAAAGCACAGAGTCCTAACCACTGGACTGCCAGGGAATTCCCTAAAGCTCTTTTTAATGCCATTGTCATGTGTAGGAATACAGAGCTCTGGGCGAAGGCCATTGATTGCCCCAAATTTCTTGAGCACATGGAGGTCTTTTTGGCTCTCTCTTCTTTTCTCGTAGACTCCTCAAAGCCCCCTCTTCTTATTTTCAGAGCGGGGCATCATCCCTTTTAAGGAATTTTCTGGAATACCAGGTTTTTACTTTGAAACAGGCTTGTAACATGGTGGCCCAGAGGCCTCATCTCTAGCTCATTTGACCTCTCACCTCCAGTCCTCTAGAAACTCTGTGGGATATTAGAAGCTCATGTTCCCTAAGTCTCCTGGCCCGTAACCTGTATCTCCATCTGTGATGCCAGGGCCCTCGATGTCCCTTCCATGCTCCCCAGTGCTCTCTTTCCCACTCTCTGTGGTTTCCAGGCCCCACACCAGGGCTTCAGGCACATCCCCTATGCCTCTCTAGCATTCCTGAGCCCTCACTGTGCCAACAATCAGTGCAAGACATCCTGTAGTCACATTTCAGGGCTCCAGGATTCATTCACATGTATACCCCAGAGGCCTTTTTCAATGCAGAGATCAACACCTGGCTCCATCCGTCTTGATGCTTTCTATACGGTCAGGTTAGCTTTATCAGAATCTCTCACAGTCAATTTTTATTTTTATTTTTTTTGCTGGATGGTAAAAGTAATAAATACTGTAGAAAATGTGGAAATACAGAAACATATAGAGGCAAAAATGAATCTCTCAATCTCTTAACCTAGAGGGAAGCATATCTAACATATTTATTTCCTTATAGCCTCTGTGTGTGTGTTTGTATATTCTTAATTTTACAGTGGTAATCTCATACTTCCTATGCAATTTTGTGTCTATCTCTCAGCTATAACACCTCACTCCCCTAATAATGTCTCACCACTCTCTTGTATGCCTAGAATTTTTGTATTAAAAATATTTACCAATGTTAAGGTTAAAAAAAGTCTCATTAAAAAAATTTGCATTTCTTTGATTACAACTGAAGTTGAATTATTTTTGCTGTTCATTATTAATTTGTATTTCTTTTAAGTTTCTTTATGTCCTTGATGATTTATCTGGGATCATCATTCTTAACATTTGAGGAAACAATTTAAAAAAGAATTTTAACCCTTTGCTTTTCCTATTTAATGAATATATTTTTCCCCCAGTTTTATTTTTCTTTTTTTAAAATATAAATTTATTTATTTGTTTTTGGCTGTATTGGGTCTTCGTTGCTGCACGTGGGCTTTCTCTAGTTACGGTGAGTGGGGGCTACTCTTCATTGCAGTGTGTGGGCTTCTCATTGCGGTGACTACTATTGTGGAGCACAAGCTCTAGGTGTGGGCTTCAGTAGTTGTGGCACATGGGCTCAGTAGTTGTGGCACATGGGCTCAGTAGTTGTGGCTCACGGGCTTAGTTGCTCCATGACATGTGGGATCTTCCCAGACCAGGGCTTGAACCCATGTCCCCTGCACCGGCAGGCAGATTCTTAACCACTGCACCACCAGGGAAGTCCCTCCCCCAGTTTTCAGTTTGCCTTTTAATTTGGCTCATGATAGTTTTGATTAAAAGCCATGTAAATGATTATGGAATCAAATGCATTTTTTCTGGCACTTTTCATATATTTTAACTTTAGAAAATCTTTCTCCACCCCTCACCCCCAAAGCTAACTGTTAGTAACTCAGAAATTCTCACTTTTCTCCACTTGTTAACAGTAATACTTTCATTAAATTTTATTAAATTTCCTGTCTCCCAGGGATCTGTTTTGGGCTTTCGTTCAGTCTCATTTATCTTTTCATTCTTGTATCAATATTATTACCTTCATTATTATAGATCACAATTAATAAATTATTTCATCCCATAATTACTGAAAATCTAATTATTGAACATCTACGTTCAACATCTATTGAACGTCAGAAACTGTGCTTGACATGGGGATACAGCAGTGCACTAGGTGGACATAGTTCCTGCCCTCACATTCATGATTTCTAGTGCAGGAAACTGGAGAGTAACTGACATTTTACATGTCAACCCAATGAAACATGAGCAATGAGAAGAGAGGCACAAGGTATTGAGAGAACATATGGTAAGGGTCTACCCCAGCCTTGAAGTCAGTGAGGCCTCCTCGAGGAGGAACATCTAAGTTTAGTCCTGAGGTTTATAGTAGGCAGTCACATATATAAGAGAGAAGTTGAAGATGAATGGAACAGCAGCTAGAAAGCCCAAAGGTCAATAGAGAGCCTGATGCATTTGAGAAATTGAAAGTACTTCTGTGTGCCTAGAACGGAGTGCAGAAGGTTGGTTCTGGACAGGGGACTGACTGGTCAACAGGGGACAAACCACATTAAGGAGCATGGCCTTTAACCTGACGGTCATTAGGAATCATCGAAAAGGTGTAGGTAAGAGTGACTTGGGGCTTCCCTGGTGGCGCAATGTTTAGGAATCCACCTGCCAATGCAGGGGACACGGGTTGGAGCCGTGGTTCAGGAAGATCCCACGTGCTGCAGAGCAGCTAGGCCTGTGTGCCACAACTACTGAGCCTGTACTCTAGAGCCCACGCACCTAGAGCCGGTGCTCCAAGACGAGAGAGGCCACTGCAATGGAGGCCCGTGCATGGCAATGAAGAGTAGACCCCGCTCACCGCAACTAAAAAGAAAGCCCACGCACAGCAACAAAGACCCAACACAGCCAAAAGTAAATTAATTAATTAAAAAAAAAAAAGAGTGACTTCACCAGATTCACATATAAGTAAGATCTGTCTGGCTGCAATATGGAGGATCAGTTGGAGTGGATGCAAAAAAATTGTGGCAGGAAAATCGGTTGTTCTAATAAATCAGAAGAAAGATGATGCAGGTATGAGCTAGGATATTGGCACCACAAATAAAAAGATTTGGATGGATTTGACAAAGGTGGTATATTTGGATGATATTTGGGAGGTAAAATTAACAGAATTTGGTAATTGATTAGACATGTAAAATAAGAAGGTGGGAAGAATCAGAGCTGACACCACAGGGCCATTGGGTACACATTGATTCCATTCACTGAGAGAGAATGCAAGAAAGATGAGTAAGACATGGGAGATGATATTTTTTGTATATGTCAAGTTTGAGATGTGTGTGGTACACCCAAAATACATGCCCAATAGGCTGTTGAAGTCTGGATTAGAGTGAGATGATCTGGAGTGCAGATTTGGGTGTCTTCAGTATTTAAAGAGTGGATTAAGCTATAGGACTGAATGTGATCTCCCAGGCAGGGTCCACAGAGTGAAAATAGCAGAGGATCCAAAGAACATGAAGATTGAAGGTGCAAGCAGAGGATGGAGAGCCACAAAATGAGACAGAACAAGCTGCCAGAGGGAGGGCAGAGAAACGGGAGAGTGTGGTGTCTTAGAAGTAGAGGGAAGATTGTTTCTTAGAAAAGGGGACTGATGATATTGTCAGATACTCCTGTGATAATCAGTAACATCCTGTGATAAAGACTGTAAAATTGTCCTTGGCTTTAGCAACAAGTATGTTGCCTTGAAGGGAACAGTTTTGGTGGCCTAGATAGAGGGCACAAGACAGATTGTAGTGAACTGGAGAGTAAATGGGAAGGAAGGAAATGGAGATGGACACTGTTGACAACTCTAAAAATTATGACTGTTAAGCGAAGAACAGAAGAGAGTGATAGCTAAAAGGAGATGTGAGAACAGTGCAAATCAGTCTTTCCATCCAGGAATATTTTTATGACTCTCCTTCTATTTTCTCAAATTTTCTGTAGTTCTCTGGAAAGTTTACAGCTCTCTGTGTGATTTTGCGAATTTCTTGTTATGGTTGTTCCTGGCTAACTGATACTTTTTTCTCTTATTTTAAATATAATTTTAAAATTCTTATGACCTCATAGTTACTATACTGCTGTTGCTGGTGTACAAGAATCATATAGATTTCTTAGATAGAGAGATGAGATAGATAAATATAATTATCTTGTTTCCCTCCACTCTATTGAAATCTCATATCATTTAATATATTATTATATTATTTATTAATAATAATTTGATATATTATTTTAATAGTTAAAATTGATTATCTTGAGTTTTCTGTGTATGTAAGTACTGATGATTTACTTATTTTTTATTATTATAAGTGTTTTATGTCATTTCCTCCCATGGTTTTAAGGAAAAGAACTATGCCTTAGAATATAAAATTAAAAGAGACCTTGGAAATCACCTAGACTAATGTTTTCATTTTTAAAAAAGAACTGAGGTTAAGAGCAGTTAAGTCTCTACAGTCATTCATGTGTTTTCCTGGTACTGTTACAACACCGTAAAATAAATGTACGTTCACTTTCCCCGGAACATGTCAGCTTTAGGATGGGGGAGAGAATATTAAAGGTTTATATTATATTCATTATAGTAATAAAATATAACTAATTCAGTGGAACCTCCGGCAACACTTTCAGAAGCTAATTAAATTTTACTCTTGCTGCTGGTGCCAACATGCACTGCTTGGTGGCCTTGACTGGCTCCTGCTGCTTCTCTCATCTCAGCAAGATCACATGGGTGGATTTTGTGTCATCACCACTCTCAGGTTGCCACCACTCACAGGAAGAAAGTGTTCTCTCCCTTTCTGTTGGCACTTACACTTTTTTCACTGATTTTGCAAAGCAGCATCCCCACTGCCAACAAATGTGGTACAGGTTCCCAGGCCCTAGGTTGGAGGCCCTTTGAAAGGCCTCCTGTTGCTGTGGACTGAATGTTTGTGTCCCCTCAAATTCGGGTTGAGGCACTAATCTGCAATGCGATAGTATTTGGAGGTGGAACCTTTGGGAGACAATTAGGTTTAGATGAAGTCATGAAGGGTGGAGCCTCCATGATGGGATTAGTGCCTTTATAAGAAGAGGCCAGAGAGCTTTTGCGCGCTCTCTCTCTCTCTCTCTCTCTCTCCCTCCCACCAAGTAAAAATATACAGCAAGATGGCTGGAGGCTGTCTCTGCAAACCAGGAAGATGGGCTTCACCAGACATTAAATCTGCTAGCACCTTGATCTTGGACTTTTCAGCCACTAGAACTGTGAGAAACAAATGTTTGTTGTTTAAGCCATCCAGTGCATGGTGTTTTGTTACAACAGCCCAAACTGCTATAGAAAGACACAGCTCTTCCTTTAAATACTTAAAAGCCACATTTATTGAACCATAATTTATGTTATAAAAAGGGATCTAGGTATATGAATGAATCTCGACGAATGTATATACCTCTGTAACCATTCCAGTCAAGCCATAGAACATTTCTGTCACCCCCAAATTCCCCTGTGTCCCTTTGCTGTCAGTGCTTCGTCTTCCCACCTCCACTGCGTTTCCAGGAAACCAGTAATATGCTTTCTGTTACTATAGATTAATTTCGTTCATTCTATAATCTCAAGTAAATGTATTATAAACTATGTGATATTTTTGGTTTTTTTTTTTTTTACTAAGAATGATTTTTTAGTTTATTAATGTAAAGTGGTCAGTAGTTACCTCCATTTTGTTTCCATTTATGACTATACCACAATTTGTTTATCCACTCGTTGATGGATGGACATTGGCCTTTTTCTAATTTTTGGCTAACATAAGTAAGTATAATGTGGGTAATCATTTATAAAACATTTCTCACAGGTAAATACTCTGGACTAAAACTGCTGGATTGCAAGCTAACTGTACACATTTCTTTGCCCCTTTCCTCTTCCAAAGTGCTTGTAGATTTTTTTTTTAACATCTTTATTGGAGTATAATTGCTTTACAGTGGTGTGTTAGTTTCTGCTTTATAACAAAGTGAATCATCTATACATATACATATAATCCCATATCTCCTCCCTCTTGCATCTCCCACCGACCCTCCCTATCCCACCCCTATAGGTGGTCAGAAAGCACTGAGCTGATCTCCCTGTGCATTGCGGCTGCTTCCCACTAGCCATCTATTTTACATTTGGTAGTATATACATATCCATGCCACTCTCTCACTTTGTCCCAGTTTACCCTTACCCCTCCCCGTGTCCTCAAGAGCATTCTCTACGTCTGCATCTTTATTCCTGTCCTGCTGCTAGGTTCTTCAGAACCTTTCTGGTTTTTTTTTTTTTTAGATTCCATATATATGTGTCGGCATATGGTATTTGTTTTTCTCTTTCTGACTTACTTCACTATGTGTGACTCTAGGTCCATCCACCTCACTACAAATAATTCAATTTCATTTCTTTTTATGGCTAATATTCCATTGTATATATGTACCACATCTTCTTTATCCATTCATCTGTCGATGGACACTTAGGCTGCTTCCATGTCCTGGCTATTGTAAATAGTGCTGCAATGAACATTGGGGTGCATGTGTCTTTTTGAATTATGGTTTTCTCAGGGTAGATGCCCAGTAGTGGGATTGCTGGGTCGTATGGTAGTTCTATTTTTAGTTTTTTAAGGAACCTCCATACTGTTCTCCATAGTGGCTGTATCAATTTACATTCCCACCAACAGTGCAAGAGGGTTCCCTTTTCTCCACACCCTCTCCAGCATTTGTTGTTTATACATTTTCTGATGATGCCCATTCTTACCGGTGTGAGGTGATACCTCATTGTAGTCTTGATTTGCGTTTCTCTAATGACTAGTGATATTGAGCATCCTTTCATGTGTTCGTTGGCAATCTGTATATCTTCTTTGAAGAAATGTCTATTTAGGTTTTCTGCCCATGTTTGGATTGGGTTGTTTCTTTTTTTAATATTGAGCTGCATGAGCTGCTTGTAAATTTTGGAGATTAATCCTTTGTCAGTTGCTTCATTTGCAAACATCTTCTCCCATTCTGAGGGTTGTCTTTTTGTCATGTTTATGGTTTCTTTCCTGTGCAAAAGATTTTACGTTTCATTAGGTCCCATTTGTTTATTTTTGTTTTTATTTCCATTTCTCTAGGAGATGGTCAAAAAGGATCTTGCTGTGATTAATGTCATAAAGTGTTCTGCCTCTGTTTTCTTCTAAGAGTTTTATAGTGTCTGGCCTTACATTTAGGTCTTTAATCCATTTTGAATTTATTTTTGTGTATGGTGTTAGGGAGTGTTCTAATTTCATTCTTTTACATGTAGCTGTAAAGTTTTCCCAGCACCACTTATTGAATAGACTGTCTTTTCTCCATTGTATATTCTTGCCTTCTTTATCAAAGATAAGGTGACCATAAGTGTGTGGGTTTATCTCTGGGCTTTCTGTCCTGTTCCATTGATCTCTATTTCTGTGTTTGTGCCAGTACCATACTGTCTTGATTACTGTAGCTTTGTAGTATAGTCTGAAGTCTGGGAGCCTGATTCCTCCAGCTCCGTTTTTCTTTCTCAATATTGCTTTGGCTATTCGGGGTCTTTTGTGTTTCCAAACAAATTGTGAAATTTTTTGTTCTAGTTCTGTGAAAAATGCCATTGGTAGTTTGATAGGGATTGCATTGAATCTGTAGATTGCTTTGGGTAGTATAATCATTTTCACAATGTTGAGTCTTCCAATCCAAGAACACGGTATATCTCTCCATCTGTTTGTATCATCTTTAATTTCTTTCACCAGTGACTTATAGTTTACTGCATACAGGTCTTTTTTCTCCTTAGGTAGGTTTATTCCTAGGTATTTTATTCCTTTTGTTGCAGTGGTAAATGAGAATGTTTCCTTAATTTCTCTTTCAGATTTTCCATCATTAGTGTATAGGAATGTGAGAAATTTCTGTGCATTAATTTTGTATCCTGCTACTTTACCAAATTCATTGATTCCTCCTAGTAGTTTTATGGTCGCATCTTTAGGATTCTCTGTGTGCAGTATCATGTCAACTGAAAACAGTGACAGCTTTACATTTTCTTTTCAGATTTGGATTCCTTTTATTTCTTTTTCTTCTATGATTGCTGTGGCTAAAACTTCCAACACTATGTTGAATAAGAGTGGTGAGAGTGGGCAATCTTGTCTTGTTCCTGCTCTTAGTGGAAATGGTTTCAGTTTTTCACCATTGAGAATGATATTAGCTGTGGGTTTGTCATATATGGCCTTTATTATGTTGAGGTAAGTTCCCTGTGTGCCTACTTTCTGGAGGGGTTTTATCATAAATGGGTGTTGAATTTTGTCGAAAACTTTTTCAGCATCTATTGAGATGATCATATGGTTTTTATTCTTCAGTTTGTTAATATGGTTTATCACATTGATTTGTGCATACTGAAGAATCCTTGCGTTCCTGTGATAAACCCCACTTGATCGTGGTGTATGATCCTTTTAATGTGCTGTTGGATTCTGTTTGCTAGTATTTTGTTGAGGATTTTTGCATCTATGTTCATCAGTGATATTGGCCTGTAGTTTTCTTTCTTTGTGACATCCTTGTCAGGTTTTGGTATCAGGGTGATGGTGGCCTCGTAGAATCAGTTTGGGAGTATTCCTCCCTCTGCTATATTTTGGAAGAGTTTGAGAAGGATAGGTGATAGCTCTTCTCTAAATATTTGATGGAATTCACCTGTGAAGCCATCTGGTCCTGGGCTTTTGTTTGTTGCAAGATTTTTAATCACAGTTTCAATTTCAGTGCTTGTGATGGGTCGCTTAATATTTTCTATTTCTTCCTGGTTCGGTCTTGGAAGGTTTATCTTTTCTAAGAATTTGTCCATTTCTTCCAGGTTGTCCATTTTATTGGCATATAGTTGCTTGTAGTAGTCTCTCATGAACCCTTGTATTTCTGCAGTGTCATTTTTTACTTCTCCTTTTTCATTTCTAATTCTACTGATTTGAGTCTTCTCCCTTTTTTTCTTGATGAGTCTGGCTAATGGTTTATCAATTTTGTTTATCTTCTCAAAGAACAAGCTTTTGGTTTTACTGATGTTTGCTGTCATTTCCTTCATTTATTTTTCATTTATTTCTGATCTGATTTTTATGATTTCTTTCCTTCTGCTAACTTTGGGTTTTTTTGTTCTTCTCTCTCTAATTGCTTTAGGTGCAAGGTTAGGTTGTTTGATATGTTTCTTGTTTCTTGAGGTAGGATTGTGTTGCTCTAAACTTCCCTCTTAGAACTGCTTTTGCTGCATCGCATAGGTTTTGGGCCGTCGTGTTTTCATTGTCATTTGTTTCTAGGTATTTTTGATTTCCTCAGCGATCTCTTGGTTATTTAGTAGTGTATTGTTTAGCCTCCATATGTTTGTATTTTTTACAGTTTTTTTCCTGTAATTGATCTAGTCTTACAGCGTTGTGGTCAGAAAAGATACTTGATACGTTTTCAATTTTCTTAAATTTACCAAGGCTTGATTTGTGACCCAAGGCATAATCTATCCTGGAGAATGTTCCATGAGCAATTGAGAAGAAAGTGTATTCTGTTGTTTTTGGATGGAATGTCCTATAAATATCCATTCAGTCCATCTTGTGTAATGTATCATTTAAAGCTTGTGTTTCCTTACTTATTTTCATTTTGGAAGATCTGTCCATTGGTGAAAGTGGGTGTTAAAGTCCCCTACTAGTATTGTGTTACTGTTGATTTCCCCTTTTATGGCTGCTAGCATTTGCCTTATGTACTGAGGTACTCCAATGTTGGGTACATAAATATTTACCATTGTTGTATCTTCTTCTTGGATTGATCCCTTGATCATTTTGTAGTGTCCTTCCTTGTCTCTTATAACAGTCTTTATTTTAAAGTCTTTTTTATCTGATATGAGTAATGCTATTCCGGCTTTCTTTTGATTTCCATTGGCATGGAATATCTTTTTCCATCCCCTCACTTTCAGTCTCTATGTGTCCCTAGGTCTGAAGTGAGTTTCTTGTAGACAGCATATATACGGGTCTTGTTTTTGTGTCCATTCAGCCAGTCTGTCTTTTGGTTGGAGCATTTAATCCATTTACGGTAATTTAAGTTAATTATCAATATGTATGTCCCTATGACCATTTTCTTAATTGTTTTGTGTTCGTTATTGTAGGTCTTTTCCTTCTCTTGTGTTTTATGCCTAGAGAAGTTCCTTTAGCATTTGTTGTAAAGCTGGTTTGGTGGTGCTGAATTCTCTTAACTTTTGCTTGTCTGTAAAGGTTTTAATTTCTCAGTCGAATCTGAATGAGATCCATGCTGGGTAGAGTAATCTTGGTTGTAGCTTTTTCCCTTTCATCACTTTACATATGTCCTGCCACACCCTTCCGGCTTGCAGAGTTTCTGCTGAAAGATCAGCTGTTAACCTTATGGGAATTCTCATGTATGTTATTTGTTGCCTTTCCCTTGCTGCTTTTAATATTTTTTCTTTGTATTTAATTTTTGATAGTTTGATTAATATGTGTCTTGGCGTGTTTCTCCTTGGATTTATCCTGTATGGGACTCTCTGCCCTTCCTGGACTCGATTGACTATCTCCTTTCCCTTATTAGGGTAGTTTTCAACTATAATCTCTTCAAATATTTTCTCAGACCTTTTCTTTTTCTCTTTTTCTTCTGGGACCCCTATAATATGAATGTTGGTGCATTTAATGTTGTCCCAGAGGTCTCTGAGACTGTCCTCAATTCTTTTCATTGTTTTTGGTTCATTCTGTTCTGTGGTAGTTATTTCCACTATTTTATCTTCCAGGTCACTTATCCATTCTTCTGCCTCAGTTATTCTGCTATTGATTCCTTCTAGGGAATTGTAAATTTCATTTACTGTGTTGTTCATCATTGTTTGTTTGCTCTTTAGTTCCTCTAGGTCCTTGTTAAATGTTTCTTGTATTTTCTCCATTCTATATCCAAGATTTTGGATCATCTTTACTATCATTCCTCTGAATTCTTTTTCAGGTAGACTGCCTATTTCCTCTTCATTTGTTTGGTCTGGTGGGTTTTTACCTTGCTCCTTCATCTGCTGCATATTTCTCTGTCTTCTCATTTTGCTTAACTTAACTGTGTTTGGTGTCTCCTTTTCACAGGCTGTAGGTTCATAGTTCCCATTGTTTTTGGTGTCTGCCCCCAGTGGGTAAGGTTGGTTCAGTGGGTTGTGTAGACTTCCTGGTGGAGGGGACTGGTGCCTGTGTTCTGGTCCATAAGGCTGGATCTTGTCCTTCTGGTGGCAAGGACCAAGTCCAGTATTGTGTTTTGGGGTGTCTGTGAACTTACTATGATTTTAGGCAGCCTCTCTGCTAATGGGTGGGTGTATATTCCTGTCTTGCTAGTTGTTTGGCATGGGGTGTCTAGCACTGGAGCTTGCTGGTCGTTGGGTGGAGCTGGGTGTTAGCATTGAGACGGAGATCTCTGTGAGATCTCTCGCCAACTGATTTTACATGGGGCCAGGAGGTCTCTGGTGGTCCAATGTCCTGAACTCAGCTCTCCCACCTCAGAGACTCAGGCCTGACACCCAGCTGAAGCACCGACACCCTGTCAGCCACACGGGTCAGAAGAAAAGGGAGAAAAAAAAAGAAAATAGTTATTAAAATAAAAAATAAAACCACATGTTATAAAAAAGTAATAAAAAAAAGAAAGAAGAGAGCAACCAAACCAATAAACGAATCCACCAATGATAACAAGCACTAAAAAACTATGCTAAAAAAAAAAATGGACAGACAGAACCCTAGAACAAATGTTAAAAGCAAAGCTATATAGACAAAATCACGCAAAGAAGCATACATACTCACAAAAAGAGAAAAAGGAAAAAAATATATATGTATGTATAAAAAAAGGAAGAAAGCAAGCAAGTCAATAAACAAATCTACCAATGATAATAAGCTCTAAATACTAAACTAAGATAAACATAAAACCAGAAACAAATTAGATGCAGAAAGGAAACCCCAAGTCTACAGTTGCTCCCAAAGTCCACCACCTCAATTTTGGGATGATTCATTGTCTATTCATGTATTCCACAGATGCAGGTACATCAAGTTGATTATGGAGACTTAATCCCCTTCCTGAGGCTGCACGGAGAAATTTCCCTTTCTCTTTGTTTGCACAGCTCCTGGGGTTCAGCTTTGGATTTGGCCCTGCCTCTGCATGTAGGTTGCCTGAGGGCATCTGTTCTTCGCCCAGACAGGAGGGGGTTAAAGGAGCAGCTGATTCGGGGGCTCTGGCTCACTGAGGCCGGGGGGAGGGAGGGGCACGGAATGCGGGGTGAGCCTGTGGCGGCAGAGGCTAGCATGACGTGCACCAGCCTGAGGCGCGCCGTGCATTCTCCCCGGGGAGTTGTCCCTGGATCCTGGGACCCTGGCAGTGGCGGGCTGCACAGGTTCCCGGGAGGGGAGGTGTGGTGAGTGACCTGTGCTCGCACACAGGCTTCTTGGTGGCTGCAGCAGCAGCCTTAGCATCTCATGCCCGTCTCTGGGGTCTGCGCTGATAGCCGCGGCTCGCGCCCGTCTTTTGAGCTCGTTTAGGCAGTTCTCTGAATCCCTCTCCTCACGCACCAGGAAACAATGAGGGAAGAAAAAGTCTCTTGCCTCTTCGGCAGGTCCAGACTTTTCCTCCAACTCCCTCCTGGCTAGCTGTGGCACACTAACCCCCTTCAGGCCGTGTTTACGCAGCCAACCCCAGTCCTCTCCCTGGGGTCTGACCTCCGAAGCCCGAGCCTCAGCTCCCAGCCCCTGCCCACCCCGGCAGGTGAGCAGACAGGCCCCTCAGGCTGGTGAGTGCCTGTCGGCCCCGATCCTCTGTGCGGGAATCTACCCCCTTTGCCCTCCGCACCCCTGTTTCTGCGCTATTCTCCGTGGCTCCGAAGCTTTCCCCCTCCACCACCCACAGTCTCAGCCCGCAAAGGGGCTTCCTAGTGTGTGGAAACCTTTCCTCCTCACAGCTCCCTCCCACTGGTGCAGGTCCCGTCCCTATTCTTTTGTCTCTGTTTTTTCTTTTCCCCTACCCAGGTACGTGGGGAGTTTCTTGCCTTTTGGGAGGTCTGAGGTCTTCTGCCAGCATTCAGTAGGTGTTCTGCAGGAGTTGTTCCACATGTAGATGTATTTGTGGGGAGGAAGGTGATCTCCATGTCTTACTCACTCCTCCGCCAACTTGAAGTTCCCCCTTCGCTTGTAGATTTTTATTTCTTCATGTAATTCTGTCAAATTTCACTGTCTACATCCTGAATGAATGTTATTAGAGGGATACAAGTACAGAATTCTAATAAATTTGTTCCTTTTATCATTGAATAAGACTTTCCTTTTTCTAATAATATTTTTTCCTAAAACTCTGTTTTGCCTGATATTAGTATTGATTTCTTTGGTTAATGTTTTAGTGGTGTGTTCTACTATTTCTATCATTGTAAATATATATAAACATTTCCTTTAAAATGATATATGACCACAATTTAAAAACCCAAATTGTGCCACAATGTTCAACGAAATCCTGAAGTCCTTTTTCTTCCCATCCCCCAACCACAATCCTCCAGAGGCAAATAAAATTATTTTCAGTTTTCTGTTCCATATTTACTTTCATATTTTAAAATACCATATTTAAAATATAATTTAAAATTTTTTTCTTTTGGGGCATTATCTACTGATTTCCAAGTATGGTGGATGAGGGCCTATTCACCTACATCTGTTCACCCATCCTCCTACTATGGACAGTCACAATTCTTGGTTAAATCATTATTCAGAGTTTTTATCTCATGAGTATTTCATGTTGTTTACATCTGAAACATAATATTGTTTTACAGTTGCATTTAATTTTTGCATAATGCTGTTCTTCCCAGTATCAACAACTGCTTCATTTTGCTGTTTTCTTTAAAAAGCTATTACTATTTCTTCCTCAGAGCTTTCAACATGGTCATACATTTTGGATAATCCATCTATTCCATTTTCTGTCTTTGTGATGTGCTTTCTGGAGCCCTCCGTTCTTCTCCGTTAATCTGGACTTCTGGGTCCAGACTGAATTCTGGATGCCTTTTTTTCTTCTTCTCAGCCTTGAATTCAGCTTCTTGATTCATTTTTATGCTGCCTCACCCTCCTCCTTCTTAACAGGATTTCTGTCTCTTCTGGCCCAATATACCTACCATACCAATTCATATTTACTCAGTTCACCTCCAATTTCTGAAATAAGTACAAATCCTCCTTCTTTGTTTTTTGTTTTCAAATTGCAAGTGACAATGGAGAAAGAGGGTAAAAAGGCTGTTTAAGGGTTTTAAGCATGGGAGCAGTGTGTCAAGAATTTTGCTTTAGACCATTACTAGAAAACAAGGGGGCAGCTGTGGATGCAGCTACTACCATAGTCTAGTCACGAGAGGATGGTGCCCACTCAGACTTAGGTGATAGTAGTGGAGAAAACTGGACATTTTGAAAAGATATAAAAGAAGCAGCATGCATAGGGCTTGGTGATTAGATGGTGATGGGGGGAGGGCTATGAGAGGTCAGGGATGACTCCGAGGATTCTGGCTGGATGGGCAATGGTGCCACTTACCGAGATGTGGAATACTGGAGGTCCTGGGTGAGAAGAAAGAAGAGGAGATGGATGAAGAGACCATGTGCAAGTGATAGTGATGCGACCTACTGTAGATCAGCCATTTGTTGTGTATATTTTCTAAATGTGCTAACTTTTTTTTTTTTTTTGTGGTACGCGGGCCTCTCACTGTTGTGGCCTCTCCCGTTGCGGAGCACAGGCTCCAGACGCGCAGGCCCAGCGGCCATGGCTCACGGGCCCAGCCGCTCCGTGGCATGTGGGACCCTCCCGGACCGGGGCACAAACCCGCGTCCCCTGCATTGGCAGGCACACTCTCAACCACTGCGCCACCAGGGAAGCCCTAAATGTGCTAACTTTTTGAAGCCGTGGGTAACAGCTAAAACAGACTGGTTCTGGCAGAAATAGGATGGGAAGACCTGTTGTCCTGCCTGTTTGGTCCATGTGGGTGACTATCAGTTAAACCCCACTATTTTTCAAGGATCAAAATATTAGTATAATTGATTACCTCAATTAATTGCTTCTGTTTATTGTCTGGGATACCATTTCCCATTGAATTTTTTTTCCTCATACTCTTTCCTTCCAAGTAGAAAAGATCAGCCTATTTAGCAAGCAGATAAGGTTGGAAACAGTGGAGCAGTTACAAAAATAAGATGGAAAACAAAATGTGAAGGGGTGCAGAGCTTGAATTGAAAAAAAACCCTAGAAAGAAAAATGCAATAAGCCAACTTAAGGAGCCAATCAATTTCAATAGGAAATTATTGGGAAAAGAATTTTCTTTGAAGGACATGTAGGGATATTTCACCTTCACAGAGCATGGTGCCAAAAGGCTACTGGAAAAAAACAAAACAAAACAAAACTGTGCAGGCCTGTTCAACCAGCAGAAAGGAGAGGGTTATGAAAAATAGGACTGTCATGGGTCTCTAAATTTCTCACAGAGTGAAACAGGATCAATGATTTCTCTTAGAGCTCATGTGCTTAAGTCACGTAATCTTACAGCATTACGTGTGTGTGTGTGTGTATATATATATATTCTGAGTTATAGCACGTGCCTTGAACCACAAGGGAGAAGACCAAGAAAGAGACTTCAGCATTGATCATAGAGGCACGACTGGTATCATTATAGAAATAGAATTATGTAACAAAATGAGCCAGTTCCCCTGTTGAACCCTCATCATTGAGGAAAGATTGTAAAGTAACATTTTCTTCATTCTAAATTATGTGCAGACTAAATCACACATTTACTCATAAATTCAGACGCTTTAGTGTCTGATAAATTTATAAGGAATAAGAAGCAATCCTGAAAGATGAATCTACCTCTACTGAATTTGTGCTTTGCCCACACATTGCTGTTGTTATTCATTTTGTTATTATATTATTATTGAAACATATATTCCCTTCCCAAGCCACTATATCTTAATAAAGATGATAGCCTTTTAAAGTAAAGAGATAAAGAATAAAGCACTATTTTTTCTCTTCTCTGGATATGATGCAAAATAGTATGTTGACCAGCCAAGAAAACCCTGATACAGTATTCAGATTCATTTCCAGCTAAGGGCCTTCTTTGTTGCAGGCACTGTGCAGGTGATAACATACATATTTTCTCATCCAGTAATGCGCATTGGAATTACATTCTCAGAGTCTGAGCAAACCCTGAAGTTTCTCTAGGACTCTTGGTTAGGGTTTTCAAGGGTTGGAAGTTCTGACTATGCTGAAAAATTCAATGCCCACATCATTGAGGAAAATCACACAACTGCAATCAAACTGAGCTCTCTTATTAAGTCATTCTCTGACAAAGGCAAAGAATAAAACATACTCCACTATACCATTGAAATGTATTATCCACATGGTATTAATAACCATGGATGCCTGTTCTCAAATATCAGAATGTTCAGTATAATAGAGGCAAAATATTCAGAGGGTATAAAGCATTTTTATTTTGTTTTGGTGATATTAAGTAGTAAACAGGTCTAAACAATGAAGGCATAAATTTGCTCAAATAATTTATTTGTTTATTTATGAGTTGGCTTTGGTGCTACTGCTGCCCCAAGGAGATGCTGCATTAGTGTGAATAGTTCTAAATCCATAAAAAGCAGCAGAGACAGCCGACAGATCACGACATTCACAGTCAAACACCTGGGCTCCAAGTGAGGCACTGCCACTTGAAAACCCCATGATGCTGACAAGTGTCAATTAATCTTAAAATGGGAACGATAATAACACCTGGCTGCTGCCTCACGTGATCGCTGTGAGGGGTGAAGAAACCAGACTGCATGCTTTGTGAATCATAGTCAGATGTGTGTTGCCTTGTCTTTTTTTCTTTCTTTTTGAGTAGAGTGTTTTATCTGAATTGTGACCCCAGTGGTGAACTGACTTTATTGTTGAGTTATCCATAATGTTCATTTGGAAATGAATATTCTGATCTCTTAACGTTTAGTGTGAACTCAGCTGACAAGGTTGCTGGAAGGGAGGGAAGCAAAGCTGATTCTAGATTCTTACAAAATGAAGCAAATACTGATGCTCGAGGCAAGTTGTTCTGTAGTTTGACACCATATGTGTTAGTTTTGCTATAATGATTCAAATGTTTCCCCTGAAGAAAATTTATGTTGGGCACGCAGCTTTAATTTCATATTCCGAAAAGGCACTCTGGAGTCCGAGCAAGGAGACACTGAGACTCGTAAGACAACCCATCTGCACTCCCTGATTTGTAATCTGGTCGGTTCCCTTGTGGGAATTTTCAGAAACCCTGAGCAGAGAGGCCATAATTCTGTCAACACCTCACACCCCGGGAGCAGGGGTTAGGACTTGATCCCTGGAAGCTGTGCAGTTAAACTTGTACCATAACGCGGGGCTAGAACACACAGGCTGGGTAGGATCTGCCCCTGATACTGCAAAAGCCGTTGTCCTGAAGAGCTGTCAGAAGCAGCCAGCTGCCCAGCACCCTGGCCGCTGGTGCTGCACTAACGATGCTCAGTGGATGGCCCAGATCTCCAGGGAAGGCGAGAGCCAAACAGTTCTTGCTGAGTCACTGAGCTGAAGCAGGGAGTGTTTGCAACTGTCTCCTAGCACTTGGAGCATATTGTTATGTGAGGTTCTGAGTTCCTGGAAAATCGCTTACTGCATGGCTGGGGTGATCGGAATGAGTGAGAATTAAAATGTTGATGTGACCCAGTCAGAGGGCTGTGTGTACATTGTGTATATGGGGACCGTTCCCTGATGGGCTGCTTTCCACTGTCCCCCCTTCTTTGCCCTGCTCCAGGCCCTGGGAGGCTGATCTGTAAGGACAATAGCCACTGGCTCTCTTACAGTCTGGCTTCAAGTCACATGGCCCAGTGGGAGTCCCAGCAGGCGATCCATGGAGGGAGGAGTGGGGAAAAGTGTTTCTCTAGTTGTCTCCCTGCAGGGTGGCCAATGGGAGGTCATAGCTCTGTTAGGTGCCTGTCCCACACAGCATTTGGTTCCAATAGCAACACTTCCCCCCACCCCTTCAGGCCTACCTAGGGGAGTGACAGTACACTGTTATCACCAGCCCTGGGTTACTGCATTCTTCCTCATAGTTTCTCTATTTCCTGCTTATAAATAGGAAATAGTCCATTTATTAAATTTTCTGCACATATCCCAATTTGAGGGTGCCACCTTTTTCCTGCCAAGACTCTGATATACCAGGCAAGCTGGGATTACCACTGGCCTACAAATTAGGACAAGCCAAAACTTTAGGTGCTGAATAGCTGTTGAATAGAATGTCATTCAATTTCAATGACAACAGGCGCTCCTTTGTTTCTATTACTTTCTTGATAAAGGTTGGTTTCTCTTCGCTTGGTCTTAAAATGTCATATCAAAAGTGCCTGATTATGTGGTGAGGTCCAAGTCATTTATTGAAAGGAGGTCATGGGTACTATTGTCTGATCCGTAGTATGGTTTATTTGATATATTTATTTTGGGTGGAATAAAAAATGAGGTACTACTTTTGTTATTATGAAAAAATCAAATCCTTTTCCCTCTTCTTTCCTTGTTTGCACTTTCCTTTCCTTCTTAATTATCTATTGCTTAAACCTAGGGCACGGGTCTGTCATTCAGATATGCGTACTCTGAAAAATAAGAAGGAAAAGAAAAATGTAGTGAGTTTTCAATGTTTATCAGTATAAAACATTGTACTATTTTATAAATTTTGGTGACAGGGTTATGTGGATCAGCTCATGTACAGACATATTGTTCTAGTCAAATGATCAATCCATTCAAGTTGCCTTATTTGATTTATGTGTGTGATAATACCATATGTTAAAAGTTTCAGCACATACTGTTATTTCTCTGAAAAGTACTACTGTTGCATGCTCCTGTCTTTTTAGAGGTGCATTAGTCTTGAGCCTTTACCTCACTCCTCTAAATACTGCGTGGGTGAAGACATGAAACTAATTAAAGTATATCAGAATTAACTTTAGTTTGTTTAGAGAATACTGTGGTACCCTGTGATCATAGATCAGTGATCTAGGTGGTCTCTTCTGTCTTGTACCCTTCACTCCTCCAGCAAAACATTCTCCTTCTCTTGGGCATTGCTTTTTCCCCACTCCAACCATGTGGTTCCTCAGGAGCTGCCTTCCTATTCCACGACGCTGCCTCACTCTGACCGTAAGACCAGACAGTGGTCATGGCCAAAGCTTAGACGAAAAGAATTCTCTCCTGGGACTTCTGTGAAAGGGAGAGAGGAAGAGAGTCAGCTCCTCTCTGGAGATGGGAACCACAGTTTATAAAACTCAGGTTCCCTTGGCGGCCACTTCCTCTCTATGTGAAGGAAGCCAATTATTGGCTGTTGAAATTATAGTGGACGCTCAGAGAGAGGGAAGCGGGGGGATTCAGAGCAAGTCACTGTCACATTCAAGTGCTTGGTTACAATTGTTCCTGAAACCCAGGTGCATTTCTGCCTTGCTCAGGTTTTGATTGTTCAGATACCCTTCAGTTCTGTGAGATATATTCAGTACTGTTTACATAAATTTCTCATTTGCCTAAGTTAGTTTGATTATGGTCTCTGTCAGGTACAATCAAAAGCATACTGACGGGCTTCCCTGGTGGCGCAGTGGTTGAGAGTCTGCCTGCCGATGCAGGGGACACGGGTTCGTGCCCCGGTCTGGGAGGATCCCACATGCCGCAGAGCGGCTGGGCCCGTGAGCCATGGCCGCTGAGCCTGCGTGTCCGGAGCCTGTGCTCCGCAACGGGAGAGGCCACAACAGTGAGAGACCCGCATACCGCAAAAAAAAAAAAAAAAAAAAAAGCATACCGACTAGAACAAATGGCCGTAAATATTCAGTTTAAATTCATTCAGCAATTTTTGAGTAGGTATTTTGAGCAAAATTCTCCAAGGAAAGCAATGCAGGATAAAACTTTGTCCCTGTTCTCTGTGTGCTTACGTCATGGTAGGAGAGATAAGAATGATAATGATAACAACAACCTTGATAATATAACCACCACAATATTTTGAGCATTCCCTATGGGTCTGCTAAGTATTTTACATGCATGATTTTATTTAATGCTCATAATAACTCTGTATCTGTGATGTCTCCTCTCACATTTTAGAGATGATGTAATTAAGGTTCAGCAATCTTGAACCATATAGCAAGTAATGGTAGAGGCAGAATTTGAACTCAGAACTATCGGACTTCTTGGTCCTAGCTCTTCCTTACTATACCATACCTCTTGTAAGTAAGGAAACATATGTGTGACGTAAAGAGAAGTTCAGAGAAGACAAAGATAATTCATTTGGAAGGATCTGAGAAGTTTAATGGAGAAAGTGACATTTATATGGGCTTCCAAAGTTAGTAATAGGATGTGACGGGGCAGAAAACACAATCCCACACAATCCTACATCCATGCTTTAAGTGTACTTACAACTGAGATTGGAGCAAGGATAAAAATAAGAGATGGCATCAACTCAAATCCCTCTTGGGCTGCATCTTAAACTTTCAGTGCTAGCTCTTTCCCCCATTCGAGCTTGCCGCCTAATGATTCTGCCAAGTGTAAGGAATTAACCTGCACTTCTGAAGATTCACAGCTGGAAGGATTTCATTTTGCAGGAACCAAACCCAAGAAAGTTCAGCAGTCTTGAGCTTGGAGTAAACACTTGCTTCCCGGACCGGTGAGGTTTACATGACTACTAAAGGCTGCATTGTGTTGCTATTAGACAGTCTGTGTGTTGGGAGTCTTCTTTCCCCTTTCCAGGCTCTTTTAAAGCAGGACCTGTTGCATCCTCTCATCTCAGCACTGTGGCCCCCTCTATCTGACAGACATGAGCAGCCGTTTTGATGCACAGCAAAGATAACCACTGGAAACACGTCAGGGTTGTAAACCCAGAGATAAAAGTGTTTTCTGTACACTCTGCCTCTTTTTCCGTAGGGTAAACTCATCAGTGACCCCAGCCACCTCTGTGAACTTTTTGGATAAATGTGGTCTGCTGAGAACTCTCAGTGGTCTTTCCTTGTAGTCATGTATTTAGTACTTCCAGGCCAGTGCTTGCTAGTTTCCAGTGCTTTATAGAGAACTTGTTGAAGAATACTTGTGGAGTGTCTGCAGTGTGCCGGGCACTGAGTCAGTGACCTCATATATCACCTCTTAAGTCCTAAACTTCACAATAACACTGTGCAAAATCCAAGATTCAGAGAGGTTAAGTAGCTTGCTCAAGGCCACACAGCCAGTAGATGGCAGAGCTGAAATCTGAATTACTTTCACATAATACAAAGCCAGTTACTTCACTTTGGCAAGCTGTCATTAGGTGCTATTAACCATTCTTTGGCTGCAGATACTAAAATTTAGAAATTAAATCATTTGTAAGGCCACATTGCAAATTGAGAGTTGAGTTATCTATATCTAGTCACAGTAGTATGGTTGTACCAAATCAGACTTCTAAATGATGTTGAATATCAGACTCTGATCAGAAATAGAACATGTAGAGGTGAGAAAACATACTATTTGGAAAAAAAAGTCAGGCTTTTAGAAAAATGCCTGAGAGTTCTGCTTTAAGATGACTTGACGATTGTTATTATTATTATTCACAGCTGGTTATCATCAAGCTACTTCCAAATTAGCCATTCGTTTTTGAAGGTGTTAATGTCAGGCTCAAAATAAGTCAATGCTGGGAACCTTCAAAAATAATTGATTGGGCAGATGATCTGCAGGCTTGTTGCACAGATACTCTGTAAAACAGACAATGTCCTACTAGGAACTGGCAGAAAAGCAGCCTCCAGTGCTTTTTCTGAAACTAGCCTGACAAGTCGAAGGGCAAGAATCATATATTGTTATACCCTAGAAGTGATGATTCTTTCATTTATGGCTTGTGGTTTTACTTTACATTATTCTATGACTGAACTTAAAAGAACTGCATTTTTGCATCCATTTGGTAAGTTGTCCAAGGCAAGCAATTAATGGTACTTATATTTTATATTTAATGGTAGAAGGAGAGTTGTTTAAAAGTAATGAAGAAGTAAAAAGCTCCAGCTAAATAATCACCTTGGGACCGAGATGCAGGTGAAGATTCATATAGTAAAAATTGTAAACATCTAAATATCACGTGCTAAGCCCTGTACTTTCCTATGAGTTTCTAGCTTTAGTCATGTGGGGAAATAACCTATTTTGCATCAGATTTTCTGCATGTCAAGAAAACTTTTATCTCTTTAGACTTAATAACCAAGAAATCAATGTCAAATCTTATTACATAATGCTATGTGCCTCCTGGGTTAAAGCAACTCTATTGTTCAGAGTGACATTGATGATCCTTTTCTAAACTGACTGCCATAAAAGTTTCCAGGGGAAACTTTATACCACCTTTAGGTAAGTAATTAGGTCCTGGTAAAGCCCTGTGTATGAAAAAAATCACAGGATTCTAGACTGTCCCTTAGGAAAAATATTTGTCTTTCTTTTTTCTGTTAGAAAATGTAGGCTAATCAAAGCTGCAGTAACAACCCCCCCAGATCTCTGTGGATTCACAGGGTAAAGTTGTTTCTTGCTCAAGTCTTTATTTGCATCAAGCGGGATGGTTTTTCTGGGCAGCTCTTTCCCCAGGTGATAATTCAAGTTTTGGGGCTTCTTCCATTGTATGTATGTATCCTCTGGGAATGTTCTGATTCCTGTTATATGGATGGGAGAGAGAGAGAGAGAGAGAGAGAGCTTAAAATCATGTGGAAAATCTTCAAGGCAAAGCCTGGAAGTGGAATTCCTCATTTCTACCCATGTTCTGAAGACTAGCATTTAGTCACATATACAACCTAACTTCAAGAGAGCCTGAGAAATGTAAAACCACCAATTGGGGAAGCAATTTTACGTTTTAGTGACTTTATTTTTTGAGGGTTGGGCTAAAAGAGTGAGGATACAAGTAGACAGGAGAGACCTTTTGCTTAGATTGGTGAAGGTTTGTTGTAGGAATAAGGAGGACAATGTTAACCCAGTGACATTACAAATATCACCACTCAGATAAAAGAAATTCAACCCACTGCTTTGGCCATTAGAGCCTAGCAATGCTGTGATTGACTAGATTCCAAAATTTTTAAAGAAAATTTTCTATATTGTCGTATCAGGTTGGTCAAAGTAAGAAATATCTGGATAGTGTGTGTAACCATTGGGTATGTTTTTGGCCATAGCATATCATTCTATCTATCTATCTGTCTATCCATCTATCTATCTACCTACCTACCTACATATCTGTCTAATCATCTAATCAGTTAGAAAATACAAGAAGACAAAACAACAAGGACCTACTGTATAACACAGGGAACTATATTCAATATCTTGTAATAACCTATAATGAAAAATAATCTGAAAACAAATACATATATAACTGAATCACTTTGCTGTACACCTGAAACTACATAGTATTGTAAATCAACTATACTTCAGTACAAAATCAATGAATGGCAGGAAAAAAAGCCATATCGGTGTGAAATTAAATGGTGGGCTAATAAATGTATTCTAACTGGTAAGCCTTAGCTACATATGAATCCCACCTTTATAGGTTTGCTGGCTAAACTGATGAACCCAGAGCAGCCAAACAATTCACCTTTGGCTGGAAGAAATGGAAGGCTTAGGTGTGCATCCTGTCACAGAGATGTTCTCCTTAAATGTGATTGATTGATAGACCTACCCACTCATTTAAACAACTTTAATTGAGGGACTACTGGTACTAAGTGATGTGTTGGGCTTTGGGAGGACAGGGTAAGGATAAATATGACATGCCCCATAGCATATAAACTGTATATAAAGTTATAAAGAAGGATATTACAATTATAATAAAGTATTTTAAGCCAAATTGGTAATATTTTTTTCCCCCTCTGAGAAGATGAATTCTGACATACTCCTAAAATCCTATAGGATAACTTGAACATATCTCACCTGTACACACTTGACTGATAACTAAATCAGTTTTATTTCCAGAGTGGGCTTTATTAGAATCCATCAATTTGTCAGGTTCTGTTATCTCCCAATAGCTGTTCATTGATTTAAAGAAGTGAATGGACAAACTTCAGGCCATTTCTAAGAGCACCAACTACCAAGACTTCCCAAACTGCAGCAGGAGTTTCAACAGAGGAAAGAGAGAGTGAAAGGTGAATTGTCTCCACTGGAACATTCTGTCTTTGCAACTCGGGGTGCTGTGTTCAGGAGTAGGAAGTTATCTGCTTTTTTTGTTATAGGTACAGGAACAAGGAAAGGTTTCTAATCCCTGGGCTTTCTGATCTGTTTTCTATAAGAAGCCAGTTCTTCAGAGTGGTATCAAAATTGGTCATCAATTTATATCCATTCTTGTTTATTGTAGCACATTCAGTCATTTAAAACACAAGTTCTATTTTTTTCCCTCTTGTTCATCCTTTTTTGGTTTTTGGGTTTTTTTGTCATCAGTATTAGTCTAGTAGGGCTGCCATAACAAAATACCACAGACTGGCTTAAACAACATAAATTTATTTTTTCAGAGTTCTGGAGGCTGAAAAGTGTAAGATCAAGGTGCTGGCAGGGTTCCTTTCTGCTGAGGTCTCTCTCCTTGGCTTGTGGAGAGCCGCCTTCTCACTGGGTCCACATAGTCTTTTCTCCACCCCAGCACATCACTGGTGTCTCTCTTCTTGGAAGGACACTGGTCTTACTGGATTAGGGCCCCAACCTTATGACCTCATTTAAGCTTAATTACATTCTTAAAAAACCCTATCTCAAATACACGTTCAGAGTTAGGGCTTCAACATGTGAATTTGAGGATGAGAGGAGACACAATTCAATCCATAACAACATCTGCATGTGAACTTGAGGATGAGAGGAGACACAATTCAATCCATAACAACATCTGTCTGTTTCTTCTTCTCTCAAGCACTCTCCTACTTCACCTGTTAGTAGGTGCTTCTGTTAATCTGAAATTCTATGGGATAGATTCATAAATTTCCTGAGCCAAAAATAGGCACGTCTATTGCCCTCAGCTGAGTGTTTCAGATTAAGGCTGTGCATTTGGAAGGAAAGCTAACTGGAAGTGAGGGACAACATGTTAAGCCCTGGCTAGAGGGTGTTCACATGGTGCCTTTTCTTTTTAACCCTTCCTTTTATTGGGGGAGGGCAGATTACATTTTACATAAACAGTTGAAGTAGACTAACGTGATTTACAAACAAAAATTGCTAATGAAATGCCTCTTACTTGGCTTTTAAGAAATGTTAATTCCCCTTGCTTTGCTTTCATTGACTTTGTCATTGAAAATAGATTTCTAAGAAGAGGTGCAAGTACGTTAGAAAAAGTCATGTCTCCTAAAGCAGAAATGGACATCATAATTGTGAATGACAAGCCAAGCACATTTCTAAACATTCTCAGTTTTATCATGGACGCCACTGTCCTAACAAGTTCTGACATGGACAGGGCAACTATGTCTCTTAATATTGCAGGGAGCTAGTGTTCACTTCCACTAGGATTATATGAACATATAATGATTCTGTGTGCTTTTTTTGCACATTTCCTCAAGGGTCAAATATTTGTTCAATCATACCTGTTAGACTCATTGACATCTTTCCTTTTTCCTTCTGATCTGCCCGTGTGGAGTTATATAGCAACCCAATATTTCTCCATCTTTTTTTCCTCTTTGTTCGTCCTCTGTTATCACCAGCAGGAATTCAGAGATAAAAAAACTGGACGTGTGCAACTTTGTACCAACAACTCCTTCTCCCTAGCGTCATCAGCTCAGCTGCCTGTAATTCCCTAGGAGTGTCACAGTTTTCAGTGTAAATCAGCTTGTTTGTATGTTTTGTTCTGTTTTGTTTTAAACATAGAAATCTGGTTTACAACTAGCTGGTTTGGCTAGATTGGAGAAATTACCCTCAGAAAGACTGGAGAGGACCTAGGAAATTTATCTATTGACTGAACTTTTAAAGCAGCAGCCCACAGGGGTAATTTACATTAAGGAAGAAGCAGCATGGAGCTGCACTGGGATTTACAGGCACTTTTGTTAGAAAGGAAAATATCATACATCCGACCAAAATGGACTGAATGGCTCAATGCTCACAGCGTTCTTTTCATTGGTAAACAATTTGAAAAATCCAGCAAATGAGAAATGAAACCCTGATTTGGTTTAAAATTGAAACTTCTCAGATAAATTTATTACTTACCTCAAGGATTAAAGATTTTTGTGTTCAGAATATAGAGCTTTGGGCTAGAGTAACACTGTACTACAGACCTGTTTAGTTGACATATCTGTGCGTATGAAGTTCGTAATTCAGTGGAAAAGGGAAAGAAGTATCTGGAATAGAATAACTTAGAATTTATAAAGGATACATGTATTTGTGTACACTTATCCCTCTTCAGATAAGGCATGTTGGGTGGGGGTCACATAACAGAGTGGGAGCTGTGTTTCTTGGTACTTGATACCCATAAAACTCTGGGAATAGGTACGTACGTCTATTGAACTCTAGAAACTAAGAGTAAGCATTAGGAGGGAAAGTGAAGTGGAACAGAGTGGGCAGTAAGTTGGTAATAGTGAAGTTGTGTTTAAAAGTTGCTTTAAAGACAGTCATTTGTTTTGTTTGAGAGGTAATTAGTAGGCTTTTTAACTTCAGGAGCTTTTGCCAACTAAGGTGGTTTACAATCAACAGTTGTTACTAATTGCCTGACTCTTGGTAGGTTTTCAATACAGGTTAATTTCTATCCCCAGTTCCCTGCCCCTTAGAGGTTTTGATTTTAGAAAAGCCAGCAGGGAAGTAACATAAATAAACTGAGTTAACTTGCATTTTGACTAGTAGATCTTTCCAAATTCCCATATATTTTTAATATAAATCACTAATTTTATACATACACGTTGTATGTATGTGTATATATTGTTGATATATTAATGTGGAATTTTGGTAATCTGTATATTTAATTAAAATCAAATAAATTAAGATTTTAAATAATAAACCCTAAATTTTCTAGATGTAGGACCTAAAGTATAGGATTAGCACAAGGGATTATAGAACCACAGAATGTCATTCTGAGAGGGGACCTAGAAATCAGTTGTCGATCTGATTCTTCCTCATCATTTTTCGGTTGAAGAAACAAGAACTGATAGGTGAACCGATTTGCCCTAGCTTGTCCATGTCAGTATGGCAAATCTTTATTGGAAACAAAGGAAAGTCATCTGGGGCTAGGTCTGAGGAAAAAATCATTGATCAAGTTAAATAATATTCTTAAGGCAAAAATTTTCATGAAGCTCATACCAGCCACTGAGACAATCCCTGCCCTGCCTTCTCTACCTGCCCTAACAACCCAATTCTAGAAGAAGAGAGTAGCAAAAACCTTTAAAATAATAACTGCATCACTAGAAGAAAATGTCCAGCTTTCTAGGGTTATTTTGAAAGATGACTTTCATTGGATGTGTAAGTTCCAGTGCGTATGTGTGTTTATTTTTTGCTTGAATTAGTTACGGACATTATTTGAGTTTCATCTCATGTAGGGGGATGGCCTTGTACTGTAGGCCGATCTCATCATTGTCTTCTGAGGCATGACAATTATGCAACCAAGAATTTATAGATTAAAGACGAACAAAGCCCTTTTCTTCTTTTATAAAACAGTAAAGAAACACAATGTTTTCTTTGATAATTTTAAACTATTTTAATAATATTCTTAGTAAGCAACTCTGGGTTAAAGATCTAAAGAAATGTTGAAACAATTTACTTGGCTTATTTATATTAATTAGCTTTGATAGTCTTCTTAGTATGCAATTTTCTAATTGTCTGCAAATCAAAACCTATTTATATAATTCAAGGAATGTATAATACCTTACTTTAATTTCATCTGGTAAGGTCAGTACCATTTGTATTTCCACCTATAAAAATCAGTTCCATGAGTCTATCATAGTAGATGTATTTTGTCATTTATTCAGCTAAATTTACCATTTCTAACTGAGTAGAGAGAGCTAACTGCCTACCCAATATCCATTTTCCCCTTCTCCCTGGGCAACATGCCAGCTGGGGAAAATGATAAGAAGATCAATGATGTTTCTTCACCTAGGCCAATGATATATATGCTGAAGATTTCTGGAAAATGTCTTCAAAGGCTCTTACCCTTTTCTTGTAACCAGCTGTCTGGAATGTAGTTATGATAACTGGAGTTCCAGCAGTTATCTTGAAACACAAGGTAACCTTTAGGATAGACATCAGTGCTGAATATGGTAGATCAGAAAGAGAGATGGAACTTGGGTCCCTGATGATATCCCTGGAGTGCCTTCCTTCAGATTTCTTTCATATGAGAGAAAAATAAACCCATATGTCTCTAAGCCATCGTTACTTTGAACTTTCTGTTCTACGCAATAAAATGTAATTTCCTCTTATATGCTAAGCTCAATTTCACCAGGATTTTTTATGTTTTCTTTTTAACCAGCTCAAGAAAGTCTCATGGTTACCTGTTGCTTGCTATAAAAATATAATCACTTAACCAACTATATAACCCAGTCTCTTCTATTATACTTTTGGCCCATTGCTGCACCCATGCTAATCTGCTCAATCCTATCTCACCCATGACTTGTTTCCAATCTATTTGAAGTTTACTCTTGCAAAAAATGTTTTAATTTTATGTATTGGGCATATTCAAATTTAGATATAAAGGTTGCAAAAAAATTGATTTCAAAAGAGAGCAAATACAATGCCAGTTTATAGCTCACAAATATAGAAATTTCTTTCTCATTCCAGATTTTGCTCAAGGTAGAGTATGTTGAAGCCAGTACAGCTGTGCCTGTGTTTTTTGAATGTTTGTAGTTTGTTATTTGCATATGTAAAAATATAGTTACAAGTTTTAAAATAAGGGAAACTAAAGTGGAAGTAGCAGTGGGAAAGATGAAATTTAGAAAGATCTTGAATATCTTACTCTAGGAGGGCTAAGTCACTTTGTTAAAGGATGAGATAACAAGCGTTTCAAAACAATAGGAGTGAATGAATTTCTGAGAGAACAATTCATGATAGTGGCAATTCAGTTTTCAAGAGTGCTTAATTCACTGTAAATCTGAGTTATCAGAATTATGAAATCTCACTGTATGGCTACTGAGAACTTGGACATGAGGATTTAAATAAAGATAAATTGGGGGTGGGGGAAGGGGAGGAGAATGGGCTTCTCTGCAAGAAATGTTTCTACTACTTAAAAATGTTCCCACTATTTAAAAATTAGTTATGCATTACATTTCTCATTTTATGCATTTTCAGTGTATATAATTTTTAGAAGTACAATTCATGTGTTCAGTAAGAATCAGTTCTCCTAAAGGGGACCCTCTTGCACTGTTGGTGGGAATGTAAATTGATATAGCCACTATGGAGAACAGTATGGAGGTTCCTTAAAAAACTAAAAATAGAACTACCATACGACCCAGGAATCCCACTACTGGACGTATACCCTGAGAAAACCATAATTCAAAAAGAGTCATGTACTACAGTGTTCACTGCAGCTCTATTTACAATAGCCAGGACATGGAAGCAACCTAAGTGTCCATCGACAGATGAATGGATAAAGAAGATGTGGCACATATATACAATGGAATATTACTCAGCCATAAAAAGAAGCGAAATTAAGTTATTTGTAGTGAGGTGGATGGACCTACAGTCTGTCATACAGAGTGAAGTTAAGTCAGAAAGAGAAAAACAAATACTGTAGGCTAACACATATATATGGAATCTAAAAAAAAAAAAATGGTTCTGAAGAACCTAGGGGCAGGACAGGAATAAAGATGCAGAGGTAGAGAATGGACTTGAGGACACGGGGAGGGGGAAGGGTAAGCTGGGACGAAGTGAGAGAGTGGCATTGACATACATATACTACCAAATGTAAAATAGATAGCTAGTGGGAAGCAACTGCATAGCACAGGCAGATCAGGTCAGTGCTTTGTGACCACCTAGAGGGGTGGGATAGGGAGGGTGGGAGGGAGGGAGACGCAAGAGAGAAGGGATATGGGGATGTATGTATATGTGTAGCTGATTCACTTTGTTATACAGTAGAAACTAACACAACAATGTAAAGCAATTAGACTCCAATAAAGATGTTTAAAAAAAAAAAAAGAATCATTTCTCCTGTGTCCTTGACTTTCATCAGGAATATACTCTTATTAAATATAGGGGAAGTCCCCAAATCTTTTTTTGTTTTTTGGCTATGCTGCAGGGCTTGCGGGATCTTAGTTCCCTGACCAGGGATTGAACCTGGGGCCATGGCAGTGAAAGGGCTGAGTTGTAACCACTGAGCCACCAGGGAACTTCCAGTCCCCAAATCTTTGTCTTACCAGCCTGTGACTACAAAGAAGGCAATATTTCATTTAATACCCACACTTTAATGATTTGGAGAACTCATCTGCCAACTTAGCTTGGGATCCATATCTTTTTCCTAGGTTTCCTTTTCATTTTTCAAGGAACCCTAGAGTGATTTGTTTATCAGTCCTGGTCGCATGCTTACAGCATTTGCCAGGTGTGAGACTGCAAACCAGTCATATGAAACCCTTGCGACTTTGGACACCCCCCTTTGCTGGTTTCTGTTTCTTCTAGAGCTGCTGCCTTAATCCTGTGACAGAGGCTAGTGATGTTGACAGGCACACTGAACTCTGGCAGGCCCCTGAAAGCCTGCCTGGGCTTCCCATCTTGCTGCCTAGTGCAGGAAAGATGAGGCTTGATTACATCACTGGCTCCAAGTCTGGCCTGTCCCCTCTTCTGCTGTGGCTGGTGATCTGCTCTCCTCTCCACTCAGCTACAGGCATCTGACAATTTGTTCAGCCTCAGGGACTTCTCAGATCTAAGGGGAGTTGCTTCTTCCTTTGGTGTTCTGCTCAGTCGAGGTATCGTACAGCAAAACCATGCTGAATAATTACAGGGGGCATAATTGTCTGGAATACCGTGGAATAATGCTGGTTGGGGGGATGCAATATGGTGTCTCAGTATGGGCCCCAATTATAACTATCAGTGTCATACTGATATTTAATTCACACAAAGAGCACACCCAGAGTGGTATAACATTATTTCCTGTATGTTAAAATTAAACATAAAAATACCTAATATGTAATTGGATGTAAAGTAAGATGCCTTTTAAAAAAGAAAGAAAAGGAGGAAACAAGTGCTTAGATGAAGATACAGTAAACAAAAGAAAAAACTCAAGGCAGAACTGAAAGTTCAAGAGAATATGGAAACCAAGAAGAAGACTTATAGTTAGCCAGTTGGGCTGAGTAAAGGAATAGCTCCTAGGGACTCAACCAATCTACCTGCTTTCTGGGAACTCCAGGAAGTTGAACGATGCTGCATTAAATTGAGGAGAAGAAAGAGAGCAGAACCTAAAGTGATTACAAACTTTTTTGACAACCAGGTAGAGAAATATCTAGGCAAGAATGGGCCCATTTTCTAGAAACCAGAATAACGGGCATTAGCAGATTATTGCTTTATTTGTGATTGCCTATCAATTGTATGTTTTTTCAGCAAGTATATATTGAATGCTTACAGTTCTAGATACTGGGGATACGATGGTAAACATTCCTATGAGTTCCTTGCTCTCATGGAGCTGACAGTAGTGAATGAGAGAAAGAAAATAAACATGTAAAAAAATAATTTTAGATAATTTTGAAAGAAACAAAATTAGGACTGTGAGCTTGAAATAGAGGGAGGTCTGCTTTATATGGAGTGTTCAGGGAAAACTTCCTTGAGGGGTGACACTCAAGATGAGAGCTAAATGATGAGCGTGAGGCAGCCATTCACAGATAGAGCAGAGTGGCATTCCAGGTAGGAGGAGCAGCTAGTGCAAAGGCCCTGTGTCAGAATAAGCTTGGCATGTCTGAAAGACAGCAAGAATGACAGTGTGAGTAGCGTATCATGAAGGAGGGAGGGAGTTTTAGGAGAAGTTGGGGAGGCAGGGAGGGGCCGGGGTTTCTAGGTCATTGTAGGGAGGCTGCAAGTTTGGCTTTTATTCAAATAAGAAGCCACACATATACACACTACTATTTATAAAATAGGTAAACAACAAGGGCCTACTGTGTAGCACAGGGAACTATACTCAGTATCTTGTAATAACCTATAATGGAAAAGAATCTGAAAAATTATATATATATATATATAAACTGAATCACTTTGCTGTATACCTGAAACTAATGCAACACTGTAAATTAACTAAAATTTTAAAAAATGGTAAAAAAGAAATAAGAAGCCACTGGAGGGATAATGCAGAAAAGTGATTTATATTTCAAAATGATAACCGTGGCTACCATGTGAGGCATGGATGATAAGCAGGGCAGTATGGAACCACAGAGATCAGTTTGGAGACTGTCATATGAGCCCAAGTGAGAGGTGGTGGTGGCTTGGAGTAGGGCTGCGTCAGTAGAAATGTAGATCCTACTGGAACATGCTTGGTGTGAGTAAAATAAAGCTGTACAAAAATGACATTTGACCGTGCCAAGTGTGGTTCTTAGGTGGTGTTTACTACTGACACAGCGTTTGCAAAATAAAAGGACATTGAAATGGAACTCTAGGGCTATATCTTTTAAGAAGACCCCCAAACCTAGGAATAGTGACATGGATGTGATGATGAAGACTGAGAGCCTAGCATTGTATCACCCGATCAATGTTTATGGGAAAAAAGAAAATTCTTATGTTTTTTCTTAATCTCATGAGTTTAATAGTCGTGACACCTTGTTTAGAGCTAGAGAAGTCCCATTAATTTGCACAGGACCAAAAGAGAAAAACAGTAACTAATTAAACTGATATTTACTTAAGGATATTCTGCAAGAGTAATTTGGTGTAGAGGGATTATATAATAAAGACTCACACACCTAGAATGTATGATCCACATCAACCCAGCTGTAAACTTTTGTCTCAGCTGAGATTTTTTCCGCTTCACAGATCCTGTTCCACCTTTCAAGTGGAAGTGGATTTGTGCTGTCTCATCTGAGTTCAGATAAACTGGTGTGCTCAAAGAGAATAATGTACAATTTCTTAGGAAAGGAAAGGAAGGTTGCCTGACATTTACCAGCAATTTTTCCTGGTATTTCTCAGCATGTAAAGGGGAAGGTGAGTTCTAATACAGATTGTGCATGTATTAGAAATGCAGATGAAGCATTCTTTTGCATCAAAGTCATAGATGTTCTAAAACAGCATTTAATTCCCTTTACCCATCAGTCTATCAATCTGTACATGTTTTGAGTAATCCATTTATTCGGTACATTCATTTAAGAAACCACAAACTTCCTTGTTGTATATCTTTCTAAAGATTTTTAAGCTGGTAGCTACCAAGGAAAAGAAGCCAATATAGGCATGGTTTATGTTCCAAATCCTCAAATATTTATATTCCTTTCTTTGGGGGGAAAAACTGGGATGTCGTGTATTTGTTTTCCTTACCTTCTAAACTCATAAAATTTTGACAGTTATATTTTCTCCAGTATGGTCACATTATACAATGAACTTCAGTTAACCTGATTAGAGAGGGAGGAAACAAAGGAACTGACATTTGTTGAATTCCTACTTTGTGCTAGGTATATATCTATTCCTGCTTTGTGCTAGGTATATATCTATTCCTGCTTTGTGCTAGGTATATATATATATTTTTATATATATCTTTTAAAATATTTTTTAACTTTCTACTTTAAAATAATTTAAAACCTAAAAAGTTTCACAGAGAACTTCCAAATACCCTTCACCCAGATTCACCTAGCTCATAAATTTGCTTTATAATTTTCTCTCCCTCTTTCACTTTAATATATTTTTTTCTGAGCCCATTGAGAGTGCGTTGCGTGCCTACTCTTCCTTTAGCCTTCAATAGTTTAATCTTCAATAGTTAACCTTGCATGTATTTTTCCTAAAAACAAGGATATTCTCATATATATCCATAGTACAGTTATAATATTCAGGAAATTTGACATTGATACAATATTTTAATTGAATTTACAATCCATGTTCCCATTTTTATCAATGGGCCCAGTAATGTATTTTGTAGCATCTTTGTTCCATCAGCCCAGGGTCTAGTATTGCTGAATTGCTTCCATCTCCTTTGTCAGGAATAGTTCTTTAGGTTGTTTTTTTTTTTTTTTTTTTGTCTTTCATGACTTTGACATATTTTAAGAATACAAGACAGTTATTTTATAGACTGTTCCTCAGTTTGAGGTTTAAATTTTTTATTTTATTTTATTTTTTTAGTATTTCCTCCTGATTAGATTTAGATGTATATCCCTGGTCAGAAGTACATGTGTTTTTACCACGCTGTCACATCTGGAGGCACAGTATGTCCATCTGCCCCTCCTTGGGGATGCTCATTTTGATCACCAGGCTAAGATATTGTTTGTTTTTTTCCATTGTAAAATTATTATTTTTCCACCTTGAAAATCATAAGCAATCTCTGGAGAGACACTTAAGGTCATGTAAGTATAATGATATTCATCAAACTCCACTTCCACCTTCTCTCAGTAGATCTAGCATCCATTGATGATTCTCACCTGAAACAATCTTGACTCTTACAGTTGCAAAATAGTGACTTTCCAATTCGGGCACTCCTTCTACACTTGTTCATTGGCATTCTACTGCAAGGAAGAGCCCTACTTTTGCCACTAAGAATACTTATTGATTATTGCTGTGGACTCCTGTATCCCTATTTTATTCAATGGGTCTTAATCCATTACTATCCTTGGTTTTTATGCTCAAATTTTTGTATATTTCGCCAGTGGGAGCCTCTTCAAGATAGCTCCTGTGTGGTGTGCATGTATGTGTGTATGTTGTTTTTGTTTTTTCAAGGGACATTAAAAAAAAAAAAAACTTTTAGTTTTAGAATAATTTTATAGAAAAGATGCAAATGTAACACAAAGAATTCCTGCATACTGCTCACTCATATTCCCCTATTGTAACATCTTATATTACTGTGGCTCATTTGTAGCAACTACAGAACCAGCAATGGTACATTACTATTAACCAAACTCCACACTTTATTTAAATTTCACTAGTTTTTTTCCCTAATGTTCCTTTTCTATTCCAGGATCCCATTCAGGATACCGCGTCATGTCTCCTTAGCCTCTCTGCTCAGTGAGTTTCTCAGATTTACCTTGTTTTTGATAAGGCAGTTTTGAAGAGTACTGTCCTGTGTCCTTTTGACATGTCCAATTATTTATTTCGTTGAGCACTACCTTACTTTTTGGCACCAGATGTTTCTGGTTCCTTTTGTTACTTCCCTGGAATTTGACATTTCTCCAAAAAGCCTCTGTTCCCTTTAATATAGATGGCATTTAGAAACTAATGTGTGGGCATTAAATAGGATTATTGATGCTGGAGTGTCATTGATTCTAGGCCTTTTCAGCAGAGATTTAGGAGATACAGGTTAGATGTAGATTCATATGGCTTTTTACGGCTTTGATCCAACTCCAGTGGGCGCTTCTTTGCCTTCCTCCACTTCATTTTGTCTCCTTCTCCTTCTGTAGAGATAACCTGGAACTTCTAACATCAGCAACACTTTCTCAATCACTTGTTCAATTTCACAATACACAAAAATTAGATTCAGAACTTCTGCACCAATATCACTATAAAACACAAACCTACAAAAGAGTTCAAGATCTGATTGCAATGTTATTTTCTCTCTAGGCTGAAGGTATACAGTCATATTATTAAGTTCAATAGGTACTTTATTTTTTTTTCTCTCTTGCAGTGTAGTATGTTGTTCATTTCAGATACAGCTTGGGTTCATTTGTTGCTGTTTGCATTCAGTTTTAGTGTTTTTCTCTCTATCTCTGTGGATTTAATTAAATTAATTAATTTATTTTTACCTTCTAGAACAGGGATCAGCAAACTTTTTCTGTAAAAACCAGACAGTAAATATTTTATGCTTTGTGGACCATACAGTCTTTGTCACAACTACTCAAATCTGCTGGTTTAGTGTGAAAGCACCCATAGGCCATAAACAAATGGGCGTTGCTGAGTTCCAATAAAATTTTATTTACAGAAACAGAGAGCAGGATGGATTTAGCCTGTGGGCTGTTGTTTGCCAATCCTGTTCTGGAACACTAAATGCTTTCCAAAGTTAAACTATTTTTTTTTTTTAAAGTATGCTCACAGAGATGTCACTCCTTTCCCTAAGTCTCCCACCCAGTGGCTTCTTATATTTTCCAAACATGATCACAACACTATCTTCCATCCCACATGGCCTTCTGCAATGCCATGCTGCTACTCATTCATCAAGAAGTGGAATACACTTCTCTATCCCCTTGAATCTAGGTTGATTCTGTGATTTCTTTGACCAGTATAATATGGTGGAATGCTTATTCTGAGGGAACCCTGTCACATGTAATGTGTACCTTGAGATCACCCCATTGTGAGGAAGTTCAAGCTAGCCACGTAAAGAGAAAACAACGCTTTCAGTCCCCAGTTATCCGGTCATCCACTTTTAGGTGCCAGATCTGTGAGTGAAGAAGCCATCTTGGATATTCCACCTCCAGCAGATGCCACTGGAAGAACAGTCCAGACATATTGCCTCAGTGAGGTTGTCCCAGCCCTCCAGCCATTCATGCCACCCCAGCTGAGGCCACAGATATCATGGAAGAGAGAGATGAGCTTTTTGCCCTCTATTCCCTGTAGGAATTCTTGATTCTCAAATCGAAGAGTTGTTGCTTTACTCCACTAATTTGGAGATTGTTTGTCAAGAAGGAATAAATAACCTGGAATATATGCTGTACTCCCTGCCACCACCATCATCACTATACTAGGGCTGCCATGATACAGTACTGCAGACTGGATGGCTTAAACAACAAATTTATTGCCTCACAGTTCTGGAGGCTAGAAATTCAAAATCAAGGTGTAGGCAGGGTTGGTTCCTTTTGAGGACTGTGAGGGAAGGCTCTGTTCCAGGCATCTCTCCTTGGCTTGTAGATGGCCATCTTCTTTTCATGTCTCTTCCCATTGTCTCCCCTCTATGTGTATCTCTGTGTCTAAATTTCTCCTTATAGTTATACCAGTCATACTGGATTAAGGCCCATCGTGATGACTTCATTTTAACTTCAGTTACCTCTGCAAAGACCCTATCTCCAAATAGTCACATTCTGAGATACTGGGGATTAGAGCTTCAACATATAAATTTTGGGGAAACACAATTCAACTTATTACAATTACCACTATAGGCAACCAATTTCACTTATTTCTTTTCAGTCTTCCTGTGTTGCTGTCTGCAAAAACTAAGCAGATGTATAAGTTTTTTCTATTTTCTTTCCTTTAAAATATTTTCCACTTTGCTTTTTTCACTTAGTAATCTAGCCTGGAAAACACCCCTAACAATTGGTGAATATTTTCCTCATTCTTTTTTTTAAACACCTGCATAGTATATCAATGTGTGTGTGTGTGTGTGTGTGTGTATATATATATATATATATATATACACATCATCATTTATTCAGTCCATCTCCTATTTGGATATTTAGGTACTTTTCAATATTTTGCAATTACAAATAATGTTGCAGTGAATAATCATGTGTCTATATGTATTTCCATACTGTTTAAGGTGTGTCTTCAGAATAAATCCTAAGAAATAGGATTTCTGGGTCAAAAGGTAAATGCATATGCAGTTTTGTAGTTTTGTTAAATTCTCTCCATAGGAATTGTGCTATTTTTCATTTCTACCATCAATGCATAAAAGTGCTTATTATCCATAGGCTCTTCATTGTCAATATTTAAACTTTTTGCTAATCTGGTGGGTGAGAAATAGTGTCTAAGTATAGTTTGAATTTCTCTCATTATGAGTAAAATTGAGTATCTTTTCTTTTTTTTTTTTTTTTGGTAGAAAGCCAAGCAGGGATTTTATTTCTTTGTTTCTTTATTTATTTATATTTTGTTACAGTACACGGGATCTTCTTTGTGGCATGTGGGATCTCTCGTGGTGTGCAAGCATCTCTCTAATTGTGGTACGTGGGCTTTGTGTTGTCTGTACATGTCTTTTGTTCATAGTTATATCATTTTTGGTATTTTTCCTCTTAATTTTTATACATTTGGGGTATGTTTTTATGATATATATTTCAAACATTTTTTCTAAATTTGTCATTTTTTTTTGACTTGCTTCTAGATTTTTTTTGGCCATGCATTAGAAAAGTTATGTAGTTAAATGTTTCTTTTTTAATTTTTGTATTTTATTTACTTTATTTTTTTATACAGCAGGTTCTTATTTGTCATCACTTTTATACACATCAGTGTATACATGTCAATCCCAGTCGCCCAATTCATCTCACCACCACCCCCACCTCCCCGCCACTTTTCCCCCTTGGTGTCCATAGGTTTGTTCTCTACATCTGTGTCTCAATTTCTGCCCTGCAAACCAGTTCATCTGTACCATTTTTCTAGGTTCCACATATATGCATTAGTATACGATATTTGTTTTTCCCTTTCTGACTTACTTCACTCTGTATGACAGTCTCTAGATCCATCCGCGTCTCTACAAATGACCCAGTTTCGTTCCGTTTTATGGCTGAGTAATATTCCATTGTATATAGGTACCACATCTTCTTTATCCATTCGTCTGTCAATGGGCAGTTAGGTTGCCTCCATGACCTGGCTATTGTAAATAGTGCTGCAATGAACATTGGGGTGCATGTGTCTTTTGGAATTATGGTTTTCTCTGGGTATATGCCCAGTAGTGGGATTGCTGGATCATATGGTAATTCTGTTTTTAGTTTTTTAAGGAACCTCCATACTGTTCTCCAGAGTGGCTGTATCAACTTATATTCCCACCAACAGTGCAAGAGGGTTCCCTTTTCTCCACACCCTCTCCAGCATTTGTTGTTTGTACATTCTCTGATGATGCCCATTCTAACTGCTGTGAGGTGATATCTCATTGTAGTTTTGATTTGCATTTTTCTAATAATTAGTGATGTTGAGCAGCTTTTCATGTGCTTCTTGGCCATCTGTATGTCTTCTTTGGAGAAATGTCTATTTAGGTCTTCTGCCCATTTTTGGATTGGGTTGTTTTTTTTTTATTATTGAGCTGCATGAGCTGTTTATATATTTTAGAGATCAATCCTCTGTCCGTTGATTTGTTGGCAAATATTTTCTCCCATTCTGAGGGTTGTCTTTTCGTCTTGTTTATGGTTTCCTTTGCTGTGCAAAAGCTTTGAAGTTTCATTAGGTCCCAGTTGTTTATTTTTGTTTTTATTTCCGTTACTCTAGGAGGTGGGTCAAAAAAGATCTTGCTGTGATTTATGTCAAAGAGTGTTCTTCCTATGTTTTCCTCTAAGAGTTCTAGAGTGTCCAGTCTTACATTAGATCTCTAACCCATTTTGAGTTTATTTTTGTGTATGGTGTTAGGGAGTGTTCTAATTTCATTCTTTTACATGTAGCTGTCCAGTTGTCCCAGCACCACTTATTGAAGAGACTGTCTTTTCTCCACTGTATATCCTTGCCTCCATTGTCATAGATTAGTTGACCATAGGTGCGTGGGTTTATATCTGGGCTTTCTATCTTGTTCCATTGATCTATGTTTCTGTTTTTTGTGCCAGTACCATATTGTCTTGATTACTGTAGTTTTGTAGTATACTCTGAAGTCAGGGAGTCCGATTCCTCCAGCTCTGTTTTTTTCCCTCAAGACTGCTTTGGCTATTCAGGGTCTTTTGTGTCTCCATACAAATTTAAGATTTTTTGTTCTAGTTTCATAAAAAATGCCATTGGTAATTTGATAGGGATTGCATTGAATCTGTAGATTGTTTTGGATAGTATAGTCATTTTCACAATGTTGATTCTTCCAAATCAAGAACATGGTATATCTCTCCATCTGTTGGTATCATCTTTAATTTCTTTCATCAGTGTCTTATAGCTTTCTGCATACAGGTCTTTTGTCTCATTAGGTAGGTTTATTCCTAGGTATTTTATTCTTTTTGTTGCAATGGTAAATGGGAGTGTTTCCTTAATTTTTCTTTCAGATTTTTCATCATTAGTATATAGGAATGCAAGAGATTTCTGTGCATTAATTTTGTATCCTGCAACTTTACCAAATTCATTGATTAGCTCTGGTAGTTTTCTGGTGGCATCTTTCGGATTCTCTATGTATAGTATCATGTATCTGCAAACAGTGACATCTTTACTTCTTCTTTTCCAATTTGTATTCCTTTTATTTATTTTTCTTCTCTGATTGCTGTGGCTAGGACTTCCAAAACTATGTTGAATAATAGTGGTGAGAGTGGACATCCTTGTCTTGTTCCTAATCTTAGAGGAAATGCTTTCAGTTTTTCAGTTTTTCACCATTGAGAATGATGTTTGCTGTGGGTTTGTTGTGTATGGCCTTTATTATGTTGAGGTAGTTTCCCTCTATGCCCACTTTCTGGAGAGTTTTTATTATAAATGGGTGTTGAATTTTGTAAAAAGCTTTCTCTGCATCTATTGAGATGATCATATGGTTTTTCTTCTTCAGTTTGTTAATATGGTGTATCACATTGATAGATTTGCATATATTGAGGAATCCTTGCATCCCTGGGATAAACCCCACTTAATCGTGGTGTATGATCCTTTTAATGTGTTGTTGGATTCTGTTTGCTAGTATTTTGTTGAGGATTTTTGCATCTATATTCATCAATGATATTGATCTGTAATTTTCTTTTTTGCAGTATCTTTGTCTGGTTTTGGTATCAGGGTGATGGTGGCCTCATAGAATGAGTTTGGGAGTGTTCCTTCCTCTGCAATTGTTTGGAAGAGTTTGAGAAGGATGGGTGTTAGCTCTTCTCTAAATGTTTGATAGAATTCACCTGTGAAGCCATCTGTTCCTGGACTTTTGTTTGTTGGAAGATTTTTAATCACAGTTTCAATTTCATTACTTGTGATTGGTCTGTTCATATTTTCTATTTCCTCCTGGTTCAGTCTTGGAAGGTTATACCTCTCTAAGAATTTGTCCATTTCTTCCAGGTTCTCCATTTTATTGGCACAGAGTTGCTTGTAGTACTCTCTTAGGATGCTTTGTATTTCTGTGGTGTCTGTTGTAACTTCTCCTTTTTCATTTCTAATTTTATTGATTTGAGTCCTCTTCCTCTTTTTCTTGATGAGTCTGGCTAATGGTTTATTCAATTTTGTTTATCTTCTCAGAGAACCAGATTTTAGTTTTATTGATGTTTGCTATTGTTTTCTTTGTTTCTATTTCATTTATTTCTGCTCTGATATTTATGATTTCTTTCCTTCTGCTAACTTTCGGTTTTGTTTGTTCTTCTTTCTCTAGTTTCTTTAGGTGTAAGGTTAGATTGTTTATTTGAGATTTTTCTTGTTTCTTGAGGTAGGCTTGTATAGCTATAAACTTCCCTCTTAGAACTGCTTGTGCTGCATCCCATAGGTTTTGGATCATCGTGTTTTCAGTGTCATTTGTCTCTAGGTATTTTTTGATTTCCTCTTTGATTTCTTCAGTGATCTCTTGGTTATTTAGTAACATATTGTTTAGCTTCCATGTGTTTGTGTTTTTTACATTTTTTTCCCTGTAATTCATTGCTAATCTCATAGTGTTGAGGTCAGAAAAGATGCTTGATATGGTTTCAGTTTTCTTAAATTTACTGTGACTTGGTTTGTGACCCAAGGTGTGATCTATCCTGCAGAATGTTCTGTGCGCACTTGAGAAGAAAGTGTAATCTGCTGTTTCTAGATGGAATGTACTATAAATATTAATTAAATCTATCTGGTCTGTTGTGTCATTTAAAGCTTCTGTTTCCTTATTTATTTTCATTTTGGATGATCTGTCCATTGGTGTAAGTGAGGTGTTAAAGTCCCCCACTATTATTGTGTTACTGTCAATTTCCTCTTTTAGAGCTGTTAGCAGTTGCCTTATGTATTGAGGTGCTCCTATATTGGGTGCATACATATTTATAATTGTTATATCTTCTTCTTGGATTGATCCCTTGATCATTATGTAGTGTCCTTCCTTGTCTCTTGTAACACTCTTTATTTTAAAGTCTATTTTATGTGATATGAGTATTGCTACTCTAGCTTTCTTTTGATTTCCATTTGCATGGAATATCTTTTTCCATCCCCTCACTTTCAGTCTGTATGTGTCCCTAGGTCTGAAGTGGATCTCTTGTAGACAGCATATAGGTGGGTCTTGTTTTTGTATCCATTCAGCAAGCCTGTGACTTTCGGTTGGAGCATTTAATCCATTCACGTTTAAGGTAATTATCGATATATATGTCCCTATGACCATTTTCTTAATTGTTTTGGGTTTGTTTTTGTAGGTCCTTTTCTTCTCTTGTGTTTCCCACTTAGAGAAGTTCCTTTAGCGTTTGTTGTAGAGCTGGTTTGGTGGTGCCGAATTCTGTTAGCTTTTGCTTGTCTGTAAAGCTTTTGATTTCTCCATCGGATCTGAATGAGATCCTTGCTGGGTAGAGTAATCTTGGTTGTAGGTCCCTTCCCCCTGTGGAACTCCTTTCCACATTCCTTCCTCAAGTCCCTGGAGCCTCTGCTACCTTCAGGTATCATCCCTTCTTCTAACCCAGCAATCCCCACCAGATTCCATTGCCTTCCTGTCAGGTACCCCCAGCTAATTCCTCTCCTATGAGACAGCCTGGATGGGGATGTATAACAAGTGCCTAACAATTTGTTTAGGACCAGAAGAAATAAAAACCATGAACAATCCTTGAAGCCAGAAGCCCAATACTTTCTAGAAATTGAAAAGAAAAAGTTAACTCTTCATTCTTCTGGAGTCCCCTCTGCAGGGAGTCGGAACAGCAATTAATAGCTTGGTAAATTACCCTGTGACAAATGTAAATTATCTAAAACAAGTTAAGGTAGATAAGAAATCAACCTATAGACAGGAATAAAGACACAGACATAGAGAATGGACTTGAGGACAAGGGGAGAGGGAAGGGTAAGCTGGGACGAAGTGAGAGTGGCATGGACATATATACACTACCAAATGTGAAATAGACAGCTAGTGAGAAGCAGCTGCATAGCACAGGGAGATAAGCTCTGTGCTTTGTGACCATCTAGAGGGGTGGGATAGGGAGGATGGGAGGGAGATGCAAGAGGGAGGAGATATGGGGATATATGTATATGTATAGCTGATTCACTTTGTTATAAAGCAGAAACTAACACACCATTGTAAAGCAATTATACTCCAATAAAGATGTTAAAAAAAAAAAAAAGAAAGAAATCAACCTATAGAGCGAAACAGCCATGTCCTATCAGTCACCTTAAGCTCCATTCCAGGCTGAAGAACCTGAAGAATCAGCACCCTCCCAAGCCTCTCTAACAGAAGGAAGGAACAGAGCTCAGGGGAGGTAGGGGAGGCAGCTGCCACAGGTCTCCTAGGTGCCCTTTGGCATTCCTAAAGAAACCCAAACCTGGTTTTGTGGCCACAGGAAAAGAGCAGGCTTATTTTGGCTCAGGTTTCCATGGTTAGTGGAATTTTTAGATGAAAATTCTCAAACATCATGTGAGCAGGTAGAAATGAAAATATCCTGGATGGTGATGGGTATGCAAAGCCCTTCTCAACCTCCCTCCATGCACCTGGCTAGACTTTAGAAATCAGGGCAGGCACTCAGGTAAAGCTGAAGATGACCCTTTCTTCTCAAAGCCCAAGCCCCAGGGATAATGCAAACCTCAACCGAAATTAATACACAGACAGAAGATGCCACTTTCCTATTAGAAGAAACAAATGTAACTGAGAAGGTAAACATCGATTACAAAAACTGGAGACTATCCTCATCTAAGGATGTGCTCTTGTGAGAATTAATGGAGTTGCTGAGACTGGATGGAAACATTTCTTTGAGCAAAATTTTCATCTCAGGAGTGGTTGGAGGAGAACTTTCTGGTTGACTATAAAACACACCTCTCCAAAGATGGAGATGGTGTCCTTAGGTTCCTGGCAAGGCTCCCTGGAGGCCAATGTAGAGTGGGCAGCAAGCCATGAGAAGGCTCAGCACAGGGACCCATCCCTGATGGATCTGCCCAGCCTCTTGCCACATGGACTCTTGGGTGTCATCCAGTTGCCTCTGGTCTTGGTTCTACCTTTGCCCCTTGAGAATTCACTCCCTGAGTCTTTCCTTGAGTGACTCACCCAGTTACTTGCCTCCTTCTCAGGGCAGCCCCCAGACCCATCACCAGGTAGAATTTAGAACCCCTTACTATGTTATTTTTGAGGCTTTTCTCCTGAGACCCTTCCACATGTCCTTCCTTGGAAGAATCTTTGCTGGGCCCCTCACACAGAAGCTTCCTGGGTGACAATTCAGTCTCCCCAAGATCCTTGTTGCTCTGGGTCTTAAACTCAGAAGGCTTTGAGGGTACAATCTGCCCTTTGGCTGAGATGTCCCTAGTGATTCACCCTAAAGGTACGCCAGGGTCAGGGATGCTAGGGTCCTATGATCCAGGTCCCACCAGTGTTAAATATGTCTCTTTTAAAGGTGGTGCTCTAGGTGCTTCCCAGCCCTACTTGTTGTAAAATGTCCAGGAAGATGGAAACCAGCAAGCAGGTTTAGAAGGCAAGGTAGTACTGAGGAAGCTTGGGAGTGGGAGGACTCAAGGATTACTGAGATTTTTGGACAAAAGGGAGTAAACTCCATGGACAACTTCTTTTGCAACAAGAACCAGTTAAGATGTTCAATTTTAGTGGGAGTGATAGACGTACCTCATTTAGTGCCATATAGAAGGGTACTCCACAGGTCCTAATCAGCAATGGAGTAGAAGTAGGACAAGTAAGAAAGAAAGAGGATTGAAGCTGGGTCTAGGCTGTATCTGGGGCAGATGTGGAGTGGTAACTGGTGGGGTGTCAGCTGAGCTGTAGCATGATCGGGGAGTGGGCAGGTTCCAGGCAGGGAAGGAGTGGGGATCCCTTAGCCTGCGTTAGGACTGAGGGCCATGAGATGGTCCTATGAATAAGGGAGAAGGGACTCTAATGGGGAAGAGCCACAAGCAATGAGGACCGTCACAGACTCGTGCAGGCAAGGGAACCCTAGAAGAGCTGGCTCCTTGTCTGCTACCCCGGGTGCCCATGGGCATGGCGGGGCTGCCATGGCCTGTGCACCTGCTCTCATTTGCCTTCCTTGCTCTTGAAGGATTAGACAACTGTGGTGTCCTGCTTGTCTACAAGTGACTCTAAGGTGTTCCCAGACTTCACTTGGTAGCCTGACCTCAGGAGTTTTGGAAATGGTCCCTTTTTGTTCTCTTCCTAAATGCAGAAATCCCCTCTGTTTATGACTCTTCTCTCCCGGTGCTCCTGGACATCAAGGAAGAGGAAAGAGTCCAGCAGCCTACACGTGCTGCTTGCAGGGTCCCCCCACCACCACCAAGAGAGGCCTCTGGTGAGATCAGGTCAGGGACCAAGTGAAGTTTGCACCAGAATCTGAGTGTGCTTTGGTGCTAGGAAGGGGATATCCATTATTTCCTGGTTCATGTGTCGCATCACACACAGTGCAAGACAAATAATAGGCACTTAATAAGGAATGTCTAAAGAAACCAGTGAAGGACTGAATCCTTGAGCTCATAAAAAGAATATAGGGCAGCAAATGAATAGTGACTTAAGATACTTTTTTAGGAGACATTACATACTTGAGAGTAAATTCTACATATAAATATTATTTATTTTCTGAATAGTGCTATTAAAATTTCTAATCTAGTTATATTGTTCTTCCTCCCACTCCTGTCCTTCATCTATTCAATTCTGCCCCCAGCCTCTGCCACCCCAAGTAAAAATTTTTTATTAGGTCCTTAAGTATTTTCCAGAGTTTTTAATGTAAAAGTAAGCAAATTCAAATATATTTTCTTATCCTCCCTCCTTTTCTACAAGAAATGTCATGTTATATTTATTGTTTTGCATGCTACTTTTCCACCTGATAACAGATGTTAAAAATCTTTCCTTATTATTTGTGCCCTCATTCTTTATTACCAAGTTGCATAGTAATGATGGACATTTGTTTGTTTGTTTCCTCATCTTTTGTATTATCAACAATGCTTCAAAGAATAACTTTTGCAAGGTTGCAAGTTTCCTTGTAGAATAAATTTTCTTTAATGCCATGTCTGACTGAAAGGGTACACGCATTTATAATTTTTGTGGCCATTGCTGAAAGCCCTCCATATAGGATGTACAAATTTATATTCACACCAGAAATACATGTGCCCATTTGCCACTGTCTTGGCAACAGAGCATGTCATCAAACTTCTTACAATTTTGCCAGTCCAAGAGGTAAATTATATATGGATTTATGTAATTGCTTATATGTCAGTGTCATCCTCCCCCTCACCCCTTTCCCCCAACACACAGACACACACACATACACACACACACAAACACACACACACCCTTTTCCACTAAAGCTTTCTGTTAAGTGAATAAGTGAAGGGGGTCACTGACCTAAGAAGATAGTATAGTATCTTGCTCTTTCAGGAGAAAAGAAAAGCCTAATTGTCTGAAGCCCACTCTTTGGAGACTAGGGGCTAAATGACATGATCCACCCAGACCTAAGCATTGTGTCCTATAAATTCAGGAAGAAGTAGAACACTACTGGAAAGTACTAGGTTGTAAATCACTGAGAAAGAACAATCTCCCATACGTAATTCTGCGACACTGTCCAGTTGCTTTGATGATAAACGTTTGACGGGAATCTCTTTCTATCAACAGAGCTGTACATTGTAAGGTGAGGCTAATCAATGTCATCAAGAAAGGTTGCATATTACAGTGATTTGAGGAGAGAGAGGCAGTGCAATGAGACAAACCAGAATGGATTCGTGCATTTTCTGTCTGTGAGCGTAATTTGCTTCTGTAATTTTATTCAGCAGCTCCCAGATGGAATATGAAGAGATTTCCATTTTTGTTTATCTTGTCATAGATCATGCTTTTGGTTAAATTAGCCTACAAAAAGTTTTCTTCAGTATTTTGGTCCATCAAAATATCTTTGGTTTACAGGTGTCTATCTGTAAACCATCTTTGGTTTACAGATGTGTAAGAAACTGCTTTGGTTTACAGATGTGTAAGAAACTGCTGACGTTACACAAATGACAGCTCCGTTTAATTACCCTCTTTTTTTACTTCCTACTGCATCCCACCACTCTAAATAAAGGAGTATTTGTAATTTAAAATTAAGTTAAGCAGCTTCCTACAGTAACATTAGTCCCAAATTTTCAAAGGCATTTCAGCTCTATTGAAATTATTGTAATAGTTAACCAGTATTAAGCAGTTACTAAGTGTCAGGCTATATACTTGTATAAGGTGATTAATCCTCACAGTAATTTTATGAGATAGGTATGGTTATTTCTATTTTAAAAATGGGAAACTGAGGACCTGATAGGATAAATAATTTACCCAATATCTCTTCCTACAAGGACGGAGTCTGTAGGAAGGTCTGTAGGTTTTGAATGCAGATAGTTTTGCTCCAGAAAATGGAAATTTAAAGAGAGAGAGAGAGAGCATGTTTCTTTAGGTCAAGTAACTGCTTGATTTCATCCAAGGCTCAGTTAGCCAACTCAGATCTTTCCCCCCAACTCAAAAATTTTTTAATAACTTTAAAGGCACTAAAATAATAATAATGTTGAAAATTTCACCTTTACTGTGACCACCACAAAAGATTTTATCATTTTTCTATGTTTTCTTTGTCTTTGAACACATACATATTTTATGTAGTTGTAATCATAGCAATCATAGTAACTTTATATTTTGCTTTTTCCATTAATAGCATATCATAAATATTTTTCACACTGTTACATGGTATCCATAATTATTTTTAATGACTTTATAACATTCAGTGCAGTCAACCCACTAAATCGATTTAGCTATTCCTCTATTGTTGGAATCACAAGTTCATTTAAATTCTTCTACAGTCATAGGTCATATGGCAATAAATATTTTAATGCTTATAGCTTTATGCCTCACTTTGAATCACTTTCACAGGATAAATTCCTAGAAGTGGGTAAAAGAGGCATAAAAGACCGTCCCAAGTGCTGCTGCCTTGGCGGTGAACGAGCCTCTGCCTTTCTCCGCACAAACTCACCAGCAGTGGTAATTACCTAGGATTTTGAAGTAGTTGGGTCAGTTTAGCAGATTACAGTACTATCTGAGTGTGAGTTATTTATTTTTATTTCATTGCTAAGTGGAATGATAATTCACTTTAGAAATAATATGAGATACATTAAACAAATAAACAAACTAATCTTCTAATTTATATCACTTATGCGTTCTTCTTTCTCCTGCCTGAACACCTAAACTAGGTCCTGAGTGTACCGTGTTTGATCAGGAAGAACACAGACAGTCTTCTTAGCTTTCTGCTATCGTTAGAGAGTGATGCATTGTGTTCTGACCTGGGGAAACTTGGCCCAGTGCCTTTGAAGGACCTGTACTATGTTTTCATTGCCAAGATCTCAAGGTGCCTTGAGTGACATCCTCTGGTAAAAGGAATTGAGGAAGTGGGTAAGGACATGGTACAAAAATGAAACTAGAGACTCATTGTCCTTAACTCATTCTAATAAGAAAAGATGCAAACACAACTCCCAGTTGCCACCAAAGTGAAAATCTACACTTTCCTCTGTGAAAAACCATCTACATTGATTTTTTTCTTGTATCACTAAAGGTCAGAATGAAAAATACCTCATCCTTTAAGATTATCCTATAAATGGACTAGTTTTTGCTGAGAGTGAGAATTTTCCCACACAGCTCTAATATCTCATTCATCTCCTCTCCTCTACAAACACAAACAGCTTAGGCATTATGAACAAGCCCACTACAAAGAAAAGCCCACACGGGGCGCCTTGGCACTGTAATTTGTAGGGACAAAATACCTTGATATATATTCCTTAGACACTGGAATTATTGTATAAAGCTGATAGTTTTGTCACTTTGCTCAACACACATCACATTACCTGAATTCCTTTCTATAACAGGGCATAAATAAGATGTAAAATGACACCACTGAACATTGCAAGGCCTTTTTAGGGATTGCATTACATGAGAGGAAATGGACAAAAGAAACCTGTATCAATGATCACTTTTTCTTCTTCACACATCAAATAAAGACAATCTCCAGAGCAGTTACAGTGGTGTGCAATACCATATATATATATATTTTTGTAATTAATGAATGAGTAAAGTATAAGGTCCAGAGAGAGTTCTTGGAAATCTGAGTGTTTGAGAACCAATATGTGCCTTAGCTCACTGCCTTAAATTTTCATAGGCCTTTTACATTTCAAAAGTAATATGTATGCTAGGGTCCAGAGATGACTTTTTTTCCTATCTGAATTCTTGTGTTTGTTGGTTGTAGTTTTTAAGAGTAGAGATAGCCTAGTATAGCTTTTGTAGCGATAAAAGTTGATTTTATTGAAGGTCTGCTTTATTGCTACTGAACACAATGCATTTATTATCTACCTTTATTTTCTCTGAGGAAAGTCTCAGAGAGAAAAGGAAACCTTTGCAAATCTGTGCATTCCAAAAGTTTACTTCAGTGCATTGATAGTACCATGGATAGCACATTCACATCCATGAAATATTTTGAACCTTACAATTGCCTAGTTAGGGTAAGTAAAATTAATTTCCTTTTCTAGGTGAAGAGAGTATCCCTCAGTGATGCAACAGGGTCACCACAGGTCTTTGCTGTAATCCCTACAGCACCATGGCTCTACTGGGAATAAAAAAGCATCTGAGATTACAGACCAAGTTTTGGTTGGAGGGTTAGGACCTATCCCTGTCTGCATTCCACGCATCACTTGTTGCCTTGAAGCAGGGTATGAATCCAGTGTCAATTCTTGTGAACTTCAGCCTGTTCCTTTGCAGGCATTTCCCAGTCATTCCAAGTCTTTGTAGTTCCTCCTTCTCCCCACTGAGAAAACAAGAGGCAGGTAAAGCCTGCAGACTGAGTTGAGGGGCAAGTTTTAAATACTGTTTTTGCATAACTGGAGGCAGGTGGCCAAATAGGTGAAAATTACATATTTTACAGTGAAAATATATAATTCTTAGGAAAATTTCTGAAGACAGAAGGGCCAAGAAAGATTTGAATTTGCTCAGATCCTTGCAACCTTACATCCATAAATTTGTGCAAAAAGCATACTTTGGAAGCTCATTCAAATACTGTACCCACAGAACAGAATTTACCATAATCCAGACCTTTCTGGGTATGAGTAAAGATATTTATTTGCTAAGTTTCCACATGGATTCTATTATAAGGACACTTCCTGGAAATTAGACCTCTTTGAATCTTCTCCATCCTCTCCCAACCTTAATAATATCATAATAAAATGTCTATGTATATAAGACAAGAAGTTTGGGAAATTTCTCAGAGATATTTCTGTTTATTACTCTTTGCATAAAATGTACCACAACGGACATGGAAGAATTGAAATGACTGTAATTGATTTTGTATTACCAACCTCAGCCTACAATGTTTCTCCTGTTTTCAGTGGGTCTTCATCTTATCTTCTTCACACTGTTGAGTAAGGTGAAAGACAAAGGTGCATCGTTAGAGAAAACTTACCTTGGCAATTAGCAGTGGTAGAAGAGAAAATGTCCTTAGGAGAAGGAAAGTGCAATAACATTTCACAGCTAACAGCAACTCTGGCACTATGATACTAATTAAACCTTTAAGGTCCTGTTTCATCCTTTAGTTTTACACAGCTTATTCTGCCCAGGCAAAATGAAGGGGGCAAGTTAGGTAATGATATGGATGATGTAAAGGCTCTCTTCTGCCCCTGCTTTCTTCCTTTAGGAAAAAAAGATAAACGTTGGTTCATAACTTTTCCTTTGCACAAAGATCTATATTGCTTGAGTGTCGTGTGTGTGTGTGTGTGTGTGTGTGTGTGTGTGTGTGTGTGTGTGTATAAATAATATATATGTATGTGTGTGTATTCTCATATTCACAGAGCATGCCTAGCCCTATTGCTGTTGTAATATTGGGGGTAGGTTGGGTAGTCTAAACATTTGTAATGGCCAAGCTGAGCATCTCATATACAATCCCCCTCACTTTTCACACCCATTTCCCTACCAATATTGGAAGAACGGAGTTAGCGGTGACATGCTGTGTCAGCAGTGCATTCTAGAGTTGTAGCTGGAGCAGTTTTAGTTCTCTTCTCCCCCAGGACATTAAGACAACAGCACCTCCTTCAAAGATGGTGATTCTGGAGGATCGATAAGATATGTGAATAAAAGCCAGTTGCTTTTCCCAATTATTTTGAATAAATAAGTATTAGCAGAGTTCATAGCTCCCTCATTACTTAAGTTTTTAGAAGCTTAGCACTGTAACTGACAATTCTGGAATATTTTGAAAAGGGAAAAATTAACCACTTTTGCATTTCAACAAAATAAGGAAGAGGGACTCTATCTTCAGGGTGTATGGAAATACATACAATACTTAGAGTAATGGGTTTACTTCATGTGAGTGCGGATAACCATCACTTCACATGCCATAAATCATACTACATTATACACAACTGGTTGGAATTGTTGAATAATAATCAAAGCAGACATGACGAGAATGCCAGGCAGAAGCCTTCCAACCCGGCCTTTTACTTCCGGGAGCTTGTGTGGACTAGAACAGGCAGTGGAAATGGAGAAAACAAATCAGGATGAATAGGATCAGTGAAGAAACATCAGTGAGGTAATGTCATATGCAACGAGTCATGATTTGTATCCTTTTTGAAATTTTCAGTAAAACAAATTAACATAGGGTGCTTTACCTTGAAAAGGCATGGTCTTAATCTATGGAGCACGTGGGAAAAGCCCCCTTAGCTTCTCTCTGTACATAGACCATTGTAATCTGCCACTAGACAGTGTGGTTGGCCTGGAAATTCAAGTTAAACATCCATAAGAGATGTTCAGTTTCTAGAGCTTTTGAGGGGCCACTCTACGTAGTGGAATCGAATCCTTGGCAATTTGTTTATTCTGAATAGCTCTGTGAATATGGACTAATATGGTTTGACTATTAGGCATTTGAGATGGCTTTTCATGATTAACTCCTAGCATACTCTCTCTTGGTGTGTGTTAGATGTGTACTCACAAGAAGCAACACTGGGCTTCCCTGGTGGCACAGTGGTTGAGAGTCTGCCTGCCGATGCAGGGGACACGGGTTCGTGCCCCGGTCCGGGAAGATGCCACATGCCGCGGAGCGGCTGGGCCCGTGAGCCATGGCCGCTGAGTCTGCGCATCCGGAAGCTGTGCTCCGCAATGGGAGAGGGCACAACAGAGAGAGGCCCGCGTACCGCAAAAAAAAAAAAGAAAGCAACAGCCACATAGGAAACCTGGGGTTATTTTCTTAATAGCTGGCTAAGTACTCAATGTCCTCTCACTGCCTGGCTTTTCTGACAAGTTGTGCTGGAGCAGGTGGACTGTTCCAGGAGACTCAGCATGTACTCTTCCAACCAGTGGCGGAAAACAAGGATGGAGAGTCAGTCAAAGAACAGGATCTTCCATACTTACCTCATTGGAAAAAGGCACGATGCTGTTGAGCACCACGCTGTCCTAGAGACTGGGAGTAAGGGGAATGCACATCTTTTATCTAGGCAGGGCACACAGGATGGAAGTTTCATCTACTAGTGAGCAGGTTTGCCCCTGAGTGTGCAACATACCAGGGTCTTTCCTGATTCCCTCAATGAGACATTTCTGAGCCTGAACACGTGTAGTCTTCATACTTACGTCTTTCTCTGGACTCAGATTCCTACACCTGTGATTCTCAAAATGGCCCCCAGAGCAGCAGCAGCATCACCTGGGAACTTGTTAGGCATGATGTTCTAGAGCCCTACTCAGACTTACGAGTCAGAAACACGAGGCAGTCTGTTTCCACAAGCCTCGCAGGTGATCTGAAGCACGCTAAAGTTTGAGAAGCACTGTTTTAGAGGAGTGCTTCTCAAAATTACTGAGCGTACAAAACTACTGTGGATCTTTTTAATGACTGAGTCAGTAAGAGGGGCCTGAGGCTCCTAGGTGATCCCACTGCTGCTGGCCTGGGCACCACACATTGAAAAGCAAGGGTTTGGGTGTCATGGCTGCCATTGATATGTGTAGTTTGCAGAGTTTTAGTCTGGCGGTGAATGTCTTCCTTCCCTAAGAAGGAAGCATTAACCTTCTTTCCTCTGGGCAACTATAGAGATTATCATATTCTATAATTATTTGTCTACTTCTCCCTATTCCCAATTGATATCAGCTTTTTGAGGGCAGGAAAAATGTCTGTATTTGCAGCAACTTTAAGTGTCTGGCATATAGAAGTTCCTTGATAATGAGAGATAGAACATATCTATGACTATATCCATATAGCTTGTCAGTAGGAGTTGTATTAAAACTTGTTGCAAAAGCTTGTGTGTTATTTATTTGGTAACCTTATTACAGCTATTTCCTGCCAGCATATGATAGAATGGTAAAATCCACAAGGCTGAAATTCTTCAAGCACAGCCAAAGTAAGATGAACTTTTTGTCTTAAATGGCTGTGTCTCCAGTGGAGGGTGGGAGTGAAGTAAAACTGGTTTTGGCCTGGTTCCTGGTGAACTGTGACTAAGGGGTTGTTAATGACTTTCCTCTTTGAGTTAGAGATTGTCAGTCCTCAGGAGAAAAACTGGGGAGTTCAGCATTCTATCTTGAAAAGACTCCTCTTATTTTAACCATGACAGAAGCTGAAATTCTTTTCTCCCTCTTTTCAGAATGATATGGTCAGTATTGTGGATTATCTGTTTTTTAGTCTGTTTCACCTTAGTCAGTCAATTCCTGATAAGGATGAAAGTATTTACCTAGCTTGTGAAAATATCCAATGTTTTATTATAAAGAACCCTGGCTAGTGAGTTCACCTCTCCACTGTAGCATTTCCTTTGTATGTTCAGAGGAATTTTCTCTAATAGTGTGAAAATTAACAACATTGGCACTGGGACAAAGCTAGGGATATCTGGTAATATCCAAGTGAAGCGATCGTATCATCACCCAAAAGAAAACCTACTGGAGGGACTGGACTATCTGTCTTTGTAGAAAGCAAGTCCCACATTGAAAGTGGCCAGTAGGTAAGAATTTCATGAAGAATATAAAGTAAAACTAAGTGGTCTAAACTTACCCATCCTAATTTAAATGAATGTTAAAGGCTTGAAAACGTATCCTTGCAGTTGCAGATTCTATTTATCGCAGTTACAGGTTTCAGTGGTGCTCAATAAAGTTCTCCAAAATTAAGAGCAGTGCCCAAAGTACCATTTACCCAAAGACCTAGATAAACGCCTTTCTTCCACAAACTACAGAAAACAGTAGGTCGTATTGCATTTTCATTAGATGTTTAATTATCATAGTCCCTCACAAAACATTTTATCTGCAACTTCTAAATTCATTTCACTTGGGATCACAGGAGTTAGTCTATTAGAGTGATTTTCAATAAAGTCTGGCTTTAAATTAAGACCGTCTGGCTTTCACAGATCAAGTAGCAGGTAGGAAATCTATTGTGCCCTCCAGACCACCAGGACTATAAACTGATTTGAAGCTCTGGCCTCATGGAATGTTTCCTCTCTGGGCAGCTATCCAGAGACAACAGTAAAGAGGGCAATTATCTTGTTTTGTAGTCATTCGTAGTCATTCTCTCTCATATCAAAACATTTCTTTTTCAAGTTTATTTATTTACTTACTTATTTATATATTTATTTTTTGCGGTACGTGGGCCTCTCACCGTTGCGGCCTCTCCCGCTGCAGAGCACAGGCTCCGGACGCGCAGGCTCAGCGGCCATGGCTCACGGGCCCAGCCGCTCCGCGGCATGTGGGATCTTCCCGGACTGGAGCACGAACCCGCGTCCCCTGCATCAGCAGGTGGACTCTCAACCACTGCGCCACCAGGGAAGCCCCAAGTTTATATTTTAAAACAAAACTTTTCTATTAATGTGAAAGAATCATCTGACAAATCTTTATTACATTTGTCAAAGGATATTTTGCTCCTGGGGGAATTATCAATCAGGATATGAACCTGAAAAAACATATCTAAAATCCCTATTATCACTGTTTTCCTATATTTACCCTTATAGAGCAAGCAGCTGAGAACTGAAGAGGTAACCTTCCTTCCAGAGTTGCCAAATAGGAAGGACAAAGGCTCTTATCTTCCTTGAAAAATTTGTGATAGCATCATATGTCATTAGGAAAATGAAAATTAAAACAACAGTGAGATACTACTACACACGTATTAGAATGGTCGGTATCTGGAGCACTGACAGCACCGAATGCTGGCGAGGATGTGCAGCAATAGGAACTCTCATTCATTGCTGGTGGGAGTGCAAAATGGTACCGGCACTTTGGAAGACAGTTGGGTAGGTTCTAAAAAATTCTAAGCATCCTCTTACCATACGATCCAGCAACCGTGCTTCTTGTTACTTACGCAGAGGAATTGAAAACTTATGTCCACACAAAAACCTGCACACAGATGTCTATAGCAGCTTTATTCATAATTGCCGAAACTTGGAAGCAACCAAGATGTCCTTCAGTAGTTGAATGGATAAACTTTTGTGTACCCAGACAATGGAATACTATTCAGCATTAAGAAGAAATGAACTATCAAGCCATGAAGACATAGAGAAAACTTAAATGCATATTACTAAATGAAAGAAGCCAAGCTGTAAAGTCAAAATACTGTATGATTTCAACTGTATGACATTCTGGAAAAGGCAAAACTATGGAGACAGTAAAAAGATCAGTGGTTGCCAGAGGATGGATGGGGGTGTTAGGAGGGGTAGGCGAATAGGAGGAGCACAGAGGATTTTTAGGGCAGTGAAACTGCTTCATATGACACTATAATGGTGGATATATGTTATTACACATTTGTCCAAACACAGAATGTTCAACACCAAGAGTGAACCTTAACGTAAACTATGGCGTTTGGGGGATTTTGATTATGGTATAGGTTCATCAGTTGTAACAAATGTACCCCTCTGGTCGGGGATGTTGATAACGAGGAAAGCTATGTCTGGGTGGGGACATACGCATACATAGGGGGTATATGGGAAATCTCTGTATCTCTTCTCAATTTTTCTGTGACTCTAAGCCTGCTGTAACAAAAAGCCTTTTTTTCCTAATATATAAATAAACCCAGCATTTATTTTTTAAAAATCTATTATAGTTTAATTTATGGACTAGAGAATGAAAAACATACCTGATTATGAAACAAAAGGATATTAACTCCAGATACTGCCTAGTCTTCATAAGGTCAAAGAACAGGGTGATTATCTAAGTTTTACGTCTTAAAAGTGATGGATCATGAAGAAAGATTAATAGATATCTCATTCTACCTCTTCCAGAACAGGGCCAGGCCAGATGGCTAATTACCGGAGGGCCACATAAACAGAGGGCACTCAGTTTGGGCAGACATCATTCATTCATTCATTCATTCATTCATTGTACACGTTTTTTGTTCAATAAACAAGTGAAGGAACCCCATTTAGGTGGCATGACAACATTCTGTGGGCGTTTAGGACATACCTTGAAGCAGCCTCTTCTGTATGAGAGCCCTTTCGCAAAGACCCTATCCAGCCAACAGGAAAAACCAGGAAAGCTAGCAGCTGCTTCAATTTGGGCAGGCCCTGATGGTTTATTCTGATGCAACAAGCAACGGAATCTAAACGTGGTATGGGAGGCAAAGAAAAGAAAGAAGGAAAGGAAGTTTGGTGACTGCTTATACAGGAGCCTTCTCTCAGCATTAATGTAAGAAAAGGAAATGGCATTTTTATTTTCCATTAAAATTCAACAAGCATCAAAGTCAGAAAACAGATCGTCTCTCCCCATGGCTGGAAGCATATAGAAACAGATGAGCAGGTGCGTTCTGCTGGGTGCTGCTGGGGGTTTCACTAACCCAGATCTGTCAACCTGTATGTGAGCACAAACTTGTAGGGAGGAGGAGAAGAGACTGAGGAGGGCTGGGTGGATCCCTGTTCAAGCAGACAAGCAAGCCCTCGGCAAGTTCTGGAAGACACTTCCTTCCTTCATTCCACAAGTCTGTACGGAATCCCTTCTGTGCACCAAGACGTGGCAGTGCTCTCAGGTTGCCCCCAGTCTAATGGAAGAGACAGATAAGCAAGCAGGCGATGACAACACAGTGTTGAAGGGTCGTATGTAAGAGCTCTAAGAGCATAATCAAGGGCATTTACTTCTGACCTGGGGGGTTCAGGGAAGGCTTTGTAGGGGAGGTACCATCTAGGTTGATACTCAAAAGATGAATAAGCCAGGTGACACCCCAATAGTGTGGACAGGAGAGGGGGGCAGGGGAGCAGAGAGGAGGCAGCAGATGATGGCATTGGCAGAGTTCACAGCATGTTCAGACGCCTGGAGAAGAAAGGCAACGTGGCACGTTGGGAACCGACAAACAGTGTGTGAGGCTGAAGCATGTTCTGGAGAGAGAAGTGAGCTGAAGAGCTGAGGAAAGGAAGACCGGTGTACATCCCACTAAGGGCTTTGAATTGCATCAAAGAGTCTCAAAGGCTCTGCTCTGGACGCTCTCGGAACCTCTGTATAATGTGGACTGTGTGGAGGAGGGGCCGCACCCCACACATGGTGCCTCTCACATACCTCAGGGCACTGAAGAGAGTTGTTTATATCTCTCTTCACCCCAGATCAGTTATCAGTATCTGAAGGGCAAAGAACAGTCTTTGAAAATGTCTACATTTCCTCACTGTGGGGGTAAATAACCTATCAGGACCTGCTGTGTTGAGGGCAGGACACAGGCAAAAGCACATAGGCAAAAGTGCTAGTCACTTCAAAACAAGACAACCACCAACCTTGCCAGCACTCTGTGAATCCAGTGCTGTTGGTGGATAATAGTCGTGGCAGGTGAACAGTGTAGTAATTGGCTCTTTGGACAACAATTGCACATTTCAAGACATTTCTCTGCCCTTTCAGTACATTAGCACTAATGAGGCCAGTTATCAAAACAACTGCCTGCCTTTCTCTAACAGGGCAGGCATTTCCCACCAGGGGGCAAACTATGAATCAATCCCTTGAAGATTTTTAAAAGGGTAACTATTTGAGAACAACTGTGATTTTGCAGTCTTTGAGTAATCATATAGTGACTACGCAGGGAAAGGAAGCGGGCTGAATAGCAACAGCCTTAACGGTGCAGGAAGGATAGTTCATTCGTTCATTCAGACGTTTATGGAAACACCACTATGCATCAGGTGATGGAAATTGAAAGAGAGATCCAGCACTGATGCTGTGCTCAGGGCCTCACAGGATGGGTGGTGTGATGAGGGAGGGGGCACAGTCATTGTAACACAGCAGGGTAAGTGCTGTGACACGGACCTGTCAGAGGTCCTGGGGAAGCGGCGGGGCGGTGGATGGTGAAGGGGACATGGGCTCAGCCTGGGGCTGTCTAGTGGGTCGAATGGTGGCTCTCCCAAAGGTATGTCCACCCAGAACCTGTACACCTGACCTTATTTGGAAAAAGAGTCTTTGCAGATATAATTCAGTTAAGGATCTCCAGATGACAGCATTCTGGATTCGGGTGGGTCTTAATCCTATGGCAGTGTCCCTGCAAGAGACAGAAAAGAAGACAAAGACATAGAAGAGAAGGCCATGTGAGGATGGAGGTGGAAAGAGTTTTGTTGCCAAAAGCTAAGGAATGCTTACAGCCACCAAGCTGGCAGAGCCAAGACAGGCCTCTCCCCTGGTGCCTTCAGAGGGAGTGTGGTTCCACCAACACCGTGATTTCAGATTTCTGACGTCTAGAATCATGTGGGAATACATTTCTGTTGTCGGGCTTCCCTGGTGGCGCAGTGGTTGAGAGTCCGCCTGCCGATGCAGGGGACGCGGGTTCGTGCCCCGGTCCGGGAAGATCCCACATGCCGTGGAGCGGCTGGGCCCGTGAGCCATGGCCGCTGAGCCTGCGCGTCCGGAGCCTGTGCTCCGCCACGGGAGAGGCCACAACAGTGAGAGGCCCGCGTACCGCAAAAAAAAAAAAAATTTATGTTGTTATAAGCCACTCAGTTGTTGGTCATTTATTACAGTAGCCTATAAACTAATACAGGGTGGAAACTGTGAAAGGTCAGAGAAACTTCTAGAAGAGAACATGCCTGAGTGAAGTCTTGAAAACAGAGGGAGCCAGCTGAAATGATTCGAGTGAGATTAGGAGGATGATGGACAAGAGGTAGGAATGGAAGGGCATGTGATGTGGTGTTCAAGGAAGTGTCTTGAAAAATTAAAGCAGTGATGCTGAAAACGTACTTGTACCTGATTATCTCATGGCTGAGTTGATGTGGCCAAAGAGAAAAGGCTTATATGTAGGCACATGCTTCAGAAAAGATTTCTGTGGACAAATAGGTTTGGAAAATGATGTATTATATATACTATTTGTATTTTAGAGATCCAAAGTTCACATAAACATATTGACACCTCATGGAAATTCTCTTTCCCCTAGACTTTTAAACTTTGTGCCTGTGTATGTGTGTGTGTGTGTGTGTGCGCGCGTGTGCGTGTGTGTGTGAAATACCTACTAACAGCTCAAGGAAAACAGCACTTCCAGAGCATGTTTAGGAAACAATGCCCCAGATAATGTTTGGAGGATGTTAGGAAGACTCCCTCATGCCTACCAGTATGAAACCAAACTGTCAGGGCTCTTTTCCTTTTTTTTTTTTTTTTTTTTTTTTTGTAATTATGTAATTATGGGAGGTTTTTTTGTGATTGTAATAATTGTATATTTTTTGTAATTTATAATGACAACTTTTTTTTAAAGTATTTTTTTGTAGTTGTTAAAAGACTAATCGTTTGCTTCTAGGAGTTTACCCTTTAGGCCGAGGCCTTAGAAGTTGTGAAAAGCTGATTCTTTTTGCAAAATGGGTTTAAATCAGGACTAGTGTGAGAGGCCATGAAATGTCCTGAGAAGAGTTAAAGGCTCAACCTCAGCATGGCCATTGGTGGACGGAGGGGTGAGGATGCAGGTGGAGAAAGTCCTGGGGAGAGTAACAGCCAGTTCTGGTGTCTCCAGGGTCTGGCGGCACCAAAACTGTGTTCACTCAGCCACTGACTCACTTTGACTAAGTGTGGTTTGTTTTTGTAGCTCTTTCATTCTGATTTCTGGCCAAGCAGGCAGCTCCCTTAGGGGGTCTGAGAGAGTGATCTCCATGACTAAGTCCTGGGAGCAGGGCATGCGCCAGTGTCCTGGTCATCTGCTCTGGCTTCTCCTAGGATACTGCAATTTTTCCTCAGGGTGAGCAGAAGAAGAATGACTTTCAGAGGATGACATTTACAGATAAGTTCTGTTTGAGCGAAACAAACTGCAAATGTGCAATGATCCAGCCAAAGATAATTGAAAAGATTTTATTTAAGTAACAACAACAAAACCTCCCAACCAATCAGTTCCTGAAACCTACATTTTATGGTGGTAACTTAAGTTACAATTAAATGATGCCAAGCAGCTCAGAGTCACTCCTGAGCACTCCCACATCATGGTCCCCAATTTAGTTCACTTGGGGCTTTTGGATTCTCAACCAAAAGCAACTTACAGAAAGAATTTTCTTCTGTGACAAACATTCAAAGCTGTTACAATTTGATCTGTCCTCTCTCTCTGTGTTTCTTTCTCTCGGCTTACTTTTAGCTTTGTCCTTGTTTGTTTTATAGATTAGGCCTGATTTTAAAGTATCTGTAAATCTTTCCCTAAGTAAAGGACAGCTTGCTACTCTGTATGCAAATGATATACATGCCTGCCTTAAAAATTTCAGATTGACTTTGAATTGACCCCGTGCTTTATCCCTCAGTGGAGAAAAATGAAAGGATATTTATAATACCTGTGGACATTGTGTAAGATACCAGTGGGAGTTTTCCCCAACAGTAGATGAATAGCAGAAACACGGGCAGACTAAAATGTGGCAGATATAGGCAAGAGGCAGATTGAAACTGATTTACATAGCTGGGTATTTCTTACTGTAGCTCTCTGTGGTTTCTCCCTTTCAGATACCTACAATGCTATAATTTTCTGTATAAATAAAGAATATAAAACTGAAAAAAAGCACACATATGATCACATACCAACAACTGAGCCCCCAAAAGTTTATAGTACAAGTTTCATTTTTTCTTTCTAAATATATTATAATTTTGAGGACAGCTTAAACAATTTTTACAGTAACCTTTTTACCACCTAGGGGCAAGCTACAAAAGTCTCATTTATGTTGGAAGTTCATGTGCTTCAAAATACATACCCCACTGCACATCAGTTTTCACCATTAGCAGAAATGTTCTTTGTTTTATTTTTGAACCTCTTTTCTTCACACTGCCTTAAAAATTAAAATAGAGCAGAACACTGACCTGGGATGAAATATGGATTTTTTTATGCCTCTCTCAAACTCACATTTTATTAAGGTTATTGAAAATAAGATCACTTCACTTAAAAATGCCAGAGAAACCCAAAGGATAAAATTGCATGAGATTAACATACCTATTCTTATCCTACAACAAACATATCTCCGTCCAAACCTCAGAGTTTCTTGGACTACACTATTTCAGAGCTGCATTTTTTTAGTGTTTAGTTTTGATTTCCACAGTAGCACATTAACTGTCCCATGTTCTCAAATGAAAATGTTGAAATTCTCCAGGTCACTTCAGTAGTGGCTGGAACCAGAGTCTTCATATCCTAAGGATCATGAGTTAAGTCTCTTCCCTAAAAGTGTTGCATTCACTGGCTCACAGTGACGCGACTGGAAGTGCTGGGACTGAGCATCCCAAAAGGGCATGATTGGGAAGGTAATGAAAGACAATAATCTCCTTTCTTTGCCCCTTGTCTCCCTTCATGAGGACCTCCAACCCACCACCTGTTATGTCCAGGGCTCACAGACGCCTTTCTATTCCCTTTATTTATCAAGAAACTATCTGATATCAGTCTCATTCACTGAGTGCCTAGCAATAAATGTTTGTTGTTGAATGAATAAATGAATGAGTGAATCCTTTACTTTCCAGTGTGTGGAGACTAATTAGAAAGAAAGATTAAAGAGGATGAAATGGGTCATACAGTATGAATAGATCTTTCTGGCAATAAAAGAAAGAAAATAAATCACACTTGGGTCTTCCAACCCCAGTCTTTTCTTCGTAGGGTAAGTGGGAAGAAATATGGCTAAGAAGAGTTGATAACCTGTTTCAGGAGCAGAAGGAAAATGAGAGGTGACAGGAGAGGGATAGAACCTTCTGGTAGAAATCAAATTATTCCAATACTTTCCCATGTGTTCTGGCCTGATGTCATTATTGAGGGCAAAGGACTATTCAGAAGGGAAATTACTGTGGCATTATGATGTGTTCTACAGCAGGAAGGAAAGAAGTCAAAGTGCTTAGTGGAAGTTAGAGATATGTTTGCAATATATACAGGAGTAGCTGTACAGGCCCCTAAACTTTGTGGGAGAAAGACTGGGTTTGGCAAACCTGTCGCATTTGCTGACAGCTCTGCAGTGCAGGTAACGAAGCACGGAGCTACATTTCCTTGAGGTGGAAGCTCGGCCTCCTGGTTCCTGGGTGAGCTACTCTGGGCTTAAAACTGCCCTTTCTCTCTGTCTTTAACCTCCTGGTGGTCCCTTGTGTGGTAGGTGGGAGAGAAGAATGGAGAATCATCAAGGGAAATGAGGTCACCCCCTGTGTGGGAAAGAAGAACTTAGGATTCCTCCATGCATGCTATGCTGAGTCAAGGAATGAGATTCCTTTATACTTCCTTCTGGAGTAATCATCAAAATGCTGTCTGTCTTGTGGGTCACCATCTCTTTACTGGGAGATGCCAGAGTTAAATAATGTGTTGCCTTTACTGGGGGAATTTGAATTTTATGACATTTCTCTCATTAAGCAGTGAGAAAATTTGATCCTTGTTAATGGGAATTCTGTCATTATTATTCAGCCGCAGAAAAATTGAGGTGTTTTACCAAAGCCTTCTTAGCCCTCTGCAAACAAAATGAGGAGGAAAGCTTCCTATTCTGCCTGTGCAAAGAGTGGCTTCTGGGAACAGAAGTGCCGACTTCAACCTAAAAGGGGTCTAGACGCCTTACACTGTGATTCTGCGTCTCTTACCTTACAAGAAAGAGAAGAACAGCAGACCCTGGCATCCAGGAGCTGGTCTGATACTCACAGCCAGTCCTCAGTGTTGTTAGAAGCTGGGCTGGTGCTCACAGCTGGACATGCTATTCTCCTGTTGGACATAAACAATCTCACAGAACACAAGCATCAGGCAAGAGCGCTCTCAGCCCGTGATAAAATGAGAAAACTGGAGCCCACTTCATAACTTTGTTGAGCACAGAGAGAAGAAAAATCACCGTGTAATCCACAGAGTACCAAACATCCCCTTTCTTGGCTAATATGAAGGACTGCTACTTCTTTTCCAATTACAGCTCACTCTAGTCTGCCTTATTTATAGGTACAATTTATTGAGAATTGTTGCCAATTGAGAATTGTTTCAGACAGCCTTCAATCCAGAGAGAGCCCCTACTTCCTTAGACCCTGCCTCAAAATACCATAAGTCCTTTCTAATACTCTCTTATTGAGATACCCACAGTTCCTTGTGGTGGGTGTTCTCCTTTGCTAATAAACCCCCAACTTGTTCATCCACGGATGTGTACCTGGTAGCCTTTGGCTGGAGTGAATTGACACCTCACTGTTCCTGGAGTGTGATAGCCTTCTGTTGGACACTTCAGGACTTTGGTCATTGCTTTTCACACACCTGCTGCTAATACCTGAATCAGAAGACTGACATAGGCTATAGATACATGAAAGTTCGGACTCTGATTTGCAAATGAAAGAAAACCTAACCCGAAAACTCACTAAGAAAAAAAAAGGGGAGGAGAGTCATTATCTCATTTAATGAAAAATTCCAGGGATACATCTGGCTTCGAGAAAGTCTGTATTAAAGGACATCCTGCCATTTGCAACATGGATGGACTTTGAGGACATTAGGCTAAGTGAGATAAATCAGACAAAGAATGGCAAATACTGTATATCACTTATGTGTGGAATCTAAAAAAGCCAAACTTGTAAAAATAGAGAGTAAAATGGTGGTTACTAGGGGCTGGGAGGGGGGATATGAGAGGTATTGTTTAAGGGTACAAATTGCAACTAGTAATAAATAAGTCCTAGAGATCTAATGTGCAGTATAGTAAATATAGACCACAGTATTATATTATAATCATCAAACTTTCTAAGATACTAGATCATAATTATTCCAACCACTAAAAAGAAACGATAATTATGTGATGTGATGGAAGTGGTAATTATCACTACGATGGCAATCATACTACAATATATAAATGTATTGTATCAACATGTTGTATGTCTTAAATTTTTACAACATTATATGTCAAATATATTTCAAGAAAAAAGAAAGTCTGTGTAGGAGATTGAAACAACATAATCAAAAATTGTTTCTCTCCATTTCTCATACATTTTTCTACTGTATTGGAAACGTTCATCTTTTTTGTTGGTTCTTATAAGCCTGCCACAATGCATCAGGAAAGTGCACTGCTCAAGTGGCCTAGCCTGGGTCATGTGATCCCCCTCTGTAACTAGAAATGATCCCACCCAGGCCAAATGGAGCAAGAGCTTGAGATATGGGAACTGTCAGGCTGAAGTTCATTGCACATTATGAATCTTACTGGGGGCAGGGATTTGAGAGGCAGCGACTGAAAGCTGGAGCAAAGAGAGTTTGTGGAAGCACAGGTTTTAGAAGCTGTATAGATGAAAGGAAAACCCTAGTCCTGCCCATGCTTGCTGGTATAGCACTACTCTAAGTAGCATTTTAGGGCTGGACGGACGTTGATGGGGGAAATATCAGAAAAAGAGTTCAGGGGATATGTGGAAGCTAAGAGCAAGATTTTAATGTTTAAAGTACAGTTGATCCTTGAACAACATGGAGTTAGGGGCATCCACTCTCCACGCAGTCAAAAGAGTCCACGTTTAACTTATCGTCATTGGCCCTCTCTATTGGAGGTTCCTCTGTATCCGTGGATTCAACCAACCTTAGATCATAGTGTAGTGTAGTAGTGCGATAGTATTTACTATTGAAAAAAATCCACGTATAAGTGGCCCCATGCAGTTCAAACCTGTGTTGTTCAGGGTTCAACTGTATAATTATGTGGGTCCAGTGTTTTCCATTAAGAAGTGAATACACACATAATAAAACAGGCCCTACGGAAGCAAGAAGTGACCTAGTTTTCCTCTGCCTGGACAGCTCTCCCTGTCACTCTTCACTGCTTTCCTAGTCTTCCTCAGGTCCCAGCTAAAGAACGTATCCTCTGGGCAAGTCTTTCCCAATCCTTTAAAGGTCAGATTCCATCTGCTATAAATTTCATAGTATAATTTCTCTAAAATTTGCACAGCATTTATCACAGTTTTAATCTTCAATTTATTTATGTAATTGCTTGCTTAGTATCTGATTTCTCTATTAGACAGCAGGGTCCAGGAGGGCAAGGTTTTTGCACCTAGTGTCTTATCTGGCACATATGAGGTGTATGCATTGGATATTTACTGATAAATTTATAAGCAAACACCCCAACAGGTGCTTTTAAAAGTATTTAAAAGCATTCTATACTCTTCTAATACAGACTGTGTTATTGTCTCCTTAAAGGTCATAAAGGGTGAACAGATATTCAGCCACATCAGATGAGAGATCTGAAGTCTACATTATGACCTGAGGACAGAACAGTGCCTTTCAGCTTTATAATCATGAGGATTGTTACCAAATGACTGCTTGGAGTTCCTGTTCTTGGCAACACCATGATGCTACAGGAGACCTGAGTCCGAAGGTTGCCTGTTTTATTTCAGGTCAGCTGAGCAAGAACCAAGTGAGTATCATTGACCTGACAACATACACCAATGGCTTCTCACACGCACTGAAGGTTTTTTTGGGTTTGTTTGTAGCCTCTATTCCTAGTGACATGGTTCTTTGTAACAAGTAAACTAAGACATTTGTCTGTGACAGTGATTTTCAAACCATCACTGGGGAAGTAGCAGTTTTTGAATTTCCAAACTGTTGAGGAATACCGTTTTAAGATACAATAAAAGTAAATTACTAGTAAACAAAAATACACAAAATACACGCCTAAGTTTTTATAGGTGAAACAAAACTACTATGTCAAGTTGCTAAGAAAAGTTTCTAAACACTCTCAGTTGTGTACTTTTCTTGTTTCTCGTGGCAACCTTACTTAATCTACAACTGATATCTTACTATTTGCAATGGCAGAAAAGTCTCAAGACACCAGTTCAGTTCACACGTATTGTGTGTGAAACCCCCAGCAAATTGTTGTCTCTCTCACCAAATGAGTCTGTAAAGGTACGAAAGTCAATATCAGCAGATAAGCTTTCTGTTCATACAGTGCAATTTGAGAAGGTAACAGGAGTGTTATGGGGCTCCACATGACTATTTAACATTTTTTCTATCAAATATTAAATATTAAAAATTCAGTGGAAAACACAGAAGATACCTAAAGAGTATGAAGTGAGTGAAGCATTTTATATTTGGCCAATGTTTTAAAACTCATTATCCACTTTAAAAAATAAAATGCATATTTGTTTAAAATCTGGGGCTTCCATTTCTATTACCCTAGAATTTAAATATAAAGAAAGAGGTGGACTAAAGCACTATAACATATTGCCCTCTTACAACAAATTTCAGATCATAAGAATGGTAAATGTGGTGCTGTTAAAATGATTTTGTTAACTTGTGGCCAGTACGACAAGACACTTCATTTCAAATCATTGGTTTTCTAGACAAAATATACCACTGGGATGAAATCACATTTCCTTTGACAATCTGTAGGAGAAGGAAGGATCTGTGGGAGAACTACATTATCATAATTGTGAGATTAAAAAGACACACACAGCTAGCATCCAAGTTATCCAACACTGGGAGCCTGTAAAGCTTGATTATTGCAAAGGTGGATTGGCATATTAATTAAAAAGAAGACTGACATTTGAAGCATATTTTAGATTTCATGGCAAACTTCGTCATTCTAAATATAGTTTCAGATAATTATGACACATTTGGTGTTAAGCTATTTTAGAATTCAAAACACTTCCATCTTGGAATGGTTGCAACAAATCAGGGTGTTTGATCAAGGCTGCAGAGAAAAGACAGTGGATTTAATATTCCAGGTCTCCTCATATTCTGCTTTTAGCTTTTATTTTCTGTGCAGGTTAAGTTGATAGAGCTTTTGCAAGGTGATGGTATTCTGAGTGCAAATGGGATTTGACATTTTGAGTGTAAATAAGAATGGTTTGTCTTCCTGCAATATAAGTCACTTTTCACCAGCAGTTTAAATAAAGTGAAACCCACAGAAATGTAGGGTTATTCATTTTCTTGTAAACCATCCTGAACTTCATTTTCTTCAGTTGTAAAATCAAGCTGTTAGACAAGATACTCTCCAAAGTCCCTTCCAGCGCTAATATTTCAAGGATGGAGTTGTCAGACATTCGGGTTTAAGTCCTGGCTTTGTCTCTTTACTCCCTGTGTGATCAGGGAGAGGTTGCTTAAACTCTGTAAATCTCAGTTTGCTTGGCTCTAAGATAGGGGTTAAATAATTATTTCAGCACATATTTATTGAGTTTCTCTTTTGTGCAAGGCAGTGAGGGCACCGGTGTGGATGTGGCGGAAATGGTCCCTGCTCTTGTAGAGTTTACATTCATCCATTAATTCATTCGTTCATTCAACAAGTATTATTGAGTGCCTACCATTTATCAGGCAATGTGGTGGGTGCTGGGGATACATCAGAAGATATTCGTAGCGTGGAGGCAGGTGGCCAAAAAGCCTCAGCAAACAGCAATAGGTACTATGATGGAAACAAACATGAAAATGAGAGGACAAGGCAGGAGCTATGTCCTTTATAAGGAGGTCAGAGAAGCCTTCCTTATAAAAGTGGCATTTATGCTGACTCTTAAAGGAGAATAAGAAACTAACTATGTAGAGTGGAAGAGAAGAACCTAAGTGCATCTGAGTAACAAAAAGAAGATCAATGTAGCTGGTAGAAGTAGGATGAGATGACCATTGGAGAAATATTCAAAGGCCAGACATGCAAAGGCCTTAAGAGTTTGCTTATTCTGAGTTGAATTAAAAACTACTGATAGGGTTTCCCCGGTGGCGCAGTGGTTGAGAGTCCGCCTGCCGACGCAGCGGACACGGGTTCGTGTCCCGGTCCAGGAAGATCCCACATGCCGCAGAGCAGCTGGGCCCGTGAGCCATGGCCGCTGAGCCTGCGTGTCCGGAGCCTGTGCTCCGCAGCGGGAGAGGCCACAGCAGTAAGAGGCCAGCGGTACCGGCAGGGGGGGCGGGGTGGGGGGTGGGGGGGGGGGGGGAAGCTACTGATAGTAATGATAGTCATATGACTTGATGATAGTAATGGCAAGATATGAACAGTCACTTGACCTAATTTATATTTAACATCTTTCTGGCTGTTTGGTGGAGCATGGACTGAGGGGCAGCAGTGAAGGAGGGAGGACTAGGCATGTTGCAGTAGTTCAGGCAAGAGATCATGCCAGATGGCCTCCAGGAGAGGCAGGGGAAGTGGGGAGATGCAACCTACTGCAGAAACAATTTAAGGCAAAACAATCAGATTTGCTCATGAATTTCATGTGGGAATTTAAGAAAATGGCAAAATTAAGGCTGTCCCCTAGTGTTGGGGACATAGGTTTAGGGAGGAGAATCAGGAGTTCCATTTTGGACATGCTGTATTGAGATGCTGCTAAAGAGACAGAGTAGAGCTGGCAAGTCGTCAATAAGATATGTGAGTCTAAAGCTCGTAGAAGAGGACTGGGATGGAGACAAGTAAATATGGGCACATCATGAGGAAAGGCCTCAAGAACAGATGAGATCACTAGAGAGCGGAGAGACAAAAATGATCACTAGAGAGCGGAGAGACAAAAATGGTTCTGAGCTCTAAGGAACTCGCCTATTTGGAAATCATAAGAACAGGTCCCATAGGAAAAACTATCAAAAACAGTCAAAGAGGGAAGAGGGCATAAAGACATTGTGCTGTTAGAAGCTACCAAAGAAGAGCAGTTCAAGAATGAGGGGGCTCAGAAGTGTTGAAAATTGCCAAAGAATAATGGAGATGAGAGAAAAACATCCACAGGAACAGGCAACGTGATGTTTGCTGGTCAGAGAAGATTGAGTGACATATTGGAGGAGGAATCCATTCTGCAGTGGATTAAGTTGTGCTGTAGGGGATGAGGGAGTGGAGATAACACTTCTGGAAAATTGGGCCAAGAAGAGAGCAAAAAATAGTAACTTGAGACAGATAAGGCTCCAGGGGGTTTTATTTTCCTTTTTAAAGATGGAGGTGTTGTATAGAATTGATAGTAAATAGCCAGTGGAGTAGGAGTGTGGGTGGCAGAGTCGTGGTGCAGAAGTTGCTGTTATAAAACATAAAAGACGGAACTGAGAGAAAGGAAAGTCCTTGAGAAGCAGAGGAAGGTTAGAGTCTGGAGCACAAACAGAGGGCTTAGCACAGGGTGTGGCATGTAGTGACTGGCCAGTAAAGATAGGTATTCATGATGGCGATGGCTCTAAGGAGCTTTTCCTCGTCTCTGTGTTGGCCTAGCCTGGGAAGAGGCTGCAGTTGGAGAGAAGAGTCCTGGGAGTGTAGAACAGTGGTGGGCTCACCAGTTTTTCAGGTCTAGTTATCAGTGGCTTCCTAATGTAAAACGGCAAATTTAGGGGAAAACATTCTTGACAATAGAGGTTTAATCACAGGGCAAGCCTGGACAGGGCAAAGAGGTTTGTAGGGACATTAGAAAAGAGTTCTCTTCCTTTGCCTCCTTCCCACACTCTGCCACCCAAAACCATTTCCTCTCTCGAGTGCAAAGTGGTGCAACCTCATGGAGAAAAATTTGGTAATACCTAACACAACTTCTCATGCATTTGCCTTTTTATTTATTTTTTTAATTTTTATTGGAGTATAGTTGCTTTACAATGTTGTGTTAGTTTCTACTGCACAGCAAAGTGAATGAGCTATAAGTATACATATATCTGCTCTTTTTTGGATTTCCTTCCCACTTAGGTCACTGCAGAGCATTGAGTAGAGTTCCCTGTGCGATACAGTAGGTTCTCATTAGTTATCTATTTTATGCATAGTATCAATAGTGTATATATGTCAGTCCCAATCTCCCAATCATCCCCACCCCCCCCCCACCTTCCCCCTTGGTATCCATGTTTGTTCTCTACGTCTGTGTCTCTATTTCTGTTTTGCAAATAAGATCATCTATACCTTTTTTTTTTTTTTTTGCCTTTTTACAAAGCACTTCTCTGCTGGGAATTTTACCCAGAAGATACACTCCACAAACATGAAAAACAAAAATGAAAACACATGCAGAAGATTCATCACTGTGGCATTATTTGTATAAACAAAATATTGGAAACAACATAAATGTTCATTCTTAAGAGACTAATTGAATAAACTGTGGTAGTTTCACACAACGTAGTACCATGCAGTTGTGCAGCTGTGAAAAATAATGAAGTGATAGTGATTTCTAGGATATATTGATAAGTGAAATATAAATTTTATATGTATATATATATATGTATAATTTTTTGGTAAGAGGTTACACAGAAGTATAAACAGAAACAAATGAAAATGATTATGGGAGGTGAGTAGGCATACAGGGATGGAAATGGGATAAAAGTGGGAACTCTTTGAAAATAACTGTGTATTTAGTTTTGACTTTTTAATTATGTAAATGTTTAAAATTTTCTAAATAAAAAGCAAGATAGATTAGATAGATAGGTAGATATCAAGTATTTCCAATTCCAATATTTTTCAATTCTGATTGTGGATTCTTTTTATTATAAATACTTTCCTTTTATTCCTATAGCCAGTGCCTCAGCTCTGTCCCTGATTTTCTCAGCTTAAAAATACTGGGTCAGTATTATCCTGCATTGTCCTGACCCCATGAGCAATTTGATTATGTACAAATTGCAGGCTGTCATTTACTGCCATATTTCACTGTAAGTTAAGCATCACTGTCTTAAAACATACTCTTAAGTAGCTCTTAATACTCTGTCTTAAGTGACACTTGACCTCCTGGGCCCAAAGCCAAGCAGTGACATGGTCCTTCTGCCTCTGGTTTTTGGGGCAACCTGTAAAAGTGACCCTTGGAAAGGTTTCCAGCTATTAGAAGGACATGTAATTCTCCTGTCTCCTTCTCCTGAGCAGTGGAAATAGTTGGTCAGTGTGACAGCCTCCTCACTCATTCCACAAGTAATTGTATCAGTTTGACATTGTAGCCTGGGGGATAGGGGCTATGAGAGAGTAATAGGATTTAAACTCCCAATTCTTTTCAGCTGCTGGCTAGGATTAGTGAATAGAGATAAATAGAACTCTTTTGCTATTTTTATAAATAACAGCTTTAATATAGGTTTAGATTTGAAACACCTGAAATTTCTCCAGAGATGACATATAAAAACCGCCAGTGGAAATGTACAGAAAACCTACCTTTGGTTAAGGAATCTGGCTCAGTTTCTCTCCCAGACGGCATTTGGGGAAATGATCTCCATAAGGTTTTATTATTACTGATCACTCTATACTCCTTCTTGGGCATTTGTCAACAAATTGCTCCAATAAAAGCACTTGTAATAAATCCCGTGTGCCCTGTGGATTCATTGCCTGGTAGGTACAATCCTTCTTGGAGATATTGCTGTTTAGTTGTTCAATGACTTTGTAATTTAGACTGTAACTGGTAGAAGGAAGAAAACAATTTCATCTTCTCAAAGTAATGATTTAAAGCTACTGTGCTGAAGACGTGAGAGTTTCATGGCTCTGTCGTTTCTGTCTTATTTCTGTGTTCATTAGAGTGTGCTCAAACTGAGGAGGGGATAGTTAAGTCTGAGAACTATGTCAAATCAAGCAAATGTGTTTACTCACGTTGGAGAAGAAAAGAGAGGGGACACATGCTTAAAGTATTCAAATATTAGAAGGGAATATCATTAAGGGGAAACAGGCTGATTGTGTTTCCAACAAGGCTGAACTGTAAGCATTGGTAGGAAGGTACAAGGGGGCAGTTTTGAATTTAATAGAAAAATGGATTTTCTAACACTATCCAGCAGTGGAACAGATTGCCCAGCACTAAAAATATCCAGGTAGAGGCTAAATAACTCTGTCAAGTTTATAATTTGTTAACCTCCAAAATCTCCTGTCAATTTTAAGAGTCAATTCATTCATTAATTCATTCCACATTCATTCAGGTATTAATTATTATTGAGGAATTCTCATGGATACCAAGTTACTGCCTAGACATTGTAGGAACAATGATAAATGACAACAGACATGGCACCTAGTATCACAATCTGGTAGAGAGAGAGGAGGGACAATGACCAAGTAATCACACAGTGAGTGCATGATGTTAAACTTGGATGAGTATGTTGAAAGGAAGAAATGTGGTCCTATTAGAGCATAGGGCAAAGGAGACTTCCTGAACATGGTGTTGGTGGGGTGGGGTTGTGAAGAAAGGCTTTCCTGCTGATGTCATGCCCGAGTAGAAAGTTGGGAGATGAGTAAATCTGGTATGGCGGGAAGGGGAAGGGAGGAGGAGACTTCCAAGAAGAATGAAGAGCATTTGGAAAGTCCTGTGGAAGGAGGGATCCTGGCATGTTTTTCCCAAACTTTCCTGCTAGTAAGAATGACCTGGGGATTAGGAACTAAGATGACGGAGTAGAAGGACATTCTGTCCCTCCCTCTTGTGAGAACACCAGAATAACAACTAGCTGCTGGACAGTCATCGATAGGAAGACACTCTAACACCCCAAAAAAGACACCCCACATCCAAAGACAAAGGAGAAGCCACAATGAGAGGGAAGGAGGGGCACAACCACAGTAAAATCAAATCCCATAACTGGTGGGTGGGTGACTCACAGACTGGAGAACACTTATACCACAGAAGTCCACCCACTGGAGTGAAGGTTCTGAGCCCCACATCAGGCTTCCCAACCTGGGGGTCTGGCAACGGGAGGAGGAATTCCTAGAGAATCAGACTTTGAAGGCTAGTGGGATTTGACTGCAGGACTTCGACAGGACAGGGGGAAACAGAGACTCCACTCTTGGAGGGCACACACAAAGTAGTGTGCGCATCGGGACCCAGGGGAAGGCGCAGTGACCCCAGGGGAGACTGAACGAGACCTACCTGTTAGTGTTGGAGGGTCTCCTGCAGAGGTGGGGGGGAGGCTGTGGCTCACCGTGCGGACAAGAACACTGGCAGCAGAAGTTCTGGGAAGTACTCCTTGGCATGAGCCCTCCCAGAGTCTGCCATTAGCCCCACAAAAGAGCCCAAGTAGGCTCCAGTGTTGGGTTGCCTCAGGCCAAACAACCTACAGAAAGGGAACACAGCCCCACCCATCCCATCAGCAGTGAAGCTGTTTAAAATTTTACTGAGCTCTGCCCACCAGAGCAACAGTCAGCTCTACTCACCAGTCCCTCCCATCAGGAAACTTGCACAAGCCTCTTAGATAGCTTCATCCACCAGAGGGCAGACAGCAGAAGCAAGAAGAACTACAATGCTAGAGCCTGTGGAACAAAACACCACATTCACAGAAAGATAGACAAGATGAAAAGGCAGAGGGCTATGTACCAGATGAAGGAACAAGATAAAACCCCAGAAAAACAACTAAATGAAGTGGAGATAGGCAACCTTCCAGAAAAAGAATTCAGAATAATGATAGTGAGGATGATCCAGGACCTCGGAAAAAGAATGGAGGCAAAGATCGAGAAGATGCAAGAAATGTTTAACAAAGACCCAGAAGAATTAAAAAGCAAACAAACAGAGATGAACAATACAATAACTGAAAGGAAAACTACACTAGAAGAAATCAATAGCAGAATAACTGAGGCAGAAGAACAGATAAGTGACCTGGAAGACAGAATGGTGGAATTCACTGCTGTGGAACAGAATAAAGAACAAAGAATGAAAAGAAATGAAGACAGCCTAAGAGACCTCTGGGACAACATTAAACGCAACAACATTCGCATTAAAGGGGTCCCAGCAGGAGAAGACAGAGAGAAAGGACCTGAGAAAATATTTGAAGAGATTATAGTCGAAAACTTCGCTAACATGGGAAAGGAAATAGCCACCCAAGTCCAGGAAGCGCAGAGACTCCCATACAGGATAAACCCAAGGAGAAACATGCCGAGACAAATAGTCATCAAATTCGTAAAAATTAAACACAAAGAAAAATTATTGAAAGCAGCAAGGGAAAAACGACAAATAACATACAAGGGAACTCCCATAAGGTTAACAGCTGATATCTCAGCAGAAACTCTACAGGCCTGAAGGGAGTGGCATGATATACTTAAAGTGATGAAAGGGAAGAAACTACAACCAAGGTTACTCTACCCAGCAAGGATCTCATTCAGATTCAATGGAGAAATCAAAAGCTTTACAGACAAGCAAAAGCTAAGGGAATTCAGCACCACCAAACCAGCTCTACAACAAATGCTAAAGGAACTTCTCTAAGTGGGAAACACAAGAGAAGAAAAGGACCTACAAAAACAAACCCAAAACAATTAAGAAAAAGGTCGTAGGAACATACATATCAATAATTACCTTAAACGTGAATGGATTAAATGCTCCAACCAAAAGTCACAGGCTTGCTGAATGGATACAAAAACAAGACCCATCTATATGCTGTCTACAAGAGAACCACTTCAGACCTAGGGACACATACAGACTGAAAGTGAGGGGATGGAAAAAGATATTCCATGCAAATGGAAATCAAAAGAAAGCTGGAGTAGCTATATTCATATCAGATAAAATAGACTTTGTAAAGAATGTGACAAGAGACAAGGAAGGACAGTACATAATAATCAAGGGATCAAGCCAAGAAGAAGATATAACAATTACAAATATATATGTACCCAACATAGGAGCACCTCAATACATAATGCAACTGCTAACAGCTCTAAAAGAGGAAATTGACAATAACACAATAATAGTGGGGGACTTTAACACCTCACTTACACCAATGGACAGATCATCCAAAATGAAAATAAATAAGGAAACAGAAGCTTTAAATAACACAATAGACTAGATAGATTTAATTGATATTAATAGGACATTCCATCTAGAAACAGCAGATTAAACTTTCTTCTCAAGTGTGCACGGAACATTCTCCAGGATAGATCACATCTTGGGTCACAAATCAAGCCACAGTAAATTTAAGAAAACTGAAATCATAACAAGTATCTTTTCTGACCACAACGCTATGAGATTAGAAACGAATTACAGGGAAAAAAATGTAAAAAACACAAACACATGGAAACTAAACAATACATTACTAAATAACCAAGAGATCACTGAAGAAATCAAAGAGGAAATCAAAAAATACCTAGAGGCAAATGGCAATGAAAACATGATGATCCAAAACCTATGTGATGCAGCAAAAGCAGGTCTAAGAGGGAAGTTTATAGCTATACAAGCCTACCTCAAGAAATAAGAAAAATCTCAAATAAAAAATCTAACCTTACACCTAAAGAAACTAGAGAAAGAAGCACAAACAAAACCTAAAGTTAGCAGAAGGAAAGAAATCATAAATATCAGAGCAGAAATAAATGAAATAGAAACAAAGAAAACAATAGCAAGGATCAATAAAACTAAAAGCTGGTTCTTTGAGAAGATAAACAAAATTGATAAACCATTAGCCAGACTCATGAAGGAAAAGAGGGAGAGGACTCAAATCAACAAAATTAGAAATGAAAAAGGAGAAGTTACAACAGACACTGTGAAAATACAAAGCATCCTAAGAGACTACTACAGGCAACTCTATGCCAATAAAATGGACAATCTGGAAGAAATGGACAAATTCTTAGAAAGGTATAAGCTTTCAAGACTGAATGAGGAAGAAATAGGAAATATGAACAGGCCAATCACAAGTAATTAAATTAAAACTGTGATTAAAAATCTTCCAACAAACAAAAGTCCAGGAACAGATGGCTTCACAGGTGAATTCTATCAAACATTTAGAGAAGAGCTAACACCCATCCTTCTTAAACTCTTCCAAAAAATTGCAGACGAAGGAACACTCCCAAACTCATTCTATGAGACCACCATCACCCTGATACCAAAACCAGACAAAGATACTACAAAAAAAGAAAATTACAGACCAATATCACTGATGAATACAGATGCAAAAATCCTCAAAAAAATGCTAGAAAACAGAATCCAACAACACATTAAAAGGATCATACACCATGATCAAGTGGGATTTATCCCAGGGATGCAAGGATTCTTCATTATACGTAAATCAATCAATGTGATACACCATATTAACAAATTGAAGAATAAAAACCATATGATCATCTCAATAGATGCAGAAAAAGCTTTTGACAAAATTCAACACCCATTTATGATAAAAACTCTCCAGAAAGTGGGCATAGAGGGAACCTACCTCAACATAATAAAGGCCATACATGACAAACCCACAGCAAACATCATTCTCAATGGTGAAAAACTGAAAGCATTTTCTCTAAGATCAGGAACAAGACAAGGATGTCCACTCTCACCACTATTATTCAACATAGTTTTGGACGTACTAGCCACGGCAGTCAGAGAAGAAAAAGAAATAAAAGGAATACAAATTGGAAAAGAAGAAGTAAAAATGTCACTGTTTGCAGATGACATGATACTATACATAGGGAATCCTAAAGATGCCACCAGAAAACTACTAGAGCTGATGAATGAATTTGGTAAAGTTGCAGGATACAAAATTAATGCACAGAAATCTCTTGCATTCCTATACACTAATGATGAAAAATCTGAAAGAGAAATTAAGGAAACACTCCCATTTACCATTGCAACAACAACAAAAAAATACCTAGGAATAAACCTACCTAAGGAGACAAAAGACCTATATGCAGAAAACTATAAGACACTGATGGAAGAAATTAAAGATGATACCAACAGATGGAGAGATATACCATGTTCTTGGATTGGAAGAATCAATATTGTGAAAATGACTATACTTCCCAAAGCAATCTACATATTCAATGCAATCCCTATCAATTTACCAATGGCATCTTTTATGGAACTAGAACAAAAAATATTAAAATTTGTATGGAGACACAAAAGACCCTGAATAGCCAAAGCAGTCTTGAGGGAAAAAGACAGAGCTGGAGGAATCAGACTCCCTGACTTCAGACTATACCACAAATCTACAGTATTCAAGACAATATGGTACTGGCACAAAAACAGAAACATAGATCCATGGAACAAGATAGAAAGTCCAGAGATAAACCCACGCACCTAGGGTCAACTAATCTATGACAAAGTGGGCAAGGATACACAATGGAGAAAAGAGTCTTCAATAAGTGGTGCTGGGAAAACTGGACAGCTACATGTAAATGAATGAAATTAGAACACTCCCTAACACCATACACAAAAATTAACTCAAAATGGGTTAGAGACTTAAATGTAACACCGGACACTCTAAAAGTCTTAGAGGAAAACATAGGAAGAACACTCTTTGACATAAATCACAGCAAGATCTTTTTTGATCCACCTCCTAGAGTAATGGAAATAAAAACAAAAATAAACAACTGGGACCTAATGAAACTTCAAAGCTTTTACACAGCAAAGGAAACATAAACAAGACAAAAAGACAACTCTCAGAATGGGAGAAAATATTTGCAAATGAATCAACGGACAAAGGATTAATCTCCAAAATATATAAACATCTCACGCAGCTCAATATTAAAAAAAAACCCAATCCAAAAATGGGCAGAAGACCTAAATAGACATTTCTCCAAAGAAGACATACAGATGGCCAAGAAGCACATGAAGAGCTGCTCAACATCACTGATTATTAGAGAAATGCAAATCAAAACTACAATGAGGTATCACCTCACACCAGTTAGAATGGGCATCATCAGAGAATGTATAAACAACAAATGCTGGAGAGGGTGTGGAGAAAAGGGAACCCTCTTACACTGTTGGTGGGAATATAAGTTGATGCAGCCACTATGGAGAACAGTATGGAGGTTCCTTAAAAAACTAAAAACAGAATTACCATGTGATCCAGCAATCCCACTACTGGGCATATACCCAGAGAAAACCACAATTCCAAAAGACACATGCACCCCAATGTTCATTGCAGCACTATTTACAATAGCCAGGTCATGGAGGCAACCTAACTGCCCATTGACAGACGAATGGATAAAGTTGTGGTACCTATATACAATGGAATATTACTCAGCCATAAAAAGGAAAGAAATTGGGTCATTTGTTGAGACGTGGATGGATCTAGAGAGACTGTCATACAGAGTGAAGTAAGTCAGAAAGAGAAAAATAAATATCGTATATTAACGCATATATGTGGAACCTAGAAAAATGGTACAATTGAACCGGTTTGCAGGGCAGAAATTGAGACACAGATGTAGAAAACAAATGTATGGACACCAGTGGGGGAAAGCGGAGGGGGTGTGGGAGTGGTGGTGTGATGAATTGGGCAATTGGGATTGACATGTATACACTGATGTGTATAAAATTGATGAGTAATAAGGACCTGCTGTATAAAAAAATTCAAAATTAAAAAAAGAATGACCTGAGGCTCTTGTTAAGTATACCACTTTCTAGCCCTTCCCCTTAAAGTATTATCTAGTGGGCTTGGAAAATTTAATTTATCCAATAACTTGAATGATTCTTCCCCTAGTTTCAGACGTGATGTTAGAGGGCCTTTCAAAGGCCAGTGTGGCTGAAGCGTAAAGGTTGCGGGGTTGTTGGATGAGAGGCTGGACATGTCCATGTATTGGGCACTGTCTTGAGAACAATAGGTAGATTTGTGGAATTGGTAAATGAAACCTGAGGGCATTTTTTTCTGATAGCTTCAATTTTCTCTGTGGTCGAAGGAAAAGAAGATGGTTGGTCATACCAGTAGGGGCAGTCTGATCAGGGATCATTACAGTTTTGAGGGACATGGAGAAGTGAGAGGGCCAGTTGTCTAGGAGAAACAAGTAGGATTGATGGGCGGTGTTGAGAGCTCACTTGAGGTGAGTGATTATGGATTTATAGTGGTAACAGTTTGCCATATTGTGTTTTTCTCCAGAAACTATTAGGTGCTTAAGTGTTACCAGAGAGAAAACCCAACAGCAGGGTTGATCCCAGACTAAATGTGACAAAATACAAAGACAAAGGAGTTTGCGGTATCAATGAGAGTGTTTTTTAAAAGAATTAGTTAATTAATTAATTTTAATTGATATATAGTTGATTTACAATGTTTCAGGTGTACAGCTAAGTAATTCAGTTATACACACACACACACACACACACACACACACACACACACACACATATATTCAAATTCTTTCAGGTTATTTTCCATTATAAGTTACTGTAAGATACTGACTATAGTTCCCTGTGGTATATAGTAGCTCCTTGTTGTTTATTTTATGTACAGCAATGTGTATCTGTTAATGCCAAGTTCCTAATTTATCCCTCCTCCTCCCGTCCCTTTGGTAACCATAAGTTTGTTTTCTCTGTGAGTCTATTTCTGTTTTGTAAGTAAGTTCATTTGTACCATTTTTTTAAGATTCCACATAAAATTATATCATATGATACTGATCTTTCTCTGTCAGGCTTACTTTATTTAGTATGATAATCTCTAGGTCCATCCACGTTGCTGCGAATGGCATTATTTCGCTCTTTTTTTTGGCTGAGTAATATTCCATTGTATATATGTACCACATCTTTATCCATTCCTCTGTCGATGGATATTTAAGTTGCTTCCATGTCTTGGCTATTGTAAATAGTGCTGCAGTGAACACTGGGTTGCATGTGTCTTTTCGAATTAGAGTTTTCTCTAGATCTATGCCCAGGAGTGGAATTGCTGAATCATATGGTAGCTCTATTTTTAATTTTTTAAGGAACCTCCATACTGTTCTTCTTAGTGGCTGTTTCAATTTACATTCCCACCAGCAGTGTAGGAAGGTTCTCTTTTCTGCACACCCTCTCCAGCATTTGTTATTCATAGACTTTTCAATGCTGGCCATTTTGACCAGTGTGAACGAAAGTGATTTTGAAATGAATGATTATACCATGTAAACTAGATAAGGAGGGAAGTGAAGAAATTAAACAGGCTGAAGGATTGCTTAGCATATAGAGGTCAATAGACCAGAGGTTCTGATGAGTCCAAATTGGGAATAGTTGGAACTACAATGTCACAGTCGAAGGGTAATATGCCCAGGTTCATGATTTGGAGATAGAACAGTCTTATATAACATTTATGTCCACAGTATTATGGGTTTGAGATAGGTTTTGTAGGATTGAGTGGGGAAAAAGTGAAATAAGTGAGAGGTAAAATCCTCTCATCTCTGCTACGATGATATAGGAAAATGAAGACTGGAGGAGGGGATTTGGCTTCAAGGCATGGCCTGTTTTTGCTTTCACTCTACTAGTCAATGTCAGGGTGGCTGTAGGTCAGGGAATTGGGTAGGGTGATGAGACTGCTTTAGGTCATCACAAACCACAAAAATCTTAGGGAGCAAGACAGCAATATATCACGGCTTGGAGCCAACAGAAGTCAGGAGGACATAGATACTAGAGAACAAAACATGGCAAGTGGCCAGGAGCTGATGGGGATGATTAGCGAGTGGAAGATCTGTAGACACTGAGCGAGAAGAAAAAGAAAGATTGAAAAATAAGCAGAAAGCCAAGTAAAATCAGGAACTGAGGTGAAGACAAGCTAGGCAAGAAAGCAGGTGCAGCACACCTGCAGTGAAGCAATCACCTTGCTTACTGCACTTGAGCTGTGTTATTTCCTTGTGACCCTGATGAAAACTGATCCAGGACAAGCCTGGCCTGCAGGTGGCAGTAAATGAAAACAGCCAGGGATAGGAAAACGTCTGGCTGAAACAAATGCTTGGAAACACATGGTCCTTTGTCCTTGAAGATGGTCCTATTATACTTTAGACTCTAAATTGGGATTTATAGCCAAAAAGAAGAATTTCTTCCTATTTTCTCTTTCCTGATGGTAGCTTATTAGCCTATATAGCCATTGGAAAATAGAATCGTAATGCTTCACAAGTCCCAAAATAACATTTCTTCAAAAATTCATCAGGTGGGGACTGAAAATCAAGTAAACACACTTCTCCGACGCTTGACCCAAACCAGTGCATCTGAAGCTAGAATGCTGCATGCATTTTCAGATGATTCACCTTGAGAAAAATGTGATGAAAAAGGCTAAGCAATACTGCATTTTAACCCAGGCAAGAAGGAGATTATGCTCAGAAGACCTCGCAGTAGCCCTTGACTGCTGTGCCTCATACTATAGGCCAAAAAGTACCTGGCCCGCCCCAAGAGGCACTCCCTTCTGACCTGACTCTGTTATGTAGGACCTTGGAATTCCTGCTTAAATGGCTTTGACCCTACTTTCAGAGCCTGGGTGAGTCTGTTCCCTCTGTCTTTGCTCCTAAAGACAAAAATGGCACCCCTGGTGGGTACACTCTAGACTAAGTAGTGACCAAAGGACAGCTGTTTGTGGAGGCTGTGACTGGAGCTTATATACACCACCTGTGTGTCCACATGTATGTGAGCAAGTATGGAAAGGAAGCAGGGGGAGGAAAAGGAGGGAAGAATGCCAAAGGCCACAAGCTGGGAGCCAGGAGCCATCTTTCCCTGTACTGCCATGTTCTCAGAACTCTGAGAATTCCAAACTCAGACCTGGCCTTCCAGGTTTTATGAAGTTCTGTTCATCACAGAAGAAGAGTAGAACATGTTCTATTTAGCAGTCTGTTAGCTTGATATATATCTTTTTTTTTTTTTTTGCGGTGTGCGGGACTCTAGCTGTTGTGGCCTCTCCCGTTGCAGAGCACAGGCTCTGGACGTGCAGGCTGAGCGGTCATGGCTTACGGGCCCAGCTGCTCTGCAGCATGTGGGATCTTCCCGGACCAGGGCACGAACCCGTGTTCCCTGCATCGGCAGGCGGACTCTCAACCACTGCGCCACCAGGGAAGCCCTTGATATATATCTTTAAACACTTAGACATACGTTACATGGGCCTCCATCTGTACTCTTTCTAAGCCCCAAATATTTGGGATAAGCCTGGGTTTATGTGTACAAATTGCTCTAACTTTTTATAGTCCTCCAATGTAGCATTGTCTTATGCCCTGTTTATGTATCTATCTCTCCTCCTGGACATTTTACTCCTTAAATCATCTCATATTTATCTTTAAATTTCCCAACATATAGCTGATTGCCTCTTGGCACATAGTATATTCAATGTGATTCACTTCTCCATCTCCCACCCCTGGAAACTGAAGAGAGAACTGCATTCTACATTGGGATTCTATGGTATAAAACAGAAATATATGCAAAAATGCAGAATCACAGAGATCAGGATAACTCTGAGAATGAAATGCTAGCTTTCTTGAAAATTTGCAGAACTCCCAGAGAAGGTTTTGAACTTCCGTGGATTGTGGAAGGAGTAGCTATTCAAGAGTCTTATCTAGAAAGTGAGGTGTATCAACCATGTCTTTTATCTTCTCAATTCTGATGCTTTGACATCTGGGATCTTGCTGACCTTGGAGGGACTGCGCCGTCCAGGGTTGGCGAATTCCTAGATAAAGTAAACAATTCATCCATAAGTGTGCCTTTCAAATGCAAACCACAATAAGGGCTCTTGCCCACAGTTTCACTCTGTCCCTCTGTTTCCTGACCAACCCCAATTCTTACCTCTGTGTCCCCCATGATGTGGTGTGCCCTCTCTTCTTGGGATCTGTGAGTATAACATTCATCTTTTCAATAGCAGTTGTCTCCTGATCTATTGGCCTTACCATAAGTAATAACAAAACATGGGGCAGCTAGTACCCTTGAACTTTCCCATTGCAGTCCTTTCAGTACCTCTCCCTCTGGCACTGTGCTTGTAACAGTTTGCTGTTAATGCTGCTGCCCCCGTTTCCTAGTGAAAATGGCTCCTAGTTTGCAAAGAGGATTCAAGTGAAGTTTATTTACAGAGGACTCGCCTGGTTACCTAAATTTCTTTTTAACTTATTAGTGCTTTTTACTTACAAAAATAATACACCTTGTAAGAAAATTTTAGTACAAAAATTTGTAGAGCAAATGAATTTAAAATATACATATAGAAACAAACACAATGTTTATTATCACTGTATTTTAGGGTTCTTGTTTGAAAGCACAGGAGTCTAGTCTTGCTAACTTGAAAGGAAAAGCAATTTATTGGAAAACAATTTTAAGATGTTATATCTGTAGGTAGAGAACACAAAGAATGCCCATTGATGTACTAAAGCATATTTCTTCCTTAAGGAAGAATTGAAGAAAAGGTTGAAGAGCTAGGTAAGGATATTTGGAAAGGACAAGAATCAGAGTAGTTCTGGGCATTGTGGTAACAGGAACCCACGTCGTAAGCCTGCATCAGCTCTGTCCCTTTTTGTGCTTGTGTAAATACCATTTGAGATTCAAACTCCCAGGGAAGTGTCAGATTGCTCAGTTTGAGTCACAAGCCTTCCTCTTGGCCAGGGTACCTTGATTGACAAAGGCGAGAGATGGTCTCTAGACAAAACATATTTCCATTACCAGAAGCTGAGGGAATGGATTTGTAAAAGAAAAACTTCAGGTGTTCACTATAATTTTTCACATGTCAACTGAAAAAATGCACAGAGTGAGAGCTGTGAGTTAAGTTTTATTTGGGGCAAAATGAAGATGATAGCATGGGAGACAGAATTTCAGATATCTCTGAGAAACTGCTCCAAAGAGGTAGGGGGGAAGGTCAGTATATATGTGATTTTGGTGAAGGGGGAGTACATGCAGTCAAGCACATATGTTTTGCAGAAGGATGCTGCTAGTCTCTTGAAGGTTGCTGCTAGTCTCTTGAAGGTTACTGCTAGTCAGAAGGAGCAGATGTCACCATGAAGGATTTTAGTGCTTTTCTAGATGAGAGGAGGTGCAAGAATTGGGCTCATAAAATCTTCTGAAAATCTCTCTCTGAAGACCTGTTCTGCAAGTTTTTTCCAGAGCACAGAGTGCCTCACTCCTGATCTCCACCCTGAAATCCTTTCAGGGGGTGTTGAAGGTCAGCAGCTGCAGCAGTTCATGATTTAATCCTTGTAGAGGTAGATGACAAGTGCCAATTTGTAGTTGACACAAACGTCTGTATGTCATGGACATTCATTTATGGCAACACATGTAGATCTACCCTTTAAATAAGGTGCAGTGTTTTCTGAGTATAGATGAAGTATCAAGAGGTCAAAACTTTTTGAACAAGGAAAGCTATCCTTGAGCTTCCTCTCATCGGATTAAACCAGCTGATTTTAAACTACAGGGGTTTTAATTGACCCCTTATTTTCGTGTACCTTGCTGGCCTCAAAGTCTCTAACATGGCGCACACTGCTTAACAGCATTGAAGTTGACTCCTGCCCTGAAAAATGCATTTTGATTTGGAGCCAACTTCTTGAAATGAAAATAGGTTTACATCTAGGTGCAGGGACTATTGATTTTGCATTCCAGGTACAGTTGCAAAGAGTTCGATTTGCAAACTTGCAGCTGCTGGCTATTTCCATAATAATAACTCCTATTTATTTAGCCTTTACCATGCACTAGGCACATTACCTACTTTATCTCTACTCCTTACAGCCAGCTCAGGAGCTAGGTGCTGCTAATCTCTAAAGACATACAAACTGAGGCTCAGCAGATGTTAACAGTTTCCTCAAGGTCATGGGATTTGAAATCAGGTTCGTTTCCTAAACCTTTGGCACTTGCCCTGCTGCTGTGTGTGGAAACCTACACTCAGCAGTTTGGCTCAAGCCCCTTTTCCCAGCTTCCTCTTAGTGTTTGTGGACATAACTGCCTCCAAAGTTATGCTGGAAACGCCTCTGAAAGTACAGATTATTTTTAATTCTCGTTGTGTATCCCACAGCAATCATCATGGTGCCTTACACAAAGTAGAAGTTCTTTCTTCACTGACATTTGCTCTATCTCTTCTTTCTGTTTGCAAACATGTGGGTGTGCACACACACACACACAGGTTATTGGGGGAAAATGAATTTTTTAAGACAATATAGATAGCCATTGAGTCTTTCCATTTTCTGATGAGCCAATTTCTAAAGTTAATTACTCATCCATCTCTTCTTTTAACAACTGTGTAAATAAAAAGTTTGAAAAGCTACTTGGCTCCTCTATAAAAAGCACAGGGAACCAAACTTAAAAATCTCTAAAGCAACTGAAAATGCTCCCTCAATAGTTGATCTACTTTGCTCAGGCTCAGAGGGAGAACAAATGAGGCTAATAAAAAGTCTTGAAAGACAAACACTTAATGGTACAGAAAGTAGATTTCAAGGAGCCAGCAAAATTCTAATCTATGCAAGTACAATAGGTTTGTGCAAATTAAAAATGAGGTGAGTGACCTCAGGCAGGAAGATAAGTGCTAGTAAAAGCCAAAGCCTGAGAGAAAGCTGAAATACTCTTGACTTAACTAAGTCAGGTACAGAGGATGAGAAGAGGAATGGAAGGCACTTGTACAATTGGGATGGTGAGGAGACAGGGGACAGAGGATCATTTGAGAAAAAAAATTGATAGGAAAAAAATGCCCTTAAATGTACTTGAATTCTAACTTATAATGCAACCTTTCACCTCTCACTGAGAAGGAATCTCTGGAATAAATTGGTTCTTTTTTTTTTTTTTTTAAGAGCCAGAGTTTGCATAGGGAAATGGAAAATCAGAATTGAGGAAATGTTTTTTGGAGACTCAGACCCCAAATTTCTGAAAACAAGAATAATGGGATTTGTATGTGTGAGATAAAGGGAGAAAGGGAGATTGAATTATCCAACTTTTCTCCACTCTTTGTCTTAATTTGTCTATAAAGGTAGGTCATTGATAAATCCTATAGAAATAAGCCCATTTCAGTATTTCAAGGGGCAGTTGGTTGAATAGCTTTTGTTTATCTAATTTTGAGATCATGTATGCATTTTAAAATACATACTTTTAAAAATCCTGCAATGTAAATACCTGGTTTTCCTGGTTTATGGGAATGAGGATACTTTACCTTGACATTTTTGTGTGTGTGTGTGAAGTAGAAAAGAATAGCTTTATTGCTTTGCCAGGCAAAGGGGGCCACAGCAGGCTAATGCCCTCACAACTGTGTGTCCCAACCTGGAGGGTAGTGAGGAGTTTTATAGTAATGGTTCAAAGAGGGCATGATCAACTCATGGACATTCTTCTTTCTGGTTGATGGTGAGGTAAGTGGGAGTCAGCATCATCAACCTTCTGGTTCCAGCCAGTCTGGGGTCTACGTGCTTGTGGGCAGCATACAGTTAACTTCTCCCACCTGGTAGGATTTCAGAACCTGCAAAACAGCTCAGAGATATTGTTATGTATATCCCTTGGAGTTGGGGGGCGTGGGGGGGGAACAGGGACACAGGACCCTGCCCCAAGGCTGCACTATTGTTTCTTTTTTTTTCTGAATTTTATTTTATTTATTTTTTTATACAGCAGGTTCTTATTAGTTATCTATTTTATACATATTAGTGTATATATGTCAATCCCAATCTCCCAATTCATCCCCCTGCCACTTTTCCCCCTTGGAGTCCATACGTTTGTTCTCTACATCTGTGTCTCTATTTCTGCCCTGCAAACTGGTTCATCTGTACCATTTGTCTAGGTTCCACATATATGCGTTAATATACGATATTTGTTTTTCTCTTTCTGCACTACTGTTTCTTGACTGTTCCTCCCTTGTCCCTGCATCCCCTCCCTTCCCTAGTTAGTAACTGTTTGAACCTGCCCTTGGAACTCAGGGAGGGTCATGAAGGCTGAATGAAGCCTATTTCCTGTAATCAAGAAATGGGGGGGCTTCCCTTGTGGTGCAGTGGTTGAGAGTCCACCTGCCAATGCAGGGGACACAGGTTCGTGCCCCGGTCCGGGAAGATCCCACGTGCCGCGGAGCAGCTGGGCCCGTGAGCCATGGCCGCTGAGCCTGCGCGTCCAGAGCCTGTGCTCCGCAACGGGAGAGGCCACAACAGTGAGAGGCCTGTGTACCGCAAAAAAAAAAAAAAAAAAGGAAAGAAATGGGGGACACAGAAAGGCTTTTGTGCCTAGGAGCCCCACAGGGTCCTGCTCAGTTTCAATCCCCCCTTTTCTTTGATACTTGTCAATCTTGAGGAGAACAGGTGTTGGACAAGAAAGGGAATAATCGTTTTGGATAGAGACATGAATCATAAACTCAGCAGAGGGCATGTCTGTTGGCGGAGTGGTTAAGAATCCGCCTGCCAATGCAAGAGACACGTGTTTGAGCCCTGGTCCAGGAAGATCCCACGTGCTGCGGAGAAACTAAGCCCCTGAGCCACACTACTGAGTTTGTGCCCTAGAGCCCGAGAGCCACAACTACTGAGCCCATGTGCTGCAACTACTAAAGCCCGCGTGCCTAGAGCCCATGCGCCGCAACAAGAGAAGCCGCCACAATGAGAAGCCCATGCACCGCAACACAAAGTAGCCCCTGCTTGCTGCAACTAAAGCCTGCGTGCAGCAACAAAGACCCAACACAGCCAAAAATAAATAAAATTTTTTTAAAAAGAGATAGAGGGCTTCTCTGGTAGCGCAGTGGTTGAGAGTCCGCCTGCCGATGCAGGGGATACGGGTTCATGCCCCGGTCCGGGAAGATCCCACATGCCGCGGAGCAGCTGGGCCCGTGAGCCATGGCCGCTGAGCCTGCGCGTCCGGAGCCTGTGCTCCACAACGGGAGAGACTACAACAGTGAGAGGCCCGCGTAACGCAAAAAAAAAAAAAAAAAAAAAAAAAAAAGAGAGAGAGAGAGCTATAAACAAAATTAAAAAAAATAAACCCAACAGAGGAACTCAGTTTTAGGGGGACTCGGTTTCAATCCCCCTTTTTCTTTCAACCTTCCACAAATCTTTTAGGGTGACAACTGCTCTGCTTCCTGCTGAAATGGGGCATAGTCCTGCCTCAATTTGGGGAATGGACATCTGAGTTCAAGTCCTGGATCTGAGTTTAGTATGAAAGATGGCTCTCAAACTGTCCTGTGTGTAAAGACTCACTGAGAAATTTCTCTAAATTGTAGATTCCCAACCCCCCACTCCCACCCCAGTCTGAGTCACTTGGGTGGTGGTTCCATCCTGTACTCAGCACTTTGAATATAATCCCAGAAGATTTAGACATAGGATCCTAAAACTATACTTTAAAAAATATTGGTTTATGTAATACTGCCAATAATGTGATTAATGAAACATCTAGATGTAAAGTATCTTTATAACAAATTGATATATTTTCCAATTCATTTGTAATCTTTATAATTTATGATTGTTAGATGGCCTATATTCATGAATATGGTAAAAATAAAGCAGAGGATATTCTAATACCATCTGGTTATAACTCTCAGGGAGGAGTGTATGGATCTGCAAACAGAGTGTTCATGCTTGAATGGGTATGAAGAATCAATCAAAGTTGGGTCAGAGAGCTGTGGCCCACCTCACCTGGAAGGGAGAGAAGGAGGATTCCAACTATATACATTTCGGTCTTTTTCACATTCTCACTTAACGCCGACAAAGAAAATGATTCTCAGAGTGTTGGTGGAAATATGGTTTTATTGGTATACATTGCTTCAATCTATTTACAAATAAGTGCATCTAGTTATAAGGAGGATTTTTTTTCCTTTGTGAAGGTAGTAACGAATTTATAGGTTATGGCTGAGAAACAGCATGAAATGGACAGAATTAATACTCAGAAATGAGATGTAAGGTTTATAAGATAGAGTCTGAGTAGGAGGGTCTGTGCCTATACTGGAGAAGCAGAGCATTAAGTAGCTAAGTGCTTTCACTTGAAATCCATGGCCAGAAACCCAAAATGGTTACTGTCTGGCAGTCCTGTTACAATGCTTTCACCAAGTATGGCAGGCTTAATGAACGGGCTTCGTTCCATAGGGATGAAGCAGGAAGTCTCTTTACTTCTCTCCTACTCAGAAAAATGGTCAAACCTTGCAGAGATAAATTCAAACCACAAGACAATTTTTATGTTTTGGAAGAGAAGAAAGCACTATGGATTCCTATAATTTTTATCATCGTATTATGAGTTCATCCACTTAGTAAAACTTTGTATCCTGTTCAAAAGGAATCTCTAACTAATGGGAATATTCCTTAATTTTGGCATGGATTTTCTAAATAAAGTCAATGTAAATATAAGCCACTGTAAATCTAAACTAACCTTATAAACCGGTAATCAAAGTAAAAAACAATACTTAATGCTAACATACTGTGTAATTTAATGTACATTATTTTATTTTATTTTTTCATGGTATATGTTTCTCTTATTTATTTATTTTATTGAAGTATTGTTTATTTACAATGTTGTGTTAATTTCTGCTGTAGAGCAAAGTGATTCAGTTATATACATATATATATTCTTTTTCATATTCTTTTCCATTATGGTTTATCACAGGATATTGATTATATTTTGCTATGCTGTACAGTAGGACCCTGTTGTTTATCCATTCTATATATAATAGTTTGCATCTACTAATCCCAAACTCCCAATCCGCCCCTCTTCTACCCTCACCCCCTTGGCAACCATAAGTCTGTTTTCTGTGTCTGTGAGTCTGTTTCTCTTTCGTAGATATGTTCATTTGTGTTGTATTTTAGATTCCACATATAAGCGATATTATATGGTATGTCTTTCTCTGTGTGACTTATGTTACTTAGTATGATAATCTCTAGATCCATCCATGTTGCTGCAAATGGCATTATTTCATTCTTTTTTATGGCTGAGTAGTAGTCCATTGTATATATGTACCACATCTTCCTTATCCATTCATCTGTCGATGGACATTTAGGTTGCTTCCATGTCTTGACTATTGTAAATAGTGCTGCAGTGAACATTGGGGTGCATATATCTTTTAGAATTATAGTTTTGTCTGTGTATGTGCCCAAAGTGGGATTGCTGGATCATATGGCAGCTCTATTTTTAATTTTTTGAGGATCCTCCATACTGTTTTCCATAGTGGCTGCACCAATGTAAATAATTTTAAATTAGGTAAAACAAGTTCATATTTATTTCTTGGTTGATGAAATCAATGAGGTATAAAATTAAAAACTGATAGATCTATTGGTTCAGCACGAATCAAACTGGTTTAAACTGAAAAAAATTGGTCCAACTCATTTAAACTAACTCAAACTAGTTCTAACCAGTCCACAATATACTTTTAACCTGATCAGTTTCTTAATTACCTCGCCTCCCACAAAATTTCCACCCAACCAATCTTACCCTAAATCTTGCCCTCATCAGAAGTTGTATCACCTCTGAAATTTCTGTTTCAAGTAATAAATCACTCTTGGACCTTTGCAATTATTCTTCCAGTTACTTCCTGTAGCTTCTTAACTGTAACAGTTCTTGCCTTATTGAGGCTTTGCTCTATAACTCTACTTCCTTTTCACTCTTCATCCCCCTACTGTCTGTGTTTTCCTTCTCACTCAACTCAGATTCCATTCATAATCCATCATTGTAGTTGCTTTCTTGAAAATAGCAATAGTTCACCTCTCACTCCCTTTTTATGTATTTGTACAGCAAAATTCTAACATTGGTCAAACCAAATCGTTCACTTCTTCTGTTCCAATACTGAAGGAGCAGAATATTTGGGGGGACTATCACAATGTAGCTGACTGGCTTCACTTGAAATCCATAACTAGAAACCCAAAATAGATACTGTCCGACAATCCTGTTACTTACAATGCTTTCACCGAGTATGGCAAGCTTAACGAATGGGCTTTTCTCCATAGGGACAAAGCAGGAAAGCTGTTTCTTCTCTCCAGTCACCGCTTTCCAACCCAATGAGTAGGAGTTCTCTTCCTCACTCACTGATGGCCTCTCAGGCATATTTCATGAATTCTGACCACTTTCAACTATAAACAAACACATTCTCAGGTCAAAGAAAAAAAGTGTAGTCCAGTCTCAATTACACCTTGAGCTTATCATTCAATTAAAAGTTTCTCCTCTTCCCCAGCACAGCTGACCCATGGTTTGAGGATATTCAGTAGAGGAGTAGAGCATAGTCTATATTTGCAGTGTTTCTTCACTTTGCTCTTCCACTTCTCTACCCCAAGCCCCTTGTTATGTTTCTGTTGGATCCTGGAGGGTCAAGATCAGGAGAGGATGAGTGACAATGGGGAAAGACCATTTCACTTAGCTAAGGCTAATGCAAGTTCTCTCTTGTCTGAGAACCTGACGTTAACCTCCGTCAGGTCAGGTATTCAAATGCTGGCTCTTCTTTTCTCTTTAGTAACCCCCACAACAGGGTTTTCAGTGACCTCCTCCCCCAGCAGAGGGAATCTTTGCCCTGTTAGAGTTAGCAAACTCTTGTGACCCACCACCTCAGTTTCTGCACCCACCAACTCCACCAATACCATGAAAAGATATACATCAACAGCCTTTTGAACTTGGAGTTTCTTCAACCTTAAAGGCAAAGAATTATTTGAGCAAAGATGCTGTAAGAATATTTATATCTGACTCCCCTCTATGGCGACCACTGGTATCCTACAATAAACAGTACACACCCTTGGTCTGCTGGATCAACACCTTGGTCTGATTCCAATACTGAGCTCTTTTCTTTTTCTCTTATTATGAGCAGGTGAAAGCAGGAATCGAGTGCCTGTAGCTCTACATTTTTTTTTTTCCTCGAGGCTCCCTCTAATGGCTCCCTTGGAGCCCTACCAACCTTCTGCTATCTATGGCGAAGGTAGTAAAATTAACCATTCAAAACTCCATCTTTCCTCGAAATTCCCTTTCAAACAGTCCTCCTCTGTGAATTCTTAAACGTTGGTTGTAATTCTATAGGCTAGAGAACGTGGTGATTACTAGCCATTTTGCTATCTTTTTATAGATCCTTCATACAAGCATCTGGCAGACCCATCAGTTCTCTAGGCTTTTGGGACCTAACTGTAATTCTGAAAATAGGAAGTATCTCATTCAAAATTCTTTTACATCTGTAATTTCTTTCTTTTAGTCTTTGAGATGATTATTTTATGCCTTCTCCTTTCTCTTCATATCTTGCACTCATTTTCTTCCATTCCCTCTCAACTGTTGACTTTGTCTCACATTTTGTTGAAAGAATAAATATCATGATAGGGAAACTAGGCAAATGTAGCCATATTCTCTACTTTCCTTTTTGTTTCCAGGAAGAGGTGCCCCTTTCAACTAGAGTTTATTGTGATGAAATTTCTGAGGTTATCAAACTGGAGGGGAAGGGCTTTTTAAAAATTTGTCTTGGAAGACAAGAATCAAAGTGGAAATAAAAGAGAGAATAACTGGGGCTTGAAACCTGGCTACCAAAATTTAGAGGACACAAATATTTAAACACCGATTTTAAAAAAATACTCCTCTATTAGAGACTGTCATACAGAGTGAAGTAAGTCAGAAAGAGAAAAACAAATATAGAGTATTAATGCATATATGTGGAACCTAGAAAAATGGTACAGATGAACCGGTTTGCAGGGCAGAAATAGAGACACAGAAGTAGAGAACAAACGTATGGGACACCAAGGGGAGAGAGCGGCGGGGGGTGGGGGTGGTGGGATGAATTGGGAGGTTGGGACTGACATGTATACACTGATGTGTATAAAATGTATAACTAATAAGAACCTGCTATATAGAAAAATAAAATTCAAAAATAAAAAAATGCTCCTCTATTGTAATTGGATGAAATTATATACAGCTTTATTTTATTTTTAATTTTCATAAACATGAACATAAGCCTATGTTTATTTATATCAAAAAATACAGAAGGATCTTTACTGTTGTTTTGCTTTGAGAACAAATAACAGTAGCCCTCAACTCAACTAGTTGGAACAAAAAGGAAAGTTTATTATCTCTCATACAAGACGTGTTGAGATATCTCTCATACAAGGCTGTTTAACTGAGAGCTCAATGATGTCAGGAAGGTTTCGGGTTCTTTCCATGCCCTGCCATTCTGTGGATGTTAGTTTTTTCCTCAGTCTAGCTTCCTCTTGGTGGTTATACAGTGCAGGCATCAAATTCAGACATGTCAATTTTGAGAGAGGAAAGAGGAAAGCAGTCTTCCAAGAATCCTCCTTTCATATGTCATTGGACAGAACTGGGCCATATGACATCCTTTAATCCAGTCACTGGTTAGAGATGTAGGATTACCATGATTCATTAGACTAATCAAGATTTACTTCTTGTTAGAGATGGGATCACATTCCCTGCAGAGTAGAAATCTGAATTCTGTTTGTAAGGAAAGAGGGGCAAATGGAACTATTGCAGGCTTACAATGAATGTAAGCAACAGTGTCAAGTTCCCTTATCCCCTCCCCCATTCCTGCACATTATTCAGCAAATTCATTCTTTCAGCAGATATTTACTGAGCACTTACCATCAGCCAGTTGCTATTCTAGGTACTGGAGACACAGTAGGAAAGTTCTTCAATTTTTTACTTCTGGTGGTTACTCCATGTGTCTGAATTGTATGCTTATGGTGCAGTTTCTTAATATATCAAAATTAGACATTGCCTTTTGACTTCCTGCCATGAATCATGAGAATTTAGCTAACTTATATCACTACCGACCTCCTCTGTGTCTCTGCTACTCACATAGTCCCTCCATGAATCTTCAAAAAGGATTTCTAAATCTCTGTTTCTTATTTCATAAATCACAGACGGTCTCTCTCTCTCTCTCTCTCTCTCTCTCTCCCCATCTCTCCTTCTCTCCCTCTCTCAGCATTTAGCATTTATTTAATTCCTAATAGCAATTTGGCAACAGAAATATGAAATCTTTCTTCCTTAAGTCTTTTCCTTTCTTGCAAACTTTTCCAATGTCACTTTCAGTTGCTTTTAATTTCTACCTTTTGGTGCCTTGGTGCTTCTTTTCCTATTGCTTCTCTCTCAGTCAAGAACATCCAGAAAGTGAGACTTGGTACTCTACTTCTTTGGGAACTCAGTAGCTGAGGGCAATGGCAGAAATCTGAGGGAAGGCTCTCACTTTATAGACAGTATCTCTTGGTTCCCAATTTTGTAAGATAAAGTCATTAGTCCTCCCTTCACGATCCTCATCCTCTTTTTACCTCTCAATCTTCATCAGTTATATCTTTCTTTTAATATTGTCAATACTAAGAATATTTACATTTTATATCTTCTCCCTTGATTTATTTACCCTTGTTGACTCTAAAAGGTGAAAATCAATAAGTAATAATATCATATTATGACTACGTAAATATTTTCTGCTGCGAAAAGAGTCAAATAGGGTCCTCAGATTACATTTTTTTCCTCTATGAGTCAGTATCACACCAAAGAAATAATCCCTGTCAAAAGTTTGATTGGATTCTCTCTCTCTCTCTAAAAAAGTAAGCCACCAATTATATAATCAAGTTATTCCAAGCTTTTAACCACACTGTGTAATTTAGAAATTCCCAACAACTGACTTCATGAATGGCTTCCACGTCAGCCAGGTTCTTGGTCAGTCAGCCCTCAGCTCAGCCGGGGGGCCCAAGGCTCACAGAACATACAGAGGTTGGCTTCCAGGTTCATGCAGCTTCCTCCGTTTACTCCAGTGTGCCTGATATAGGTTACCATTTTTATTTGTGCCATGATATGAGAAAGGTTGAGAGGAATTGGAAGCCTTTCAACTTTTTTTTTTCCCCCACAGAGATCTCCCAGAATCTGAGGTTTGTTTTATTCCTGTTGTGAAGTTATCATCTCAGGACTTCCCTTCTCTTCCCTTCCCTTCCTCTGGATTAGATTTATTGTTTTCCTGGATCCCATGTTTTCTTCTTTCGGGGTTTACTCTCGCATTTTCCTGAAGTCTAAAAGGTGCTCTGAGACAATTTCTAATGTGTGCGTGCATGGAGCGGTTCCCACATCACCAACAAACAGTTCTCTGACAGCAGCTGGGTGTCCTGTAATTCAACTCAATTCTGACACTATCTATCCAGAGGTAGCATCAGATCCTGAAGGTTAAAGGCTCATTCCCATAAGACTTCTCCTCCCCACCTCCACTTCAGATACCCATCACAAGCTCAGGTTGTCACCTGTGCATCTAACCAATCAGCTATAAATCAGAGGTTCCAGTGACCTCCTCCTCAGGTTTAATTTGCTAGAGTGGTTCACAGAACTCAGAGAAACATTTTACTTACTGGATTACCAGATTTGTATAAAAGGCAACAACTCAGGAACAGCCAGATGGAAGACATGCATAGGGCAAGGTATGGGGAAAAGGCCTGGAGCTTCTGTGCTCTCTCCAGGCTCACCACTCTCCCCAAATCTCTCATGTTCACCAACCTGGAATCTCTCCGAACTCTCTCCTTTTGGGTTTTTATCGAAGCTTCATTACATGATTGATTAAATCATTGGCCTTGATGATTGGTTCAACTTCTAGCGCCTCTTTTCTTCCCAGATGTTGGGGGTGGAGGTGGGACTGAAAGTTCCAACCCTCTAATCACAAGGTTGGTTCTCCTGGCAACCAGCCCCCATCTTTAGGTGCTTTCCTAAAGTCAATCCCTTCAGATAACAAAAGACACGTTTTTGCTTTCATCATTTAGGAAGGGTTCCTATGCCAGGAACAGGGATGGGAGCTAAATATATATTTCTTATAAATCACAACATCACAAGTCTATCTTCAGGCTACTTCCTAGAAGGTATACTGGGAGGCAAGAATTCCGAGTCTTCCATTTCTCTAAGTATGTTTATTCTGTCTTCATACAGGATTGGTAGTTTGGCTGAACGTAGTCCTCTCAGAACGTTGACAGCACTGCTTAGTTTTCTAGCATTCAGTTGCTGATGAAAAATTGGGGCCACTGTTTTTTGTGGGGTTTTTTTGTACATGACCTGAAAGCTTTTAGGATCTTTGGTTTATCCTTGATCTTTTGAAATATTGTGGTGGTGTGTCTGTAGGGCCATATCCATTCATTCAGCTGGGCACTCAAGAGATCCATTCATATAGATATCCATGTTCTTCTTTAGGTCTAGAAAATTTACTTCTGTTTCTCTGACATTTTCCCTTTCATTTTCTCTATTCTGTCTTTCTAAAATTTAAATCAGATAGATATTGGACCTCCTAAGTAAATCTTTATTTTCATTTTTCTGTACTCTCATATTTTTCTGTCTCTTTTTCTCTTTGTCCTATAATCTTAGAAGTTTTCCCAACGTGCGTTCAAGCATGGCTATTAAAACCCCAGAGCTGGGGCTTCCCTGGTGGCGCAGTGCTTGAGAGTCCGCCTGCCGATGCAGGGGATGCGGGTTCGTGCTCCGGTCGGGGAAGATCCGATATGCCGCGGAGCGGCTGGACCCGTGAGCCATGGCCGCTGAGCCTGCGCGTCCGGAGCCTGTGCTCCGCAACGGGAGAGGCCACAACAGTGAGAGGCCCGCGTAACGCAAAAAAAAAAAAAAAAAAAAA